>NW_025106671.1:0-1200000 GCF_013123115.1 Colletes gigas
CAACTCTGAGTGACTTTAAAATCCTATAAAAAATTCAGGTGTGACTGATATTAGTTACTAATATTAGAACCAATAAATTATCACAGAGTTTGAAGCTATTTCTACATATTACACTCTGAGAACAGAATTTTAAAAAATTCATACAACTCTGGGTGATTATAAAATCCTCTAAAAAATTCAGATGTAACTGATATTAGTTACTAATATTAGAACAAATAAATTATCACAGTGTTTGAAGGTATTGCTACATGTTATACTGTGAGACTAGAATTTTAACAAAACATAATACAATTCTGAGTGATTATAAAATCCTTTAAAAAATTCAAATATAATGAATATTAGATTCCAGTATTAGAACAAATAAATCATCACAGTGTTTGAAGTTATTTCTACATGTTATATTCAGAGACTAGAATTTTGAAAAATTTATGCAACTCTGAGTGACTTTAAAATCCTATAAAAAATTCAGGTGTGACTGATATTAGTTACTAATATTAGAACCAATAAATTATCACAGAGTTTGAAGCTATTTCTACATATTACACTCTGAGACTAGAATTTTAAAAAATTCATACAACTCTGAGTGATTATAAAATCCTGTAAAAAATTCAGATGTAACTGATATTAGTTACTAATATTAGAACAAATAAATTATCACAGTGTTTGAAGGTATTGCTACATGTTATACTGTGAGACTAGAATTTTAACATATCATAATACAACTCTGAGTGATTATAAAATCCTCTAAAAAATTCAAATATAATGAATATTAAATTCCAGTATTAGAACAAATAAATTATCACAGTGTCTGAAGTTATTTCTACATGTTATATTCAGAGACTAGAATTTTGAAAAATTTATGCAACCCTGAGTGACTTTAAAATCCTATAAAAAATTCAGGTGTGACTGATATTAGTTACTAATATTAGAACAAATAAATTATCACAGTGTTTGAAGCTATTTCTACATATTACACTCTGAGAACAGAATTTTAAAAAATTCATACAACTCTGGGTGATTATAAAATCCTCTAAAAAATTCAGATGTAACTGATATTAGTTACTAATATTAGAACAAATAAATTATCACAGTGTTTGAAGGTATTGCTACATGTTATACTGTGAGACTAGAATTTTAACAAATCATAATACAACTCTGAGTGATTATAAAATCCTTTAAAAAATTCAAATATAATGAATATTAAATTCCAGTATTAGAACAAATAAATTATCACAGTGTTTGAAGTTATTTCTACATGTTATATTCAGAGACTAGAATTTTGAAAAATTTATGCAACTCTGAGTGACTTTAAAATCCTATAAAAAATTCAGGTGTGACTGATATTAGTTACTAATATTAGAACCAATAAATTATCACAGAGTTTGAAGCTATTTCTACATATTACACTCTGAGAACAGAATTTTAAAAAATTCATACAACTCTGGGTGATTATAAAATCCTCTAAAAAATTCAGATGTAACTGATATTAGTTACTAATATTAGAACAAATAAATTATCACAGTGTTTGAAGGTATTGCTACATGTTATACTGTGAGACTAGAATTTTAACAAATCATAATACAACTCTGAGTGATTATAAAATCCTTTAAAAAATTCAAATATAATGAATATTAAATTCCAGTATTAGAACAAATAAATTATCACAGTGTTTGAAGTTATTTCTACATGTTATATTCAGAGACTAGAATTTTGAAAAATTTATGCAACTCTGAGTGACTTTAAAATCCTATAAAAAATTCAGGTGTGACTGATATTAGTTACTAATATTAGAACCAATAAATTATCACAGAGTTTGAAGCTATTTCTACATATTACACTCTGAGAACAGAATTTTAAAAAATTCATACAACTCTGGGTGATTATAAAATCCTCTAAAAAATTCAGATGTAACTGATATTAGTTACTAATATTAGAACAAATAAATTATCACAGTGTTTGAAGGTATTGCTACATGTTATACTGTGAGACTAGAATTTTAACAAAACATAATACAATTCTGAGTGATTATAAAATCCTTTAAAAAATTCAAATATAATGAATATTAGATTCCAGTATTAGAACAAATAAATCATCACAGTGTTTGAAGTTATTTCTACATGTTATATTCAGAGACTAGAATTTTGAAAAATTTATGCAACTCTGAGTGACTTTAAAATCCTATAAAAAATTCAGGTGTGACTGATATTAGTTACTAATATTAGAACCAATAAATTATCACAGAGTTTGAAGCTATTTCTACATATTACACTCTGAGACTAGAATTTTAAAAAATTCATACAACTCTGAGTGATTATAAAATCCTGTAAAAAATTCAGATGTAACTGATATTAGTTACTAATATTAGAACAAATAAATTATCACAGTGTTTGAAGGTATTGCTACATGTTATACTGTGAGACTAGAATTTTAACATATCATAATACAACTCTGAGTGATTATAAAATCCTCTAAAAAATTCAAATATAATGAATATTAAATTCCAGTATTAGAACAAATAAATTATCACAGTGTTTGAAGTTATTTCTACATGTTATATTCAGAGACTAGAATTTTGAAAAATTTATGCAACTCTGAGTGACTATAAAATCCTATAAAAAATTCAGGTGTGACTGATATTAGTTACTAATATTAGAACCAATAAATTATCACAGAGTTTGAAGCTATTTCTACATATTACACTCTGAGAACAGAATTTTAAAAAATTCATACAACTCTGGGTGATTATAAAATCCTCTAAAAAATTCAGATGTAACTGATATTAGTTACTAATATTAGAACAAATAAATTATCACAGTGTTTGAAGGTATTGCTACATGTTATACTGTGAGACTAGAATTTTAACAAATCATAATACAACTCTGAGTGATTATAAAATCCTTTAAAAAATTCAAATATAATGAATATTAAATTCCAGTATTAGAACAAATAAATTATCACAGTGTTTGAAGTTATTTCTACATGTTATATTCAGAGACTAGAATTTTGAAAAATTTATGCAACTCTGAGTGACTTTAAAATCCTATAAAAAATTCAGGTGTGACTGATATTAGTTACTAATATTAGAACAAATAAATTATCACAGTGTTTGAAGCTATTTCTACATATTACACTCTGAGAACAGAATTTTAAAAAATTCATACAACTCTGGGTGATTATAAAATCCTCTAAAAAATTCAGATGTAACTGATATTAGTTACTAATATTAGAACAAATAAATTATCACAGTGTTTGAAGGTATTGCTACATGTTATACTGTGAGACTAGAATTTTAACAAATCATAATACAACTCTGAGTGATTATAAAATCCTTTAAAAAATTCAAATATAATGAATATTAAATTCCAGTATTAGAACAAATAAATTATCACAGTGTTTGAAGTTATTTCTACATGTTATATTCAGAGACTAGAATTTTGAAAAATTTATGCAACTCTGAGTGACTTTAAAATCCTATAAAAAATTCAGGTGTGACTGATATTAGTTACTAATATTAGAACCAATAAATTATCACAGAGTTTGAAGCTATTTCTACATATTACACTCTGAGAACAGAATTTTAAAAAATTCATACAACTCTGGGTGATTATAAAATCCTCTAAAAAATTCAGATGTAACTGATATTAGTTACTAATATTAGAACAAATAAATTATCACAGTGTTTGAAGGTATTGCTACATGTTATACTGTGAGACTAGAATTTTAACAAAACATAATACAATTCTGAGTGATTATAAAATCCTTTAAAAAATTCAAATATAATGAATATTAGATTCCAGTATTAGAACAAATAAATCATCACAGTGTTTGAAGTTATTTCTACATGTTATATTCAGAGACTAGAATTTTGAAAAATTTATGCAACTCTGAGTGACTTTAAAATCCTATAAAAAATTCAGGTGTGACTGATATTAGTTACTAGTATTAGAACAAATAAATTATCATAGTGTTTGAAGGTATTTTTACATATTACCCTCAGAGACTAGAATTTTAAAAAATCCATACGACTCGGAGTGACTTTAAAATCGTATAAAAAATTCAAATATATTGAATATTAGATTCCAGTATTAGAACAAATAAATTATCACAACTTTAACAAATCATCATACAACTCTAACTGACTATAAAATCCTCTAAAAAATTTAGATCTAATTGAAATTAGTTACCCTAAAATTGTAAAATTATTCGACACGAAATATAATAATATTAATGTTGTAATAAATGTTCAAAAGCGTTTAAGACTTACGACGTCGTTGACAATTGGACGATTGTCGCATTTCTTGTCGCAATCCTCGCCAAAGTTCCGCCGCGATTAACGAATAAGCCAGGCTCATTACTATCAAAGGAACCAGAAGCAACATTCCGTCTAAGAAGAGGTTGTAAGCCCTTTCCGTACCGACGCCTGGCCACTCTTCTCGACACTTGTGTCTACCTGAAACAAAACACACCTTCAGCTCGTGTTCCACACCAGGAAATTAAATTACAAAACGTTTGATAAAAAAAAAAATTTAAAGCGTACTCCGGAAGCACTTTTTTCGAGTAGATATTTAATTAAAACATTCATTTATCAAAACGATGTTGTTTTTCCACGAGTGTTCGTTTGAATTTCAGTGGTAAATTTAACCACTTCGTTTGAATTTCAGTGGTAAATTTAACCACTTCATGAATGAATTATTTTGTTTAAAAAAAATGAACAAAAATTCATTTATTTTTAATTACTGCTTCCATATTAATTTTCAGAGAATATTAACAAATTTTTAGGAGATAAAATTTCCTCCATTGTGTGTTGATTATTGCGAAAAACGTTCGGTGCAATCAAATATTTAAATCCAATGGAGGTACAGTGTCAGGCAAAAATTTTGCTAGCTTGAAATTTTTCTAATATTTCTAAACACACAAGAGTTTTATAAAAATATTGTACAATAAAAAAGGGTCCAATTTAATTTTTTTTAATGGTAAATTACAATTATTTTGTGTAATAATTTATTAAATTTTGTCTAAATCCATTAAAAATACAAAAAAATTTTAAATAATAAAATTGATAATGAAATTTTTTTTATATCTCCTTTTTTGTAATTTAGAAATATTTCAAGTGATTAGAATTTTTATTCCACTAGATAAATATACAAAAAATAAATAAAAATTTTTCTAAAATTTTTCTAATATTTCTAAACACCCAAGTATTGTATAAACATATTAAATATTGTATAATAATTTATTAAATTTGTCTGAATAGCTAGTCCATTAAAAACACAAAATAATGAGATTTAAAATGATGAAAATTGATTCTAAAATTTTTTCTAAATCTTTTCTCTTGTGTTTTAGAACTATTTCAGACTTGTCCTTCCACCTTGCGTTTAGCAAAAGGAAGCTGAAGCCTCGAGAGCTGTGAAATCAAATATTCATATCAACGGAATAATATTTCCCTGCTCCATTTGGCCGGCAATCTAGAAATATTAAAAGCCAATAAAAGAAATAATCCTAGATTTGCCCGAAGGTGGATGCAGGTCACCGGCGATGGTCGATGAGCAAAATTGAACCGTCGTTTTTATATCTCTCATAGAGCAAACAGGATTTTTATTGCATCTGCGAACGTATATACACTGGGATACAAAAAACTGTATACGTGTGAAAATGAAACTTTTCGATTTCGTAACGTAACAATAAAAACAACAGAAAAATGATACTTAATCGAGATTAGAAATATTGGAATTTTAAACGAATCGTGAATTTTTTCGTTGCTTCATTCATTTTGCATACAAATTCCTCATAAATGGAATGCAAATATTTATGCATCAATTTTTTATAAACTATGGAATACACTTAACACTTTACCGACCGATAAAACAGTTGATTAATCGGTTATCGGTCGGTAAACGTCGACCGATAAAACAGTTGACTAATAGGCTATCGGTCGGTAAGCGTTGGCCGGTAAAACAGTCGATTAATCGGTCGGTAAAGTGTTAATATGCAAAAATATAAAAAAATTCTTCGAGTCAGAATTATTATATTTTTGGGACAATTCTCTATTAATCAAATATCTCGTTAATTCTATTAATAAAAATATGAATTTGCATAAACAAATACGAATTAATTTGAGGATTTTTTTTCAAAATATTTTCTTGAAATCTGAATAATTTTTAGGCGATTTAAATACTATTATTTTTCTCTTTTATTATTCTGTAAATATTCTTCTAATAATAGGAAAGATTTTATTTGTTGAATTGTCAAAGACAATGCTGTTTTGGACATTGTGATTGTTAACATAAAGTTTCGAGGATATTTTAACCCCTGACATAGTCAAGCTTCGCCTGACGTTTTACTCGAGTTCTAAATAATAATCCATCGTATCGAATTTTCGAAAGTAAGGAGCTTACCTTCCACCCTATTTTCAATATATCAAACGCTTGACATATTTACAAGCGTATATTGCGTGGACGTTCAATTTGAAGAGTACAATAAGTATCGTGTTTCGAACAACAGGTATCTAAAATTAATACATGCAGACAAGCACGTCGAATCGACGACAAAACACGTATTGAAGAAGACGAGGAATACGAAGGAGCATATAAAATTTTTAAATAATTATAAAATGAGTGACATTGCAATTTTTGTAATTTGAGTCATTATTTTGGATCACTTTTGACTCATTAGAAATGCAGTCATAAGATTGAGATTAAAATGAAAAATTAGGATATTTCGAGTGATTATTCTCGGTCACTTTTGACCCGATTGTTATAAACAATTAGAAGCTTGCAATCAAAATGAAAAATTGTAATATTTGGAGTCACTCTTTTGGGGCACTGTTGACCCATTAAGATGGTTGAGATCAAAATAGAAAATTATAATATTTTGAGTGATTATTCAGGGTCACTTTTGACCCGATTGTTATAAACAATTAAAAGCTTGCAATCAAATTAAAAAATTATAATATTTCAAGTCGTTCTTTTGGGTCACTTTTGACCCCTTTTTTATACACACATACAATCACATCGAATAAAAAACACATATTAAAAAAAACAAAGAGTCAAAGGAGAATGTAAAATGTAAAATGAGTGAAATTGCGCGATCTTTACCTCCACCTATACTTTGAAGTCGTGAAACTACAAGGATTGGCGCGTTCCACGTGAGACTGGTAGTCCAAACCACAGCGATCATTTTGTAAGCATGAAACTGAGTTTGCCACCGTCTTGACTTTAGTGGTCTGCAAATGGCGAAGTAACGTTCCAGAGAAATGGCCACGAGAGTCCATACACCGACTGACACAGACACAGCTGGACAAACAAAAGAAATAGTTAATAAAAATTAATATTTATATCAATATTTACTTAATATTTTTCTTATATAGAATTATAAGAGTGCAGAGTGCTGTGAATAATTATAATTCACTGTACAAATAACCTCAAAATTCCATCTTGAATATTAAAAAAATTTCGAAGTTTAATTAATATCATTTATCAATAATTTTCTTTGTCATACCATGTTTTGATTTACAATTTAATTTCTTCTGCCATCCTGAATGATTTTTGTTAGATTGTTGTTTAATAATAACGAACAATACAGAAGTGATACATGTTGGTGCACGCAACAACGCACGACGACAATCTCGGTGGAAAGCGACGCAACGCTCATGCGCGCGCACACTCCTCTGCGCACACTCCTTCTGCGCACACTCACAGGCGCACGCTACGGGATGCGTGGCAAACTTCCATCAATTTTAAAATATCTTCTATTTTAATATGTTGCGAAATTGATTATTTAGCAAAAATAAATTTGACATAAACAAATGTTTAATAAATTTCCTAACCGAAAGATGTATTTCGAAAATGATTAAACACATACAGTGCTCTGAATAATTATAATTCACTGGACAAATAATCCATAATTTATTTTTTAATTAAACTTTCAATTTTAATGTTTTAATTTACAATTTAATTTCTTCTGTCATCTTTTGAATATTTTTTTTAATATCTGAAGCCTTTTAATTTTTAATTTATTATACTTAAAATTCGTCATAAGTAATTTTTGGAATTTTCATGTGATTGTTGTGTTAATAAATTTCCTAATAAAAAATATATTTCAAGAAAAGTTGAACTTGACAAATAATCTAGAATTCATTTTTTAATTAAATTGTGAAGTTTGCTATGTCGTATCATGTTTTCATTTCCAATTTAATTCCCTCTGTCATTTTGAATATTTTTAAAATATCTGAAGCCTTTTATTTACCATTCTAAATAATTAATTACTCTTAAAATTTGTTATAAATTATTTTGAGTGTTCTCTTACAATTGTTATGTTAATAAATTTCCTAAAAAAAGGTGTATTTTAAGAAAAGTTGAACTTAAATAAATAATCCAAAATTTATTTTTTAATTAAACTTTGAAGTTTGCTTTGTCATTTTGAATATTTTTAAAATATCTGAAGCCTTTTATTTAACATTCTAAATAATTAATTACTCTTAAAATTTGTTATAAATAATTTTGAGTGTTCTCTTACAATTGTTATGTTAATAAATTTCCTAAAAAAAGGTGTATTTTAAGAAAAGTTGAACTTAAATAAATAATCCATAATTTATTTTTTAATTAAACTTTGAAGTCTGCTTTGTCATTTTGAATATTTTTAAAATATCTGAAGCCTTTTATTTAACATTCTAAATAATTAATTACTCTTAAAATTTGTTATAAATAATTTTGAGTGTTCTCTTACAATTGTTATGTTAATAAATTTCCTAAAAAAAGGTGTATTTTAAGAAAAGTTGAACTTAAATAAATAATCCAAAATTTATTTTTTAATTAAACTTTGAAGTTTGCTTTGTCATTTTGAATATTTTTAAAATATCTGAAGCCTTTTATTTAACATTCTAAATAATTAATTACTCTTAAAATTTGTTATAAATAATTTTGAGTGTTTTTTTACGATCGTTGTGTTAATAAATCTACAACTTCGAGAAAGTAAAGCTACTAGAATGGTAACTGTTGGTACAATGAGTCGTGTTTGATTATGTATTGTGGTGCACTTCCGGGAGTACATTTGGCCACTGAATCGAATCGCGGATAAATCTTGGTACGTCTGTACGCGCTGAATAGTGTGGGAAGTACTTTCCTGTAGACCTTTTTGAAGCTCGAGAGATTCGCGCTTCATTGCACCGTAGCTTTATGCCCTCGATCGTAAATGCCAAACGAAAGAATGGCGGATTCTCTTTCTCTTTAAATTAACTGCATCCCCGAAGGAAACGTGGATTCCACGCGTTTGAAAAAATGTCTGATAGCAAGGTCAAACAGACGATTTTTCTTTGAATTTATCTTTAAAAATTGAAACTTCAAAATGAGTTAAATTTTTTTATATAAAATGCAATTATTATTGAAGATTTGAGGCAATTATTTCTTTGAATTTATTTTTAATAATTGAAATTTCAAAATGATCGGAATTTTGTTATACAAATTACAATTATTATCAAAGTTTGGAGGCAATTATTTCTGTGAATTTATTTTAAAAAATTGCAATTTTATTATACAAAATGCAATTATTATTAAAGATTCCAGGCAATTATTTCTGTGAATTTATTTAAAAAAATTGAAATTTGGAAATGATTTAAATTCTCTTATATAAAATGCAATTATTATCAAAGATTCGAGGCAATTGTTTCTATAAATTTATTTTTAAAAATTGAAATTTGGAAATGATTTATATTTACTTATATAAAATGCAATTATTTTCAAAGATTCAAAGCAATTGTTTTTTTGAATTTATTTTTAAAAATTGAAGTCTTGATATGATTTAACCTAGTCTCACCCCCCAATTAACAACCCTTTTGAAATAATTTTTTTACAGAAAAGCATGAAAGAATGACTCCAAAAAAGTGACACTAACAAAACTCGAAAATATTTAAATAAAAACAACAGAACCAACCCAATATAAAAATCTCAAAACAAGAAACACCCTAAAATAGTCACCTCCTTAATTAACAACCCTCTTAAAATAATTTTTTTTTACAGAATAGAATGAAAAAATGGCTCCAAAAAAATTGACACTAATAAAACTCAAAAATATTTAAATAAAAACGAAAGAAAAAACCGAAAATAAAAATTTTAAGACAAAAACAACCCCTAACATAGTCTCACCCCCAATTAACAACCATTTTGTAATAATTTTTGTAAAAAAAAAGCATGAAAAAATGGCTCCAATAAGGCAATTATTCGGTCCACCGCCTATAAAAATGAACTTTTCGCCATGAATCGTGTAATAGACATTTCTAATCAAATTGGAGGCTCTCGTGGAACGACATCTTCTTGGTCCGGTTTACAGAAACGAAATCTGCCGGTGGAATAAATTCCGGAATTGATCAAGCAAGAAATACGAGGATTCGCGATAGACTTTTCCGCGTGTTTGCATTATTCAGGAGAAAGAAAAAGAGTTTTACGTTCCACGTATACCGCGGTACGTGCTCTCGCGGTTAGCAAATTTCGAAACTCGACCGTCGGTGCTCAACAGGCGCCGTTTTCTATCAAACGTTAGGCAGTTATTGATTTGTTAACCACCCGATACGACGGATTATTTACGCGGAGCTCTCGTGCCCACGCGAATAACAAAACTATTGTAGATTTTATTTTTATTTCATTTTTATGTCATTTTTAAGGGTGTAAAATTAGTTTCAATGGCTTAGAATATTTTTTAGGATATTATTTAGGTCAAATTCTTATCCTCAGATGAATAACAAAATTATTGTCACCATCTGATAGTAGGTTTCATTTTTATTTCATTTTTAGGGGTGCAAAATTAATTTCAGTGGCTTAGAATATTGTTTAGGATATTATTTATGTCAAGTTCTTATGCTTACATGAATAATAAAATTATTGCCACCATCTAATAGTAGGTTTTATTTTTATTTCATTTTTATTTCATTTTTGGGGGTGCAATATTAATTTTAATGGCTTAGAATATTTTTTAGGAAATTGTTTATGTCAAATTCTTATGCTCACATGGATAATAAAATTATTGTTACGATATGATAGTAGGTTTCATTTTTATTTAATTTTTGGTAGTGTTAAAATAGTTTTACTCATGATTTTAGAATAATTAGCCACAAACTAATAATGAATTTAATTTTTATTTAATTTTCAAAGATGTAAAAGTTATTTATAAAATTAATTCTCATGGTTTTAGAATAATTAGTCACAAACTAATACTAGATTTTATTTTTATTTAATTTTTACAGGCGTAAAAGTTGTTTATAAAATTGATTTTCATGGTTTTAGAATAATTGGTCAGAAACTAATACTAGATTTCATTTTTATTTAATTTCCAAAGGTGTAAAATTAATTCTCAAGGTCTCAGAGTATATCACATTCAATTTCAATTTTTAAAAATAAATTTAAAAAAACAGCAGACTCGAATCTTTGATAATAATTGCATTTTATATAAGAAAATTTCAATCATTTCCAAATTTCAATTTTTGAAAATAAATTCAAAGGAACAATTGCCTCAAATCTTTGATGATAATTGCATTTTGTATTAGAAAATTTGAATCATTTCAAGACTTCAATTTTTAAAAATAAATTCAAAAAACCAATTGCTTTGAATCTTTGATGATAATTGCATTTTGTATTAGAAAATTTAAGGGTTGTTTTTGTCTTAAAATTTTTTTATTGGATTTTCTCTTTCGTTTTTATCTAAATATTTTTGAGTTTTATTAGTGTCACTATTTTGGAGCCATTTTTTCATTCTATTCTGTACAAAAATTATTTTAAGAGGGTTGTTAATTAAGGAGCAGACTATTTTAGGGTGTTTCTTGTTGTAAAATTTTTATAATGGGTTTTTTCTTTCGTTTTTATTTAAATATTTTTGAGTTTTATTAGTGTAATTTGTTTGAAGCATCGTTTTTGATGAAAATTTGTTTAAAAAGGGTTGTTAATTGGGGGTGAGACTATTTTAGGAGTGTTTCTTGATTTTAAATTTTTATATTGGAGTTTTTGTCTCGTTTTTATTTAAATATTTTCAGCAAAATCAAGAAATTTCGAGGCTCAGTCGAGCACGAGAATTTCCAAAACGCCATTTTGCATATTTACGAGATGCTTCAAAGGGATGCAAATGGCTGTTAGATTGTGACATGTAGCTAATATCTGGGGATTACTGATGAGAATTTAGTAGCAGAGCCTCTTGATGGAGAGATTATGGTAATTGTATTGGGGGAAAAAGGGTTAGGAGACATTAAAAAATTAATATTTAAAACATATTTTCGGTAAGGAATTTTTTTCTCGAAACTGCTTAGGATTTCAAGGTTATATCTATTCACCAAAAGTTATTGCAACTGATACCTGAAACTATAAATAATTTTTTTAGAATGATTTGAAAATTTTCAATTTCCGTGAAAAATTTGTCCATTTTCCGGAATTTTTTTCTCGGAAATGCGTAGGAATTCGGGGATATGTCTATTCACAAAAATTGATTACAATTGACCCATGAAACTAAAAATAATTTTTTTGAAACGATTCAAAAATTTTTAATTTCGCCAAAAAATTTATTCCCCTTCTTGAATTTTTTTCTCGGAAATGCGTGGGAATTCGGGGATATGTCTATTCACCAAAATTGATTACAATTGACCCATGAAACTAAAAATAATTTTTTTGAAACGATTCAAAAATTTTTAATTTCGCCAAAACATTTGTCCCCCTTCCTGAATTTTTTTCTCGGAAATGCGTAGGAATTTGGGATTATGTCTAATGACAAAAAATGATTATAATCGACCCCTGCAAACGACAATAATTTTTTTAGAACGATTTGAAAAATTGTAATTTTGCCGAAAAATTTATTGACTTATTGAATTTTTTTTCTCGAAACTGGTTAGGATTTCGAGGTTATGTCTATTCACCACAAATGATTGTAATTGGCTTCCTCAACTAAAAACATTTTTTTCAGAACGATTTGCAATTTTTTAATTTCGTCGAAAAATGGAGGCACCTACCCCCTGTCGATTTTCCTTAGAAATTCGTTTTTCATTTTTAATAAATTTGTTTGACGCGCTACGGAAATTTTGTTTAATACTTTTTTGTAGGTACCCATGAGCTCTATTTTAGAAAAAAGTTTCATTGAAATATATTCACTATTGTAAGAGTTATGGCTGTTTGAAAATTGTACCATTTTTATGAAGTTTTTCTAATTTTACCGGGTGAACGAATAAATTTTTCAGTATTTTTACAATTTCCACATATTCTTCAGCAAAATACGCGTTGTTTGCCGTTTGAAACATCAAAATCGTCCAATCCGTTCAGAAGTTATGACATTTTAAAGATTCGCATGAAATTTCAGGGAAACATATCAACGGTATGGTCAGCCACCAAATTTTCGGTAATGAATTTTTTTCTCGAAAATGCGTAGGATTTCGGGGGTATGTCTATTCACCAAAAATGATTATAATCGTTCCTCGCGACTAAAAATATTTTTTCCAGAACGATTTGAAATTTTTTAATTTCGTCTAAAAATTTCAGTTCCTACTAGAATTTTTTTCTCAAAAGTGGGTTGGATTTCGATGGTATGTCTAATGACCAAAAATGATTGCAATTAACCCCTCTAACTAAATATAATTTTTTTAGAACGATTTGAAAATTTTTAATTTTGTCAAAAAATTTGTCCCTCTTCCTGAATTTTTTTCTCGAAAATGCGTAGGATTTCGACGTTAGGCCTAATCACCAAAAATTATTACAATTGACCTCTGGAACGAAAAATAATTTTTTTAGAGTGATTTAAAAATTTTTAATTTTGTCAAATAATTTGTACACATTCCTGAATTTTTTTCTCGAAAATGCTTAGGATTTCGAGGTTAGGTCTAATCATCAAAAATTATTACAATTGACCTCTGGAACGAAAAATAATTTTTTTAGAGTGATTTAAAAATTTTTAATTTTGTCAAATAATTTGTACACTTTCCTGAATTTTTTTCTCGAAAATGCTTAGGATTTCGAGGTTAGGCCTAATCACCAAAAATTATTACAATTGATCTCTGAAACCAAAAATAATTTTTTTATAATGATTTGAAGATTTAAAATTTTGTCAAAAAATTTGTCCACCTTCCTGAATTTTTTTCTCGAAAATGCTTAGGATTTCGAGGTTAGGCCTAATCACCAAAAATAATTGCAATTGACCCCCCTAGCTAAAAACAATTTTTCCAGAATGATTTGAAATTGTTTAATTCAATTTTTTAATAACATTTTGACCTCCATCAAAAAATTAATATTCTCGATTTTCCTTTTATGTTTACCCCTAGAATTCCCCATTAAAATTCATTCCCAGGCTTTATCAAACACCCTATATAAATTGCACGTCTATCTAACTAAACATAAGAAACTAAATTTCATGTCAAGTTTATTCTATTTCTAATAATTCCTCTCCAATTCAACAAACTTATCCATTTAATAAAAACTTAAATTCAGAACTGTGGCAGAGATATATGCAAATCGAGTCTCTATAACAAGATGGCGTAATTGTATAATTAGAGCCCGCATTCCCATTCAAAGCTTCTGTTCATCTTTGGAACGAAAGGGATCGATGAGTATTTTAAAAGCAGAGACGAAGATGAGCAAAGTGTGAAGGAACCAAGGATGAACAGTTGTGAAAGGGGGGGGAAGGTTATAAAAAAAAAACTACCAAGGAAATTCACCAGGAAAAGATGACAGTGGAGGGGGAAGAAGATGATTGAAAAGAGTCGAGAAATACGAGAGAAACGAGATAGAAAATGCACTTGGCGGGGGTTGTTCGAGGATAGCTACGGATTTGGGGGGGCAGATTGAATAGTTTAGACGGGAAAGAGAGTTTCTGCATTCGATAAACTCGGGAAACGCCGGAGCCTCGAACCGTGGATGCGATTTTCCCCCAAAACTCAAGCTTCGTGTGTGCGCAACAAATATCGAGGACACCTTTAAAGATTTCTTCGATATCTCTGTTCTTACACCGGTTAAATTGCAAATGGCGACTCTGAAACGGGAAATTGAAAAGGAATTCACGAAAGAAAGAAAGAAAAATGAGAAAAATCGTGAAAAATGGAAGACAAAAGACAAAAATCGATGATTTTTAAAGTCAAAACACCAAATAAATGGTTTGGAAATTTAATTTTAGAATAAATTTGACGTTTTCAAATTCGAATTTATTATTTGTAAATTTATGAATTTATTAATTTAGTTTTTATGAATTTATTTATTATTTTTTGTTATTATGGACATAATAATTCTAATTTTATTGTTTAAGTATCGAATTTAATTGTTCTATTTTTCTAATCACTGGGTTCTTCATTTTCAAATGAAATAAAATATAAATTATTTACACAATTTACTATGGTTTTCTATGAGTTTAGAAATTTAATTTTGAAATAAATTTGACGTTTTCAAATTCGAATTTATTATTCTTTGTTATTATGGACATAATAGTTCTAATTTTATTGTTTAAGTATCGAATTCAATTGTTCTATTTTTCTAATCACTGGGTGCTTCTTGTTCAAATGAAATAATGGGTTTCTATGAGTTTAGAAATTTAATTTTAGAATAAATTTGGAGATTTCAAATTCGAATTATTTTTATTCTTTAAGTATCGAATTTAATTGTACTATTTTTCTAATCACTGGGTTCTTCTTGTTCAAATTAAATAAAATATAAATTAATTACAAAATTTACTATGATTTTCTATGAGTTTAGAAATTTAATTTTAGAATAAATTTGGAGATTTCAAATTCGAATTATTTTTAATGTTTAAGTATCGAATTTAATTGTTCTATTTTTCTAATCACTGGGTTCTTCTTGTTCAAATTAAATAAAATATAAATTATAATTATAAAATGGAATTTTCCAATTTTCTAATTTTCTAATTATTCTTGTTGAATTAAATAATTTATCAAAAATACTAAAACTAATATTTCTAATTTTCTAATTATTCTAGTTGATTTAAATGATTTATCGAAAATACTAAAACTGATATTTCTAATTTTCTAATTATTCTTGTCGAATTAAATAATTTATCAAAAATAGTAAAACTAATATTTCTAATTTTCTAAATATTCTTTTTAAATTGAATGATTTATCTAAAAATACTAAAACTAATATTTCTAATTTTCTAATTATTCTTGTCGAATTAAATAATTTATCAAGAATAGTAAAACTAATATTTCTAATTTTCTAAATATTCTTTTTAAATTGAATGAATTTGGAAATTTAATTTTAGCATAAATGTGGCGTTCTCAAATTAGAATAAATTATTCTTTGTTATCATGGACGTAATAGTTCCATTTTTATTATTTAAGTATCGAATATAATTGTACTATTTTTCTAATCACTGGGTTCTTCTTTTTCAAATGAAATAAAATGTAAATAAATTATTTAAAAAATTTACTATGGTTTTCTATGAGTTTAGAAATTTAATTTTAGTATAAATGAGGCAACTTCAAATTAGAATATATTATTTTTTTATGTTCTACTGTTCGAATTTCAGCCATTTTCAAGAAGCCTCTTAAATTTTCACGATTTAAGCCCCTAAAATTTTTTCAAATGAAATACTCCGTTCTGTAAGTAAAGGTGACATGGTCACTTCGTTCTGCACGAGCTGGCATTCTTTGTTACAGGTCTTCATTCTGCTGGAACACTTTTCCGAAGGGAAACTTAACTGCGGAGTTCTGAACTCTGACGATTCGGACACGTTTCCTTTCTTTTCTCTTTTTTTTCCTTTTTTCTCTTGATTTCTTTCTCGACAACCGTACAAGTGGAACAGTCGACCAATTCTGTGGGAAACTTTTTCTAATTTTAGGTGACTCTGATTTAGAGGATAACTAAATTTCTTGTTCCCTAAACTTAATTAGAGAATTAATTTAAAAAAATTGAGTATTTATTTTTAGTTGATTTGGAATCAGAGAAACTGAGAAAAGAGATTTTTCTAATTTTGGGAGATTCTAATTTCTAAATCAATTTCTAGAGTTAGTTAATAGAGTTACACTCTAAAATTACTAAATTTCTTGTTTCGTAAAGCTAATCTGAGAGAATTCATTTAAAAAAAATTGAGTATTTATTTTTAGTTGATTTTGGAATCAAAGAAACTAAGAAAACAGATTTTTCTAATCTAAGGAAACTCTGATTTAGAGGATAACTAAATTTCTTGTTCCCTAAACTGAATTAGAGAATTAATTTTAAAAAATTGAGTATTTATTTTTGGTTGATTTGGAATCAGAGAAACTGAGAAAAGAGATTTTTCTAATTTTGGGAGATTCTAATTTCTAAATCAATTTCTAGAGTTAGTTAATAGAGTTACACTCTAAAATTACTAAATTTCTTGTTTCGTAAAGCTAATCTGAGAGAAATCATTTTAAAAAAATTGAGTATTTATTTTTAGTTGATTTTGGAATCAAAGAAACTAAGAAAACAGATTTTTCTAATCTAAGGAAACTCTGATTTAGAGGATAACTAAATTTCTTGTTCCCTAAACTTAATTTGAGAATTAATTTGAAATGAATCGAGTATTTATTTTTAGTCAAATCGGAAACAAAAACAAAGAAAAGAAATTTTTCTAATTTCTAATTCAGTTACTAGAATTAGTTAATAGAGTAACACTCTAGAGTATCTGAATCACTTCTAAGACTAAGTCACTGAGCAACTAAATTAATTCTGGCCCATAATCAAACGATATTCATTAAAAAAACCCATTTATAATTTCTAATCAAAATTGTTACAAATTTAACACCATAAATATTATAAGAAATGATTATTATCAATTGAAAACTCTAATCTACTGGTGAAAATATGCAGAAGACATGACACTATAGTGAAATATTATCATTAACACTAAAATTACCAAAATAATTAAAATAATTCATTCAAAAATTCTTATAAAAATTCTAAAAAATTTACTCCACTATATTTTGAGCAAAATCATAAAGGAACAAATAAACATTCATTTTCCATTGCATTCCACATTTTATATTATTTATATTCTCTCCAAAATTTAATTTTAAAATTTTTATCTAATTTAATTTAGAATATTAGAAATTATTTTTACAAATTAAATTAAATAATTTCTTACAAATAAATATACGATAATTATTGGCAATTCTAATGTTAAATAAGAAAAAATAAGAAAATTTTAATAAACGAATAAAAAAAATTTTCTATTTTGCAATTTAGATTTTCCTCGATTTCCACTTAGTTTCATTACTATTCCCCTTCCTCTCTTTCGTGATATATAAAAAGTACATTTCCAAGCTCGTAAAACACTGATAGCGAAAAAGAATTATTTTCGTCCCAAAATATGGCTCAAGAAATAAAATTTTTATGCCCCTCATAAACTATTTGCATTTTATTATTTCTTCTAATGTATACACTGTACGATAAGTGACGTTTATAGGTTTAAATCACGAAGTCCACAGAATGCACACGCAAAAGAAATCGCCACATTTTCGTTATTAAACTTCTTTTGAATTTTTCAAAAAACATTGAAATTTTCGGGGTTGAAAATATCGTGCCCCAATTAAAAAGCGTACAATTATAGGAAAAACTCCGCAATTAACATGCAGTTGGTGAAAATTGCGAAAAAAAAAATATTCGAGTGGAAAAATTAAAAAAAAAAAAATTTGACGCGATCGCTCGAGAGCGGTCCGTTTTACGCGGAAAAGCTTTTAAATCCGAGACTTCCTATTTCGAAATATGCTTTTCTTCCCTTTCTGCGTTTTTCCTTTCCGTTTTTGCAAAACTTGAAATTTCCTTCGAGAATATTTGGATGAAATTGTTTGATATTTCTGGGGACGAGATTGTCGTATTGCGTATTTAATTGCTCCGAACTATGCAAATCTCGAGTTACATCGCATTCCACCGCTAGGTAGCTCATCCGCGTTATTGCATAAATTATCTTCGGTAACTAAACTCGAGTGCAAACTGAAACGGGAACGATATGAGATACGAGACGTATCGAATTATTTCCAGTTGCAATTTTCAAGTTTTAATGAGCTGAAGCTGTGATAATATTTATATAGTAGTTATAGTGAGTATATTGGAATTTTTGAGGAAGTAGAAATGAATATAAAATTGTTTAGTCACATTTTAGAAAATTATCTTCACCTCGAAATCTCCGCCATTGTTAAAAAAGAAAAATTTATTATGCATTGTGTGTTTCTGGAAATCAAAGAATTTTTGTGGAAAAACTTTTTCTAATTGCACTGTTTGTACTTAGATGTAACAACCTGTAGATATGACATTTTGTTCTAATATATAATTATAATATATGATTTAGTTGTGATATATAACTAAATATTGTATTAATTATATTTTGTTCTAATATATTTTGTTCTAATTATATTTTGTTCTAATATATTTTGTTCTAATTATATTTTGTTCTAATATATTTAGTTCTAATTATAATTTGTTCTAATATATTTAGTTCAAATTATAATTTGTTCTAATATATTTAGTTCAAATTATATTTTGTTCTAATATATTTAGTTCTAATTATAATTTATTCTGATATGTTTTGTTCTAATTATATTTGGTTCTAATATATTTTGTTCAAATTATACTTTGTTCTAATATATTTAGTTCTAATTATAGTTTGTTCTGATATATTTAGTTCTAAATATATTAAAATTAAAAATAATTACTATAATATATAATTCAATATTATACCAATTATAGTTCTAATATATAATTCAATATTATACTAATTCTAATTCTAATATAGAACTGAATATTATACTAATTATATTTAGTTTTAATATAGAATTATTATCTATAGAGAATATCATCTACAAATCTATAGAGATCTTTATAGAACTATTTAGTTTCATATTAGATCTAAATGTAATCATTATAATATAATATTTAGTTCTAATATATAGTTAAATATTGTACTAATTATATTTAGAACTAAATATAATAAGTATAATATAATATTTAGTTCTAATATATAATTCAATATTATACCAATTATAGTTCTAATATAGAACTAAATATTATTCTAACTACATTTAGTTCTAATCTAGACTCAAATATTATTCTAACTACATTTAGTTCCAATATATAACCAAATATTATTCTAATTAAATTTAGATCTACATTATAACTAAATCTAACAACCTGTACATATAATAATTAGTTCTAATACATATTTAGTCCAAATCTAATCCAGATCCCCAACCTACCAACAATATATTTACTCTCTGACTCGTTTTATTTCATTTTTACGATATTTCTAATGCAAATCCTATTCTTTATTCTCAACAAATATTCTAAATAATTATTAAATGTTCTAATCTTGTTAAACAATTTTCCTATACAATTCCTCGAGCAATTTCTACGTAATCTCTACGTAATTTCTAAAATCCTATTCTTCATTCTTAACAAATATTCTAAAAAATTATTAAATGTTCTAATCTTGATAAACAATTTTCCTATACAATTTCTACGTAATTTCTACGTAATTTCTACGTATATAAAATGGACAATATTGTATATTCTTTTGCAGAGAAACTTAATTTGTTACTGTGCACGATTTTCCCAAAAAATAAATGCAATCTACGTCTAACCAATTTGTTCTAATTCTCCTGGGGCTTCCCAGGAGAATAAGTGGGCGGTAGTGCCCCTCTCTGACTCGTTTTATTTCACTTTAACGATATTTCTAATGCAAATCCTATTCTTCATTCCTAACAAATATTCTAAAAAATTATTAAATGTTCTAATCTTGTTAAACAATTTTCCTATACAATTCATCGAGCAATTTCTACGTAATTTCTACGTAATTTCTAAAATCCTATTCTTGATTCTTAACAAATATTCTAAAAAATTATTAAATGTTCTAATCTTGTTAAACAATTTTCCTACACAATTTCTACGTAATTTCTACGTAATTGCTACGTATATAAAATGGACAATATTGTATATTCTTTTGCAGAGAAACTTAATTATTACAGTGCACGATTTTCCCAAAAAATAAATGCAATTTGTTCTAATTCTCCTGGGGCTTCCCAGGAGAATAAGTGGGCGGTAGTAGACTATATTTTGCACATAACCCAAGGAGAAAAATCGAGAATTGCATTTCATGTTCAGAACACATTTCTCGTTCGCGAGTTTGTCTCGGATAATTTTTCACAATGCATGGCCCGCGTCATAGCATTTTAACAAGGTATAGTTACGATCGATAGTGCCTTCCAAACTCCTCCCACTGTTTTCAATTAATATTCCCAATAAACTTCCCAACGGTGATTCAGAATTTCCAATAAATCTGGACCATTTATTAAGAAATTAAAAAACGCAATGATCCATGGCTTCGTGAAATTATTTTTGCAAAATGGAGTCATCCTCGTCGTAAACAACACGTCGAATGGAGTGACAGACGATCCCGTGCGTGGGAACAATAAAACACTGGGATTTAATTTCATTCCAGTAATGATTATTAAAAATTTTTATGTTTGACAATGGAAATTCGCGAAATAATTGTCAAACTCCATTTGGAGAATATTCTACAGGGGGGATATGAAAATTAATGCACTGAAATAAACTATAGTTATTTGTTTATGTTTTTAGTAACAGTGAAAATTATTTTAATTGTTTATATGGAAAATTATTTAATTAATTAAAAATTAATGAGTTCAATTTTGAAATGTTAAAATCGTCCTATAATTTTTGTAAAAAGTTGTAACATTTTTTCTTTGTAAAATTGAATTTAAAAATGACATATTTTTAATAATAATTTGTATTTTTTTTTTGGACTACTTTTTGCTAATATTTGGGTAAGTAAAGCGTGTTAATTAATTGATTTCAGTGAAAATTTAAAGTAAAGAGAGTGGTGATAAGATTTCAACGGTTGATGAAACCTAATTAACAAGATACGTACCTTGGAAGTACGGAATAAGTTTGCACATCGTAATACCGAAGACGAAGTTCTTCAGTATCTGGCCGAGAAGTGTGAAGGGTATGCAGAAGACACCCAGCAGCAAATCCGAGACTGCCTGGAAGTTGAGAAAGAAATTTCAAACTTCTGGTCAAACAGCACGGATCAAAGTCTTTTGACGTTTCGATTTAACGCGGACTTCTGCGAAGTACGTTTTCTTGGACATTCTTGGGGAATTTTTTGTAAACAAGCTATGAGAGCTTCTGCTGTGAAATTTACAGGGTTTATTTAGGTATAGTTTAGTGATATTTCAGAATTTTTTCGGCGCATGAAAGTTAAAATTGACGACACTGTATATTTTCAAAGATAGTCGCCTTTAAAATGCTCTGGGATGGAGTCTATTTTTTTAGACTTTCTTGAAGAATTTTTTGTGAATAAACTGTGAGACCTTTAGCAATCAAATTTACAGGGTTTATTTAGATGTAGTTCAATGATATTTCAGAATTTTTTGGGCGCAAGAAAGTTAAAATTGACGACACTGTATATTTTCAAACATATTAGTGTATTTCATACCAGTGCATTTTTGTAGATTTTTTTGAGGAATTTTTTGTGAATAAACTATGAGACCTTTTGCAATCAAATTTACAGGGTTTATTTACAGATACTTTAGTTATATTTTAGAATTTTTTTGGCGAGAAAATGTTAAAATTGATGGCTCTGCATATATTCAAACGTAATCAAGCATATCTGCTTTTAAAGTGCATTAGAATGGAATGCAGTTTTTTAGGCTTGCTTTAGGAATTTTTTGTGACTAAATTATAAGAGCTTCTGCAATCAAATTTACAGGGTTTATATGTACATACTTCAGTTATATTTTAGAATTTTTTGAGCGAAAAATATATAAAACTGATGGCACTGCATGCTCTCAAACATAGTCGCTTTTAAAATGCACTAGTACAAAATGCATTCTTCTAGACTTTCTTTGTCAATTTTTTCTGAATAAACTATAAAAGCTTCTGCAGTCAAATTTACAGGGTCTATTCATAGATACTTCAGTTATATTTTAGAATTTTTTTGGCGAGAAAAAGTTAAAATTGATGACACTGCATATATTCAAACGTAATCAAGCATATCTGCTTTTAAAGTGCATTAGAATGGAATGCATTTTTTTAGGCTTGCTTTAGGAATTTTTTGTGATTAAATTATAAGAGCTTCTGCAATCAAATTTACAGGGTTTATATGTACATACTTCAGTTATATTTTAGAATTTTTTGAGCGAAAAATATATAAAACTGATAGCACTGCATGCTCTCAAACATAGTCGCTTTTAAAATGCACTAGTACAAAATGCATTCTTCTAGACTTTCTTTCAGAATTTTTTTGTGAATAAACTATAAAAGCTTCTGCAGTCAAATTTACAGGGTCTATTCATAGATACTTCAGTTATATTTTAGAATTTTTTTGGCGAGAAAAAGTTAAAATTGATGACACTGCATATATTCAAACGTAATCAAGCATATCTGCTTTTAAAGTGCATTAGAATGGAATGCAGTTTTTTAGGCTTGCTTTAGGAATTTTTTGTGATTAAATTATAAGAGCTTCTGCAATCAAATTTACAGGGTTTATATGTACATACTTCAGTTATATTTCAGAATTTTTTGAGCGCAAGAAAGTTAAAATTGGCGACACTGTATGCTCTCAAACATAGTCAATTTTAAAATGCATTTCATACTAGTGTATTTTAGACTTTATTGGGGAATTTTTTGTGAATAAACTATGAGACCTTTTGCAATCAAATTTACAGGGTTTATTTAGATATACTTGAATAATATTTCAGAATTTTTTGGGCCCATAAATTTTAAAATTGATGACACTGTAAATTCTCAAACACAGTCAAACAAAGTCACTTTTAAAATGCACTGATATCAAGTGTACTTTTTTAGACCTTCTTTAGGAATTTTTTGTGAATAAACTCGAAGGCCTTTTGGAATCAAATTTACAGGGTATATTTATACATATTTCAGTGATATTTCAAAATTTTTTGGACCCAAAAAACTTGAAATTGACGCCGCTGTACGTTCTCAAACGCAGTCAAACATAATTGGTTCCAAAAAAGGTAATTTCACAATGTCCATAATTGTAGCCATTTTATTTGTTTAAAATGGAAAAACGTGAAAGATTCTTAATTAGTACAAGTTTAATTACAGCCCACAGCAAAATGAAAAAGGAAAAATCGATAATTAAATAAATGACAGCACTTTGAAGTTAAATTACCTTCTTTTTCACGTTACTATATTAAATTATTAAAATTTCTATCAACCTTCGCTTACAAATTTTTTTAAAAAATTACAGTTTTCCAAATAACATAAATTTTAAATTTTGTACATGAACATTTAACAATAAAAATCATTGAAATATTCATGTGATACTCAAGGAACATTTAATCACTGATAACGTGATGTAACATTATTAATATCCGATCCCATTAATAACCACCAACAATTTAACTGAAAACTAAGTACCAAATACTGTCTCTATATTATCCCAGTACTAATTAATTGCGTTCATCCTTTGAGATAAATTTACAAACAATGCATATGAAACACAAATTTGATACAATTTTAACATCGTTTTAATTTCAAATCTACAAATTCTCTGAAACAAATTATTTTTTAAACTTCCCCTCTCATCGACTCGTGACTAAATTTATTAATAACATTTTTTATTTTCCTGCATATAACCATATGGGATCTTCAAATGAGCAGTTCATTTGGAGTGCGCGCTTCATTGATTTAATTACCACTGCATCATTAGCATCGAATTATCGAACAGCCTCGTTAATATTGTTAAGCTTTTCTCATGCCAGGATCTCATTACCCGTAATTAAGATAATTCCGACAGTGAGCGTCGCTTTTAAAATGTGGCGCGTTGTTAAAATTAATACAAATTTATTTAATTTTAATAATACGCTTCGGCGATATGCGTGCAAAGAATCCTCTCTCGATAAATCTGTCGCATGTTTTATTCCAACAATTATTACAATCTGAATTGATCGAAAATCTCCATATTTCCAAAGAATTTTCTACTGTTTCCAATGCATCCCAGGGAAAAATTTTAATGGGAGATTCTAGAGGCCAAAATAAGACAAAAATCAAGAATACCAATTTGTTGACGGAGGCTTCGTTAAAAAGTTATTAACGTTTAAAGTTGAAGTGTGCAGCGTGCACGGTTCCCGTCTCACAGGCGCAACTTTAAACGTTAATAACATTTTAACGAAGCCTCCATCAACAAATTGGTATTCTTGGTTTTCGTCTTATTTTGGCCTCTAGAATCCCCCATTAAAATTTTTCCCTGGGGTGGCCGAACACCCTGTATATAGCAACGGAGGGTCGAGCGCTTGTGAGAGCGCAACCCCCCCTGGTGGCGAGCATGGGAGGCAACGCCACATTCGTAATCGAAATTATAGATAACAAGTTGGATTAATCAGGTCTACAAACGTGAATTTAAATCGAATTTGATTTTCATTTAATTTTGTCATTTCGTGGCACATGGAATATATTACCCGTAATATTAATATTAATATTAATATTAATATTAAATATTCTTGTTATAATCATATGTGTCCAAAGCTTCCTACGGTTTAACGAACATATTTTTGTTCGAGATCGTAACCAGATATTCCATACTTTAATAAACATCGATTTAACAAAATTCAAACTGTAGCAGAGTTTGATAAATGCAATGTATACAGTTGCAAATGAAAACTGAGTTTAAATCATTCGAAAATAGATTTTTGATGATTGAGTGTAACGTAGGATGTTGATAGAATCGTCGAACTTGCAGTAATATATCTATAGAGAGGATTAATTAGTAAACAAAGGGCGATTTCGTGTTCATCGTTATTGATTTAAGGAACAGAGTGGGAAACGCATTGAAATAGGAATATCTATGGGTATTGTTTGTTATGCTGATACCTGCGTGCGGAAACCGGATACTACGCAGGATGGAAATGCAGGATCCCCATCATTTGGGCTGTACATACCAAACAGAGTTACTCGCGAAATTAATCGTAACGTCGATAGTAAAATATTTGTGGAGAAACTGATTTTTATACTTGTATTTAGGGGGGGTATGAAGTGCAATTTTTTGGGGGCTTTCTTGGGGAATTTTTTGTGGATAAACTGTGAGAGCTTTTGCAGTCCAATTTGGAGGGTTTATTTATATATAGTTCATTGATATTTAAGAATTTTTTCGGCGCAAGAAAATTAAAATTGATGACACTGTATATTCTGAAACATACAAGTGCATTTTATACTAGTGCATTTTTGTAGACATCATTGGGGACTTTTTTGTGAATAAACTATGGGACCTTTTGCAATCAAATTTACAGGATTTATTTATATATACCTTAGTGATATTTCAGAATTTTTTCGATCCAAAAAACTTAAAATTGATGACACTGTCTATTCCCAAACATTCTAATGCATTCCATAGTAGTGCATTATTGTAGACTTCCTTGAGGAATTTTTTGTGAATAAACTATGAAACCTATAGCAATCAAATTTACAGGGTTTATTTAGATATAGTTCATTGATATTTAAGAATTTTTTCGGCGCAAGAAAATTAAAATTGATGACACCGTATATTCTGAAACATACTAGTGCATTTTATACTAGTGCATTTTTGTAGACTTTCTTGGGGAATTTTTTGTGAATAAACTATGGGACCTTTTGCAATCAAATTTACAGGATTTATTTATATATACTTTAGTGATATTTCAGAATTTTTTCGATCCAAAAAACTTAAAATTGATGACACTGTCTATTCCCAAACATTCTAATGCATTCCATAGTAGTGCATTATTGTAGACTTCCTTGAGGAATTTTTTGTGAATAAACTATGGGACCTTTTGCAATCAAATTTACAGGATTTATTTATATATACCTTAGTGATATTTCAGAATTTTTTCGATCCAAAAAACTTAAAATTGATGACACTGTCTATTCCCAAACATTCTAATGCATTCCATAGTAGTGCATTATTGTAGACTTCCTTGAGGAATTTTTTGTGAATAAACTATGAAACCTATAGCAATCAAATTTACAGGGTTTATTTAGATATAGTTCATTGATATTTAAGAATTTTTTCGGCGCAAGAAAATTAAAATTGATGACACCGTATATTCTGAAACATACTAGTGCATTTTATACTAGTGCATTTTTGTAGACTTTCTTGGGGAATTTTTTGTGAATAAACTATGGGACCTTTTGCAATCAAATTTACAGGATTTATTTATATATACCTTAGTGATATTTCAGAATTTTTTCGATCCAAAAAACTTAAAATTGATGACACTGTCTATTCCCAAACATTCTAATGCATTCCATAGTAGTGCATTATTGTAGACTTCCTTGAGGAATTTTTTGTGAATAAACTATGAAACCTATAGCAATCAAATTTACAGGGTTTATTTAGATATAGTTCATTGATATTTAAGAATTTTTTCGGCGCAAGAAAATTAAAATTGATGACACTGTATATTCTGAAACATACAAGTGCATTTTATACTAGTGCATTTTTGTAGACATCATTGGGGACTTTTTTGTGAATAAACTATGGGACCTTTTGCAATCAAATTTACAGGATTTATTTATATATACCTTAGTGATATTTCAGAATTTTTTCGACCCAAAAAACTTAAAATTGACGACACTGTCTATTCCCAAACATTCTAATGCATTCCATAGTAGTGCATTATTGTAGACTTCCTTGAGGAATTTTTTGTGAATAAACTATGAAACCTATAGCAATCAAATTTACAGGGTTTATTTAGATATAGTTCATTGATATTTAAGAATTTTTTCGGCGCAAGAAAATTAAAATTGATGACACCGTATATTCTGAAACATACTAGTGCATTTTATACTAGTGCATTTTTGTAGACTTTCTTGGGGAATTTTTTGTGAATAAACTATGAAACCTATTGCAATCAAATTTACAGGGTTTATTTAGATATAGTTCATTGATATTTAAGAATTTTTTCGGCGCAAGAAAATTAAAATTGATGACACTGTATATTCTGAAACGTACTAGTGCATTTTATACTAGTGCATTTTTGTAGACTTTCTTGGGGACTTTTTTGTGAATAAACTATGGGACCTTTTGCAATCAAATTTACAGGATTTATTTATATATACCTTAGTGATATTTCAGAATTTTTTCGACCCAAAAAACTTAAAATTGACGACACTGTCTATTCCCAAACATTCTAATGCATTCCATAGTAGTGCATTATTGTAGACTTCCTTGAGGAATTTTTTGTGAATAAACTATGAAACCTATAGCAATCAAATTTACAGGGTTTATTTAGATATAGTTCATTGATATTTAAGAATTTTTTCGGCGCAAGAAAATTAAAATTGATGACACCGTATATTCTGAAACATACTAGTGCATTTTATACTAGTGCATTTTTGTAGACTTTCTTGGGGAATTTTTTGTGAATAAACTATGAAACCTATAGCAATCAAATTTACAGGGTTTATTTAGATATAGTTCATTGATATTTAAGAATTTTTTCGGCGCAAGAAAATTAAAATTGATGACACCGTATATTCTGAAACATACTAGTGCATTTTATACTAGTGCATTTTTGTAGACTTTCTTGGGGAATTTTTTGTGAATAAACTATGGGACCTTTTGCAATCAAATTTACAGGATTTATTTATATATACTTTAGTGATATTTCAGAATTTTTTCGATCCAAAAAACTTAAAATTGATGACACTGTCTATTCCCAAACATTCTAATGCATTCCATAGTAGTGCATTATTGTAGACTTCCTTGAGGAATTTTTTGTGAATAAACTATGAAACCTATAGCAATCAAATTTACAGGGTTTATTTAGATATAGTTCATTGATATTTAAGAATTTTTTCGGCGCAAGAAAATTAAAATTGATGACACCGTATATTCTGAAACATACTAGTGCATTTTATACTAGTGCATTTTTGTAGACTTCCTTCGGGAATTTTTTGTGAATAAACTATGGGACCTTTTGCAATCAAATTTACAGGATTTATTTATATATACCTTAGTGATATTTCAGAATTTTTTCGATCCAAAAAACTTAAAATTGATGACACTGTCTATTCCCAAACATTCTAATGCATTCCATAGTAGTGCATTATTGTAGACTTCCTTGAGGAATTTTTTGTGAATAAACTATGAAACCTATAGCAATCAAATTTACAGGGTTTATTTAGATATAGTTCATTGATATTTAAGAATTTTTTCGGCGCAAGAAAATTAAAATTGATGACACCGTATATTCTGAAACATACTAGTGCATTTTATACTAGTGCATTTTTGTAGACTTTCTTGGGGAATTTTTTGTGAATAAACTATGAAACCTATAGCAATCAAATTTACAGGGTTTATTTAGATATAGTTCATTGATATTTAAGAATTTTTTCGGCGCAAGAAAATTAAAATTGATGACACCGTATATTCTGAAACATACTAGTGCATTTTATACTAGTGCATTTTTGTAGACTTTCTTGGGGAATTTTTTGTGAATAAACTATGGGACCTTTTGCAATCAAATTTACAGGATTTATTTATATATACCTTAGTGATATTTCAGAATTTTTTCGATCCAAAAAACTTAAAATTGATGACACTGTCTATTCCCAAACATTCTAATGCATTCCATAGTAGTGCATTATTGTAGACTTCCTTGAGGAATTTTTTGTGAATAAACTATGAAACCTATAGCAATCAAATTTACAGGGTTTATTTAGATATAGTTCATTGATATTTAAGAATTTTTTCGGCGCAAGAAAATTAAAATTGATGACACCGTATATTCTGAAACATACTAGTGCATTTTATACTAGTGCATTTTTGTAGACTTTCTTGGGGAATTTTTTGTGAATAAACTATGAAACCTATAGCAATCAAATTTACAGGGTTTATTTAGATATAGTTCATTGATATTTAAGAATTTTTTCGGCGCAAGAAAATTAAAATTGATGACACCGTATATTCTGAAACATACTAGTGCATTTTATACTAGTGCATTTTTGTAGACTTCCTTCGGGAATTTTTTGTGAATAAACTATGGGACCTTTTGCAATCAAATTTACAGGATTTATTTATATATACCTTAGTGATATTTCAGAATTTTTTCGATCCAAAAAACTTAAAATTGATGACACTGTCTATTCCCAAACATTCTAATGCATTCCATAGTAGTGCATTATTGTAGACTTCCTTGAGGAATTTTTTGTGAATAAACTATGAAACCTATAGCAATCAAATTTACAGGGTTTATTTAGATATAGTTCATTGATATTTAAGAATTTTTTCGGCGCAAGAAAATTAAAATTGATGACACCGTATATTCTGAAACATACTAGTGCATTTTATACTAGTGCATTTTTGTAGACTTTCTTGGGGAATTTTTTGTGAATAAACTATGAAACCTATAGCAATCAAATTTACAGGGTTTATTTAGATATAGTTCATTGATATTTAAGAATTTTTTCGGCGCAAGAAAATTAAAATTGATGACACCGTATATTCTGAAACATACTAGTGCATTTTATACTAGTGCATTTTTGTAGACTTTCTTGGGGAATTTTTTGTGAATAAACTATGGGACCTTTTGCAATCAAATTTACAGGATTTATTTATATATACTTTAGTGATATTTCAGAATTTTTTCGATCCAAAAAACTTAAAATTGATGACACTGTCTATTCCCAAACATTCTAATGCATTCCATAGTAGTGCATTATTGTAGACTTCCTTGAGGAATTTTTTGTGAATAAACTATAAAACCTATAGCAATCAAATTTACAGGGTTTATTTAGATATAGTTCATTGATATTTAAGAATTTTTTCGGCGCAAGAAAATTAAAATTGATGACACCGTATATTCTGAAACATACTAGTGCATTTTATACTAGTGCATTTTTGTAGACTTTCTTGGGGAATTTTTTGTGAATAAACTATGGGACCTTTTGCAATCAAATTTACAGGATTTATTTATATATACTTTAGTGATATTTCAGAATTTTTTCGATCCAAAAAACTTAAAATTGATGACACTCTCTATTCCCAAACATTCTAATGCATTCCATAGTAGTGCATTATTGTAGACTTCCTTGAGGAATTTTTTGTGAATAAACTATGAAACCTATAGCAATCAAATTTACAGGGTTTATTTAGATATAGTTCATTGATATTTAAGAATTTTTTCGGCGCAAGAAAATTAAAATTGATGACACCGTATATTCTGAAACATACTAGTGCATTTTATACTAGTGCATTTTTGTAGACTTTCTTGGGGAATTTTTTGTGAATAAACTATGGGACCTCTTGCAATCAAATTTACAGGATTTATTTACATATAGTTCAACGATATTTCAGAATTTTTTCGACCCAAGAAGATTAAAATTGATGGCGCTGTATATTCTCAAACATTGTCAATTTTAAAATGCATTTTATTCTAATGTATTTTAGACTTTATTGGGGAATTTTTTGTGGCAAAACCATAAGACCTTTTGCAATCAAATTTACAGTATTCATTTACATATACTTCAATGATATTTCAGAATTTTCTAGACCCAAGAAACTGAAAATTGACGGCACTGCATATTCTCAAACATAGTCAAACGTTTTAAAAAAACTCATCTCGCAATGTCCATGATTCTAGCCATTCTATTTATTTGAAATGGAAAGATTCTTAATTAGTACGCGTTTAACTATAGCCTTACATCAGAATAAAAGGTAAAACTCGATAATTAAACAAATGACTTTGAAATAAAACTGAAGAAAATAAAATTCTTTTAACTATAACATTTCAGACTTTAATGTTTCCATCATCAAAAAGAGATACCACTATTTCTGCTAACTATTTAACTCTCTTTACTCCACCAATTAAATAAAAAAATACTCCCAATATTAAATTTCCAATTAAAATATTTAACTCTCTTTACTCCACCAATTAAATAAAAAAATACTACCAATATTATATTTCCATTTAAAACAAATCCTGAAACTTGAAACTTGAAACAGAGAAACTAAAAAAAATTCCTGGGAAAAATAAATATCAGAGAAAAACACAGGAATAAAAAGAGCAGATATATTAATCAAAATTTCGCAAAGAAAACTGTTATTTCACCTCCCATATCTCTTCAAAAAATATTTCACTGAAACGTAGTCTCCTCTTCTCCAAAGTTCACCCATTACATCCACTTCCGCTCTTTCGATCGCTAAACGAGAACTTTTACCATTTTCCCCCATTTTCCCGAAAACGAGCACTCGCGAACGCAGTTTCCAACGAGCGAAATTCAATTCCATCTTCTACGCGTCACGTGGCCGTGTCCCTTTACATGTTTAATAGCTCTGTTATTTCAGTATAACTCCCATCGTTTCTCTCCGCCAGTACAGCAACAAGTGGCTGGTCGGAAAACGCATTTTCTTTTCCCCTTTTTCCCCACTTAAGGAAATGAATGCTTATACTTTAATACCCGAGCATGGAACTGACGTGCAAGCTCCAATTTGAATTAAAACACAATACGAATAGCCACTTCACTTGTCCCAATTGGAGAACAATTTCATAAGTGACGGATTATTCATTATTCATTAACTAATTTTTTCAAAATAAAAAAATATCGTCCCATAATTTATTAAATCATGGATCAAAAATATATATAAAATAGAATAATAAAAATGGTTAATTTAAAGGTAAATTAAAAAAAAAAAAATACTTTATTTATTTAAATTTCAATAATCATAATTAAAAATATTTTATACATAAAAGGAATCTCCAGTTTATTCGCCCAAATTGGAAAATAATTGTTTAACTAACGGATTATTCATTAACTAATTTTTTCTAAATGAAAAGAAATCGTCCCATAATTTATTAAATCATGGATCAAAAATATATATAAAATAGAATAATAAAAATGGTTAATTTAAAGGTAAATTAAAAAAAAAAAATACTTTATTTATTTAAATTTTGATTATTGTAGTTAATTAAAAATATTTTATATATAAAAGGAATCTCCAGTTTATTCGTCTAAATTGAAGAATAATTTCATAACTGACTGATGATTTATTAACAAATTTGTTTAAATAAAAAATATCGTTCCATAATTTATTGAATCATTGATCAAAAAAATATATATAAATTCAAATCGCCACTGCGAATTAAAAATATTGTAAAATTTTTGAATTTTATAGCCAATAAAAGGCGCCATTTTCTTTGTCCAAATTGAAAAAAACAATTTTGTAATCGACACATAATTAATCACTGTTAACACCTGACAGATGTCTACATTTTAATTAATTTAAATTGCAGTCACTAAATAGCAAAAATCGTACAATCAGACATAAAAAACTTTTCAAAATTTTTATGTAAGACAAATCACTTCATATTAGAACAAATCTCTTAATATTAGAACAAATCCCTTCACATTAGAACAAGTCTCTTTACATTTAGAACAAATGTCTTCGAATTAGATCAAATTTTCCAATATTAAAACAAATTTTCTCATATTAGAACAAATTTCCTCAAAATTTGAAGAAGTTTCCTCATATTAGAAGAAGTTTCCACATATTGGGAAGAAATTCCCCCATATTACAACAAATTTTCTCATATTAGGACAAAATTTGAAGAAGTTTCCTCATATTAGAAGAAATTTCCTCATATTAGAACAAATCCCCTCATATTAGAACAAATTTTTGTATCAAAACAAATTTTTATATCAAAACAAATCTCCTCATATTAGAACAAATTTTTATATTAGAACAAATCTCCTCATATTAGAACAAATCTCCTCATATTAGAATAAGTCTCTTCATATTAAAACAAATCTCTTCATATTAGAACAAAACTACTCATATTAGAATAAGTCTCTTCATATTAGAACAAACCTCTGAATATTAGAACAAATCCCTTCAAATTCGAACAAATCTCTCCATATTAGAACAAATCTCTTCAAATTAGAACAAATCTCTTTACATTACAACAAACCTCTTCACATTAGAACAAATCTCTTTACATTAGAACAAATGTCTTCATATTAGAGCAAATTTTCTCATATTAAAACAAATTTTCCCATATTAAAACAAATTTCCTCAAAATTTGAAGAAGTTTCCTCATATCAGAATAAGTTCCCTCATATTAGAAGAAATTTCCTCATATTGCAACAAATTTTCTCATATTAGAACAAATTTCCTCAAAATTTGAAGAAGCTTCCTCATATTAGAAGAAATTTCCTCATATTGGAACAAATTTTTTTACTAAAACAAATCTCATATTAGAACAAATCTATTCATATTAGAACAAATCTCTTCATATTAGAACAAATCTCTTTACATTACAACAAACCTCTTCACATTAGAACAAATCTCTTTACATTAGAACAAATGTCTTCATATTAGAGCAAATTTTCTCATATTAAAACAAATTTCCTCAAAATTTGAAGAAGTTTCCTCATATTAGAAGAAGTTTCCTCATATTAGAACAATTCTCTTGATATTAGAATAAGTCTCTTCATATTAAAACAAATCTCTTCATGTTAGAACAAATGTCTTTATATTAGAATAAGTCTCTTCATATTAGAACAAATATTTACATTAAAACGAATTTCTTCATATTAGAACAAACCCCCTCATATTAGAACAAATTTTTGTATCAAAATAAATTTATATATTAAAACAAATCTCCTAATATTAGAACAAATCTCTTGATATTAGAACAAATCTCTTGATATTAGAATAAGTCTCTTCATATTAGAACAAATCTCTTCATATTAGAACAAATGTCTTTATACTAGAATAAGTCTCTTCATATTAGAACAAATATTTGTTTTAAAACGAATTTCTTCATATTAGAACAAATCCCCTCATATTAGAACAAATTTTTGTATCAAAATAAATTTTTATATTAAAACAATTCTCTTGATATTAGAATAAGACTCTTCATATTAAAACAAATCTCTTCATGTTAGAACAAATGCCTTTATATTAGAATAAGTCTCTTCATATTAGAACAAATCTCTTCATGTTAGAACAAATGTCTTTATATTAGAATAAGTCTCTTCATATTAGAACAAATATTTATATTAAAACGAATTTCTTCATATTAGAACAAATCCCTTCAAATTAGAACAAATCTCTTCAAATTAGAACAAATCCAAAAAATTAACTACAATGCAATACACCTTTCATTCAAAATATTTCCCCCCAATGCAAACAATATTTTACAAAGAAATTCTGACGAAAATATTCCACGTTCAAAGCCATAATCTGGTTCAGAGTAACATTTGGGGCAAATTTTTGGGGTGCAAGCATCCTTTGACCATTTTCACTCTGTTTCCAACATTTATAGCACCCACGTTTCATGTTCCGCGTTAAACTTTCCGAATTAACGACTCGCGAAAAGTATTATTCCGCAACTTTCCCCCGTTTGATTTCAGCCGGGAAAAAGAGGAAGGGAACAAAGCACTGGCGCGTCGTTTCGTTGACTTTTTATCGATACGGTATCGTCCCAACCTTTTCGTTTCTTTTCGACGACTTTCGATCTGTTTTCCTCCCGCGGAAACGTTTATATTAAAATCCGCCCGGCGCGATTGTTGAACTTCTCGTTTCATTAAACGCTTTGTACTGGACAACTGTTTCTAACAGCGCTTTTTAATCTCCAGCGGGTTTGTTTCGAGTACATATTGGGCGCGTGGGCGGGTGCAAAGCTTTCGACAAACGTTATAAAGCGCGTGATTTTAATTTTCCAGCGGGACGCGAACGTTTCGAAATTTAAACGAAAAGGAAAATATGGGAATTTTTAAATTTGTCATTTCGAGGCTTCAATTTGGATTAATTGAGGTGTAAACAACCGTCAGGTATCGACAATGTGTGTTAATTATGTGTAGATTGAGGAATTATTTTTTGAATGTTTTGGGATGGGGATGTCTGATGTTTTTGAAATTTTTATGAAGCTTCAAATTGAAATAAAAAATTAATGGTTATTAAAATAGTGAAATAAATTGGTTGAAAACCACACAGTAGAGATGTAGGTGTATTTAATCTAATTTTTATTAAGAATATTTGCTTTGGAGCAGTTTGGAATGGAATCTAATATTTCTAATATTTGTATGAAGCTTCAAACTAGAATATGAAATTAATGGTTGGTGAAATACTAAAATAAGTTGCTACAAAGCTATACAGTATGAATTATCTATCCTATTCCTTATCAATAATATGTGTTTTGTAGAAGTTTGGAATAGAATCTAATATTTCTAAAATTTTTATGAAGCTTCAAATTGAAATATAAAATTAATGGTTATTAAAATAGTGAAATAAATTGGTTTAAAACCACACAGTAGAGATGTAGGTGTATTTAATCTAATTTTTATTAAGAATATTTGCTTTGGAGCAGTTTGGAATGGAATCTAATATTTCTAATATTTGTATGAAGCTTCAAATTAGAATATGAAATTAATGGTTGGTGAAATACTAAAATAAGTTGCTACAAAGCTATACAGTATGAATTATCTATCCTATTCCTTATCAATAATATGTGTTTTGTAGAAGTTTGGAATAGAATCTAATATTTCTAAAATTTTTATGAAGCTTCAAATTGAAATATAAAATTAATGGTTATTAAAATAGTGAAATAAATTGGTTTAAAACCACACAATAGAGATGTAGGTGTATTTAATCTAATTTTTATTAAGAATATTTGCTTTGGAGCACTTTGAAATGGAATCTAATATTTCTAATATTTGTATGAAGCTTCAAACTAGAATATGAAATTAATGGTTGGTGAAATACTAAAATAAGTAGCTTCAAAGCTATACAGTATGAATTATCTATCCTATTCCTTATCAATAATATGTGTTTTTTAGAAGTTTGGAACAGAATCTAATATTTCTAAAATTTTTATGAAGCTTCAAATTGAAATATAAAATTAATGGTTATTAAAATAGTGAAATAAATTGGTTTAAAACCACACAGTAGAGATGTAGGTGTATTTAATCTAATTTTTATTAAGAATATTTGCTTTGGAGCAATTTGGAATGGAATCTAATATTTCTAATATTTGTATGAAGCTTCAAACTAGAATATGAAATTAATGGTTGGTGAAATACTAAAATAAGTTGCTACAAAGCTATACAGTATGAATTATCTATCCTATTCCTTATCAATAATATGTGTTTTGTAGAAGTTTGGAATAGAATCTAATATTTCTAAAATTTTTATGAAGCTTCAAATTGAAATATAAAATTAATGGTTATTAAAATAGTGAAATAAATTGGTTTAAAACCACACAGTAGAGATGTAGGTGTATTTAATCTAATTTTTATTAAGAATATTTGCTTTGGAGCAATTTGGAATGGAATCTAATATTTCTAATATTTGTATGAAGCTTCAAACTAGAATATGAAATTAATGGTTGGTGAAATACTAAAATAAGTTGCTACAAAGCTATACAGTATGAATTATCTATCCTATTCCTTATCAATAATATGTGTTTTGTAGAAGTTTGGAATAGAATCTAATATTTCTAAAATTTTTATGAAGCTTCAAATTGAAATATAAAATTAATGGTTATTAAAATAGTGAAATAAATTGGTTTAAAACCACACAGTAGAGATGTAGGTGTATTTAATCTAATTTTTATTAAGAATATTTGCTTTGGAGCACTTTGGAATGGAATCTAATATTTCTAATATTTGTATGAAGCTTCAAATTAGAATATGAAATCAATAATTACTAAAATATTGAAATAAATTGGTTTAAAATTATTCATTGTCGATGTAGGTGTATTTACTCTAATTTTTATTAAGAATATTTGCCTTGCAGCAGTTTAGAATGGGATCTAATATTTCTAAAATTTTTATGAAGCTTCAAATTGAAATATTAAATTAATGATAATTAAAATAGTGGAATAAATTGGTTTGAAACTATACAGAGTGGGTGTTAGTGTGTCTCTTTTAATTTTTATCAAGAATATGTGCTTTGAAGAACTTTGGAATAGAATCTAATATTTCTAAAACTTTGAAAGCTTCTAATTAAAATAGAAAATTGATAAAATATTAGAATAAATTGCTCCTAACCACACACTGTCATTGTAAATATACCTATTTGAATTTTTATCAACAATTTGTGCCTTAAAGAAACTTAGAATCTAATCTAATATTTCTAAAACTTTGATAGCTTAAAATTGGTATATAAAATTGATACAATATTGAAATAAATTGCTTCTAACCACACAGTATCAATATAAATGGACCAACTTTAATTTTTATCACCAATATGTGCCTCAAAAAAACTTGGAATCTAATCTAATATTTCTAAAATTTTGGAAGCTTCAAATTAAAATATAAAATTGATAAAATATTAAAATAAATTGCTCCTAACCACACACTGTCAATGTAAATATACCTATTTGAATTTTTATCAACAATTTGTGCCTCAAAGAAACTTAGAATCTAATCTAATATTTCTAAAACTTTGATAGCTTAAAATTGGTATATAAAATTGATACAATATTGAAATAAATTGCTTCTAACCACACAGTATCAATATAAATGGACCAACTTTAATTTTTATCACCAATATGTGCCTCAAAAAAACTTGGAATCTAATCTAATATTTCTAAAATTTTGGAAGCTTCAAATTAAAATATAAAATTGATAAAATATTAAAATAAATCGCTCCTAACCACACAGTATCAATATAAATGGACCAACTTTAATTTTTATCACCAATATGTGCCTCAAAAAAACTTGGAATCTAATCTAATATTTCTAAAATTTTGGAAGCTTCAAATTAAAATATAAAATTGATAAAATATTAAAATAAATCGCTCCTAACCACACACTGTCATTGTAAATATACCTATTTGAATTTTTATCAACAATTTGTGCCTCAAAGAAACTTAGAATCTAATCTAATATTTCTAAAACTTTGAAAGCTTAAAATTGGTATATAAAATTGATACAATATTGAAATAAATTGCTTCTAACCACACAGTATCAATATAAATGGACCAACTTTAATTTTTATCACCAATATGTGCCTCAAAAAAACTTGGAATCTAATCTAATATTTCTAAAATTTTGGAAGCTTCAAATTAAAATATAAAATTGATAAAATATTAAAATAAATCGCTCCTAACCACACACTGTCATTGTAAATATACCTATTTGAATTTTTATCAACAATTTGTGCCTCAAAGAAACTTAGAATCTAATCTAATATTTCTAAAACTTTGATAGCTTAAAATTGGTATATAAAATTGATACAATATTGAAATAAATTGCTTCTAACCACACAGTATCAATATAAATGGACCAACTTTAATTTTTATCACCAATATGGGCCTCAAAAAAACTTGGAATCTAATCTAATATTTCTAAAACTTTGAAAGCTTCTAATTAAAATAGAAAATTGATAAAATATTAGAATAAATTGCTCCTAACCACACACTGTCAATGTAAATATATCTATTTGAATTTTTATCAACAATTTGTGCCTCAAAGAAACTTAGAATCTAATCTAATATTTCTAAAACTTTGAAAGCTTAAAATTGGTATATAAAATTGATACAATATTGAAATAAATTGCTTCTAACCACACAGTATCAATATAAATGGACCAACTTTAATTTTTATCACCAATATGTGCCTCAAAAAAACTTGGAATCTAATCTAATATTTCTAAAACTTTGAAAGCTTCAAATTGAAATATAAAATTGATAAAATATTAAAATAAATCGCTCCTAACCACACACTGTCATTGTAAATATACCTATTTGAATTTTTATCAACAATTTGTGCCTTAAAGAAACTTAGAATCTAATCTAATATTTCTAAAACTTTGAAAGCTTAAAATTGGTATATAAAATTGATACAATATTGAAATAAATTGCTTCTAACCACACAGTATCAATATAAATGGACCAACTTTAATTTTTATCACCAATATGTGCCTCAAAAAAACTTGGAATCTAATCTAATATTTCTAAAATTTTGGAAGCTTCAAATTAAAATATAAAATTGATAAAATATTAAAATAAATCGCTCCTAACCACACACTGTCATTGTAAATATACCTATTTGAATTTTTATCAACAATTTGTGCCTCAAAGAAACTTAGAATCTAATCTAATATTTCTAAAACTTTGAAAGCTTAAAATTGGTATATAAAATTGATACAATATTGAAATAAATTGCTTCTAACCACACAGTATCAATATAAATGGACCAACTTTAATTTTTATCACCAATATGGGCCTCAAAAAAACTTGGAATCTAATCTAATATTTCTAAAATTTTGGAAGCTTCAAATTGAAATATAAAATTGATAAAATATTAAAATAAATCGCTCCTAACCACACACTGTCATTGTAAATATACCTATTTGAATTTTTATCAACAATTTGTGCCTTAAAGAAACTTAGAATCTAATCTAATATTTCTAAAACTTTGAAAGCTTAAAATTGGTATATAAAATTGATACAATATTGAAATAAATTGCTTCTAACCACACAGTATCAATATAAATGGACCAACTTTAATTTTTATCACCAATATGTGCCTCAAAAAAACTTGGAATCTAATCTAATATTTCTAAAATTTTGGAAGCTTCAAATTAAAATATAAAATTGATAAAATATTAAAATAAATCGCTCCTAACCACACACTGTCATTGTAAATATACCTATTTGAATTTTTATCAACAATTTGTGCCTCAAAGAAACTTAGAATCTAATCTAATATTTCTAAAACTTTGAAAGCTTAAAATTGGTATATAAAATTGATACAATATTGAAATAAATTGCTTCTAACCACACAGTATCAATATAAATGGACCAACTTTAATTTTTATCACCAATATGGGCCTCAAAAAAACTTGGAATCTAATCTAATATTTCTAAAATTTTGGAAGCTTCAAATTAAAATATAAAATTGATAAAATATTAAAATAAATCGCTCCTAACCACACACTGTCATTGTAAATATACCTATTTGAATTTTTATCAACAATTTGTGCCTCAAAGAAACTTAGAATCTAATCTAATATTTCTAAAACTTTGAAAGCTTAAAATTGGTATATAAAATTGATACAATATTGAAATAAATTGCTTCTAACCACACAGTATCAATATAAATGGACCAACTTTAATTTTTATCACCAATATGGGCCTCAAAAAAACTTGGAATCTAATCTAATATTTCTAAAATTTTGGAAGCTTCAAATTAAAATATAAAATTGATAAAATATTAAAATAAATTGCTCCCAACCACACACTGCCAATATAAATGTATCTACTCTAATTTCCATAAGCAATATGTGCTACGAATCAGTTTCGGAATGAAATCTACTGCATTCCAGATTTCATTTTGACCCGGAAGTGACTGAAGCGCGTCTTATATGCTCTACCATTCCACCTTTTGTCGTCGACGATTCCCCAGCACACACGCTTCTCCAGCCACTGTTCCCCCGAAATCACATATTTTTAAAGCGAAACCCCGCAATATACAATCGAAAATGAAATTTCGAGATTAAATCGACGTTCGTCGAACACAAATTTTCTGTTAATAGCCTCGATGGAGATACGATGCTACCATCACGGGCACAACGTGTTTGCTAACCCATGAACTATCTGAAACGGATTTCAATCGCAGGACGTACACCAGAATCGGTGTGTCACTCGATCCTTGAGGGAACTATCTGCTGTACTAGTGAAACGTCGAAACAGTTTTCTCAAAGTATACGACTCTCGCTCGGAAAGCTTCGACCAATATCAGCTGTCATATTTGAAAATATAAAATGGAAGTTTGCACCGGCGGGATTTCCAGAGAAATTTGGTAGCCAACTATACTGACATAACAGAGTTTTCAACGTGTCAGAAAATTAGCTAAATATTCTGAGAAAATGTATGTGTCGAACTCTGTTTTTTTTTGGAAAATTAATAATTAGGAAAAATTGGAAAATATTGTCACAAAGAATGTGAGAATATGCATTACACTTTTTTTTATTTTAAATGATGAGTAATTTTCAAATTTTTAAATGATATCAATTTTTCCACGTACAGCCTTGCTAGAGGAAAATTATAAATTAGGAAAATTAGGAAAATTAGGAAAAATAAGAAAAATAGGAAAATTAGGAAAATTAAAAATTAGGAAAAATAGGACAATTAAAAATTAGGAAATTTAGAAATTAGGAAAAATAGGAAAATTAAAATTAGGAAAATTAGAAATTAGGAAAAATAGGAATATTAGGCAAATTAGGCAAATTAAAAATTAGGAAAAATAGGAAAATTAGAAATTAGGAAAATTAGGCAAATTAAAAATTAGGAAAATTAATCATTAAGAAAAATAGGAAAATTAGAAATTAGGGAAATTGAAAATTAGGAAAAATAGGAAAATTTGGCAAATTAGGCAAATTAAAAATTAGGAAAAATAGGAAAATTAAAATTAGGAAAATTAGAAATTAGGAAAAATAGTAATTAGGAAAATTAGGCAAATTAAAAATTAGGAAAAATAGGAAAAATAGGAAAATTAGGCACATTAAAAATGAAGAAAAATAGGAAAATTAGAAATTAGGGAAATTGAAAATTAGGAAAAATAGGAAAATTAGGCAAATTAGGCAAATTAAAAATTAGGAAAAATAAGAAAACTAAAAATTAGGAAAATTAAAATGAGGAAATTTAGTAATTAGGAAAATTAGGCAAATTAAAAATGAGGAAAATAAAAAAAATATTAAAATTAGGCAAATTAGGCAAATTAAAAATTAGGGAAATTAAAAATTATGAAAAATAGGAAAATTAGAAATTAGGGAAATTGAAAATTAGGAAAAATAGGAAAATTTGGCAAATTAGGCAAATTAAAAATTAGGAAAAATAGGAAAATTAAAAATTAGGAAAAATAGGAAAATTAAAATTAGGAAAATTAAAAATTAGGAAAAATAGGAGAATTAGGCAAATTAAAAATTAGGAAAAATAGGAAAATTAAAATTAGGAAAATTAGAAATTAGGAAAATGAGGAAAAATATGAAAATTATGAAAAATAGGAAAATTAAAGATTAGGACAATTAGAAATTAGGAAAATTAGGAAAATATTGTCACAAAGAATATTGGACTATGCACAAAATTTTTTTTCCTCTAAAATAAAGGAAAATCTTCAAACATAATTTACAAATGAAATAAATTATTTCCTATGCAGCTTGCTATAAGAAAATTAATTAAAAATTTAATAAATTAAGAAAATAGTGAGAGAAACAATGTGAAAATGTGTGTTATTTCTTTCTTTCTTTTGGAACCAGGAATCAGTTTTGTCACTGGGAACTTTGTTACACGAAAATTAATATTATCTAAATTCGTTTTACCCAGTCGACGATAATTATTTCAAATTAAATGGGGCCATGGCGTGCAGCATTTGTGGTTGGAAGTTGAGTTAAATTTGTCAGAGCACTTTCATTACCCCCTGGACGTTAAATGAGCCAAACTGGGGAAACTCTGAGTTTTATACAGAAATAACACAAATGGCGGAAGTGATTGTTACGAGCCCGGACGAAAGGACAACGTAACTGTTTTTTATTCGAGTCTTAGAACCAACCTGTTTCGTTAACCGTGCGCGACTAAACGATTCACAGAAACGAATGATAATTTTCCTGGATTTAATTCGAAATAATAAATATTTAAAAAAAAACGAAATATATTCATTTATAGGGAATCGTAAAATGCATTTGAAGTCTCTATTATTATTTATTTATGAATAAAATATTAATGTTGATAAAATCATTAATGCATGCTTTGAAATTTATAAATAAATATTTAAACGAAACAATATATTCGGTATATATTAATTTATAGTGAATCGTAAAATTCAGCTGAAGTCTCTATTTTTATTTATTTATGAATAAAATATTGAAGTGGATGCAATCAAGGTATGCTTTGAAATTTATAAATAAATATTGAAAGAGAAGAATATATTAATTTATATTGAACAATAAAATTCAGATGAAGTCTCCATTTTTATTTGTTTTTGAAGAAAATATTAAAGCTGGTATAATTAATCTAAGCTTGGAAATTTATATATAGGTGTATGAATCCTTCTAACAAACATTTCAATTATTATGTTTGATTATTAGCCATCAGACCAGAATTTTTATAATGAAAATATTCCACTAGAAGGGAATATCGAAACTCTAACAATTTTAATAGACAATTTTGTTCTAAAAAATCACCTACATTAAATAAATAAAAATAAAAAATGTTTACGAGTTGTTTTACAAAATATAAATTCACTCAAGAAAATCATGAATGATGTAATAAAATAAGAAAGACACAAATATAAGTGAAATTAGGAAAAACATCAATGAAAAAGTGGAAAATAAAAATTGTTCTAAATCATATACATGAGCTGAAGAGCATCATAAATAATATAATAAAATAAGAAAGACAGAAACACAACTGAAATTAGTGAAATCATCAGAGGAAAAGAGGAAAATAAAAATATCTAAACATTGTTCTAAATCATATACATGGAAAATTTGTTCTAAATCATATAGATGACAAAAAACACCACAAACAATATAATAAAATAAGAAAGAAACAAATGCAAGTGAAATTTGAGAAAAACACAACACTTTCAATAGACAATTTGATCTAAACAATTATTCACATTAAATGAATAAGAAAAAATATCTAAAAATTGTTCTAAGTCATATACATGAAAATGAACACCATAACAAATACAATAAAATAAGAAAGACACTAATACAAGTGAAATTAGTGAAAACATCAATGAAAAAGAGGAAAATAAAAATATCTAAAAATTGTTCTAACTCATATACATGAAAAATAACACTACAAACAATATAATAAAATAAGAAAGTCAGTAATACAATTGAAATTAGTGAAAATTGAAAATATCAATGAAAAACAAGAAAATAAGAATGTCTAAAAATTGTTCTAACTCACATACATGAAAATGAACATCATAAACAATATAATAAAATAAGAAAGGGACTAATGCAAGTGAAATTTGTAAAAACCACAACAATTTCAATAAAAAATTTGTCCCAGAAATTATTCACGTTAAATAAATAAGACGACATGTCTATAAATTGTTCTAAATCATATACATGAAAATGAACACCATAACAAATACAATAAAATAAGAAAGACACTAATACAAGTGAAATTAGTGAAAACCCCAACTCTTTCAATAGACAATGTGTCCCAAACATTATTCACAGCAAATAAATAAGACAAAATGGCTATAAATTGTTCTAAATCATATACATGAAAAAGAACACCATAAATAATACAATAAAATAAGAAAGACACAAATACAAGTGAAATTTGAGAAAAACCCAACACATTCAATAGATAATTTGATCTAAACAATTATTCCCATTAAATAAATAAGACAAAATGTCTATAAATTGTTCTAAATCATATACATGAAAAACAACACCATAAATAACACAATAAATTAAGAAAAACACAAATACAAGTGAAATTAGTGAAAATATCAATGAAAAAGAGGAAAATAAAAATATTTAAAAATGTTCTAACTCACATACAATAAAAAGAACATCATAAACAATATAATAAAATAAAAAAGACCCACATACAAATGAAATTAGTGAAAAACCCAACACTTTCAATAGACAATTTTGTCCCAGAAATTATTCACATCAAAAAAATAAATTGTTCTAAATGAAATGTCTATAAATTGTTCTAAATGAAATGACTAAAAATTGTTCTAACTCACACACATGAAAAAAAAACCCTCATAAACAATAGAATAAAATAAAAAAAACACAACCGCAACTGAAATTAATGAAAACGTGAATGAAAAGGAGGAAAATAGAAATATCTAAAAATTGTTCTAACTCACATACATGAAAATGAACCCCATAACCAATATAATAAAATAAGAAAGTCACAAATACAATTGAAATTAGTGAAAATTGAAAATATCAATGAAAAATGGGAAAATAAAAATATCTAAAAATTGTTCTAACTCACCCACATGAAAAAAAAAACCCCATAAACAATCTAATAAAGTAAAAAAAACACAACCACATATGAAGTTAATGAAATCATCAATGAAAAAGAGGAAAATAAAAATATCTAAAAATTGTTCTAACTCGCCCACATGAAAATAACCCCCCCCCTAAACAATCTAACAAACCAAGAAAAACACAACCACAGATAAAATGAGTGAAAACGTGAATGAAAAGGAGTTTCACCTACCAAATTCAACAGGTAAACGTTGGTGACAGTTCTCATCCGTTTGTTGCGCGCCAAAGTGATCAACACCAACGAATTGCCAACCACCGATAGTAAAAATATCGTCCCGTACAAAGGTATAATCAAGTTCTCCAAAATGTGTGCCTGGCCAGGCCTCCCGATTGTGGACGAAGTGACGTTCGCGACAATGGAAGTCATCGTCGAAAGTAACAATACGCCGCTAACAAACGTTTGTTCGGTGCCAACATTGCCAAAATAGTCGACGGATATTGCATTATCGGACACGTTGTAATCTATCACCGTCATTTTCGATCCTGTCCCCCCGCGCGTTTTACATCACACTTTATGTTACCCCCATGAACGTAGCAAACTCACGTTTTAATGGGAATTAATTAAAACGATTCACACTTTGTATTTACACTCGACGGGACACATAATTGCTTTCGTTGCTCCTTCAGCTCAAAACTCATTCCCGCGGGCACTTGTGATATCTGGAACTGTGGTTTCCACGGACCTGGAAAAATGAGAAAATATATTAGAAAAATTATCGAAATTTTATTTTTAATTTTAACAAAAATTGGGGGAAAAAATAAATTAAATTTTGTGATTATTAAAAATTATTGTGATTGAAATGTGTGAGAATGTTTCACTTTTTCAGAGAGAAAACTAAGGAAAATGTTAAATTTTACCAAAAATGGGGGGAAAAAATAAATTAAATTTTGAAATCACTAAAAATTGTTGCAATTTAAATATATAATTCTTGCAAGAGAAAACTGAAGAAAATGTTGACCAAAAATAGGAAAAAATTATTGCAGTTTAAAGTTGTCAATAATATTACAAATATTTCACTTCCCCTAAAAGAAATATTAAATTCCACTAAAACTGATACAAAAAAAATAATTAATCACTGAACGTAATCATAAAATATTTCACAATAAATAAAAGCAGATTTCTCTGTTTTAAAATATGAATTCGATGATTTGTTGAAACAAATTCATTTGCCGACTAAAGGCGCGGAAAAACAGTAAATTGCGAGGCAACGAGTGGGATTTTATCGTGGACAACAATTTACGTAGCAGTATTAATAAAATATGGAACTTCTCGTGGTAAATAATTGAATGGATTACTCTCTAATCCTGTCGTGGAAAATTCGAGTAAAATTTCGGGTGAAACCACGATAAACTCCTAACGTAATTAATTCGATTACACGTTATTCGATGTGTATGTAAATGATTCGAGACATAATTCCTGCTCGTAACAGTTTCATTCTGCGCGGACTGCTCTGACTGAGTTTATGCATGCAAAATAGGGAATTCATTAGATGTCTGCCCCCTCAGCGAAAATGTGATTCTTGGTTTAAAGTAATTTCCCAACGAGAATATTCCCCGGTTCTTCGAATGGTAGCGTAACACGAAACCGTTCAAAGCATATTCGTTACTAATTCGATTGTTATTCGAGTCTTCTGACAAACGAATCATATTTTATAATGTAATCAATAATTATCAGAATAAATTGTAATTGATTTCGTTGGTCAGAAATAAATTATTACTAAATCCTTAGCTTTGTCTATTATTAAATTAAGATTCGTTGCAAATTCGATTTCTAGATAATTTCTGAATAATTCTAAATAATTTCTGAATAATTCTAAATAATTTCTGAATTATTCTAAATAATTTCTGAATTATTCTAAATTATTTCTGAATAACTCTAAATAATTTCTGAATAATTCTAAATAATTTCCGAATGATTCTAAATAATTTCTAAATAACTTCTAAACAATTCTAAATAATTTCTAAACAATTTCTAAATAATTTCTGAATGATTCTAAATAATTTCCAAATAATTACCAAATAATATCTAAATAATTTCTAAATAATTCTAAATAAGTTCTGAATAATTTCTAAACAATTCTAAACAATTTCTAAATAATTTCTGAATGATACTAAACAATTTCTAAATAATTTCTGAATGATTCTAAATAATTTCCATATAATTTCTAAACAATTTCTAAACAATTTCTAACTAAATTCTGAATAATTCTAAAAAATTCTAAATAATTTCTGAATAATTCTAAATACTTGCTGAATAATTCTAAATAGTTTCCAAACAATTCTAAACAGTTTCTAAATAATTTCTAAACAATTTCTAAATAATTTCTGAATGATTCTAAACAATTTCTAAATAATTTCTGAATGATTCTAAATAATTTCCAAATAATTTTTAAACAATTTCTAAACAATTCTAAACAATTTCTAAATAAATTCTGAATAATTCTAAAAAAATCTAAATAATTTCTTAATAATTCTAAATAATTGCTGAATGATTCTAAATAATTTCTAAACAGTTTCTACATAATTTCTAAATAATTCTAACTAATTTCTGAATGATTCTAAATAATTTCTAAATAATTTCTGAATAATTTCTGAATAATTCTAAATAATTTCTAAACCATTCTAAACAATTTCTAAATAATTTCTAAACAATTCTAAATAATTTCTAAACACTTCTAAACAATTTCTAAACACTTCTAAACAATTTCTAAACAATTCTAAACAATTTCTAACCAATTCTAAACAATTTCTAAACAATTTCTAAATAATTTTTCTTACATATTTTAGAAATTTCTTTTTTATTCGAAGCTGAGACGATCGTTTGAATGAAATTATACTGAATAAATAGAGACGTTATTATTCGAGGAATATTCTGAGGAGAATCGATTAACCTAAAATGAAATATCGTTGGAATTGCGTCGATGAGAGGCAACACCATCTATAGAAACGCTTGCTCACCGATAAGGCTAGTGATTCGTCGTTAAGAGCGTCGTAGCTTCCGTCATCTTGGTCCTCGCGCTAGTGTACGAACTACCGAAGAATACACACTTTTTAAGGGAATATTTCACCGCGATAAAATCACCACTATGCTCGACGATGTTAAAACAGTCCATGGTTGAGAGTGTCTCGCATTTATTTTCTCCTAAATGTTCTCTATCTCAAGACAGTACCATAGGTGCACAACTTTTTCAATGCAATCTATACATTTTTACCCATGAATTATTCTCTGTATAATACACACTTCTTAAATCGGTAAATTACTAATGAATTTCTTTTTTTAAAGGAGTTTGGAATGGACTGTAATGTCATGATTGAAATGTCAGATGGCTGGAAATTTAATAATATTATAATTGATTTTCGAAAATTGTCGGAATTAATCAGGTATAAATTTTCTTTGATATTACATTTGCTTTGTGAAAATTATCACAATAAATCAGGTATAAATTATCTTTGATATTATATTATATTATCGTCTTTGATATTATGTTATATTATCATCTTTGATATTATATTATATTATCTTTGATATTAAATTATATTATCATCTTTGATATTATATTATATTATACTTGCTTTGTCAAAATTATCAAAATAAATCAAATATAAATTATCTTTGATATTATATTATATTTGATATTATAATTGATATTTGAAAATTATCAAAATAAATCAGGTAAAATTAGCTTTGATATTATATTATATTATGTATGCTTTTTGGAAAATTATTGAAACAAATCAAGTATAAATTATCTTTGATATTATATTATATTATCGTCTTTGATATTATATTATCATCTTTGACATTATATTACATTATCTTTGATACTATATTATATCATAATTGCTTTGTGAAAATTATCACAATAAATCAGGTATAAAGTATCTTTGATATTATGTTATATTATCATCTTTGATATTATGTTATATTACATTTGCTTTTTAGAAAATTATTGAAACAAATCAAGTATAAATTATCTTTGATATTATACTTGCTTTGTGAAAATTATCACAATAAATCAGGTATAAATTATCTTTGATATTATATTATATTATCGTCTTTGATATTATGTTCTATTATCATGTTTGATATTATATTATATTATCTTTGATATTAAATTATATTATCATCTTTGATATTATATTGTATTATACATGCTTTGTAAAAATTATCAAAATAAATCAAGTATAAATTATCTTTGATATTATATTATATTCGATATTATAATTGATATTTGAAAATTATCAAAATAAATCAGGTAAAATTAGCTTTGATATTATATTATATTATGTATGCTTTTTGGAAGATTATTGAAACAAATCAAGTATAAATTATCTTTGATATTATATTATATTATCGTCTTTGATATTATATTATCATCTTTGACATTATATTACATTATCTTTGATACTATATTATATCATAATTGCTTTGTGAAAATTATCACAATGAATCAGGTGTAAAGTATCTTTGATATTATATTATATTATCATCTTTGATATTATGTTATATTATCATCTTTGATATTATGTTATATTACATTTGCTTTTTGGAAAATTATTAAAACAAATCAAGTATAAATTATCTTTGATATTATATTTGCTTTGTGAAAATTATCACAATAAATCAGGTATAAATTATCTCTGATATTATATTATATTATCGTCTTTGATATTATGTTCTATTATCATGTTTGATATTATATTATATTATCTTTGATATTAAATTATATTATCATCTTTGATATTATATTATATTATACTTGCTTTGTAAAAATTATCAAAATAAATCAAATATAAATTATCTTTGATATTATATTATATTTGATATTATAATTGATATTTGAAAATTATCAAAATAAATCAGGTAAAATTAGCTTTGATATTATATTATATTATGTATGCTTTTTGGAAAATTATTGAAACAAATCAAGTATAAATTATCTTTGATATTATATTATATTATCGTCTTTGATATTATATTATCATCTTTGACATTATATTACATTATCTTTGATACTATATTATATCATAATTGCTTTGTGAAAATTATCACAATAAATCAGGTATAAAGTATCTTTGATATTATGTTATATTATCATCTTTGATATTATGTTATATTACATTTGCTTTTTAGAAAATTATTGAAACAAATCAAGTATAAATTATCTTTGATATTATACTTGCTTTGTGAAAATTATCACAATAAATCAGGTATAAATTATCTTTGATATTATATTATATTATCGTCTTTGATATTATGTTCTATTATCATGTTTGATATTATATTATATTATCTTTGATATTAAATTATATTATCATCTTTGATATTATATTATATTATACTTGCTTTGTCAAAATTATCAAAATAAATCAAATATAAATTATCTTTGATATTATATTATATTTGATATTATAATTGATATTTGAAAATTATCAAAATAAATCAGGTAAAATTAGCTTTGATATTATATTATATTATGTATGCTTTTTGGAAGATTATTGAAACAAATCAAGTATAAATTATCTTTGATATTATATTATATTATCGTCTTTGATATTATATTATCATCTTTGACATTATATTACATTATCTTTGATACTATATTATATCATAATTGCTTTGTGAAAATTATCACAATGAATCAGGTGTAAAGTATCTTTGATATTATATTATATTATCATCTTTGATATTATGTTATATTATCATCTTTGATATTATGTTATATTACATTTGCTTTTTGGAAAATTATTAAAACAAATCAAGTATAAATTATCTTTGATATTATATTTGCTTTGTGAAAATTATCACAATAAATCAGGTATAAATTATCTCTGATATTATATTATATTATCGTCTTTGATATTATGTTCTATTATCATGTTTGATATTGTATTATATTATCTTTGATATTAAATTATATTATCATCTTTGATATTATATTATATTATACTTGCTTTGTAAAAATTATCAAAATAAATCAAATATAAATTATCTTTGATATTATATTATATTTGATATTATAATTGATATTTGAAAATTATCAAAATAAATCAGGTAAAATTAGCTTTGATATTATATTATATTATGTATGCTTTTTGGAAAATTATTGAAACAAATCAAGTATAAATTATCTTTGATATTATATTATATTATCGTCTTTGATATTATATTATCATCTTTGACATTATATTACATTATCTTTGATACTATATTATATCATAATTGCTTTGTGAAAATTATCACAATGAATCAGGTGTAAAGTATCTTTGATATTATATTATATTATCATCTTTGATATTATGTTATATTATCATCTTTGATATTATGTTATATTACATTTGCTTTTTGGAAAATTATTGAAACAAATCAAGTATAAATTATCTTTGATATTATATTTGCTTTGTGAAAATTATCACAATAAATCAGGTATAAATTATCTCTGATATTATATTATATTATCGTCTTTGATATTATGTTCTATTATCATGTTTGATATTATATTATATTATCTTTGATATTAAATTATATTATCATCTTTGATATTATATTATATTATACTTGCTTTGTAAAAATTATCACAATAAATCAGGTATAAATTATGTTTGATATTATACCATATTATATTATATTTTATATTATAATTGATTTTTGAAAATTAGTGAAATAGTTCAAATATAAATTATCTTTGATATTATATTTGCTTTGTGAGAATTATCAAAATAAATTATCGTTGATATTATATTATATTATCTCTGATATTATATTAAATATATCTTTGATATTATATTATATTATCATCTTTGATATTATATTATCTTTGATGTTATATTATATTATCATCTTTGATATAATATTATATTATACTTGCTTCGTGATAATTATCAAAATAAATCAAGTATAAATTATCTTTAATATTACATTTGCTTTCCAAAAATGATCAAAATAAATCAGACATAAATTCTCAACATATCACAGCAATTTCAAAGTCAATCAAATTACACAATTAATTTGTGTGTACTCATTGCAATTAATAAAAGTCGTTTCTAAAACCACTAATTTTTTTTTTTTTTTCAATTATTAACCTGATGAAAAATCGTGTCGAATTTTCTGGGGCAAAAGAGTGTGGACAGAATTTCTACTCATTTTCCAATGAATTTTCTGCACTCCTCGAGATAGGTAGAGTTCTTGAAACGGAAACGCGACCAAGGAAACATCACGGTACGTTCATTAAAAGTTTCGATTTCTCTTCCGTTTATGAATCGATCAGAAATTACCGATGCGTTCCCATCCGCGATCAAACAGGTTTCCAGATCCGCCAGAAATGTTACAAACTTTTGGAGAAATCGAAACAAACTTGATCGAATCACATCGAATCGTCGAATAAAATAATTTTTCGACTTTTCGTCGATGATCGATGGATCTTTTTTATCTCGTCGTTTAAACAAAGTACAATTTAAATTGTCGAACGTGGAAGCGACGATGTACTTCCGTTAAATAAGCGATCTTTTTCTGAAAGATAAAGGATGTCGAGTAATGGCAAATGTTTTCTTTGGAAAATGTGCTCTAATACATTCGAAGTTTACTCGACGACCATAATGGACATTTCTTGCACGATATTCCTCTACAATAATTTCGAACTTTGTTGTCCAGAAATTAATAACCAATTATAGAAAGTTAAGTTCATTTTTGGAATTTTGAAACCACTTTTTTAATCGATAAATTAGTTAATTTTGATAATAATTTCAATAATTTTGAAAATGATGCAATATTTTTAAGATTTTTGTTTCAGGATTTCTGAGGTATAAATGGACGAATGAAGTTTCATTTTACGAGAAAAATAATCTTTTCTATTGTTTGGTGTGTGTGACGTCGGGCAATGAAACAATAAATCGACGTATAGAAATGTGAATTTTTTTTTTTTGCAATGTTATAAAATTCTAATCGATGAAATATCAAAGAACAATTTGTAAAACCACGATTTCGTGAGAAATAAACATTTATCAATTTTAATATTCTTAAAACAATTTTAGGGGAAATTGAAAACACTTTGACTGCAATTATGGTGTGCAAGCTTGAGAAAAAAATTAATTTAAAAATAAAATAAACACTGTGACTGTCAAAAAAAAATATTCACTTGGAATTTTAGTGTGTTTTCAACTGTTTGAGACAATTTTTAATGTACTTGAGGATTTTAATTGAGCCAGAATAATTTAACAAAATAATTAATTCAAAAATAAAGTAAAACAAAAGAATTCAAGAATAAAATAAAACAAATAATACTATCACTGTCAATGAAAAATATTCACTTAGAAACTTTGTTTTCAATCGATTGAAACAGTTTTTAAACGTATTTAAGAATTTTAATTGAGCTGGAATAATTTAGCAAAATAATTCATTTAAAAATAAAATAAAAGAAATGAGATATTGACTGTTGCAAAAAATAGATTAGAAACTTAGAAATTTAGTCTGTTTTTGACTGGATTAGACAGTTTTTAATATACTTAAGAATTTTAATTAAGCTAGAATAATTAATTTAAAAATAAAATAAAAGAAATGAGATATTGACTGTAGAAAAAATAGATTAGAAACTTAGAAACTTAGACTGTTTTCAACTGGATTAGACAGTTTTTAATATACTTAAGAATTTTAATTAAGCTGGAATAATTTAGCAAAATAATTCATTTAAAAATAAAATAAAACAAATGTCGAAAAAAATTGATTAGAAACTTAGAAACATAGACTGTTTTTGACAGGATTAGACAGTTTTTAATATATTTAAGAATTCTAATTAAGTCAGAATAATTTAAAAATAAAATATAACAAATGAGATCTTGTCTGTCGAAAAAAATAGATTAGAAACTTAGAAACTTAGACTCTTTTCAACTGGATTAGACAGTTTTTAATATATTTAAGAATTTTAGTTAAGTTAGAATAATTTAGAAAAATAATTCATTTAAAAATAAAATAACACAAATGTCGAAAAAAATAGATTAGAAACTTAGAAACTTAGTCTGTTTTTAACTGATTTAGACAGTTTTTAATATACTTAAGAATTTTAATTATGCCAGAATAATTTAGCAAAATGATTAATTTAAAAATAAAATAAAACACAAATGAGATATTGATTGTCGAATAAAATAGATTAGAAACTTAGAAACTTAGTCCATTTTTAACTGGTTTAGACAGTTTTTAATGTACTTATTGTTAGTAGTTCTGATTGAGCCAGAATAATTTAAAAATAAAATAAAAAAAGCACTATGTCAACAAAATAATTAATTTAAAAATGAAATAAAAGAATGAATTCAAAAATAAAATGAAAAAACACTATATCATCGAAATATTCACATAGAAACTTCGTTTTTAATGTATTTGAGAATTTTGATTAAGAATAATTTAGCAAAATAATTAATTAAAAAATAGAATAAAAGAATGAATTTAATAAAATAAAAAAAACACTATGTCAACAAAATATTCACTTAGAAACTTCGTTTTCAATGTACTTGAGAATTTTGATTGATTAAGAATAATTTAGCAAAATAATTAACTAAAAAATAGAATAAAGGAATGAATTTAAGAATAAAATAAAAAAAAACACTATCTCATCAAAATATTCACTTAGAAATTATGTTTTTAATGTGCTTGAGAATTTTTATTAAGAATAATTTAGCAAAATAATTAATTTAACAATGAAATAAAAGAATGAATTTAATGAAATAAAAAAAAAAAACACTATGTCAACAAAATATTCATTCGGAAATTTTGTTTTCAATCGTTTGAAACAGTTTTTAATGTACTTGAGAATTTTGATTGATTAACAATAATTTAACAAAATAATTAACTAAAAAATAGAATAATAGAATGAATTTAAGAATAAAATAAAAAAAACACTATGGCTGTCATCAAAATATTCACTTAGAAACTTTGTTTTTAATATACTTGAGAATTTTGATTGATTAAGAATAATTTAGCAAAATAATTAACTAAAAAATAGAATAAAAGAATGAATTTAATAAAATAAAAAAAAACACTATGTCAACAAAACATTCACTTGGAGACTTTGTTTTCAATCGTTTGAAACAGTTTTTAATGTACTTGAAAATTTTGATGAAGAATAATTTAGCAAAATAATTAATTAAAAAATACAATAAATGAATGAATTTAAAAAAAAAATAAAAAAAACACTATGTCAACAAAACATTCACTCAGAAATTTTGTTTTCAATCGATTGAAACAGTTTTTAATGTACTTGAGAATTCTGATGAAGAGTAATTAACCAAAATAATTAATCAAAAAATAGAATAAAAGAAACGAGGTATCGAGTGTCGCAAAAAATTGATATTCACTTGGAAGTTTCGACTGTTTTCGACTGTTCGGGAGAGTTTGTTTTTAATTAACTGGTCAGTGTCGATCGTGGGGGAGTATTTAGGGTGTTTAAAGTGATAACACTGGGTAATTAGAGCGACGCGAGTAGCGCGATGCGGCCAGCAGAAATGACGAAGCGCGCGCGACGGATCCTGGCCGACAACTGAACCTAGGACCAGTTTCGTAGCGGTTCGGGCGAGCGCTCACGTCTCTAGCATAACGAATCGTTTTTCTGCTACCGTTTTCAGCCTTGGACGGCGTACTTACCTATCGACGCTGATGGTAATCTCCTTAAATCGCTCGTCCTCTCTACAAAAACATAAACAGAGGCCAATGAGGGGCTCCTGAATACCACTGTTCTATGAGTCGAGGATTGAAAACATTGTAATTTTGTTCATTTTATCTAATGGAATTATATTACAACTGGGTGAAATTTTTCTTGGTTTTTCTTGGTGAAATTGTGGGGAGTTTCTTTTTCAATTTTGTGGATTTTGTATTATAGAATTTGGGGGGGCCACTATTTTTAAGCTTGGCAAAAAAAAAACTGTAATTTTGTTCATTTTTTTAAACTGAATTATATTATAACTAGTCATAATTTTTGTTTTGTTATTTTTCTTAGTGAAATATGGGGAATTTCTTTTGTAATTTTGTGGATTTCGTAATGTAAAATTGAGAAGACTACTATTTTTGTGATTGGCGAAAATCACAGTAATTTTGTCCATTTTTTAAAATGAAATTATATTATAACTGGACATAATTTTTTTTGTTATTTTTCTTGTCCAAATAGTGGGAATTTCTATTTCAATTTTGTGGATTTTGTAATATAGAATTTAGGGGTTTTCTTCAAAATAAGTATTATAACAAAAAAGTAATGTAAAGTTATTTTTCTTGGTGAAATTAGTGGGGGTTCCTTTTTGCAATTTTGTGGATTTTGTAATGTAAAATTTAGGAGTCTACTATTGGCGAAAATCACTGTAGTTTCGATCCATTTTTTAATTGGAATTATATTATAATTGGCCATAATTTTTTTGTTATTTTTTTTTGGTGAAATAGTGGGAGTTTCTTTTGCAATTTTGTGGATTTTATAATAGAAAATTTAGGAGTCTGACATTTTTGATTTTCTTAAATGTAATTAAATAATAACAATCCATAGTGATACTATTATTTTTTTTTTATATGTGTTAGTCTTCACGTTTGTGGATTTTGTAATATTAGAATTCAGGAAAACTTCATGTTTTGAGAAGACACAATAATTTTGTTCATTTTCTCAAATGGATTTAGTTAATAATAGTCCATGATGATAATGGTATTTTTTTGTATGTGGTTCTCTTCAAATTTGTGGATTTTATAATATAAGAATTTAGAAATATTTCATGTTTTATCAAGAAACAGTAATTTCGTTCATTTTATCAAATGGAATTATATAATAACTGGCCATAATTTTTTTGGTATTTTTGTTGGCCAAATAATGGGAGTTTCTTTTGCAATTTTGTGGATTTCATAACATAAGAATCTAAGAATTTATCATATTTTGTGATCAGTCAAAAAAGGAGCTGGCAAAAATAAATTTTATCCATTTTCTCAAACATAATTAAATAATAACAGTCCATAGTGATAGTATGATTTTTCTTATGTGTGTTCCTTGTCAACTTCGTGAATTTTCTAACATAACAGTTTAGAAATTCGTCATATTTTGTGTTTGTCAAAAAATACACTGTCAAAAACACTAATTTTGTCCAATTTTTTCAAATATAATTAATTAATAACAGTCTATAGTAATATTGTTATATTTCTTGAAGTTCTTTTTCAAGTTTATGGATTTTATATCATAAGAATTTAGGAATTCGTCATATTTTATCAAAAAACACAGTAATTTTGTTAATTTTCTGAAATTTAATTAAATAATAATAATCCATATTAATATTTTGATTTTTTTTTATGTTTTCCTTTTCAATTTTGGGGATTTTATAACATAACAGTTTAGAAATTCGTTATATCTTGTGTTTGTCAAAAAAACACTGGAAAAAACACTAATTTTGTCCATTTTCTCAAATATAATTAAATAATACCAATCCATTATATTATTAATTTTCTTGGAGTTTCTTTGTGGGTTTGTAGATTTTATAACAGTTTAAAATTGTGTAAAACATACAAAATACACTAATTTTGTCCACTTTTCTCAACCATAATTAAATAATAATAGTCCACGGTGATATTATGATTTTTCTTATTTGAATTCCTTTTCAATTTTCTTTGAATTTTACAACGTAACAGTTTAGAAATTCGTCATATTTTGTGATTGTAAAAAAAACACAGTCAAAAACACTAATTTTCTCAAATATAATTAAATAATAACAATCCATAATATTATTATTTTTCTTGGAGTTTCTTTGTAGGTTTGTAGATTTTATAACAGTTTAAAATGGTGCAAAACATACAAAATACACTAATTTTGTCCACTTTTCTCAACCATAATTAAATAATAATAGTCCACGGTGATATTATGATTTTTCTTATTTGAATTCCTTTTCAATTTTCTTTGAATTTTACAACGTAACAGTTTAGAAATTCGTCATATTTTGTGATTGACAGAAAAAGTACTGAAAAAAAACACTAATTTTGTCCATTTTGACCATATTGATATTACGATTTTTCTTATCGTATACTCCTTTTCAATTTTCTTGGAATTTTCTAACATAGAAATTTAGAAATTCGTCATATTTTGGGATTGTCAAAAAAACACAGTCATAAACACTAATTTTTTCAAATATAATTAAATAATACCAATCCATAATATTACTATTTCTCTTGGAGTTTCTTTATAGGTTTGTAGATTCTATAACAATGTAAAAGTTCGTCACATTTTGTGATTGTCAAAAAAACCACTATCAAAAACACTAATTTTGCTCATTTTTCACAAATACAATTTAATAATACCAATCCATATAGTGATGATATGATTTTTCTTATGGTGTGCTCCTTTTCAATTTTCTTTGAATTTTCTAACATAACAAATTTAAAAATTCATCATATTTTGTGATCGTAAAAAAAACATTGTCAAAAACACTAATTTTCTCAAATATAATTAAATAATAACAATCCATAATATTACTATTTTTCTTAGAGTTTCTTCATAGGTTTGTAGATTTTATAGCAGTGTAAAAGTTCGTCATATTTTGTGATTGTCAGAAAAAACACTAATTTTGCTCATTTTCTAAACGGCAATTAAATAATAACAATCCACATTGACATTATAATTTTTCTTATGGTGTACTCCTTTTCAATTTCCTTTGAATTTTCTAACATAACAAATTTAAAAATTCATCATATTTTGTGATTGTCAAAAAACACTAATTTTGCCCATTTTCTCAAACATAATTAAATAATACCAATCCACATTGATATTACGATTTTTCTTATGATGTACTCCTCTTCAATTTACTTTAAATTTTCTAACATAACAAATTTAGAAATTCGTCATATTTTCTGATTGCCCTAAACAGTACAATCCATACACAACCCACACTAATTTCCTTCCCTTTCTCAAACACAATTAAATAACACCAAACGACTGCACGAGACTTGCTTTATTTCGCCCAAGGAAATTTAAACGCTCCTTTAAGCTTCGTCCTGTATCGAAACTTATACTTCGCCTTCGCGTCGAGATCATCGTCGTTGAAATCACGGTATCGTGCCCGTTGCGTAAATACTGCCGATGCTCCTGATTAACGATACTACTGCCAGAACGTTTAGAGTTCAAAGGATGGGCTACGTAAGTACAAACATTGCCGGCAGTTTAATGAGTTGCGTAACCTTTCGTTATACCGATCGAATAGTATAGTTTCTTGCCCAAGGTGATCCGGAAGTTACTATACACAGTGTATCTACGCGATCGTGGTGCAACAGAGAATTAATTAACTCTCCCTTGCTAAAGCAAATCGAATAAAACAGTCATTTCATGCGTTATTATTACATCTGCATACTTACTATTGCAATAATTATTCGATTAAACCGTCTCTATTTCAAATAAATTCTGTATTAGTAAATCTAATCTTTGTTTATTTAATAATTATTGGATAAAACGTTTGAAACGAGAGTTAGAATAGACATTAATAGAGAAATAATTTTTCTTATTATTTTTAATTTAATTTTAGATGGAATTTTAATTTTAAATAGTGGTTTTATGAAAATTGTAATAGTTTATTCGTATATAATTATATCGTCTTCATTATTATTGATAATAATACAGTATTAAAGGGACTAAAGTATTATTGTTGATAATAATAAAGTACTGAAATACTAAAATACTGATGTATTATTATTGATAATAATAAAGTACGTTAAATTATTTATTTTACAATTAAATAAGTAAGTCCTATATTTTGAAACTAATCTTTCTTTATCTAACAAAAATTTATCATTCCAATAATTATTGAACAAACCTTTCAAACGAGAGTTACAATTTTTAAAAAATGAATAAAGCTATTCCAATAAAAAATAAATTTGCTTTAGTAATAATCATTGATTAGATGTTACATATAAAAACGGATCAATATTTACACATTAAATAAAACAAGTAATTTCTTCACTATTTTAAAACTGCTATGTTTGTGATGAATAATAATTAAAAAAAAAAAAAACTGTTTCATCTGCATTGTCACGAGAAATTAATTCTGAAAAATGGTTTTAAAATTGTAACCGGTTCCAACGTTCTTTTAACGAAGCAATTTTTTCTAAATGGCGCGCTAGGACGCGTTGTTTCATATTCTCGCGACAAAAGATAATTAAATAATGTCTGTCAGACAAACTCGTTCGGGAACGAAGCCTGTGAAACAGAAACAATTACCGACATCTTCTTTGCAGGAGTCCACGATTATTATTATCGTTCCTCGTTTTCTAATAAATTGTTCGAACCAGACAGGTGTCTTAAAAAATAGAAATTTTTAATATTCGTCCAGCTCTGCTTGTGAAATTAACATCTGCAATTTATACTAAACTAGCATGCTATTAATAGCATTGCAATTACATGCAATTTATGACCAGAAGATCCTCCTGACATATATATACGCGATAATGCAATTCACTCGCGAGAAAGCGCTCGAGAAGCTTCGCCACCTGGCGGTAACATCGCAGTACTGCTATATGCGCATGCGCGCGCAAGTAGACTGTCGTATACAGGGGTCACGTGGTCCGCCAAACAGTCGTTCACATGGAATCTTTACATATAAATTACATGTTAATAACGCGCTTCTGAGACATGCTACATAGCCTATGTCCGTCCTAGAGTATGCAGAAATAACGTGTCAAAATTTCAGGAAGATCGGTTCATTAGGTCTTGAGTTTTGCACGAATATAAAAATCGGCATAAAATATGGATTCCTGACAAACTATTTTCGAAAAACATTTCGAATGTTTAAAACTGAAAAATGAGTGGAAAATCATTAAAAAAAATGGCTCTTAAGGCACAGTATTGGTTTGGGCGTCCTTTGATGGAAGAATCGAGTTATTTATTTTTGAATAAATACCTTCAAAGCGAGCAAATCTGCGGTTCGGGAACGCTCAAGTTCGTTTGAGATCCGTAAATGAGGAAAATTATTTTGTTTCGAACGATTAAAACAGATAATACACGGGCACGCGTTTCGTCAGTGTGCGTTTTAAAGTGGCTGGATGAACGGTGCGCACTTTGAAGCGATTTCGCGCGGAATCTGTAACATTCTGGATTTTATTCCGATTTGGAAGAACGCTAGGTATGTCAAGTGTTGATATCGCCCAATGCACCCCTCGTTGCTTCATATTCAAAACAATAAAATGAATATTTCTGGTGCTCTCGAGCTAGCAATAACGCGAAAAAAAGAATTTAATTTTGTTTTGTTAAAATGTGATCGTTTGAATGTTGTTGGGGAATTATTTTTGAAAATGGAAAATTCAACCAGTGGATGGAGTTATATTTTTAGTGTATTTAATCAAAAACAGAATAATATGGAAAAAAGAATATAATTTTTGAATGAAATATTATGGAGATTATTTATAATTTTTGAGAATTATTAATGAAAAAAAAAAATGATGATTAGAAAATAAAATGCAATGAATGAATGGACTTATATTGTTCCACCCCTTAACGAAAGACACTATAATATGAAAAAATGATATAATGTTTGATAAAAATATTTTGGAGATCATTTAAAATTACTATATGAAAGTTGGACAATAATCAAAGAGTAAAATGCAACTATTGAGTGGATATTTTCCAAAAATTATCTCCACAAAATTAATTTGAATTATTTTCCAAAAATTATTTGCACCGAAATTTTAATGCAAAAGTCTACATAAAAATTGTGAAAATGCAACTAGTGCATTATGTGTCCATATTTTTCCACTCCACAACAAAAAATAAAATATAATATTTGAATAAAATAATTTACATGTCATTAAAAATTGTCAAAAATTGATGAAAGCTGAACAATAATCGAAAAAGTAAGGAGGCGAGAAAAGGAAAGGAGGGGGCGCGTTTCGTCGGGGCCTGCTAGGGGACTCATCAGTAAGGCTTTCTAGCAGGCCCTGCCTTAGACGCCTGGGATATTGGGAAGTCGTTCGAGGAGTGTATATACAGCAACGGAGGGTCGAGCGCTTGTGAGAGCGCGACCCCTCTGGTGGCGAGCATGGAAAGCAACGCCACACAACTATTGAGTAGATATTTTCTAAAAATTATCTCCACAAAATTAGTTTGAATTATTTTCCAAAAATTATTTGCAATTATTTGCGAAATTTTACTGTAAAAATCTACATAAAAATTGTGAGATTTTTCATGAGAAGGAATCTTAAGAATATTGAATGCCTGCTGCGTTTTTAGCTCTAAAAAAAAAAACAAGGAACAGTCGTTCCGTCAACGCTGGTTACGAATGAAAAACGAAATCGCCCCCGAAACATCGATTTCAACGAGGTACGATTTACTTTTTTCCCCGAATCATAATGTCGTAAAACTCTTACATAGAACTATCATTGGCGCGTTTTATGAAATTCTATACGAAAGTGTGACACAACTGGCAAATGTAACGAGGTCTAAAAATATTTCGAGGGATGGTCGACGTTTGACGTCAGTCAAGAAAACTAAGGATAAAAGTAGCTACAACGGACCTTCGATTCCCAGAGAACTTTTTACGATTCCTGTTCATTGATGAAAAAGAGTGGACGTTCAACGATCGTGTTTTAAGGTGAGAAGGCAACTTATGAGCTGACTTTTAAGGGCTGTCACCCTCTATAAGGGTTCTTCGATTGATTGAAACTTTTTTTTTTAAATTGCAGCACTAAAAAGTTACAATTAATTCTGGAATTTTTAATAAATATACTGAGATTAATGAACAATTAATTCAGGAATTTTTAATAAATATACTGAGATTAATAAACAATTAATTCGGGAATTTTTAATAAATATATTGAGATTAATGAACAATTAATTCGGGAATTTTTAATAAATATACTGAGATTAATAAACAATTAATTCAAGAATTTTTAATAAATATATTGAGATTAATGATATGTTATATGTAGGGTGAGATATTGAATAATAGGGGTGAAAGAAAATTATGAAAGTAGCCATAGAAATTGAAATTTGCATTTAGTAGTATGGGAAATGATAAAACAAAAATTTTTTAAGAATTATATTCTTAAGAATTCTAAATTATATGAGAAAATAAGTATTATAGCAAAAAAGTAATCTAGAGTGCAGTTAATTAATTTTTTAAACCTTCAAATAACTAGCTAATATTGTCAAAAAGAATGACTATTATTATTCTTCAAATTTTCACAAATTTTTTATAAATAATATTGTTAAGAATTCTAAGGAATGTGAGAAAATAAGTATTATAGCAAAAAAGTAATCTAGAGTGCAGTTAATTAATTGTCAAAATTAACAATTAACTGGCTAATATTGTCAAAAAGAATGACTATTATTATTCATCAAATTTTCACAAATTTTTTATAAATAATATTGTTAAGAATTCTAAAGAATATGAGAAAATATTATAGCAAAAGTATCATAGCAAAAGAGTAATCTAGAGTGCAGTTAATTAATTTTTTAAACCTTCAAATAACTAGCTAATATTGTCAAAAGAATGACTATTATTATTCTTCAAATTTTCACAAATTTTTTATAAATAATATTGTTAAGAATTCTAAGGAATGTGAGAAAATAAGTATTATAGCAAAAAAGTAATCTAGAGTGCAGTTAATTAATTGTCAAAATTAACAATTAACTGGCTAATATTGTCCAAAAAAATGACTATTATTATTCTTCAAATTTTCACAAATTTTTTATAAATAATATTGTTAAGAATTCTAAAGAATATGAGAAAATATTATAGCAAAAGTATCATAGCAAAAGAGTAATCTAGAGTGCAGTTAATTAATTTTTTAAACCTTCAAATAACTAGCTAATATTGTCAAACAAAATGACTATTATTATTCTTCAAATTTTCACAAATTTTTTATAAATAATATTGTTAAGAATTCTAAGGAATGTGAGAAAATAAGTATTATAGCAAAAAAGTAATCTAGAGTGCAGTTAATTAATTGTCAAAATTAACAAATAACTGGCTAATATTGTCAAAAAAAATGACTATTATTATTCTTCAAATTTTCACAAATTTTTTATAAATAATATTGTTAAGAATTCTAAAGAATATGAGAAAATATTATAGCAAAAGTATCATAGCAAAAGAGTAATCTAGAGTGCAGTTAATTAATTTTTTAAACCTTCAAATAACTAGCTAATATTGTCAAAAAGAATGACTATTATTATTCTTCAAATTTTTATAAATTTGTTATAAATAATATTGTTAAGAATTCTAAGGAATGTGAGAAAATAAGTATTATAGCAAAAAAGTAATCTAGAGTGCAGTTAATTAATTATCAAAATTAACAATTAACTGGCTAATATTGTCAAAAAAAATGACTATTATTATTCATCAAATTTTCACAAATTTTTTATAAATAATATTGTTAAGAATTCTAAAGAATATGAGAAAATATTATAGCAAAAGTATCATAGCAAAAGAGTAATCTAGAGTGCAGTTAATTAATTTTTTAAACCTTCAAATAACTAGCTAATATTGTCAAAAGAATGACTATTATTATTCTTCAAATTTTCACAAATTTTTTATAAATAATATTGTTAAGAATTCTAAGGAATGTGAGAAAATAAGTATTATAGCAAAAAAGTAATCTAGAGTGCAGTTAATTAATTGTCAAAATTAACAAATAACTGGCTAATATTGTCAAAAAAAATGACTATTATTATTCTTCAAATTTTCACAAATTTTTTATAAATAATATTGTTAAGAATTCTAAAGAATATGAGAAAATATTATAGCAAAAGTATCATAGCAAAAGAGTAATCTAGAGTGCAGTTAATTAATTTTTTAAACCTTCAAATAACTAGCTAATATTGTCAAACAAAATGACTATTATTATTCTTCAAATTTTCACAAATTTTTTATAAATAATATTGTTAAAAATTCAAAATAATATGAAAAAATAATCATTATAAGAGAAAAGTAATCTAGAGAGCAATTAATTAATTTTTAAAGCTATCAATTAACTAATATTGTCAAAAAAATAATATTGAGCGTTAAAAACACTTTCAATTTTTTAAAATTAATTCTTCCCTAATCTCCAGAGTGAAACGAAGCGTTAAAACTCCAAAACTAATTTTCTGTCATAGTTTTACAAGTTTCCTACGCTGCAACGAGTAAATGGCTCCGTACAATAAATCAATCGAAACGTGATTTTCCACGAGGGGAGGCTTTCCGTAAATACTAGCCAGAGATCGATCATAAAATTCTGAGAAATCGTAGCCAGTATGGAGGTGGTAAACACTGATCGTTCGATTCATGAAGCCATATCGCAGGATTCAGTGAGTCATGTTCACTCCAACGCAGCTTATTCACACGTCCATCTCAGCTTTTACGTTTCACCTGTGTTCTCCTACATTCTCGTTCCTTGCAAAGCACAGAGACAAGAATTCCGTAACATTTTGCAAGAATATTTGAAATCACTTGTCACGAGTCACGACAAGTTTTATTTCACTCAAAATATACCATTTTTCGAATATTTCAAATAATCGATGAAACTCGATGCAAATAAATAATAAACAACAATTTATACAATCATTTTTCAATTTTAATATTCTTTGGTTGAATATTAGGTAGATCTTTCTAATATTCAGTTCTTAGGTAGATTTTTCTAATATTTATGTTTGAAATTCTTTTTCTGTCATTTTACAGCCAGAAATAAATTATAAATAAATAAATAGTAAACGACGTTTATAATTTTATTGATTAAAATTGATTGTAATAATTGGAGGGATTTTTATGCATTTATTTGGATATTTTAATTTTCAAAAAATTGTAAAATGCAAAAATCTAAGAAATTATCATACTTAGGGGGTGAAATAACCCTCTACGATTCTCCTATTTGTTAATAAAAATATTAATTCGTAATTCTGTTGCTTAAAATTGATTGTAATAATTGGACAAGAAATATTTGCAATTATTAGGACATTTCAATTTTCAAAAAATTGTAAAATGCAAAAATATAAGAAATTATCATACTTAGGGGGTGAAGTAACCCTCTACGATTCTCCCATTTATTAATAAAAATATTAATTTGCATAAAGATCCACAGTATGTATTTAGAATTCTATTTATTTTGGAATTTAGTAAATACTCAATTTTTGAGATTTTTATCTATCTAAAAATTGGAACATAAAATTTTGAATTAATTGGAACATTGAAAGTATGTAATAATAATATAATTGCAATTTATTTTAGAATTTTTTGGGATTTCTATCTACGTAAAAATTAGAAAATATAATTTTGAATTAATTGGAACGATGAAATTATCTAGTAATAATACAATTGCGATTTATTTTAGAATTTTTGGGATTTCTATCTATCTAAAAATTAGAAAATATAATTTTTAATTAATTGGAACGATGAAATTATCTAATAATAATATAATTGCGATTTATTTTAGAATTTTTGGGATTTCTATCTACCTAAAAATTAATTTTGAAATGTGAAATTTTAATTTAGGGGTGCAGGAGAGAAGCAACTTCGAACGATGAAATAATCAGTTTGGCAAGTCCTTTGGAAATGCAGCAGAAAGCAATCAAAGATTCAAGACCAATGGTACTTGGTACTTCGTCCAGTAAGTGAATTAACACACTCATTTTTAAAAAGAAATAATTAACGTAATCAGCATGAAAAACCTCAGTTAAGGAGCCATTTTCTCAAACTGAATTTAATTCATGTTTTCAGTTTATTTAAAAAAAATTAATTAAGAGCAATATTCAATAATCCTGAATGCAATAATTTTGATAATTTATATATAGTTTGTTTACATAAAACAAATTTTCTGCATTCTCCAATGAATCGATAAAAAATTTCTAAAATTATTGCAATTATATTATATTTTACAATAGTGATGATTTTTTATTAATAATCAATTATAAGCAATTATTAATAGTCAATAATAATAACACTTAAATGTTTTAATATAATATTTTAATTTCGATTCGATGTTTTAAAAATTGAAAAACCAGTATAAACAATAATAAAATAAAAATGGAGATCCATTTCTATAATTAAAGATAAATAGTAATTACAGAAATTTTAATAACAAAGGACGACTTGAATCCACGTACCTTGTGTGGGCTGTTTTACAATCGCGAAAGGTTAATGGAAACAGAAAAGCGATTCCAATTTGTTTGGGTTAGGATCTGATAAAGGAAACGCGGTCTCAAAAGGAAAAAAGGAATCGACGGAATTAACAGAAAGGATGTCGAGGATCGAGACGGTCAGACAGGACGCCAGGAAATTGAAGACCACTACCCTTAATAGAATGGGGAAAATGTTTAAACAACGATCTCAGACGCCTGTTTTGGAAAAACCACCCCTAAACGCCAACGGTAGCATGGTGAGGGAATTACAATATTCTGGAAAGAAAAACAGTCGCCATTTATTCGAGAAAATCCTATTCATAGCCTTTATTAACACTTTACCGACCGGTAACGGTTGATAAATCGGCTATCGGTCGGTAAGCGTTGGCCGGTAAAACAGTTGATTGACAGGCTCTCAACCGGCAAGCGTTGGTCGGTAAAACAGTCGATTAATAGGCTATCGGTCGGTAATGTGTTAACATTCTTGAATATTTTAGGCGTTAAAAATTGTTAAAAATATATATTCCAAAGTCTCAGTAATTTTTTTTAATATTCCGGGGATTTTTATCCACGAAAAATGATAAGATTGAAGGTATCTAATATGGATTAGAACAAATTAAAAATATTCAAATTGAGTTTAGCATTCTTGAATATTTCAGGCATTAAAAATTGTTAAAAAATTATATTCGAAAGTATCAAGTAATTTTTTTTAATATTCTAGGGATTTTTATCCACGAAAAAAGATAAGATTGAAGGTATCTAATGTGGCTTAGAACAAATTAAATATATTCATATTGAGTTTAGCATTCTTGAATATTTTAGGAGTTAAAAATTGTTCAAAAATTATAGCAGAGCGTGGTTATAGAACTATGGATACGTTTACTTAAGAATATATATGAACTACATTTGTAATATCGCGTGTACTTAACACTTTACCGACCGGTAACGGTTGATAAATCGGCTATCGGTCGGTAAGCGTTGGCCGGTAAAACAGTTGATTGACAGGCTCTCAACCGGCAAGCGTTGGTCGGTAAAACAGTCGATTAATAAGCTATCGGTCGGTAATGTGTTAACATGCGCACTTTAAATCGACATTCCAACATTATACTATTTTCCACGATTAATATTAAATGTAAAATACCTAATATGGCTTAGAAAAAATTAGAAATATTAAATTGCTCGACCACGTTATTAATTATATATTTTTAAATCGTAGAAAAAGTGTTAATTATATATTTTTATTAAACCCTCATTGCCTCATTGACCATATTAGATACTCTTCTTTAATTTTGCATTAGAACATGACAAAATCAGTGGAGAATTATAACGACGAAACGACGAAAAAGGACAAAGAGAAGAGCAATTCTTTAGGAAGAATGCTGAAGTTGGTGGACAAGGATGGCTCGCCAAAGAGGATGTTCCATCCTCGAGCAGGATCTCTCAGTCGTATTTTACGTCGACAACCGACCAACGAAAATATCGAAGAGAAAAAACCCGAGGAGAGCTCACCTGGAATTTTATCGAGAATGATAAACCAATTAAGAGGAAAGTAACAAACATTATATGAACATTCTTCCTTTCCAATGAACTTACAAAATACACAAAACAATATAAATATTATCCTCATAACAATAAATTTAACAATTTTGCATAACACATTTTACACTTGTCACATCAAAATTAAATTGTAAAATTATTAACTAAAAAATTGAAGAAATATTTCTATTTCAATTTTCAATTTTACTTTCGAACAATAACAAAAAATTTATCTATTTCAATTTTCAATTTTACTTTCGAACAATAACAAAAAATTCGAGGATAATATTTTTAATGAAATCAAATAATTCTGCTTATTATTCATAAGGTGGATTTTCCATGTTCTCCAAAAACAATCCATTATTCATAGCTCGCTGGAATTATATATAGGATTATATACGCTGTAAATTAATTTAATGTTTATATTTACGATGCTCAGGACGTCCACACAGTGGAAGCCAGACGACTGAGCCGAATATAAAAACGCGCGGGAAAATGAGCTCGTTGCCACCTAAGGTGCCATTGAATTCGAGGTCGCGTAATTTATCTTCGTCAACGTCCCCCGCGCAGGACACGGAGTCGCTGAAGAAACTGTCCAACTTCGAATATTCCGTTTAAAGCTATTAACCATAGTCTAACAATGAAAAGTAACGTATATAAAAATTTGAAAAATTTTCAAAAAAATTTCTTATTTTTTCGAGTGTTCAAGAAAATTTTTTTTTCTCAGGTACGAAACACGTAGCAAGACAAATCGATACGGAATAACGTGAAATTTATATGTATATAAGAACTCAGAAACGAGAAATAAAAATCTTTCGTTAAGGCACTTTCAATGTGTTTTTGGAGAGAATTTTTAGTAATTTAGTAATTTAGTAATTCCTCTGTAAATTATTCTATACTTACATATAGTTACTTGTATAGTAATAGAATTGATTATAAATAAATATTGAGAATGGTGTTGGTACGTTGGAAACGGTGGGTGTTGGTCGATCATCCACGTGCAGCATCATTGGGTCGTGTGCAGCCGGAGGATGGGTGACCGCTTGGGTACTCTTCACGTAATTGTCGATTTTTACAGTGTTTATATTATTAGATATAACTCTGTAATTGTTAATTATAATTGATTTGCAAAAAACTACAGAGTAAAATAGAAGTTAAACACAAATAATTTATAATAAAAATTACAATTGTGTATAAAATTATAAGTGGAAAAAGAATTCATGAAAAAAGAAGCTTCTTTCCATTTATAGTGGCCAACAAATAAATGAAATTACTTCATAGTTAGAAACAAAAATACAGTTATAATAAATAAATTTGATAAACAATAAATGCAGAATAATTCAGAAAAAAAGAACACAGTGACAATAAACAAACATATAAATAGAAATAAAAACACAGTATAATAAATAAATTTGGTAAATAAAAAATGTGGAATAATTCAGAAAAAAAAGAAGCTTCTTTCCATTTACAGTAACAACAAACAAACATAAATAAAAACACAGTATAATAAATAAATTTGGTAAACAATAAATGCAGAATAATTCAGAAAAAAAAATACTGTGACAATAAACAAACATAAATAGAAATAAAACCACACTACAATAAATAAATTTGGTAAATAAAAAATATGAAATAATTAATAAAAAAAAAACCCAAACAAAGTGTAGAAATACTAGAGTGGGAGTAACTGTATGTAAAACAAGAAAATTATGATTTATGTCCACATTAATGTTAATGAAAATATGGAACGTGCTTAATATTTCTCAATTAAATTGTCACACAGAAATTTCTTTATATCGAATGTGAAATTTTTTGAAAGTTGGTGGAAAAAAGTGGAACGTTAATATAATCGTTGAATTTTTTTTCCTCGACTTTAGCTCGTCTTCGTTCCCCTGACACCATAAATCCACCAGTGACGTACAATTATGATGAATCGGATTTTCATTGATCGAGCTTTTATGGTAAAAGTTGGTCCAGCGTTTTGCATGAAATTTCTGTGACAATAGTGTTTCGAATTTACAAAAATTTTAATGTTTAATACAAAAGTCAAGAAATTATTTAAATACAATAAAAAGGAAGAAATATTATCACTAATATTCTAATCAGGTGTATTGTAAAAAAAATATGTTTTTAAATTCAAAAAAGTAAATGAGAAAATAGAAAATAAATAGAAAATCTTGTGTTTTGACACCTTCGATAGAAATAATGTTACAAAGTACTTCTAAACACAGTTTAGAAAAATAAACAGTATCGAAATGCTTCTTCCTGTAAATTCTTTAAGAAATTATTTAAATACAATAAAAAGGAAGAAATATTAACACTAATATTCTAATCAGGTGTATTGTTGGTAAAAAAAATATTTTTATAAATTCAAATAAATAAATGAGAAAATAAATAGAAAATAAATAGAAAATAAATACAAGAAAATAAATAGAAAATAAATACTAGAAAATAAATAGAAAATTTTGTGTTTTGACACCTTTGATAGAAATAATGTTACGAATTATTTCTAAACACAGTTTAGAAAAAATAAACAGTATCGAAAAGGTTTTTCCTGAAAATTGTTTCTAATTAATTCGACACAATTTTATTGGAAGAACCATCTTTATTATGCACGCATATTTCGTCTTCTTTCCTTTTTTTTATTTTTTTCGAGACAGCCCGTGTCCCTTCGTGCATCGCACGCTGTACAATTCTTCAGATACATACTAACATGTTTTATAATATTAATACGACAAATGTGGTTCAGACGGTTTCCACGAATCACAAAAAAAATGAATTCCGTGATTCGTGGAAACCATCTGAACTAATCAGCTGTCGTTGCAGCTGGTATAAAACTGTGTATTTACAAAAGAAAACTAAACTTAAATGGTACGCATGATTCCCTCGCGCAATTTTCAGAAAAATAAATTCCAACGGAAATATTAAAAATTTTCACCGTATAATAATTTATAAAAACAATTTTTTTTAAAAATTAACAATAATTTTTCCCACGCACAGAAAATGTAAAAATTTAATATTTCGTGTCCGGTGAATAATTTGAAATTATTTAAAAATTAAACTCGTAGCACGTTTGTTGCGAATAATTTGTTTTTTTTTTTGTTGCAACGCGTACAAAAAGCACTTTTCGCAGTTCTCGATATTTTGTAATCGATCGCAGGCATTATCGTAAAGCACGCTTCGCGAGGATTAACATTAATGTTTTAAGCGCGCCGTTTAAAAAATATATACGCACTTTCCGTCCTAAATACCGTAATTATGTACAAAATGTCGCAATACCGTGCGGTGTTCCTTAATATTTAATTTTATCGTACAATATCCCTATTTTGACATCTCTGTTTTAATTAATCGACTAAAAACAATTGGCACGGAACCGATAATTGATGGAAATTAATTGATCATCCACGTTTTAATTAAAATTAATTAAATTTTGCACCGACTATAAGTGATCTATCACAGAGCAACGTATTAAATTAATTAAAAAAAAATCGCAATTTTTCTCGTGCTCGATTTTTTTAACAATAAACAAAATATTTTTTGCCAAACTTGGCAAGTGGTCTCAATTTTAAGAAATATTTTATCCACTTTTATTGAAATCGAGCACCTTGAAAATGAAAATAATTATCATTGTTTCTCCATTTTTACAGTTTTGTTTACAAGTTTCAAGCTTTCCATATCAGTCGTTTGATTATATCTATCATGTGTATATACTCAAAATTATGGTACTGTAAGATCTTAGTGAATGTCTACAAGAATTTGTAATTGTTCTTGTTTGACCATAGAATGTAAACAAATTATTTTTATGTGAGTTTTGTTTATCGTTGTGTAGAGAAATTTATGAACGAAGCAAACTTTTTTTCTAAGCTCTGATCGAAGATTTATTGTTAGGTGATCGTTTGAGATTATTTCAAAAAGAGCTGTTAATGTTGGGAATTTATTTAAACAAAATGTAATGGGAAAATAGAAAAAGACAGTTTTCAGAGAAGTAAATAAAATTAATATTCCTAATTGGATAATGTATAATATTATTTGTCAGAGTTTATCAAACCAAACTTGAGTTTCGAGCAAAAATAAAGACTGTTTTGTTATGGAATGCCTCATTTGTTAGAAATTAGATCGTTTTTACGTTATTATAAATTTTATATTTGCAAAAACATCTTTGGAGGAAGAATTTGTTAACTATAACGATTTAAAAACGATAGAGAATTTAATATTTATCATTATTTAAAATTGTGATAACTTAAAAATACCCATTTTTTGGGGTAAATCGATTTTTGAAAATATTAAATTTTGCAAGAAATAATTTTCACGAATTTTTATTGAAATCGATATATTCTAGAAATCTGAAATGCAGAAATGGAATTGTGGTAAATCAAAAATACCATTTTTTCGGTAAAGGTATCGTAAAATCGATTTTTGAAAATATTACATTTTGCGAAAAATAACATTCTCGAATTTTTAATGAAATTAATATGTTCCAGACATCCAAAATGCAGAAATGCAACTATGAAACCACAAAAATACCATTTTTTTAGGTAAAGGTAACGCAAAATCGATTTTTGAAAATATTAAATTTTGCACAAAACAATATTCGTGAATTTTAATGAAATCAATACATTCTAAACATTCAAAATGCACAAATGAAATTGTGGTACCCCAAAAATACCATTTTTCTTGGTAAAGGTAACGTAAAATCGATTTTTGTAAATATTAAATTTTGCACAAAACAATATTCGTGAATTTTAATGAAATTAATGTATTATAAAAATCAAAATAGCAGAAATAAAATTGTGATACCCTAAAAATACCATTTTTTTCGGTAAAGGTAACGTAAAATCGATTTTTGAAAATATTAAATTTTGCGAAAAATAACATTCTCGAATTTTAATGAAATTAATATGTTCTAGACATCCAAAATGCAGAAATGAAACTATGAAACCTTAAAAATACCATTTTTTTAGGTAAAGTTAACGTAAAACCGATTTTTGAAATTATTAAATTTTGCACAAAACAATATTCGTGAATTTTAATGAAATCAATACATTCTAAACATTCAAAATGCACAAATGAAATTGTGGTACCCCAAAAATACCATTTTTCTTGGTAAAGGTAACGTAAAATCGATTTTTGTAAATATTAAATTTTGCACAAAACAATATTCGTGAATTTTAATGAAATTAATGTATTATAAAAATCAAAATAGCAGAAATAAAATTGTGATACCCTAAAAATACCATTTTTTTCGGTAAAGGTAACGTAAAATCGATTTTTGAAAATATTAAATTTTGCGAAAAATAACATTCTCGAATTTTTAATGAAATTAATATGTTCTAGACATCCAAAATGCAGAAATGCAACTATGAAACCTTAAAAATACCATTTTTTTAGGTAAAGGTAACGCAAAATCGATTTTTGAAAATATTAAATTTTGCACAAAACAATATTCGTGAATTTTAATGAAATCAATACATTCTAAACATTCAAAATGCACAAATGAAATTGTGGTACCCCAAAAATACCATTTTTCTTGGTAAAGGTAACGTAAAATCGATTTTTGTAAATATTAAATTTTGCACAAAACAATATTCGTGAATTTTAATGAAATTAATATATTCTAGAAATCAAAAATGCAGAAATGAAACTGTGAAACCTTAAAATTACCATTTTTCTCGGTAAAGATAACGTAAAATCGATTTTTGAAAATATTAAATTTCCCAAAATTCAATATTCACAAATTTTAATGAACTCAATATATTCTAGAGATTCAAAATGCAGAAATGAAATTGTGGTACCTCAAAAGTACCATTTTTCTTGGTAAAGGTAACGTAAAATCGATTTTTGAAAATATTAAATTTTACAAAATTCAATATTCTCGAATTTTAATGAAATTAATATATTCTAGAATTCCAAAATGCAGAAATTAAATTCTAATACCCCAAAAGTACCATTTTTTTCGGTAAAGGTAACGTAAAATCGATTTTTTTAAATATAAAATTTTGCAAAATTCCATATTCTCGAATTTTAATGAAATCAATAGATTCTAGAAATCCAAACTGCAGAAATAAAATTGTGATACCCTAAAAATACCATTTCTCTTCGATAAAATCAATTTTTAAAAATATTAAATTTTGCAAAATTCAATATTCACAATTTTTAACCAAATAAACATATCCCAGATATCCAAAATGCAAAAATGAAATTGTGAAACCCTAAAAGTACCATTCCGCTTCACTAAACCAATTTTTAAAAATACTAAATTTCACAAATTTCGAAAAACTCAATACATCCCAAAAATCCAAAATGCTCCATCGTGACGATAAGAATATACATTATCAGCGAATAAAAATCTTCCCAATATTAACGAACGATCGCCATATTGCACTAAAAATCTGAGTCGCTTCTCAAAAATTAAATAATCAAATAATTAAATATCATACAAGAATCTGCACGTTTCCTCTGAATTTTTTATACTCAGCGAAGAAACACACATTTTATAAATAAATTTGATTTACTTGATGCCATAATTATCATCTGCGCGTGAAACATCGAGAGTATATGCACACACACATACAGCGTACTATATACGAAAAAATTAATTCGATGGATTGGAAACTGCAGCTGTCCAAAGGCGACTTTTTATCGATCCATTGCCCGCGACATAATAATCCCTCGATCCTTACACTACACCTACAAACTCTTATCAATATTCATTACAACGTAGATCTATTACAAGAAAAAACATCTGAAATTGTAATTATACAAGCCTTAACCATCTATAATACTCTATTTGGCAATCGATTGGCAATTCCCTTATTCAATATATCCTCCTCACGAATCACCGCGAAGCGTTATAAAAATATTCGACGATAGCGATTATTCAGTTTAAATATTCCTTACAATATGCACGACTAATTTTATAAGCTGTTCCATGAAAATCGGGGAAAAACGTGGACCTCGGGGTTAATTCGTGTACAAAACTGGTACAATTTTAAATTCGTCAACATTCACATTGTTACACTTCGAAGCTTAAGCCTTTCGGAACGATCGAAAGCACCGCGGGATCAAAGGATCGATAAAAAAGAAATATTGTTTCTCATACAAGTATTATTCTTCCGCGAGAAGAAGGCATCTCCACTCCTGTCGCTGTCAGCTGACTCGCTCATTGGTCGAGAGCGCGCTGTAGCGACCAATCAGCGCCCTGCAGCGGTCCTCGCGGCGAGAGCCAATCAGCGGGCAGCCAGCAACAGTGGAGACGCAAACACTGTGCGTTCTCGCGACAGATTAATTATTCTTCCGCGAGATGAAGGCATCTCCACTCCTGGCGCTGTCAGCTGACTCGCTCATTGGTCGAGAGCGCGCTGTAGCGACCAATCAGCGCCCTGCAGCGGTCCTCGCGGCGAGAGCCAATCAGCGGGCAGCCAGCAACAGTGGAGACGCAAACACTGTGCGTTCTCGCGACAGATTAATTATTCTTCCGCGAGAAGAAGGCATCTCCACTCCTGTCGCTGTCAGCTGACTCGCTCATTGGTCGAGAGCGCTCTGTAGCGACCAATCGGCGCCCTGCAGCGGTCCTCGCGGCGAGAGCCAATCAGCGGACAGCCAGCAACAGCGGAGATGCGAATACTACGCGTTCTCGCGACAGATTACGAACATTTAAAAGTGTGCAGGTCCGTTCTAGATACTTAAAGCGATATACAAACATTTCTCCAAAAATACAGTGTGTGTTTTTCGTGTCCTTTTCGAAGCTTCCTGGAGGAAACTCGATGGAGACAATTCGTTTGACCCTGTTGAGAGTGACCGGTTTCATTCTTAAACGCCTAAATGCTTTCCACTTTTTTTTTTTTAAATAGAAAATTAAGTACACGTCTTTGTGTCGAGAAAACTTGACTCTAAGTACTAACTCCGGACTCGTTCTGAAACTGTCATCGTTCAACGTTCGCCAGAAAACGTAGGTACCAAAGTGAAACGCATTTTAACCATTTAAAAAATCGATTTTCTCTGGAAAGAAACCTCTCTCGTTCGTTTGGTCCGTGGAAATAATAGAAATTTGCAATTGTTTATCGATCTTTTACGTTCGTTTCAGTACCTGCTCACCTCGTGCTAACTTCTGATTGAGAAGACTGTTTTTTATAGTTTTCGGAGCTTCCTGGGAGCTTTGTCGCGTTGGAAAAATCCTGTTTGAAAAATTGCTAAACGTTAACGACGACCGATACGAATCAATCTTTCAGGCAAATCTCCGTCGAATCGAGCGCGGATTATTTATTGAATATGTATAACACGGATCGAAGTGATTCTCATGAAAAAGTGATATGGCTTCTACGAAGATGCGAGTTTCTTGTTCCCACTGACATGTTTCTATCGTGACAAACGAGGACAGACAATCATTCGTCCCCCTCTCATTCTCGTTCTATGTAATGTTTAAACATTTAACTGGCGTCTCTACTACGGCCCTTGGACGGATAGTTGCCACTCGCGACAGTGTCGATTTAATTTCGATCAGATTACCAACAAATCGACCACCAAAAAAAGGAAACAATAATCTAAATACAAATGATTATTATTAATTTGAAGCAAATAAAAAATCAGGTAAAATGTGTTGCTGGGATAAGAAATCATTTCCAGCAATTTTACAAAATGATAATGCACTGTTATTTACGTTGATAGCTTCAATTTTTAATAACAATTTCAACACACTTTTTGTTTTCAATTATATTCAAAATTTTTTTTTTTTGTGTATAGGAATTAGTTCTTATTAGCATTTATTTTGATAAATGAGATAATTTGTTGTTAATTTTATTTTTGATAATTAAATAATTTAATAATTTTCTTAAAATTTACCATTTATTGTAAAACGTGTTTTTGGGGGGAATTGATATGCAAAAGATAACTGTTATTTATCAGTTTTTAAATTTTGAAAATTATTTGCTCAGTTTTGTTAATAAAAGTAAAATATTTTACAGAAAAATTTTGTAATAGGAAAATCGATATGCATAATGTCGATTTGTTGTAAATCTAACGTTTGATTTGTGGCAACTCGATGCGAAATACTCAATCTTACGTTTCTTAAGATATGCAACCTGGACTTAACTACATCGTAGAAACAATTACCCTCGAAATGGTCGTAATGCCGATTCATATGTACAGAATGTCACGTAACAAAGTCCAGACGAATCTTATTAAATTTCTGGCGTTGCTTCCCAAGCTCGCCGCTAGAGGGATCCGCGTTCTCACAAGCGCTCGATCAACATTGACTGCTGAGCTTGGGATGACACGCTATATTAATCACATCGGGGTTACCAACCTCACGACTCAACACCAGAACTACCAAAGCACTCAAAATGACTCATTTCTAATAAAAATTGTAAAAGAATTATTCAATTAGATTGCATTATTCGTTTTTCCAAGTACAATTCCTTTCAATTTCTCTCGATGTAAATAAATACACTATAATTATCGGTAGTTCTAGCGTTAATATCAACCGTGAGTCGAGCGCTTGTGAGACTGCAGTCCCTCTAGCGGTGAACTTGGGAAGCTACGCCACATTAATCACATCGGGATTACCAATCTCACTACTCAACACCAGAACTACCAAAATACTCAAAATAATCGATTCGAAGATTCTAATAAAAATTGTGAATTATTAACTGAAAAATTATTATTTTATTATAGAAATTATTCAACTGAAATTGTATTATACGTTTCTCCAAGCACATATCGTGTCAATTTCTCTTGAAAATAAATACACTATAGTAGTTCTAGCGTTAATATCAACCGTGGATCGAGCGCTTGTGAGAATGCAGTCCCTCTAGCGGCGAGCTTGGGAGGCGACGCCACATTAATCACATCGGGGTTACCAACCTCACGACTCAACACCAGAACTACCAAAATACTCAAAATAATCGATTCGAAGATTCTAATAAAAATTGTGAATTATTAACTGAAAAATTATTATTTTATTATAGAAATTATTCAACTGAAATTGTATTATACGTTTCTCCAAGCACATATCGTGTCAATTTCTCTTGAAAATAAATACACTATAGTAGTTCTAGCGTTAATATCAACCGTGGATCGAGCGCTTGTGAGAATGCAGTCCCTCTAGCGGCGAGCTTGGGAGGCGACGCCACATTAATCACATCGGGATTACCAATCTCACTACTCAACACCAGAACTACCAAAATACTCAAAATAATCGATTCGAAGATTCTAATAAAAATTGTGAATTATTAACTGAAAAATTATTATTTTATTATAGAAATTATTCAACTGAAATTGTATTATACGTTTCTCCAAGCACATATCGTGTCAATTTCTCTTGAAAATAAATACACTATAGTAGTTCTAGCGTTAATATCAACCGTGGATCGAGCGCTTGTGAGAGCGCGGATCCCTCTAGCGGCGAGCATGGGAAGCTCTCCGTCTCCACGCCCCGAAACACCAATTATTCTCATACTCATACTCTCTCTCTCTCTCGATATGTAAACAATCTGTGAAAAGTAAGAAAATTATTAATCTTCGCCGTTGTGGTAAATTCGAATCGATTCGTCTCGTTCGAGAATTCGAACTTTCGCCCCTCTAATTCCATCCAGTCGAATTTCATCGTTATTTTTCTCTCTCGAAATACAATCATTGTTCTTTCCAAACGTCTTTGTTCGTCTCTGGCTGTAGCAATTATCCTCGAATAGCTTGGTTCACAAAATTCTTCCATCGTAGGTTACATGAACGATTAAAATATGCTATTGTGGAAACGATAGGGGTAAGTCTCTTCTTGGTGGTCGACAATTTTTCGTACGTTCGAATTATTGTCGAAAACTGTTGATTTTCGAGGCGATCTTGAACGCTCCTCCGTATTATTTGTTCGTCGAAACTTTAAACAAACGTCCATCTCGCGTATCGCCGCGAAACATTTTATAAAAAGGGAACTAAAATCATATCACTTGTGTGTATTGTCCATCGTGAAAAAGCTAACTAGTTTGTCGTTTCGTTTTGAAAAAACACTTTTTGCTGGAAAAAGTCACCGTCGAACACTTTCGTGGATGATTCTACATCGTCTTAACACTTTACCGACCGGTAGCGATTTAATTAATCGGCTATCGGTCGGTAAGCGTCGGCCGATAAAACAGTTGATTAATAGGCTATCGGTCGGTAAGCGTTGGCCGGTAAAACAGTCGATTAACAGGCTATCGGTCGGTAAACTGTTAATTTCCACTTTCAACATTTTGATCGTATTTTATCACTTGTAATACTATTTTTTTTCCTGGCGCACTGCACCCATTCAATACCTAAGAGTTCCTCTCAATCGTTGATCCCTGAATTCAACGAGATGTTCGAACATCACATCCCCGATTCCGCTATCCCTTCGTCGTCTGCAAAAATATAGGAAAACGATTGAGAATTTTGTATTAGATCGTTGATATTTGCGAGTTAGATGTAACCATGCCTTTTGTAATTAAATTGTGTAATTTTTAAGCGATTTTGGTTAAATGCAGAAGAATCTGTGCATGGGTGTATTTGAAATATTGTTATGGAAAAGTATGCAGACAGTAATTATAAAGTATCCTAAACGATCATCAAATTTGCATTGTAAAACTGGTTTAAAAAACAAAAATCAGATTATGGTTTTAATTGTGTTATAATACTTTATAATTATGAATCAATTGTATTTTGCAAGTATTGCTGAAATATATAGGGTGTTCAGCCACCCCTGGGAAAAATTTTAATAGGAGATTTTAGAGGCCAAAATAAAAAATATGAATTTCTTGACTGAGGTTTCGTTAAATTATTAAAAAATTTCAAATCATTCTGAAAAAATTATTTTTGGTTGGGGTGGTTAATTGCAATCATTTTTGGTGAATACACATATCTTCGAAATCCTACTCACTTTCGAGAAAAAAATTCGAGTAGGTGCCTAAATTTTTTGGTGAAAAAGAAAAATTTTCAAATCGTTCTAAAAAAATATATTTAGTTACAGCGGTCAATCACGATCATTTTTGGTCATTAGACGTACCATCGAAATCCTACCCACTTTAGAGAAAAAAATTCTAGTAGGAACTGAAATTTTTAGACAAAATTAAAAAATTTCAAATCGTTTTGGAAAAAATATTTTTAGTTGCGAGGATCGATTATAATCATTTTTGGTGAATAGACATACCCCCGAAATCCTACGCATTTTCGAGAAAAAAATTCATTACCGAAAATTACGCGTCTGACCATATCGTTGACCTGAAATTTCATGCGAATCTTTAAAATGTCATAACTTCTGAAGGGATTGGACGATTTTGAAGTTTAAAAATGCAAACGACGCGTATTTTGATGAAGAATATGTAGAAATTGTAAAAATTCTGAAAAATTTATTCGTTCAATCTGTAAAATTAAAAAAACCACATAAAAATGGTTCAATTTTCAAACAGCCATAACTCTTACAATAGTGAATATATTTCGATGAAACTTTTTTCTAAAATAGAGCTCATGGGTGCCTACAAAAAAGTATTAAACAAAATTTCCGTAGCGCGTCAAACAAATTTATTAAACATGAAAAACGAATTTCTAAGGAAAATCGACAGGGGGTAGCTGCCTAAATTTTTCCACGAAAAAAAAATAATATCAAATCGTTCTAAAAAAAATGTTTTTAGTTGAGGGAGCCAATTACAATCATTTGTGGTGAATAGACATACCCTCGAAATCCTAACCAGTTTCGAGAAAAAAAATTCAATAAGTGAATAAATTTTTCGACAAAATTAAAATTTCTCAAATCGTTCTAAAAAAATTATTTTCAGTTGCAAAGGTAGATTGCAATCATTTTTGGTCATTAGACATATTCCCGAAATCCTAACCATTTTCGAGAAAAAAAATTCAGTAAATGGACAAATATTTCGATGAAATTAAAAAGTTTCAAATCATTCTGAAAAAATTATTTTCGGTTGCAGGGGTCAATTACAATCATTTTTTATCATTAGACATAACCACGAATTCCTAACCAGTTTCGAGAAAAAAATTCGAGAAGTTGTAAAATTTTTCGACAAAATTAAAATTTTTCAAATCGTTCTAAAAAAATTATATCCAGGTAGGGGGGTAAATTACAAGAATTTTTGGTCAATAGACATACCCCCAAATTCCTACACACTTTCGAGAAAAAAATTCGAATAGATTCCAAAATTTTTCAACGAAAAATGAAAATTTCAAATCGTCCTAAAAAAATTATTTCCGGTTACAAGGGTCAATTATAATCATTTTTGGTCATTACAAATATCCCCGAAATCCTACCCATTTTCGAGAAAAAAATTCGATATGGGCGGATCTTCAAAAATTAATAACTTTTTAACGAAGCCTCAATCAACAAATTGCTATTCTTGATTTTCGTCTTATTTTGGACCCTAGAATCTCTCATTACACCCAGGGGTGGCCAAACACCCTGTATAGTGTGAATAAATTTGTGGTGGATCGCTGAATTTTATTAAATTTGAAACCAAAAATCAAATTATTCTTCAAACTATATTACAACACTTTATAATTATAAATCAATTTAGCAAGTATTCCTAAAATATATAGTGTGAATCAATTTTAATTTTAATTCAATTTTATCACTTTTTATATACGAACAAAAAGTGTTAAAAATTTGTCTAAATAAACAAACAAAAAAATACAAAGATCACAGAGATCAGTGTTGTGTTGTATTTTTAATTTTAATTTTCATTCAATTTCAATTTTAATTCAATTTTAAAATTTTTCATTGTCAAAAATTTGTCTAAATAAACAAACAAAAAAGTACAAAGATCACAGAGACCAGTGTCGTGTTGTATTTGTTAGATAATAATATATGCATGCTGCATGCTTAAGTGAGAGTAGTTTGCAACTACGCGTAACTCGGTGAGAGATAAAAAAAAAGCCAGGATCGAAATTACCATCAGCGCATGATTCGCAGTTCGAAGGTCACCTTTCCTTTTCATCTTCGGCCGTGGTCTTTGTGCTTTCAACCGCGCTTCGATTCTTGCCTGGATTCAAAGGGAGTACAAGGTTGCAAAAGGGAAGTGAATCGCTACGTACGGATGTGACACAATTTACCAAAAGCAACACCTTGCAATGGGGCCCAAAACTGGGCCCTTTCTCAACACTTTACCGACCGTTAGCCTATTAATCGACTGTTTTACCGGCTAACGCTTACCGACTGATAGCCTATTAATCGACTGTTTTACCGGCCGACGCTTACCGACTGATAGCCTATCAATCAACTGTTTTATCGGTCGGCGTTTACCGACCGATAGCCGATTAATCAACCGCTACCGGTCGGTAAAGTGTTAAAATAATACTACTACTACCACCATCACCATCACCATCACCATCACCAGATCATACTCCAATAATAATAATACTTCCTCTTAACATTGCTCGAATATCCCCCTTTTCAAGCAAGGTACAATTCAATGTTAACAGAAACGTTTCAAACAAATAAAATTATAAAAAAAAGAGACTTGAGGGTTCCAAATGTGTCTTCGTTTTCCAAAACTATTAAAAGTAGTTTCTGATTCTCTTCAAGGGGACTGATAAAAACGGAGCAAATCCCACCTTCGAATCCTTGATTGTCGTGGATCTCTCGAGGTGGTCCAGTGGTGTCCTGGCCCTCCAGAACCGCCAGGAGGCACTGGTGTATGCAGATGTACTGTTGCTCGGTCTGGACCATCCAAACGCGCTCTTTCCTCATCGCCCAGACTATTCCAAAGATGTCCACGTACTTGGACACCAATATTTGTTGGAGTATTCTGTCCAAAGTGATGAAGGTCCCGCTACGACCTACTCCAGCGCTACAATGTACAACTATTGGCCTTTGGTCGGGCCTGACTCTCTCTCTGAAGGCTCTGACGAATCTAGCTAGGGTCTGAGGCGGACTTGGAACACCGAAATCAGGCCAGGTTGTGAAGTGGAAGTGCTGGATGACTCTCTTGACGTCCCCCTGTTGGAAAACAAGGCGCATCAGTTGGTTGCAGAGGAGATAAAAGTGTCAGAAATTAAATGGGGGAACTCGAGTCTCAAATAGAGTGATTTGTAGTTTTTCAAGATGAGTTTATTGGTGAGATTCGAGCTACTCACTCTGCACAACATGAACTCCGTGATGCTCCAGTCGGGGTAGCGTGTCTCGTTCAATATGGTGACGCAGATGTCGCCATAGTAGACGGGTAGGGTGTCCATGGGCCAGTAGTGATCGCATTTTTCTCTGCCCTTCTCGATACACCTCGTTAGCATCACTATGGCTCGACTGTTGCTCTCCCAAACTGTCCGCCAGAAGTCGTCTCGCGTCGAATGCAGGGGTCCTTGGGTGACAATGAATTCTCTTGGAGAATTGTGGCCCTGGAACAGTTAAATTAAAGCATCAGAACACGTTAATTTTCATTTCATTTATAGTGGTCGATGTAATTAGTATTTTATGAGGAGAGGACAAGGTTATCACTATTTATAAATATAATTTTAATCAAGTTGGAATTACTACTATTATATTTTTGTATATTTAGTAAATAGTAAGACACTTTATTTTTGAGTAAATTATTAGCATTTTTGTAGATTTTATTATTTAATTTATATATCTTATTATAAGGAGAAGATAGGGTCTTCATTATTTATAAATATAATTTTTTAATCAAGTTGCAATTATCACCATTATATTTTTGTATATTTAGTAATTACTAAGACACTTTATTTTAGAGTAAATTATTATTTTTGTAGATTTTATTATTTAATTTATATATCTTATTATAAGGAGAAGATATGGTGGTCTCCACATTATCTAATGTTGCAATTACCACCATTATATTTTTGTATACGTTATTATAAACATTACTAAATACAAAGACAATTTGTTTATAAGATAATTATCATTTTTATGTATGAATTTTATAATTAAAACTTAATTATATTAAGAGAAAAAACTTTCGTGGTCACTGGGAATCGAACACGGGCCAACTGCGTGGGAGTCTTGTACTTTACCCTCACGCCCCATGGTGATAATTATAATATAACTTGAAAGATTACAATTATATATGATAGATAATAATAAAACTATCATTGATATTTTAAAAATTATTGAATATCTTCCCCTACAATGTTATTTATTTTTTAACTGGATAATTAAATCTATAACTGTGCAAATATTGATGTCAAGTTTAACAAAAGTGTTTTACCCATTCTTGATAACAATAAATTTAAACAAAATAGTATAAGTTTGAAAAATTATTTGAAATTAAATAGTATAAATTTGAAAAATTATTTGGAATTAAATAGTATAAATTTGAAAAATTATTTGCAATCAGATATTATAAATTTGAAAAATTATTTGGAATAAAGTAGTATAAATTTGAAAAAATATTTGGAATTACATAGAATAAATTTGAAAAATTATTTGCAATTAAATAGTATAAATTATCATATAAATTAAATACATCAAGAGGTAAACAAACACTATTATAACAATATAGAAACACTATTTTAGTGTAAAACAGTATAAAAATATACAACATTGTTCCTGTACCTGTCCAGTGGATATTTTTGTTTGCCAAACAAAGTGGTAAAAAAAATGAAAAATAAATGAAACTAGCTTAGTAAATATCTCGTGCGAGGTTCGTTTTATCGCCACATGCTACCAAGCAGGAGAATTACATCTGTGTACTCAAGATTAGTATACACCTTGCAATATTGACACGAGATAGCAGGAACGATATAAACTTGAATCACTGTTCGCAAATACAATTAGAAACTGTAAAAGCAGTGTACACTGAAACCTGCCAAGTCGACATTGCAGTTAATTACACGCTTAATTAGTAGACTGTGGATATTTATACATTTATGAGAAATTTTTAAAAAATTACAGAATACACTTGATATAGAAAAATATGAAAAATAGTTGGAATGAAATTAAAATTATTTTGGGGGGGTTGAAACAACCCTCTACGGAAGCTCCCATTAATTTTATTAATAAAAATATAAATTTGTATGAAGATTTTCGTCAATTTTTGCGATATTCCTAATCTATGAATTGAAAATTATTTGGGGGTTGAAACAACCCTCTAAGAAGCTCACATTTCAAAAGAAAAATATGAAAAATAGTTGGAATAAAATTAAAATTATTTTGCGGGGGTTGAAACAACCCTCTACGTAGCTCCAAATAATTTTATTAATAAAAATATAAATTTGTATGAAGATTTTCGTTAATTTTTGCGACATTCCTAATCTCTGAATTGAAAATTATTTGGGGGGTTGAAACAACCCTCTAAGAAGCTCTCATCTCAATTAATTTTATTAATAAAAATTTTCATAAAAATCCACAGCAAAATAATGATTATATTTTACTTTTTTTTTTCAATAAAATGTTGGAACTTACAGGAACGTAATTGGAGGGGTTGAAACAACCCTCTGCAAAGCTCACATTACAATTAATCTTATCAATAAAAATTTTCATAAAGATCCACAAGCAAAATAATGATTATTTTTTATTTTTTTTTTTGTAATAAATTGTTGGAACTTACAGGAACGTAATTGGGGGGTTGAAACACCCCTCTGCAAGGCTCACATTACAATTCATTTTATTAATAAAAATTTGCATAAAGATCCACAAGCAATATAATGATTATTTTTTATGAATTTTTTTAAATAAAATGTTGAAACTTACAGGAACGTAATTGGGGGGTTGAAACAACCCTCTGCAAAGCTCGCATCTCAATTAATTTTATTAACACTTTACCGACCGATAGCCTATTAATCGACTGTTTTACCGGCCAACGCTTACCGACCGGTAGCCTATTAATCAACTGTTTTATCGACCGACGCTTACCGACCGATAGCCGATTAATCAATCGCTACCGGTCGGTAAAGTGTTAATAAAAATTTGCATAAAAATCCACAGTAAAATAATGATTATTTTTTATTTCTTTTTTTTTTAATAGAATGTTAGAACTTACAGGAACGTAATTGGCGTTTATATAGTCAGAACCCTCTTCATCGTCCACAGGTTGTAGCTTGAATCTACTGTGGTCGTAGGGTAAAATATTGGTGAAACGATTCTTTGGCCTATTGCACGGTAAATCCGCAGCTGTGCAAGGCTGATCTCTTCCAACGTGCTTTAATTCTTCGAATTCCTCCGAGAACCGGAAGTCAGAGTCCGCTGACATAGTTCGATAATGCTCTGCAAAGTCTTCGATCTTTATTGGTCGACTGCAAAACAAAAAATTTGAAAAAGAATTATTTTCCTTTGGAACACTGTGACCAAATAATAAATTTTGAAAAATTGAAATTAGATAAATTGAAAATTATTAAAATATAAAATAAGAAATTTCGAAAAGAATTATTTTCCTTTGGAACACTGTGACCAAATAATAAATTTTGAAAAATTGAAATTAGATAAATTGAAAATTATTAAAATATGAAATTTAAATTCAATTTACCTGGTTTCAATGACACTGTCAGGTAGGGATAAATTATCGCTGGTTCTAGTTTCTGTCGTTTTGCGACCCTGACTCCTTCTTCTCCTCACCAGCAGCCCAATGCCCAACAAAGCCAGCAGAAGCACTATTGGAACCGTGACACCAACTATTATGGCCGTGTTGTCCTTATCTGATCAAACACGAGTTGCTTTAAATCAAACATTTATCCAGCACTCCTAAATTAAAACTGTGAATATCTAAATGAGAGTCAGAATGTGTGAATCGATAAGGATTTTGCAAAAATATTATCACGGTAGCCTTCCACTTGAAACGAGATAAGCTCGTTTGGAAGACATAATCGAATATAGTGCAATTAACTGAAATTATTTATAAATTAGACTTTTTTTGTTCATCTCACCTGCCAGCAGCAATCCTTGGGCAGACATGTACACGAAATAACGAGGTATGAATTTAGCAAGCTTCTTATGATTATAATGTTGCTTGATAAATTGTAAAATGGAATTAAGAAATGGTAGAATATTCTAGTAAATTGTTCATTATTTTTGGAATTATTTAAGTATAATAATATGGTTTTTGTCTATGATTTTTGGTATAAATTTAACAAGCTTCTTATAATTATAATTTCAGCTGATATACGAATTATAAAATGGACAATTTAACTATCAACTTATTATAATAGTAAAAAATTTTTTCTTGGTCGTAACCATCAATTGAAAATTTGATTATTTTTAGAATAATTTAAATACAAGAATCTGGTCTTCATCTATGATTTCTGGTATAAATTTAACAAGCTTCTTATAATTATAATTTCAGCTGATAAATGAATTATAAAATGACCAGAAAAATATAGAAAAATATAGAAAAATATTCTACTGAATTATTCAATAATTTTCCTATCAATTATTTTTAAAATAATTTAAATACAATAATATGGTCTTCATCTATGATTTCTGGTATAAATTTATCAAGCTTCTTATAATTATAATTTCAGCCGATGAAAGAATTATAAAATGAACAAAAAAATATAGAAGAATATTCTATTGAATTATTCAATAATTTTCCTATGAACTTATTATATTAGTAAAAACTTTTTCCTTGGTCGTAACCATCAATTGAAAATTTGATTATTTTTAGAATAATTTAAATACAACAATCTGGTCTTCATCTATGATTTCTGGTATAAATTTAACAAGCTTCTTATAATTATAATTTCAGCTGATAAATGAATTATAAAATGACCAGAAAAATATAGAAAAATACAAAAAAATATTCTACTGAATTATTCAATAATTTTCCTATCAATTATTTTTAAAATAATTTAAATACAATAATATGGTCTTCATCTATGATTTCTGGTATAAATTTATCAAGCTTCTTATAATTATAATTTCAGCCGATGAAAGAATTATAAAATGAACAAAAAAATATAGAAGAATATTCTATTGAATTATTCAATAATTTTCCTATGAACTTATTATATTAGTAAAAACATTTTCCTTGGTCGTAACCATCAATTGAAAATTTGATTATTTTTAGAATAATTTAAATACAACAATCTGGTCTTCATCTATGATTTCTGGTATAAATTTATCAAGCTTCTTATAATTATAATTTCAGCTGATAAATGAATTATAAAATGACCAGAAAAATATAGAAAAATATAGAAGAATATTCTACTGAATTATTCAATAATTTTCCTATCAATTATTTTTAAAATAATTTAAATACAATAATATGGTCTTCATCTATGATTTCTGGTATAAATTTATCAAGCTTCTTATAATTATAATTTCAGCCGATGAAAGAATTATAAAATGAACAAAAAAATATAGAAGAATATTCTATTGAATTATTCAATAATTTTCCTATGAACTTATTATATTAGTAAAAACTTTTTCCTTGGTCGTAACCATCAATTGAAAATTTGATTATTTTTAGAATAATTTAAATACAAGAATCTGGTCTTCATCTATGATTTCTGGTATAAATTTATCAAGCTTCTTATAATTATAATTTCAGCTGATAAATGAATTATAAAATGACCAGAAAAATATAGAAAAATATAGAAGAATATTCTACTGAATTATTCAATAATTTTCCTATCAATTATTTTTAAAATAATTTAAATACAACAATGTGGTCTTCGTCTATGATTTATACTATAAAAACAAGCTTCTCACAATTATAATATTAGATAACAAACTAATTATAAAATAACCAGAAAAATATAGAAGAATATTCTACCAAATTGTTACCAATTTTCCTAAATCTGAAATCTATTTAGAACTATGAATATTAAAAAAAATCTGAAATAGAATAAATGTGATTCTAATCTATAATTTGTGATGTAAACACATTGTGCAACGATCGTTCTCACCTGTTTGGATCGGAAAACTGTAACTGGTGTCCGTGAATTTGTCAGGCGCAGTGAATGCTCGAACTTTGACCCTGTAAGTGGAGCCAGACTTCAATGGTCCATTGCAATACACGCTTTTCCCGTCGCAATTTTCGCTACCGATCGTGAAATCCTCCACCGAGCCATTTTTGAACGGATAGTAAGGCTCCATCGCCTTTAAAAATAAACGAAATTTGTTTATTAGCATTTATGGAAAGTTTTATGCGCTGTTGAAGAAGCTTTGGGAATTAATTTGCATACAAATTTGGATATCTGGTTAATAAAAACAGACCATACTGTGTGTCGTCGTTGGTCTTCGAATAATAGTAATTTATTTATCGAGGGTGAGTTGCAATTATGGCAACGAACACCTCGTGAGATTTGTTTACACTTGCATCGACCTTGTGCATACGAATTGCATGGATTATATATTATGTTCATGAAATGTTTCCTGTTAGATGGAAATATGACCAATAGTGAAGCATAAATATGCTTATGATTAACGTCATAGATTCTGTTTCTATGTTTCTTCATCAAAAATATTTTCACATGACGAGTGACTCAAAACTGTGATTTTTGAACCACCATTTTGTAAATTAGATGCACACTCTGATCTGTGATTTTCTATAAAACAGAAACTTTGCATAATAATTTCCTATTTTAATAAGAAAAATTCTCTATTTGAGAAAATAAAACTCAATTTTGTTTATTTATTATATTGAAATAAATGACAATTCTAACAACTCTCAATTGCACTATATTTATTGCAATATTCCAAGCTACCAAATTAAAAAATTACAAAAATAGTCAGAAATTACTTTAAATTAAAAAATTAAACAAATAGTCAAAAGTTACTTTAAATTTAAAAATTACACAAATAGACAAAAATTACCCAAATAGTCAAGAATTACTTATCGAGCCTCTTTAGCTAAGTGGCAGGAGCACTGGTCTCGTAAACCAGGGGTCGTGAGTTCAAACCTCCCAGGAGGCAAGTCAAGAATTACTTTAAATTCAAAAATTACCCAAATAGACAAAAATTACTCAAATAGTCAAGAATTACTTTAAATTCCAAAATTACCCAAATAGTCAAAAATTACTTTAAATTAAAAAATTACCAAAATAGACAAAAATTACTCAAATAGACAAAAATTACCTAAATAGTCAAAAATTACCCAAATAGACAAAAATTACCCAAATAGACAAAAATTACCCAAATAGTCAGAAATTACTTGAAATTAAAAAATTACCCAAATAGTCAGAAATTACTTTAAATTAAAAAATTACCAAAATAGACAAAAATTACTCAAATAGACAAAAATTACCAAAATAGTCAGAAATTACTTGAAATTAAAAAATTACCCAAATAGTCAAGAATTACTTTAAATTAAAAAAATTACCCAAATAGTCAATAATTACTTTAAATAAAAAAATTACCCAAATAGTCAGAAATTACTTTAAATCAAAAAATTACCCAAATAGTCAAAAATTATTACACATCACCTGAGTGAAGAATTTTCCAGCTTTGGAAATCAAATCCTCCAAAACATTCATGGCTCAAAAATTTTCACTCAAACCAAAGAAGCACAAATTAAATTTTCACAATAATTGCAACATCGTTAACGAGAAAACTTTGCACTCTGTTTTTTCATTTTTATCTCACACTTTTGAAACTCATTTTTTTCGTAAAAATTTTCACTCAAATTAAAGAAGCACAAATTAAATTTTCACAATAATTGCAACATCGTTAACGAGAAAACTTTGCACTCTGTTTTTTCATTTTTATCACACTTTTATTACACTTTTGAAACCCATTTTTTTCGTAAAAATTTTCGAGAAACGAAGCTTCCATAATTTTCATAGAACACACAGGGTGTTTTTGTAAATGAAAAAAGTAGATTTAGAAAAAGATTTGTTTGATTTGTAAACTCTGTTGCACTTCGTAGCAATCAGATTTTCAATTTTATACGTTTCAAGGATGGTAATTAGTTATTTTCGAGGCGTTTCGATGTTACGACAGTTCGCCTCGTCCTCTAACAACTAGAACCACGCGCGTTCTTCAATTAACTATCGCCTCCGGAGCGCACGTAATGCAACAATTGCGGGGAACACGATTGTTTATGCGTGGTCTTGAGTGCACGTTTTTCCAGCGTTGTTTTGCGTTATTCGCTCGTGATCCGGCAAGTTAACGAGTCACTCGGTATAATTCGCTGAATTAATTATTTTACATCTCTATTGCGATATCGTTCCGAGCCCCGATGACGCATCTGATCGATCGATCGGTGATTCGAAAAAAAATTCAACCGTAGGATGACTTCTCGACGATTTTGAGAATTCCTCGATCATTAACGATTTCTCAATCGTTTCATCGGAATGCGATTTATGACGAGAATTTTGATTATTTTGTTACATTTACGAGCTTATTTCTTGATTTGTCTGCATGTTAGAGATTTGAAAAATTGAAATGTTTTAGCAAATTTTTGTATATGAGTATTTCAAAATAAATTAGATTTGATAAATTCTAATGCATTTTTTTATTCATCTCTTTATTTAGAATTTGACAATTTACATCAAAAAATATTATTTTATTTGAATTTTTTTTATTTGAATATTATTTTATTTGACACATTCATAAAATTGTTAAATAAAAATTATTTTACTATTGACTGACTACTAAAATTGTAACTAAAAATTATTTTACTATTGACTCGCTACTAAAATTGTAAAATAAAAATTATTTTACTACTGACTCACTAATAAAATTGTAAAAAAAAAAATAATTTTATTTGACTCGTTCATTAAATTGTGAAATAAAAATTATTTTATTTGACTGACTACTAAAATTGTAAAATAAAAATTCTTTTATTTGACTCACTAGTAAAATAGTAAAATAAAAGTTGTTTTATTATTGACACTATTAAAATTGCAAAATAAAAATTATTTTATATAACTCACTACTAAAATTATAAAATAAAAATTCTTTTACTATTAACTCACTAGTAAAATTGTAAATTAAAAATTATTATATTAGATTCAATAGTAAAATTGTGAAATAAAAATTATTTTACTATTGACTCAATACTACAATTGTCAAATGAAAATTCTTTTATCAGACTTGCTAGTAAAATTGTAAAATATACAAGTTTATTTCTAGATTTGTCTGCTCGTTAAAAATTAAAAAAACTAGAAATATTATAGCAAATTCACGAATATAAGTATTTCAATATAAATTGGATATGTTAAATTAAAATGCATTTTTTAATTCATGCCTTTATCCAGAATTTTACAGTTTGCATCAAAGAATATTATTTTATTATTGACTCACTACTAAAATTTTAAAATAAAAATTATTTTACTATTGAGTCACTACTAAAATTGTAAAATAAAAATTATTTTACTACTGACTCACTAATAAAATTGTAAAAAAAAAATAATTTTATTTGACTCGTTCATTAAATTGTGAAATAAAAATTATTTTACTATTGACTGACTACTAAAATTGTAAAATAACAATTCTTTTAATTGACTCACTAGTAAAATTGTAAAATAAAAGTTGTTTTATTATTGACTCACTAAAATGATAAAATAAAAATTCTTTTAACACTTTTCCGACCGGTAGCGGTTGATTAATCGGCTATCGGTCGGTAAGCGTTGGTCGGTAAAAAAGTTGATTAATACGCTATCGGTCGGTAAGTGTTGGTCGGTAAAAAAGTCGATTAATAGGCCATCGGTCGGTAATGTGTTAATTGCCTCACAACTAAAATTGTAAAATAAAAATTCTTTTATCTACCGAACCTATCTGAATCACTATAAGCAATCATTTCTACTTAAAACTGCTCTAAAACACTCTAATAAATCCTATACAAACATAGTAAAAACAGAGAAATTTAGATTTACCAAACTGAGAAGCCTCACAAACCAAACTACTATTTTACAAACTATTATTTACAATTTCTCTTTGCATCCAAAGGGGTTGTTACTAATAAAATGATAACAAATCCCACCTGATAGGGAGGCCAGATGCTGTACGCTTGAACATCCTTCCAGCTGGGCATCTCCAAGCCAGAGGCGTTCTTGCTGTCATCCTCAGCGACGATGATCGTGTAAGACGTCACGGCGCCATTTTCCTCCGTGAAGTAATGCTTCCTGAATCGTATTTGAATCGTGGTGCTGCTCTTGCAGACCTCCGTCGGTACAACTTGAGTCGGTGGTTTGGGCGGTGCTAGAATCGGCATTTTCTGTTTCCAAACGGCCTCAGGCCCAAAACCGATTTTCGTTTGGGCCTGAATACGAAATATATACGTCTTTCCAGGTATGAGAGATTTTATCACGCCACGGTACTCGTTTGACCTGAAGTCTTGCATCTGAGTGTGGGTCGAACCCTAATCACAAAACAATTTTAATTATATTAGAATAATAAAATAAAATATTCTTCGATTCCCGTTAACTAAAAATTGTAAACCACCCTTCGAGAATGTTTCTCATCAAAAGCACATATGCCATCGATGGAATAAGTTTTTTGTTAAAAACACTATGGATTTATTTAAAATTTTCAAAAATTCTAAAATTGAAGACTTAAATTGAAAAATTTAATCTTCCATACTCATCCAAATTAACATTGTCAAATTAATAATTACAAAAATTATTTGAACAAAAAAAAAGCTTCAAAAATTAACTAAAAATTTGAAACCACCCTTCGAGAATATTTCTCACCAAAAACACAAGTTTAATAAATATTTTCCAAAAATTCTAAGAATTAATTTTTGCAATAAAAACGCCTTCTAATCAACTCACTTCCAACCCATACGTGATAGTGTATTTCCTGATGATTCCATTTTGCTTTTGACCAGGCAAAGACCACTCAAAACTTATATTACTGGGTTGAATGTCCGTGGGATGAAACTTCTCCACTTTTCCAGGGTAAGATTCGCTCGTTGTGAAACTGGCGCTGAGTGGATTCGAAACTCTGAGATACGAAGACGCTGTACCTGATCGAACGACCAGCGTGAAGGTGTAATTTCTATAAGGCTTCAAATCTGATATAGTTATCTGATTAATCGACGTTATATTTTGAATGTAATTCCCATCTGTATTAATGTATTGAACTTCGAACGAATCGTACTGTCCTCGAGGAATGTCCCAAGTTAGGGTTATTTTTGTGTCGTTGATGTCTATTGTCTGGATAGCTGTGATTGGCTCAGGATCTGAAATCAAATTTCAAAATAAATTAGAAAAATTTTTTATTTAAAACGAGGGTAAATATTGATTTTCACGGCGCCATTTTGTTCTAGAACATTTATTTAGAACTCCAAATAATTTCTAAATTAAAAAAAACTGCATCAATTACACTCTTGACAATTTAAATTTTAATTAAATTTCAATTTTAGAGAATTTTAAATGATTTGATAGAATTGAAAAATTTTTATTAATTAAATTCTTGAAACACAATTTGGAGCATCAATTACACGCTTGACAATTTAAATTTTACTTAATTTTCAATTTTAGAGAATTTTAAATGATTTGATAGAATTGAAAAATTTTTATTAATTAAATTCTTAAAACACAATTTGGAGCATCAATTACACGCTTGACAATTTAAATTTTAATTAAATTTCAATTTTAGAGAATTTTAAATGATTCGATAGAATTGAAAAATTTTTATTAATTAAATTCTTGAAACACAATTTGGAGCATCAATTACACGCTTGACAATTTAAATTTTACTTAATTTTCAATTTTAGAGAATTTTAAATGATTTGATAGAATTGAAAAATTTTTATTAATTAAATTCTTAAAACACAATGTGGAGCATCAATTACACGCTTGACAATTTGAATTTTACTTAATTTTCAATTTTAGAGAATTTTAAATGATTTGATAGAATTGAAAAATTTTTATTAATTAAATTCTTGAAACACAATTTGGAGCATCAATTACACGCTTGACAATTTAAATTTTAATTAAATTTCAATTTTAGAGAATTTTAAATGATTCGATAGAATTGAAAAATTTTTATTAATTAAATTCTTGAAACACAATTTGGAGCATCAATTACACGCTTGACAATTTAAATTTTACTTAATTTTCAATTTTAGAGAATTTTAAATGTTTTGATAGAATTGAAAAATTTTTTATTAATTAAATTCTTAAAACACAATTTGGAGCATCAATTACACGCTTGACAATTTAAATTTTACTTAATTTTCAATTTTAGAGAATTTTAAATGATTCGATAGAATTGAAAAATTTTTATTAATTAAATTCTTAAAACACAATTTGGAGCATCAATTACACGCTTGACAATTTGAATTTTACTTAATTTTCAATTTTAGAGAATTTTAAATGATTTGATAGAATTGAAAAATTTTTATTAATTAAATTCTTAAAACACAATTTGGAGCATCAATTACACGCTTGACAATTTAAATTTTACTTAATTTTCAATTTTAGAGAATTTTAAATGATTCGATAGAATTGAAAAATTTTTATTATTTAAATTCTTGAAACACAATTTGGAGCATCAATTACACGCTTGACAATTTGAATTTTACTTAATTTTCAATTTTAGAGAATTTTAAATGATTCGATAGAATTGAAAAATTTTTATTAATTAAATTCTTGAAACACAATTTGGAGCATCAATTACACGCTTGACAATTTAAATTTTAATTAATTTTCAATTTTAGAGAATTTTAAATGTTTTGATAGAATTGAAAAATTTTTATTAATTAAATTCTTGAAACACAATTTGGAACATCAATTACACGCTTGACAATTTAAATTTTACTTAATTTTCAATTTTAGAGAATTTTAAATGATTCGATAGAATTGAAAAATTTTTATTAATTAAACTCTTGAAACACAATTTGGAGCATCAATTACACGCTTGACAATTTAAATTTTAATTAAATTTCAATTTTAGAGAATTTTAAATGATTCGATAGAATTGAAAAATTTTTATTAATTAAATTCTTAAAACACAATTTGGAGCATCAATTACACGCTTGACAATTTAAATTTTACTTAATTTTCAATTTTAGAGAATTTTAAATGTTTTGATAGAATTGAAAAATTTTTTATTAATTAAATTCTTAAAACACAATTTGGAGCATCAATTACACGCTTGACAATTTAAATTTTACTTAATTTTCAATTTTAGAGAATTTTAAATGATTCGATAGAATTGAAAAATTTTTATTAATTAAATTCTTAAAACACAATTTGGAGCATCAATTACACGCTTGACAATTTGAATTTTACTTAATTTTCAATTTTAGAGAATTTTAAATGATTCGATAGAATTGAAAAATTTTTATTAATTAAATTCTTAAAACACAATTTGGAGCATCAATTACACGCTTGACAATTTAAATTTTACTTAATTTTCAATTTTAGAGAATTTTAAATGATTTGCTAGAATTGAAAAATTTTTATTAATTAAATTCTTGAAACACAATTTGGAGCATCAATTACACGCTTGACAATTTGAATTTTACTTAATTTTCAATTTTAGAGAATTTTAAATGATTTGATAGAATTGAAAAATTTTTATTAATTAAATTCTTAAAACACAATTTGGAGCATCAATTACACGCTTGACAATTTAAATTTTAATTAAATTTCAATTTTAGAGAATTTTAAATGATTCGATAGAATTGAAAAATTTTTATTAATTAAATTCTTAAAACACAATTTGGAGCATCAATTACACGCTTGACAATTTGAATTTTACTTAATTTTCAATTTTAGAGAATTTTAAATGATTTGATAGAATTGAAAAATTTTTATTAATTAAATTCTTAAAACACAATTTGGAGCATCAATTACACGCTTGACAATTTAAATTTTACTTAATTTTCAATTTTAGAGAATTTTAAATGATTCGATAGAATTGAAAAATTTTTATTATTTAAATTCTTGAAACACAATTTGGAGCATCAATTACACGCTTGACAATTTAAATTTTACTTAATTTTCAATTTTAGAGAATTTTAAATGATTTGATAGAATTGAAAAATTTTTATTAATTAAATTCTTGAAACACAATTTGGAGCATCAATTACACGCTTGACAATTTAAATTTTAATTAAATTTCAATTTTAGAGAATTTTAAATGATTCGATAGAATTGAAAAATTTTTATTAATTAAATTTTTAAAACACAATTTGGAGCAATTGTAAAATAATACACATGTAAAATTTCCGTTAAATTATTCTCTGTTTGTTAATTACGTTGCAATAATTTCGAGCACCATAAGCGGCAAGCCTGATTCAAAATAACACGAAATACCACGTTCTGGAAGTGGGGATATTTCATATGAGCTCGTACAGTCTCGATGTACGCTTCAAACATGCATCGATGCAAGCCGCGACAGAAATAACACAATGAAAACGGCTATGTTTTCTAGTACCACACCCCGTTATGAAACAATAAGTAAATATTTACCCGAAAGACAGTGTTAAAGTCATATTAACGTAATATCCAATGTATATATGCACCATCGATCGTGAAAGACTCCTATCAGTGAGGAAATATTCATTACTATAATTATTTTCGATGTAGCATGATTCTTGTGGTATATGATATAACAGTGGTACCAATTTCTGGTAGTTATTTTGGTAAAATAATATTTTTTCTGGGGTTAAAAGAAATCTAGAATATTGTGGTGAAATAGAAAATGTAAAATAATTTTTGTGATGTATGATAGTTCCAAAAAAAGGTTTAGATTGTGATGTTTACATCATCAAAAAGTAGTACCAAATTGTGGTAATTATTTTGGTTAAATAAGAAAATGATATCGATTTTAAATTTCTAGTTAAAATAAATCTTGAAAATTCTGATGAAATAGAAAATGTAAAATAATTTCCATGATGTATGATAATTATAGAAATGTTTTAAATTATGACGAATTGATTATCAAACATTGGTACCAATTTATGGTAATTATCTGGATTTTATTACTATATATTTGTTAAATAAGAAAATAATATGGATTTTAAATTTCCAATCAAAATAAATCTTGAATATTCTGATGAAATAGAAAATATAAAATAATTTCCATGATTTATGATAATTACAGAAATATGTTTTATAGATTGTGATGTTTCTATCATCAAAAAGTGGTATCAATTTCTGGTAATTATTTTAGATTCCCTATTATATGTATTAAATAAAAAAATAATATCGTTTTTAGATTGTTACTTAAAAAAAATTTTGAAAATTATATTATAATAAAATAGTGAGTGTAGCATAATTTCCATGAAGTATAATAATAGCAGAAACGTTTTAGAATGCAAAATTTCCATCATCAAAAAGTGGTAATAATTTTTTCAGATTGTTACTTAAAACAAATTTTGAAAATTATATTATAATAAAATAGAGAGTGTAGCATAATTTCCATGGAATATAATAATACCAGAAACCTTATTAGAATGCAATGTTTCCATCATCAAAAAGTGGTACCAATTTGTGGTAATTATTTTAGTTTCCTATATCAATTAAATAAAAAAAATAATATCGTTTTTAGATTGTTACTTAAAACAAATTTTAAAATAGAGAGTGTAGTATAATTTCCATGGAGTATAATAGTATAATTATAATTTAGAAAATGGTACCAATTTTTTGATAATTATTTTAGTTTCTCTAATATATCAATTAAATAAAAAAAATAATAGCAATTCTAGGTTTCTGCTTAAAACAAATCCTGAAGATTATAATGAAATTATCATAATTTCCATCATGTATAATAATACTGTAAACATTTTAATAATGTTTCCACTGTCAAAAGATGATTTCTAATTTCTAAAATTATTTAGATTTTCGCTACTATATTAAATCAAAAAATAGTACCAATTATAATAAAATTATCATAATTTCCATGATATACAATAATAAAACTGTAAACATTTTAATAATATCTCCATCATATGTCAATCGATGATTTCTAATTTCTAAAATTATTTAGATTTTCGCTATCATATTAAATAAAAAAATAGTACCAATTTTAGGTCCCTTCTTAAAACAAATCCTGAAGATTATAATGAAATTAGCATAATTTCCATGATATATAATAAAACTTAATAAAAAAACTTTAATAATGTCTCCATTCTCAAAAAATAATATCAATTTCTAAAATTATTTCGATTTTCGTCACTATATTAAATAAAAAACTAATACCAATTTTAGGTTTTTACTTAAAACAAATCCTGAAGATTATAATGAAATTATCATAATTTCCATGATGTATGATGTTTTAATAATATCTCCACTGTCAAAAGATGATCACCAATTTCAAAAAAACTATCTAAATTTTCTCTATCATATCAAATAAAAAAAAAAATAGTACCAATATTAGACTTCTACTTGAATCAGTTTATAATTACTGATAAATATATTCCAGTTTCAATGAACATTATGAACTATAATACTTTTTAGGCTTTCGCGGCCATAGTGATTACTACTAGAATTGGCTTCAGGGTTGGAGCCGCGTTCAGAAGGACTCTCTCGTCTTCTGAGGACTCTCTCGTCTTCTGAACGTGGCTCCAACCCGGAAGCCAATTCTAGTAGTAATTATGAACTATAAAAAAACCCTAATTACACCTTGCACAGATCTGATTTACGTAGAACATGTTGATCGTTGATTTTCGTGTAGAAAATACTCACAAAGTCGATCCTGCCTAAGAAGAGGTCTGCTCTCGACGTTATCGCTGACGGTCCAAACGGTCACGTTGTAGAGTTTGCCAGGTGTTAGGCCATTGAACGTGACCTTATTGTCGGTGTCGTCTACCAGTCGTTCCTTCGTGGTGTTGTTCTCGTCGCTAATCCGGAACCGATACAAATCGAAAATCGACGACTGGATGGGCGTGGACGTGTACCTCAACGTTAAGGAATCCGGCTGATCTCGACTGACCACCACAACGACTTCCGATTGAATGAGAGGCACTGGATCCGACAAACTCGTGTTTGCTTGGTCGACCTTATGCTTTCGATTAATCCTAACCGCGCGGTTCTCTCTCGTTTGCCCTTCGTCTCGAAGAGCAAACTTGGAGGAATTTTTAATCACGAAATCACGCGAAACTGAGCTATAATGGTAATTTTGTACAAGTGTAATAACTGCTTTTGATCGTTAAATGCGTCACAAATGTGTGATTCCATGAATTCTACTAACACACTGTTAGTAATGAGACTTCAAGCCGGATGAGAGGTCAAATTTTTAGCATGTTGTTAGCACTCGTGGTCAGAATTCATTATAAAACAATTTAATGGAAAACAAACGAGAGAAACGAGGTTTCAGGTTTGAGATAGAACGTACTTGTCCTGGTGGTCAGATTGGTCACTTCGCTGACTAGATCGTAGGACACCGTGTAGATGAGGAAGGTGTACTGAACACCAGGCATCAGATCGCTCACTAGAACCTTTTGCACAGAGTTCTCTTCGTAACCTATGCTGGAAACATCGTTGCTTTCTGTGACGTTCTTGGTCCGAACGTCTTCGATGTTCTCGACTGGCCACCATCTTATCACGTAGGTCTCGATTCTACCCTCTGGTCTAGGCCATTCCAGCGTCACGTTCGTCGAGTCGATGATTGGAGTGATGTTGAGTACGGGATTTGGGCCTGAAATTAGTTTTTAAACATTATTGAAAGGACAGAATCTGGAATCTAGAGTTAATTTAAGTGTTATCAAGAAATAAACACATTTGATATTAGGTTTATAGTAATATTAACGAGTTCTAGGTCTGTTAGGTCTAGGTCTGCTAGGTCTAGGTCTGGGTTAGGTCTAGGTCTGCTAGGTCTAGGTCTGGGTTAGGTCTAGGTCTGCTAGGTCTAGATCTGGGTTAGGTCTAGGTCTGTTAGGTCTAGGTATGTTAGGTCTAGATCTGGGTTAGGTCTAGGTCTAGGTTAGGTCTGGGTCTGGGTTAGGTCTAGGTCTGGGTTAGGTCTGGGTTAGGTCTACGTCTGGGTTAGGTCTAGGTCTGGGTTAGGTCTAGGTCTGTTAAATCTAGGTCTGTTAGGTCTAGGTCTGCTAGGTCTAGATCTGGGTCAGGTCTAGGTCTGTTAGGTCTAGGTATGTTAGGTCCAGGTCTGTTAGCCCTAGGATCTCAATCAAATCCTTTATTTACTCACGAACTGTATGGTTGACTTGCAGAGGAAAAAGGCTCTCAACTCCGTAGCTCATAGTGTTCACTTGAATCGTGTACTTCTCCCCAGGCGTCATGTCCGCCACTTCCGCTTCCGTCACCCGAAAGCTGGGCAGTTTCACCCACCTCGGATCGTCCTCCGTTCGATATCTGATCGGGAATTCTGAATACAACGAATCCGTCGGAGCTTCCCAATGGACAACAACAGTGTTGCTCGTTACTTTCTCAATAGTCAAGTTTTTAGGCGGATGGGGTACTGGAATTGGACAATAATAATAATATTTTATAAATTTTACACGCTTCATTTGAGTGTTATAGTGATGTTGCTTACAAACTGCTTGGAAATAGTCGTGTGGTTCGCTGCTTAGGCCATGGCTGATCGCGAAGACTTTGACCTCGTACGCTGCACCAGGGTAGAGGTCCTCCAAGACAATGTGAGATTCCGTGGTCAACGTCGTGGCGCTCTCACCAGTGTCGTTTCTGTTGTGCGTTACTTCGAACTTCTCTTGCCTGGAATTCACGTCGCTTTTCCAGGAGATGTTCAACCCCATCTCGATGGGCTTCAAATCCTCGATTATTGGACTGGAAGGTCGGGTTACTTGGTACAGAACAGTCTCGTTTGACTCTACTTTGTTGCTAATTGCTTGCACGATTATGGAGTAATTCCTCCCTGGTAGCAGAGCCTCCAAAGTGACCTGGATATGGAATTATAACGATGAAAATTCAGGAAAATTGTTTACGTGAGATACTTGGACTATACCCACATATGAAGTAACAAAAATGAGGAATTCGACTATTTTTATGGGGGTTAAGGAGCAACTTTTCCAACATTGTTAGAATTTCTTAATATACTGTATTAAAATACCCGTTTTTTGCATTTTGAAACATTAAAATTCACCGATTCGTTCAGGAGTTATGATTTTTTGAAGATATGGATGAAATTTCAGGGAGACTTTTACGGTCAGGCATTATGTTTTCGATAAAGAATTTTTTTCTCAAAACTGAATAGGAATTCGAGGATATCTCTATTCACCAAAAATGATTGTAATTAACCTCCCTAACTAAAAATAATTTTTTTAAATCAATTCGAAATTTTTTTTTGTCGAAAAATTTAGGCTTCTTCTTGAATTTTTTTCTTGAAAGGGAGTAGGAATTTCGGGATATGTCTATTCACCGAAAATGATCGAAATTAACCCCCCTAACTATAAATAATTTTTTCAGATCGATTCGAAATTTGTTTTTTCGTCGAAAAATTTCACACCTTCTCGAATTTTTTTTTGGGAAATGGGTAGGAATTTGGAGGTATGTCTATTGACCAAAAATGATAGTAAATGACTCCCCTAACTATAAATAATTTTTTCAGATCGATTCGAAATTTTTTTTTTCGTCGAAAAATTTACACATCTATTTGAATTTTTTTCTTGAAACTGTGTAGGATTTCGAGAGTATGTCTAATGACCAAAAATGATTGTTCTTAACCCTTGCAACTGAAAATAATTTTTCCAGAACGATTTGAAACTTTTTAATTTCATCGAAAAATTTGTCCATTTACTGAATTTTTTTCTCGAAAATGGTTAGGATTTCGAGGGTATGTCTATTCACCAAAAGTTATTGTAATTGATCCCCCTAGCTAGACATAATCTTTTTAGAACGATTTGAAAAATTTTAATATTATCGAAAAATTTCAAAACTTTTCGAATTTTTTTCTCGAAAATGCGTAAGATTTCGGGGGTACATCTAATGACCAAAAATGATTGTAATTGATCCCTGCAACCGAAAATAATTTTTCCAGAACGATTTGAAATTTTTTTTTTCCGTCGAAAAAGGGGAACCCCCATGGTCGATTTTCCTTAAAAATTCGTTTTTTATTTTTAGTAATTTTATTTGACGCCCTATAGAAAAATTGTTTAATACTTTTTTGTAGGTGTCCATGAGCTCTACTTTCTCCGAAAATTTCATTGAAATATATTCACTATTGTAGGAGTTATGGCTGTTTGAAAATTGGACCATTTTTATGGTGTTTTTTGAATTTTACAGGGTGAACGAATAAATTTTTCAGTATTTTTACAATTTCTACATATTCTTCAGAAAAATACGCGTTGTTCGCCGTTTCAAACATTAAAATCCTCCAATCCGTTCAGAAGTTATGGCATTTTAAAGATTCGCATGAAATTTTCGGGCAACATTTCCGGCCATAAATTACATTTTCGGTAAAGAATTTTTTTCTCGAAAATGGTTAGGATTTCGGGGGTATGTCTAATGACCAAAAATGATTGTTCTTAACCCCTTCAGCCAAAAATAATTTTTTTAGATCGATTTGAAATCTTTTTTTTTCGCCGAAAAAGGGGACTACCCTTTTCTTAGAAATTCGTTTCTCATTTTTAATATCTTTATTTGACGCCCTACAGAAAAGTTGCCTAATACTTTTTTGTAGGTACCAATGAGCTCTACTACGTAAATAAATTTCAATAAAATACACTCACTATTATAGAAGTTATGGTCGTTAGAAGATTGTTAACTCAATCCTAAAACTTACTTTAGTCTTATCAGTAGTTAACGTGTTGCTATCTCCACCAATCGTCGTCTCCACTTCGTGATACTGCAGCTTGTAACTGTCCTGAGTGCTAGAATTTTCAGGAAGCCAAGAAACTTCCACCATATTGGTTTTCTCATCAGTAACAGCTCGAAGATCACGTACAGGTAACGGTTCTGACAATAAAGTAACAAAAAAATTAATTCACTAACTTTATCGCCCAATTTCCACTAAAATAGAAGCTCGAGGAAGAGAAAAGACCCACTCAAAGTAATATCCCCGCTAGCTGGCCAGCTGGTAACCTTCCCAGACACTGTCTTCACGACAACCTGATAAGTCTTCCCAGGCTCCAGGTCCTTCGACTCCCATTTGTTCTCGTCATCTCGATTTCTTGTGACTGGCGCCACTCTGCGGTTGCCCCCCAAAGATATCTGATACTTATCGAACTCAGACATCCCTTCTGGGGGGTTCCAAAAGACTCGAAACGAGGTGGACGTTATCGAAGATTTGTCAAAGGTGACGTTCAGGGGTCGCAATGGCACAGTTCGATACTGAGCCGTTGTGGGGGCTGAGGTCTCATCCTCAGACACAGTTTGCACAGAAATATTGTAGGCTCTCCCTGCAACAAAAATAAAAAATTAGAAACCAAATCAAATAAGAAATAAGTATGTTAAACTAACAAACACTCAAACTATCAAGAAATGGGAAGATTGTTCTTTTCTCAAGTAAGTTTTTGTAGCAGAGGTTACAGAGTTTAAACAACCAACGACACATACGTTTTATGGTTACGTTTTTATATATATAATATGGATCACTTTTGTACACGACACTCTCAACTGTATTCGGCTATATAGAAAAACAAAAGACGACGCGCACGCCTGCCAACGAAGGAAAAAGGAAATCCCTCCAGCACATGCATGTTTGCCAACATTCCCAACAGTTTTTAAGCTCGAACGATTCTAGGTGATTTGATAGGTTTGTTTGAGACTAGTTTAGAGTTTGATCTAGGGATTTTAATAAATATCTTACCAGGAACGAGTCCTTTGAAGGCAGCCTGCGCAGGCCCAGGGGGCTCCCCTTCCTTCTCCACGTAAAGAACCGATTCTATGGCATCAGCAGGGTCTATACTAACTTTATAATGGGTGTAAATCCCGGCGGGATAGGGCGGCTGCCAGAGGACCAATAAAGTCGTTTCGTTTCTGAACCATACGATGAACTTCCCAGGTGTATTTGGCTCTGAAAGAAATACAAACAATTCTCAGTCTATGAAATGAAGGAAGAATCAAAATTATATTAGATATTCTCAAATTGGACAAAATTCTGTAATTTGATGGGCAACAAAATGAAGTTTGTCAGGTCAGGGGATTTCTGAAACTTTAAATTAAGATTAAGGATTCATAGAAATTTGGAACAAATAGTGTCAAAGCTCAAAGTTCGACATCCACAGATTTATTAAACTCATGAGAAGTAAAATGCAACAATCTCCAGACTTTCCAATACAAAATGGAGCAAGTTTTTCCATGAAATTCCATTGCAAGTTTAGAATATTGCCTCAAGTTGTAAAACAAACACACAAGATGACCTGGTGAATTGAAAATGGAGGAATTATTTGAATTAACGAGCAAGTTTAGCGAATGAACTGTAGATTGTTGATGTGACTGACTTGTGGTGAAGTTCCTGCTGGTGTAAGCGACGCTTTCTTTGGTGTCCAACACGGTGAAGAGTTGGAGAGAATAGGTGGCGCCGGGGATGAGGTCTCGTAGAACGTAGGGGACAGCATCCGCGGGGATGACGCTTGTTTTTGGGTTTCCGGTGTCGCTGAAGCTCTGCACCCTCAGCCGGAAGCCGGAATAATTGCCCTGGGCTGGCGGCGCCCAATAGACCACCGCAGTCTTTCCATTTCGCACCGAGACGGTGAGGTTCGAGGGAGGATCCGGTGCTGGAAAATGAATCACGTTTGTATTCGTATTCGAGCATTCCTACGCTAATGGCGACCAGCTGAGAAGAGTAGAATAGTGTCTACCATAAAAGATCTCGATGCAAATTAAAGTGGAGAATGAAACTTTATTAAAATTAAAATTAAAATTGAAATTAAATTAGAATTATTTGTTCGAGAGGTTTGCAAGATGGAACAGATTTTTTATTTTTAATAATAAGACAAATTTGATTTTTTAGTGGTCCAGGGTCTTCTATGGAACTTGTGCAATCCTACAACTTCCAAATTAAGCCCAAAAAAATTTCCTATAAAAAAGAAGGGTACTATATGGTACAAGGTAGTCAACTTTTTGTTTTTTTTTTTCTTTTTTAATGGAATACTGTACTTTTTATACACCAATATGGAAGAATATTAAACTCCAAGTAGAAAAGTAATGATCTATACCTAATAATTAAGTAGTAATTTTGCTTTATTTCTTGAAATGAAAATAGTTGATCTTGGATCCTCGATTAGTGTACCAAGTCAGGGTTTAATAGTGAATTAGTGTATGTATGCACCTGTGACAATGGAGGCTGTCCACGTGAGCCAATCATGAAGAGTGCTGTTACTGTAATACAACCAAAATTCGTATCTAGTGCCAGGAAGACCGTTCTTGAACGTTATGACGTCGCCTATGTCGGTGGCGGCTATCGTGGTGTTTGGTTCTGGATAACCAACATCGGGGCTGTAATCTAAACGATACCAGGAACCACCCTGGCTCAGGTTTCCTGGTATCTCGATTGCCAGGTCAGCCGAATACGTGACCTAAACAAAGAGAATTAATATTATTAAAACTCTCATACGTTCACCATCATATAAACAATGTTCTAGCAGACATTTTTTTAAATTTTTTATTCCATTCTACCACTTTATGAGTCTCTAATTTATTCTTAGACCTGCACAAGGAGTATCAATATAATTAAAATTAATGTTCACTATCATATAAATTGAAGAAGATTTTGGCAAAAATTTTTTTTTATTTTTTGTTTGATTACTACCATTTTATTAGCCTCTAAATACCAGGTATATTCTTAGAATTGTACAAGAAGAATCAACATGATTAAGTAAAACTCAAATAAAAATTTTCAAAAAATTTTCAAAAATATTTTCTATTCTATACAATTTCTATATCTATGATACCATTTTATATCAGTTTCCAAAAACCAACTACATTTGTTACCCACCCATTGAACGTCACAACTACATTTTTTACAATTTTTTTCAAACACATATACTATACTATAATGTACTATAATTATCATGCATCGAGAAACCTTTTTTTTATTGTCGATATCGTTGATTCTTGGAACGCAATTTTCCCGATGCATTTAAATATCGTGTCACAGCAATATCGCGGTCGACGGTATTTGTGGCTATAAATTCTGACGAAGTATTATTGGCGTTATGTACGTAAGTCCACGGTATGCCGGAAGCGGTATGAGACAGACGTGGGAAAGAGGCGCGCCGCAAATCTATAATGCCGTTACTTACTCGACCGTGGCACAATGGTCTGCACCAGACAACGAATGCATTAAAAACGATATCAATTTCACCATCCTGTTCGTCACCAACACCTAGTATAATCGTTTCGACAGATAGCGTAATGGAAATCTGCATATTCGATTGCATCACCATCGAATGACAATCTGATTTTTAAATTATTTACACGACAAAATTTTCGTACCACTCCCTTAACAATATTCTTAAAATATCTGTAACGAATAAACCTTGGATCTTTATGCAAATTTATAGCATTTGCAGAGGGATGTATCAACCCCTAAATTTTTATTAATTTTTTAACATCTAATAATGAAACTTTGAAGCAACCTTTATTTAATTGAAAGACAGTTGTTGTTGAGACTTGGGGAAATTAAAAACAAATATTAATTCTCAACTATTATGATGGATTATAATTATTTTACCAATTTTAATATTTCACACATACTGAAGATTCATCGTACGAAAGATCGTTAAAATGGAAGTACAGCTGGAGTCTCTGGCGAGTAGCCTATAACCACTTGATCCCAAGCTCGCGAACATATTATCTACCCTCCAACCCCCCCACACCAGGGATCCATCGCATCAAGAGGATAAGACTTGAAACGACCTTGTTATCGCACGAATTATCGGATAAAGGCGCTTAAATGACACCATTTCGGCTTCCAGTATTACTTTCAAAGTAATAGACCATCTATTAAAGTTATTAACAATGGAAATTGACTGCTTCCAGTCGAGGGTTTTATTTTTAAAAAAGGGTGATAGTATTATCAACGTATTGGCGAGATTCTCCTGAGAAAAACGAGTACAAACACGGCACTATTTAGACAATTTTTAATTATACGAAATTGAGAATTTTTCAAAAATGGTTTGAGTAAGCCAAAATGGGGTGAGAGTGTTATCAATGTATTGACGAGATTCTCCTGAGAAAAACGAGTACAAACACGACACCATTCGGACAATTTTTAATTATGCGAAATTTAGAATTTTTCTAAAATGGTTTGAGTAAGCCAAAATGTGGTGAGAGTGTTATCAATGTGTTGGTGAGATTCCCCCGAGGAAAACGAGTACAAACACGACAGCATTCGGACAATTTTTAATTATGCGAAATTTAGGATCTTTCTAAAATGGTTTAAGTAAGCCAAAATGGGGTGAGAGTATTATCAATGTGTTGGCGAGATTCCCCCGAGGAGAACGAGTACAACCACGACACTATTTAGTCAATTTTTAATTATACTCAATTGAGAATTTTTTTTAAATAGTTTGAATAAGTCAAAATTAAAAATAATCCGAATGGTACCGTGTTTGTACTCATTCTCATCGGCAGAATCTCGCCAATATATTGAAGATACTCTCACCACATTTTGACTTACTCAAACTATTTTTAAACAATTCTCAATTTCGTATAATTAAACATTGTTCGAATGGTGCCGTGTTTGTACTCGTTTTTCTCGGGAGAATCTCGCCAATACATTGAAGACACTCTCATCAGATTTTAATCTGCCCAGCAACGTTTCAATAAAAATTTAATTCTCGAATTTAAAATTCTCAACGCTAGATTTCGAGGTAAATTTGATCTAATAAAATAGATTCAGTACCAGTGTAAATCAACCAATTTTCCAACATTCTAGTACGATAGAACTATAAATTAGTTAGTAAAAAAATGAAAAACTTCAATTTTAACGCTCGAAAGCGACAACTTTTCGAAATTTTTCTATCCCCCAAAGATTTCCTACGCTCTTCTCGGCGTGTTCGCGAAACGTGGAAGCTCTTCCTACATCCGGTCGCGACGATGAGGCGCATATCGATCCCTTCTCTTTCTCCCTCCCACTTGCTCGTAACTCGCGCGCCCCGTTTTCTCTTTCCACATGGCGTTCACCCTGCAGCCCCTAGCCGACGCCGACGCCGACGCCGACGCCGACGCCGTTGCGTCGCGAACGACGACAGGAACTCCTAATTATACAAAGAAGAGCAGAATGGCTCTAGCCCGCTGGTTGGCCGGGAGGGCGGAAGGGTTGCTGGAAGCCAACCGAGAATTTCATTCGCCGAGAGGGGAATTCAACTCGCGCCAGGAATTATTTTTCACGTGCATTGCTGGTGATTAAACGCAGTCGCGGAGTCGAGAGAGCCACCGCGAGAGCGACCGATGCGTGCACGTTTTTCAAACGCTTACAATGCTGGACCCGCCAAACCACCCCCCCCCCCCCCTTCACCCTTAAATTAAACGTAAAATATATCTTATCGTATTATTTTTGGTGGTGTCAGAAATTGTACGTTCTTATAATAAATTGGAGATTTAAATTTTCAAAAAAATATTTTCAAGTTAGATACTCATTTAATTAAAATATGAATTTGCATACCCAGTGTACTCATTAATACGAATAATTTCTAATTTTTCAAAATTTTCTTGGAATCTGGAAATTCATTTTCAAAATTCTATTCTGTTTAATTGTACGACGAAAGATAAGCTTTTGTTTGTCGTAAAAAATAAAATTCACACTTGAGAGGAACGATGAAACATTTCAAAAAAATTAAAATTTATCTATCCTCGTTATTTTTTTTTCTATTTTTTTATGTATCTATTGTATGATATTTTAATACATTTTGGGGACTTTGAATTTTTCCATTTTTGACGCTACGTGTCGATCAATGGCGGCATGCTAACTCACCGCAGGTAGAAACGTTTTCTCCCGCTCGTTACGTAAACCTGCGTCGTCTCCGCTATATTTGTATATGACAAGACACTCGAATTCGTAGATCGAAAGATTGCAAGCGTTACATTGTTCGCATGAATTCTCCGAATTCGAGCTATTCGGTTTATTGTACGCGTTACGTGAGAATTTCTCGCTTGACCAAGGACTACGTGACGCAATTGGAAATTAATCAAACGATTAGAGCTTGTTATTAATGATCGCTATTAGCCGGAACCGCATTTGCGTCGTTTCTTCTTGCAAAACAGAAAAATTATTAATAATCAGGGGAAAAAACAAGAGGAAAATTTATATTATTGCAAAAGTTGAGAATCATCATAATTACTAATTTACGTATATTTTCTAGCTTCCAGGATACACTAGAAAAATTGAAAAAAAATCAAATTTTTATTCGATGAAAAAATTCCACATTTTAATTTAAAATATTTATTTATACCAAATAAATGTATAATGCAACGAAAATAAATATTTATCAATTCTCTTATATAAAACGGCGAGAAAATTTCGAAAATTCAGCGGAATATTTTTAAAATTTTTATTTGTGATTACGAGTCTGTTTCCGGTAGTTCTGGCGTTAATAACGATCGAGAAAAAAAGGGGGAATCGTTGACCACGCGGGTGCAAGTTACACGACGCGTTGCGTGAAATTCCCGAGCGTTGTATATTCGCGAACTTGTCATTCTCTTGTCGCGCGAAGCGTGACTTCGCAATGCGAATACGTTGGAATTCAAACACACGACGCGAATAGAGTCGCGTTCAACGCACCGTTTAACGAGATAAATCATTACGGAGGCGAAGGATACAGCGATCGTTACGTTCCTGCAAACGCTAAAAATATTCCAGCAATTTGTCGCTGAAAACATTCAATATTAATATTTCTCACAAAATAACAACACAATTTAAAATCAAATTAGAATCCTTTTTATCAAAATTAAAAAAATTAAAAATATTTAATGAAATATTTTTTTATTAAATTAATTTGTAAATATCGACTCTGACAAGCTGAAAGCTTCCAATATTAATATTTCTCACAAAATAACAACACGATTTAAAATCAAATTGAGATCCTTTTTATCAAAATTAAAAAAATTGAATAAAATAGTTTTTTATTAAATTAATTTGTAAATATCGACTCTGACAAGCTGAAAACCTCTGATATTAATATTTCTCACAAAATAACAACACGATTTAAAATCAAATTAGAATCCTTTTTATCAAAATTAAAAAAATTTAATGAAATATTTTTTTATTAAATTAATTTGTAAATATCGACTCTGACAAGCTTCTAAAAAAATAATATACACTTAAAATTTTGTATTAAATTAATTTGTAAATATCGACACTTTGAAATTAATTATTAATTTTAAAAAATAGTTGAATATTACAGAAACTAGTGAAGTGGAGTTCAGTAAAATGATGTGAAATTTTATTACTGTATACTTCGATTCATGAGAGTATCTTTTGACCCTGGGATCATTCGGGGTATTCCACGTCGCATGGATAATTCAGTGTTCGTTTTCTTTTGTTCTGGTTCACGGATGAGTCCCGAATCCCTAAGCAAACTATACGTGCCGGCTTGCACGGAATAACTGAGCTCCGAGGCGCACGAAAAGGTTTCGGGGTTTGTCAAAGGCAAACATCTCCGTGAAAAGCACGAGCCGTCCTTATATCGAATTTCGTAGAGAAAGTCTCGGCCTTCGTGGAAATTTTACTAATCGAATGGAAAATCGAGCCGTAACGACCGAATGGAAATTGATTTTTGAACGATATATGGTGCAAGTTATAGTATATAGTGTCAAAAAATCGTAATAAGACTCTTCAAAATGGGTATTTTTATTTTAAGTTTGGTAGATATAATAAAAGAATTGCTTAAAATTATCTTATTGATTTAGGTCAGTTGGTAGAGCAATTAGTTATGAATCTTTTAGTACCGAGTTCGAATCCCCGCCAAGTTACTTTTTTTTTTCTTTTACTTTCTTGAAATGCAAAAATATATTTTATTTATTATTCATATTACAATAGTAAAATAATAACATCGCCAGGTTGGCCGAGCGGTCTAAGGCGCCCGATTTAAGCAATAGTAAAATAATATTATATGTCGTATATATATATTTTTCTATATCAATAATTCTGGTATAGATAGTTTATATAAATAATATCTGGTGCAAGTTATAGTATATTTATTATTTGGAATTGTCTTATTGATTTGGGTCAGTTGATAGAACATTTAGTTATGAATTTTATGGTAGTGAGTTCGAATCCCCGCCAAGTTACGTTTTTTTTTCTTTTATTTTCTTGAAATGCAAAAATATATTTCATGTATTATGTATATTACAGAAGTAAAATAATATTATACGTCGCCTACATATATATTTTTCTATATAAATAATTCGTATCAGTCATTATCAAGTAAATTCTGTAATTTCGTTTCGTCTATTATATATCTGTATAATAATATTATTTTCATTTTATTTATTATGTATATACGACGTACAGTAGTAAAATAGCATTATATGTCGTATATATATTTTTCTATATAAATAATTCTGTACCAGTCATTCGTATCATCAGTGTCGACAATTATAATTTTCCTCACATATTTCCAATGCAGAATGTATTAATACTAATACAGAATTCACTTGATAATGATTATCATATAAATATAATGCTATTTCACTACTGTAATTACTACTATTTTATTAAAAAATTTAAGGATTCTTTGCTTTAATATTTGCATCATATATACGTAATAAATAAAACATATTTTTGCATTTCAAAATAATACGAAAAGAAAAATAAATTAGCGGGGATTCGAACCGAGGGCCAAAAGCTTCATAATTAATGGCTCTACCATCTCACCCAAATCTATAAAATGCAATCAAATAATTCTTTTATCATATGAGGCCCAAATTAAAAATCATAAGGTCCCTATATGAAGGTTTAATGCATAAAAAATATTTTACAAAATATTCCCCTCAATATTTACATAATATACACATAATAAATAAAATATATCCTTGCATTTAAAAATAATAAAAGAGAAAAAAAAAAAGTGGCTGGGGATTCGAACCGAGGACCTCAAGCTTCATAACTAATCACTCTACCATCTCACCCAAATCTATAAAGTGTATTAAAAAAATTCTTCTACCATATATATCACAAATTTTAAATCATAATATCTCAAAAATGGAGACCCCAATTATGAAGAAATCTTTTAACAATTTTTTATACTAGATATACACTATAACTGAAGGGAGTTTGCTCGTCCCACCGCAGCGCCATCTTAGTATGCGCTTAGGCGTATGCTTATTTGAGTTTGTATTTTAATGCTTATTATATATCTGTATTATGTGTGATAACTAAATATATTGAGTTATGTGTGCAAGTGGAATTATTCAGAACCCCAACAAAGTGTTATGGGCGCAGCAATAACTTCCATGACTCTGAGGTCTCCCTGCAAGAGTTCAACGCGTTCTTACAATTAGACTCACATAAATTTCAGAACAAATAACAAGTCTCTGGTGTTAACCAAAGTTCCACGTCCATCGAAAACGCTATTACACCTCTGTAACGACGAACAACTCGCGACTCGATTGCCAGAGTTTCGTCACACGATGCCTGTCCAGAGATCGACGCACCGAAATTGCCATAAATGTCTTCATCCCCGCAATTGGTAAATTATCAAGTGAAAAGAGCTTTTCAAAGGTTACCGGGTTACGAAACGCTAAATAAATTGGTCACGGATGCTCGAACAGTGTCCTTGCGAAAAACCAACAGTCTCGGATCAATTTATCGCGCGGGAGAAATTAAAAAGATTGTTTTATAATTTATTTAAAACATTAATTTTGTAAATTAAAAATAATGATCCAAAAATCCTATTTAATAATAGAGAAATTTTCATATATCCAGTGAAAATTATAGTCCGCGAAACTTCCAGCAAAAATCGCGTCTTCCTCGAAACAATCTTATCCGACGATGCAATATCCTGACGCTGGATCCCAACCGGTAATCGTCGGATAAAATCTGCATGCGCTTAACGATCCCACTTCCTGTTTACCGGATGCTCGATACGTTTCTTCTCGCTTGTGTAATCTGACATTTTATGCAACGTACGATCAAGTGCGTGGTCTGACGCGTTTTGAGACGCGAGCTCTCGTTAAAAACGAAAGAATGGAGGAAAAAGGGAAACAATTCGTAGACGACTCGACACGAAAGAAACGAAGGACTTCGACGCCTGGGTACTCTAAAAGCTCGCGTTTCGTCGAGATAAAATTCAAGAAAAATTATTCGATACGCTGGAACCGCCATCTTGTTAGGAAAAATGCATTCGAGTTGGAACGACTGACGTAAACAATTGGATGAAAATCAATGTTTTGGTGGATCGATTACCACGACAGAAATTTTTTGGAGACTCGGTTCCCCATATTGGGGGGGTTAAAAAATTAATTTTCGAGATTGGATGCTAGAAAAAATTAATTCTTGAATTTTAACGTGAAGACAAGTTTCATGAAAAATTTTCGTTGGCGAAATTTTGTTTTTTTTGTGACATGAGGCTATAATTTTGGGGGAATTTGTTGGAGGTCTTCATGGCTGAGGGAATTGGGTGAAAAGCAATGTTTTGGTGGATCGATTGTCACGACAGAAATTTTTTGGAGACTCGGTTCCCCATATTGGGGGGGTTAAAAAATTAATTTTCGAGATTGGATGCTAGAAAAAATTAATTCTTGAATTTTAACGTGAAGACAAGTTTCATGAAAAATTTTCGTTGGCGAAATTTTGTTTTTTTTTTACATGAGGCTACAATTTTGGGGGAATTTGTTGGAGGTCTTCATGGCTGAGGGAATTGGATGAAAAGCAATGTTTTGGTGGATCGATTGTCACGACAGAAATTTTTTGGAGACTCGGTTCCCCATATTGGGGGGGTTAAAAAATTAATTTTCGAGATTGGATGCTAGAAAAAATTAATTCTTGAATTTTAACGTGAAGACAAGTTTCATGAAAAATTTTCGTTGGCGAAATTTTGTTTTTTTTGTGACATGAGGCTACAATTTTGGGGGAATTTGTTGGAGGTGTTCATGGCTGAGGGAACGAGACATTTATCTAGAAATTATCAGCACGGTATTGGAAAGTTCCGTGCAAGCGAGACCAGTGTTGTGAAAAAAATTTCGCTCGAGCGAAAAATAGAAACCGTGACGAAACCGTGACACGATTAATCGGAAAAGGAGCAGCCTGAATGCAGAAACGGACAGTTTTTCACATTCCATGTTTGCCCGGATCGTGTCGTCCGCGCGAAACATTTAAATTTGCGTAATTAAGATTTGCGTAATCAGCGAACTCGGCTGTGGAACGCTACGAAACGCAGAAATTGCAAACGTTTTTAACGACGCTCGGTTAATGGATTTCTAAACAACTATTCCGGTTATTCCTGTTACGATGAACTTTACCGGTGCTCGGTGTGGTTTAGTTCGGTCTATGATTCTAAATAATGGTTTCAGGGCTGGTCGTAAAATGGACTGAATTATTATTGTAATTGAAATTCGTTTCGAATGTTTTCTCTGTAAAATTAAAAACGATAGAAACGAAGAAGAAATTTCGTTGGAAATGAGAAATATGGTAAAATGTACTGGGGAAATGATTGGACATGTTTGAAGTGGTTTGGAATTGTTTGGACTTTACTAATAATGAGGATAGAAACTGGACTAAATTATTACTGTAATTGAAATTTGTTTCAAATATTTCATCTGTCGAATTCAAACTGTTTCGTTAAAAACGAGAAATATGGTAAAATGTACTGGAAAATGATTGGACATGTTTGAAGTGGTTTGGAATTGTTAAAACTTTACTAATCAGAATAGAAACTGGATCAAATTATTACTGTAAATGAAATTCGTTTCAAATATGTTCTCTGTTGAATTAAAATTGTTTCATTAGAAACGAGAAATATGGTAATATGTACTGGAAAACGATTGGACATGTTTGAAGTGGTTTGAAGTTGTTTGGACTTTATTAATCAGTATACACGAATTTTGAATAATGAAATAAAGCTATAGCTATAAAACTATCTTGTTAAAAATAACAAATCTAGTAAAATGTATAAGAAAACACTTGTTTGTACATGTTTGAAGTGGTTTGAAATTGTCCAAACTGTACTAATCAGGATATTCTAATTTCGATTAATAAAATAAAGTATCTATAGCACTAAAACTATCTCATTACAAAAAAAAATCCAGTGAAATGTACAAGAAAATGATTGTTTGAACATGTTCGAAGTGGTTTGAAATTGTCCAAACTTTACTAATCAGGATACTCGAATTTTGAATACTGAAATAAAGCTACAACTATAAAATGATCTCATTAAAAACAAGAAATTCAGTAAAATGTATAAGAAAACACTTGTTTGGACATGTTTGAGGTGGTTTGAAATTGTCCAAACTTTACTAATCAGGATACTCGAATTTTGAATAATGAAATAAAATTATAGCTCTAAAACTATCTCATTACAACGAAAAAATCTAGTGAAATGTACAAGAACACACTTGTTCGAACATGTTCGAGATGGTTTGAAGTTGTCCAAACTTTACTAATTTAGAATATTCTAATTTCTCATGATGAAATAAAGTATCTATAGCTATAAAACTACCTGTTAGAAACAAGAAATCGAGTAAAATGTACAAAAAACACTTGTTTGAACATGTTTGAAGTGGTTAGAAATTGTCCAAATTTTACTAATCAGGATACTCGAATTTTGAATATTGAAATGAAGCTGCAGCTATAAAATAACCTCGTTAAAAACAAGAAATTCAGTAAAATGTATAAGAAAACACTAGTTTGAACCTGTTTGAAATGGTTTGAAATTGTCCAAACTTTACTAATCAGGATACTCGAACTTTGAATAATGAAATAAAGCTATAGCTATAAAACTATCTTGTTACAAATAAGAAATCCAGTAAAATGTATACGAAAACACTTGTTTGAACATGTTTCAAGTGGTTTGAAATTGTCCAAGCTTTACTAATCAGCATACTCGAATTCCTAATGACGAAATAAAGTATCTGTAGCTATAAAACTATCTTATCACAAAGAAAAAATCCACTAAAATGTACAAGAAAACACTAGTTTGAACCTGTTTGAAGTGGTTTGAAATTGTCCAAACTTCACTAATCAAGATACTCGAATTTCTAATTACAAAATAAAGTATCTAACAATCGAAACCCATACTAATAATTCTGTCAGCGTTTGTTGAAGACACAAAAATTTTTAAACGTATAAACGTTATGAAAATCGATATTTTTTTAATTTTTCCTGCCCCTCAGAAGATTCTAAACATCGAATATGGGGAATCCTCGTAACGAATACGAATTTCCAAGGAATTCTTTAACTCTGCGTATTATTCCATCGCTGGCTGGGAACTCTTTCAACAATTATTATCATTCGTCATCGATTGCATTAGCTAGGCGGCCGCTGGCGGTGTAGGCGAGCCACTTACACGCGTCTCTACGCGAAACTCACACGCGTACGACATAACGGAACTCTGCGGACACTATTTTAACCGCAGCTGGAGAGACGGAAGCGGTGGAAACGGTTCTCCTACGAGCGGCCATAAAACGTTATTAATTTACAGGAACTTCACGATCGAAGCGTTCGCACGTACTTTATTCCCGTCGATCCTACAGCTCGTCACGCTGAAAAATTTCACGCGCGACCATTTACTTGGCTGCTAGAGGGGCCCCTGTTTGTGCCGGCTTTCACAATAAAGTCGTTTTCTACGCGCCAGGCGCAGCTCAGCGGAACACTGTTTCTTTTTCGAAGCGTGAATAAATTCACGATCAACGGGGAATTACAAATTATTTGATATAATAGATTTTCAAAGCTTCGATTTTTGGGGACAGTTTAATAAAACTCCAAATTTCCAAGAAAGAGATTAATATCTGGGAAAATCACTACTTTCGAAATTTTTTTCTCGAAAATGCGCAGGAATTCGGGGGTATGTCTGTTCACCAAAAATGATTGGAATCGACCCCCACAATTAAATATATTTTTTCTAGGACGTTTTGAAATTTTTTTTTTCGCTTAGGCATCTATTTGAATTTTTTTCTCGAAAATGCGCAGGAATTCGGGGGTATGTCTGTTCACCAAAAATGATTGGAATCGACCCCCACAATTAAATATATTTTTTCTAGGATGATTTGAAATTTCTTTTTTCGCTTAGGCATCTATTTGAATTTTTTTCCCGAAAGTGCGTGGGATTTTGGGGGTATGTCTGTTCACCAAAAATGATAGTAAATGACCCCCTCAATTAAAAATAATTTTTTTAGATCGATTCGAAATTTTTTATTTCGTCGAAAAATTTAGGTACCTATTTTATTTTTTTCTTGAAAGGGGGTAGGAATTTGGGGACATGTCTATTAACAAAAAATCATTGTAATTAACCCCCCTAACTATAAATAATTTTTTCAGATCGATTCGAAATTTTTTTTTCGTCGAAAAATTTAGGTACCTATTTGAATTTTTTTCTTGGAAGGGGGTAGGAATTTGGGGATATGTCTATCCACCAAAAATCATTGTAATTAACCCCCCTAACTATAAGTAATTTTTTCAGATCGATTTGAATTTTTTTTTTTCGTCGAAAAATTTAGGCTTCTACTCGAATTTTTTTCTTGAAACTGGGTAGGATTTCGAGAGTATGCCTAATGACCAAAACTGATTATAATTAACCCCCCTAACTATAAATAATTTTTTCAGATCGATTTGAAATTTTTTTTTTCGCCAAAAAACTTAGGAACATATTTGAATTTTTTTCTCGAAAGTGCGCAGGATTTTTGTGGTATGTCTATTCATAAAAAATTATTGTAATTGTACCCCACAACTGTAAATAATTTTTTCAGAACGATTTGCAATTTTTTAATTTCGTCGAAAAATGTAAGCATCGATTTTTCTCAGTGGAGAGCTATCACCTTAAAAGAACCTAAACTACATCTAAACCATAATTCTCTAAGCCACTTAAAAATAATAATTAAAATCAAAATTCCATTCCTGTCTCATTTAAAAATTATTTACTTCTCTCTATGAGCACTATCAATTCCTCCTGGGACCCTATTGTTTAAACATTTTAAACATTCCACAAAATAGTAAGATTTTTAAAAGCTTGAAAATGGTCTTCGTGCAACCATTCTTCGCACGAATGCATAATGCACGCTAAAAACGCGACGTTTGGTCGAAGTCTGGTGCATTCGTTTTGTACACAGTGACGTCACCGTTCTAAGATCCTTTAAGTGCACGTGGTGATGCATTCGCCCGCATCATTTGTATTTTTATCTCGTGCGATCCGATCTACGCTCGCGGAAGTCCGGAACAAAGGAAGCTGGCCATTTTTCGCGGCTGGGAACGTTCCCAGGGAATTAGAAGTTTTAGGAAGTAATCGTTGACACGAACAATGACACAAGACGAGAATTACGCAACGCACGCCTAAATGGTTCGCTCGCAAGAACGCTCGGCGAGAGAAAGTTGCAAACGGATAAATAAAGTTGTTTTTTATCGCTATTCGATCGGTAAATTATATAATTTTCTATATGGTGCAATAAAATATTTTTTTTTTTAAAGGAATCAAATGTTTTATTTTTTTTTTTTTATTTTTATGTTTCATTATTAAATTATATTAATTGTGAAATAGAAAATCTGAATCCCATTTAATTTTAAATAAATTACATAATTTTCTATAAAAATAACTATTAACTATTTTTATGTTTCATTATTATATTATATTAATTGTAAAATAGAAAAACTGAGTCCCATTTAATTTTAAATAAATTATATAATTATCTATAAATGAGCTATTAACTTTTTTATATTTTATGAAATAAAAAATTTTTGAAACGTAATTATCAAATTACATGTACGACGTTATTAATTTTGAAACATGAAATTTGAAGTCAAGTTGGAGAGTTTGGAGTATATTTGTAAATAATTTATATATTTTGGAAATATTTTCGTGTCCGGTGGTTTCTAAACGGTTCTAAATATTATTTTGGTGACGCATGTAATCTATTAAACTCGCAGCTGTCACCGTGGGATTTTCAAGTGTGAGAAAGAGTTGCTTCATCTGTCTCCTCGATTGTCTGAGTTTTTATCGAGTGTCGCAAAAAGCGTCGTGTTTTTCTTGGCCAGTACACATCCGGTTCAAATACTTTACCTCGCAGGTACATTATTAAACATTACTTTTTTGCAACACGTCTGCACAGAACAATTAAAATCGAAAGAAGACGTTGCAGAAAGGTGAATCGTAGCCTCGAGCTGTTAATTAATGTCAAAGATTTCAATGTTAAGTCCAAAGGCGGAAGTAGTGATTTTCCTAGATATTAATTTCATTCTTGGAAGTTTGGAGTTTTATTGAACTGTTCCCAAAAATCGAAGCTTTGGGAAAAAATTATTTTCTGTTGCGAGGATCGTTTATTATCATTTTTGGTCATTACACATACCCCCGAAATCCTACACAGTTTCGAGAAAAAAAATTCCTTACCGAAACCATATTGCCTGACCCTAAATATTTCCCTGAAATTCCATGCAAATCTTTAAAATTTCATAACTCCTGAACGGAGTGGACAATTTTAATTTTTAAAAAAGCAAAATATGCGTATATTGATGAAGAATATATAAAAATACCAAAAATATTCGAAAAGTTACTCCTTAACGTTGCAAAATATAAAAAACCCCATAAAAATGGTCCAATTTTCAAAGAGCCATAACTCTTCCAATAGTGAATATATTTCAATGAAATTTTGGGAGGATGTAGAGTTTGTGGGTACCTACAAAAAAGTATTAGAGAACTTTTCTGTAGGATGCCAAACAAATATGTTAAAAATGAAAAACGAATTTCTAAGAAACATCGACATCCTTACATTTTTCGATGAAATTAAAAAATTGCAAATCGTCCTGAAAAAATTATTTACAGTTGTGGGGTACAATTACAATAATTTTTTATGAACAGACATACCCCAAAAATCGTACGCACTTTCGAGAAAAAAATTCAAATAGATGCTTAAGTTTTTCGGCGAAAAAAAAAATTTCAAATCGTTCTAGAAAAAATATTTTTAGTTGGGTGGGTCTATTACAATCAATTTTGGTAAACAGACATACCCCCGAAATCCTACCCAGTTTCGAGAAAAAAATTCCTTACCGAAACCATATTGCCTGACCCTAAATATTTCCCTGAAATTCCATGCAAATCTTTAAAATTTCATAACTCCTGAACGGAGTGGACAATTTTAATTTTTAAAAAAGCAAAATATGCGTATATTGATGAAGAATATATAAAAATACCAAAAATATTCGAAAAGTTACTCCTTAACCCCATAAAATGAGAAAAACCCCATAAAAATGGTCCAATTTTCAAACAACCATAACTCCTACAATAGTGAATATATCGTAACAAAATTTTGGAAGGAAGTAGAGCCCATGGATACCCACAGAAAAGTACTAAACAACTTTCCCGTAGCGTGGCAAACAAATTTAAAAAAAAAATTGAAAAATTTCAAATCGTTTTGAAAAAATTATTTTTAGCTGGAAGGATCAATTAGAATCCTTTTTGGTGAACAGACATACCCCCGAAATCCTGCGCATTTTCGAGAAAAAAATTCCTCACCAAAACCATAATGCCTGACCCTAAATATTTCCCTGAAATTCCACGCAAATCTTGAAAATATCATAATTCCTGAACGGAGTGGACTATAATGCATCTAATTCTATACTTGATGACCTGTCAATGCGATCGTTGGTGCGTTCGGTTGGTGCTAGCGAATTTTTCGTAGAATTTTCACTAGATATGGCGGGACAGGGAGAAAGCCGTGACATTATTGGCCCAGAATTCGGGGCTCATGACCGCGTGCTAAATAAAGAACATACTACGGAGGCCCCCTTCGCCGAATGGATTGCAAATAACCGACGTCGTCGGCTTCAAGCTCGCGCATTACGTTACGCTTACGACGCGTTACGTCGGAGCGTGGGCGTTTCAATGGTTAACGTACTGCGAAAACCCTGTGACAGAAGTTTTCCCGCGATGAAAGGCTTTTCCACTAATACCGAACCCCCTTCGGTTCAGTCTGCGGATACTTCCCTTGTCGCGATAAAAATACACTCGAGCCTCGGTCGGAGGGGTCAAATTCACCGTAAACGACGAGTCACGGAAATTCTTTTTGCTAACTAATCGAGTCATTCATAGTAAAGTCGTACGTGGGAAAAAAAAAGAAGATTTTTCAGTCACTCTTGACACTGGCAAATTTGATGAATTAAAATTTATATTCAAATATTAAGGATTTTTTATTGTAGATGGAATTATTTTTTGTGTATTAATGAAAGAATTAACGCTTGTTGCTCCAAGCATTAATAATAAAAAAAAATAATCTTGAAATCAATATTTAAAATTCCCACTAGACCAACTTTTTATTTGTATTTTTTGGGAATTAATTTGTTTCTTGTTCTTTGGTAAATAAAGAGTGATATCGTACAAAAAAATGATTTAATAATAAACAAAAATTATTTAATAATAAAAAAAAATTATTTAATAACAAAAAAAAAAATAATCTTGAAATAAAAAAAAATTATTTAATAATAAAAAAAAATTTTTTAATAATGAAAAAAAATAATCTTGAAATAAAAATTTTAATTAGTTTTTGTTCGTAATGAGGAGTGTGTGGACGATGGGAGTGTTATTTTGGTGGGCGTTTTTGAAGGTTCCACGTCGAGTGGCGTGGATAATGGTCGCCGGCAAGGGCAAGTGCAGAGGCTGCACGTGGTTGTCTGTCGTTTGTCACTCGACTCCGGGGCCTCGCATCCGGATGTAGGCTTGGAGTACATCCTGGGCCAGCCAAGGGAGGATGCGGTCGCGCGCGTAACGAAAATAGAGCAGACGGGAGAAATAAATCAACGTGGAACTCGGTACACGCGTGCATCCCGAGGATCTCTCGCGCGTCTTGAATACGGATCGGTGGATACGTGCCGTGAATAACTGGCGGTGGAAAAATGTGTCTCGTTGGTATCGTACCAGCGCGAGACACGCGACTCTAATTGAACCCGCGATGGACGATTCGCGTGAAAGAAAATTCGAAGAGGCTCGCCAGAAATGCGCGCCTCGGGAGAGCGCTAGAAAATCCTATTGAGCCGAAGTTACAGTGTTTCTCAAATCGAGGATCGTGAGCTCGAATAGAACATAGTTTTTCCCTTTTTCAGTTTGTTCAATTTATACTTTGTTGAATTTTTTAATTTCCATTAGGTGAACATTTTATTTTTAGACAATTGGAAATTACTTGATCCAGTATTTTTTTTTATTCAATTTAATATACAAGCTTGGGAATTAATTTGTTTATTTCCTTGGTGAAGAGTCCTATCAATTATATTAGAAGAAAAAAAACAATTCTTCCCTTTTTTAATTTGTTCAATTTACCCTTTGTTAAATTTTTTAATTTCCAGTAGGTGAACTTTTTATTTTTAGACAATTGGAAATTACTTAATAAGAAGTTATGACATTTTAAAGATTTACATGAAATTTCAGGGAAACTATTTATTATGGGTCAGGCATTATGGTTTCAGTAAGGAATTTTTTTCTCTAAAATGTGCAGGAATTCGGGGGTATGTGTAATGACCAAAAATGAAGGTAAACGATCCTTGCAACTGAAAATAATTTTTTTAGAGCGATTTGAAAAATTTTTATTTTGTTGAAAATTTATTCACTTATTGAATTTTTTTTCTCGAAACTGGTTAGGAATTCGATGGTACGTCTGTTCACCAAAAATGATTGTAATGGTACCCCATAACTAAAAATATTTTTTCTAAAACGATTTGAAATTTTTTTTTCATCGAAAAACTTAGGCATTTATTTGAATTTTTTTCTCGAAAGTGCGTACGATTTTTGGGGTATGTCTGTTCATAAAAAATTATTGTAATTGTACCCCACAACTGTAAATAATTTTTTCAGGACGATTTGCAATTTTTTAATTTCATCGAAAAATGTAAGGATGTCGATGTTTCTTAGAAATTCGTTTTTCATTTTTAACATATTTGTTTGGCATCCTACAGAAAAGTTCTCTAATACTTTTTTGTAGGTACCCACAAACTCTACATCCTCCCAAAATTTCATTGAAATATATTCACTATTGGAAGAGTTATGGCTCTTTGAAAATTGGACCATTTTTTGGGGGTTTTTTATATTTTGCAACGTTAAGGAGTAACTTTTCGAATATTTTTGGTATTTTTATATATTCTCCATCAAAATACGCGTCGTTTGCCTTTTTAAACATTAAAATCGTCCAATCCGTTCAGGAGTTATAACATTTCAAAGATTTACATGAAATTTCAGGGAAACTATTATGGGTCAGGCAATATGGTATCACTCAGGAATTTTTTTCTCGAAAATGCGTAGGAATTCAGGGGTATGTGTAATGACCAAAAATGAAGGTAAACGATCCTTGCAACAGAAAATAATTTTTTCAGCATGATTTGAAATTTTTTAACTGACTTTTTTAATAACTTAATCTCAATCAAGAAATTGATATTCTTGATTTTCCTCTAATTTTTTTTTTTATAAAACTAGCACAATTCTAACAACCTAAATCCGTCTCAATCTATCAAAAATTCATACTAAAACTAAATTCATCGCAAGTTTTGCATTCATATTCCCTAAGACGCAAAAACCACAAGGATCAAGATCCCCTAAACGCAGATAACATTGCACAAGGCATTCGTAACTCTAACACGCCGTTGGATTCAACTTCGTGCATTTTGCATTTCGTAACAGGAAACGAGATACGGCCATGATTGGCAAAAACTAGAAATTTATTAGCAAAAACTTCTCCATTTCCATCGTTTCAATTTTCAATCCATCGCGCAACAAAGTGCAATTTCGTTGATGAAAGAAAGCACCAAAACGAAAGCAAACCTTTCTCTTCGCTATCGAGCACATTACGTCGACTTTTATCGCGCGAAACCGCGGCATGGAAATCGGGGAATTTGCACAATATCTGTGTACGGAAGTTCGAAGTTATCTAAGCGTTGACGAATCAATAAACGTCATTCGCAGAATTAGTCATTTAAAATCGTTTCCATCGCTCCCAGTGCGCATTATGCTAACGTTTCGCCATAAATATCGTTAATTGCGCAAACGAACTGCGTAACAAATGAAAAAAAAAAAATGGGAACAAATGGTTGCTGAAAATGACGCTTAGTCACCCGCGAAATCAACTTAACGAATTGAAACAGATGGCTGTTTCATTTTACTACTTTATCTGCTGGTGTCGCGTTGTCGAGTCAATTATAATTCACTTTGTTCCACGGAACATTGACGAACGCTTTTAACGCTAAATTCCATCCATTTTATTCCCGTGCAAAGCAGGTTGACAAACCAAACGATTTCAATTTTACTTGCAAAGTTTAACCTCGAGTCTAAATGTTGCATTGTTTTTTACATACTTTGACCTAAATTTTTCCTCTCGATTATTCGTTTTTCCATTGTTTTTACTCCGGGTCTCTGCATTATACACTTTCACTCAGGTTGGTATTGAGTGACGTATGCTAAGAACCAGCTGGTTTCTAGCGATATTACATTCGTTCTTTAATGCACCGTAATTTGTAGATAACGAATGATGGTTTTCGGTTAAAAACAACTGGGATGGGCGTGGGTCATCGGTCGAGCACGGAATAATTTCTTAGTGGCGTCGCTCTGGGTACAAAGCGACCAACTTTCGCCAAAGAAACTTTCCTTTGGACGTTAAATTGTAATACAGTTCTTCTTTGCTCAGTTTTATTTTTTCCTCGAGAAAATTACGCGATAAAAATTAAAATTCCTAGCAAATGAAACACAATAACAAATTTTAAAAATACATTATTAAAATTGATTTATTTCTTTTTAAAATAGTCTGAGAAAATTAGGCAATTTTAAATTAATTAATAATAAGCAGCGTTTGGGAAAATTTTTTGTAATTGACTCAGTTAATTTTTCAACACTTTTTTGACACGTTGTATATACATTTGCACTCATAAATTATAATGCCCCCAATTCTTCTTTGCAAAGTTTAATTTTTTTCTGAAAAAAATTCAGCAATAAAAATAAAAATAAAAATAAAAATTCCTGGCGAATGAAAGCCCATAACAAATTTTAAAAATAATAAAATTGATTTATTCTCAATATAGTCTCGAGAAAATTGGGTAATTTTAACCTAATTAATAATAAGCTACGTTTTGGGAAAAATTGAATTTTTTTTAAACATGTGTCATTTGTAATTGTCAAAGTTAATTTGTCAACGATGAGGTTTTTTTTTGACACGTTGTACATACATTTGCACTCATAAATTATAATACCCCCCAATTCTTCTTCGCAAAGTTTAATTTTTTTCTGAAAAAAATTCAGCAATAAAAATAGAAATAAAAATAAAAATTCCTGGCGAATGAAAGCCCATAACAAATTTTAAAAATAAGAAAATTGATTTATTCTCAATATAGTCTCGAGAAAATTAGGCAATTTTAAACTAATTAATAATAAGCTACGTTTTGGGAAAAATTGAATTTTTTTTAAACATGTGTCATTTGTAATTGTCAAAGTTAATTTGTCAACGATGAGGTTTTTTTTTGACACGTTGTATATACATTTGCACTCATAAATTATAATACCCCCAATTCTTCTTCGCAAAGTTTAATTTTTTTCTGAAAAAAATTCAGCAATAAAAATAGAAATAAAAATAAAAATTCCTGGCGAATGAAAGCCCATAACAAATTTTAAAAATAAGAAAATTGATTTATTCTCAATATAGTCTCGAGAAAATTAGGCAATTTTAAACTAATTAATAATAAGCTACGTTTTGGGAAAAATTGAATTTTTTTTAAACATGTGTCATTTGTAATTGTCAAAGTTAATTTGTCAACGATGAGGTTTTTTTTGACACGTTGTACATACATTTGCACTCATAAATTATAATACCCCCAATTCTTCTTTGCAAAGTTTAATTTTTTTCTGAAAAAAATTCAGCAATAAAAATAGAAATAAAAATAAAAATTCCTGGCGAATGAAAGCCCATAACAAATTTTAAAAATAAGAAAATTGATTTATTCTCAATATAGTCTCGAGAAAATTAGGCAATTTTAAACTAATTAATAATAAGCTACGTTTTGGGAAAAATTGAATTTTTTTTAAACATGTGTCATTTGTAATTGTCAAAGTTAATTTGTCAACGATGAGGTTTTTTTTTGACACGTTGTATATACATTTGCACTCATAAATTATAATACCCCCAATTCTTCTTCGCAAAGTTTAATTTTTTTCTGAAAAAAATTCAGCAATAAAAATAGAAATAAAAATAAAAATTCCTGGCGAATGAAAGCCCATAACAAATTTTAAAAATAATAAAATTGATTTATTCTCAATATAGTCTCGAGAAAATTGGGTAATTTTAACCTAATTAATAATAAGCTACGTTTTGGGAAAAAATTAAATCTTTTTTAATATGAGTTATTTGCCACTGTAATTGTCAAAGTTAATTTTTGAACGCTGAGGTTTTTTCGACACGTTGTATATACATTTGAGCAGCATTAGATAAAACGAACAACCTTCGTTACAGCACAGGAAAATTAAAACTCATTGCGTAATCACGTATACGTAATACTCATACTCCGTAACGCTTTAAGTATTCAAATTAACCAGAATGTTGGACCGGCCTCGAGAAATTTCACGCGTCCTATCGATGGATCGCTAATCGACTGCTTTTTGTATCGAGCGATTTTTAAGAGTTCGCAATTCGTTGCGAAATAACTTTGACGTTTCGTTCGTCCAAAGTGCGTTCTCGCGTACTTTTTTTTACTTTTTCCTTTGATTTTGCTTCCGTTTTATAAACTGACGTCAAACGTGTTTGGAAAAAATTGTATACTTGGAATTCGTAAACGGAAAATAATTTTGTTTGGTATTTATCGACGATTAGAGAAATTGTAATTAAAATATTGAGCTATTAGATATTAATTATATCACTTTGCAAACAACGTGATTCGGAACGTGATGAAGTTCACATTACACAAGTGTCTCTCAACTTAAGTATTAATGTGGAAGTATTTAGATTATCTATGTTAATTTCAAATATTTCATTACGAATTTAATTTAAATCAGTGAGATTCCATTTCTATTAGAGATTTTGGGTTTTCGTGTTTTTTATAGACGTCTACTAAAAGTGTTTATATCATCTATATTAATTTTAAATATTTAATTAGTTCAAGTCATTAACGTTTAAAGTTCCGTCCATACTGAATTTTTTTTCTGGAAAATGGAGAGGATTTCGGGGGTAGGTCTAATCACCAAAAATTATTGTAATTAACCCCTGCAACTAAAAATAATTTTTTTAGATCGATTCGAAATTTTTTAATTTTGTCGAAAATTTCATTACTTCTCGAATTTTTTTCTAGAAAGTGGGTAGGATTTCGAAGGTAGGTCTAATCATCAAAAATTATTGTAATTAACCCCTGCAACCGACAATAATTTTTTCAGAACGATTTGAAATTTTTTGAGTTTGTCGAAAAATTTCACACCTTCTTGAATTTTTTTCTCGAAACTGGGTAGGATTTCAGGGGTAGGTCTATTCACCAAAAATTATTGTAATTAACCCCTGCAACTAAAAATAATTTTTTTAGATCGATTCGAAATTTTTTAATTTTGTCGAAAATTTCATTACTTCTCGAATTTTTTTCTAGAAAGGGGGTAGGATTTCGGGGGTAGGTCTAATCATCAAAAATTATTCTAATTAACCCCTGCAACCGACAATAATTTTTTTAGAACTATTTGAAAAATTTTAATTTTGTCGAAAGTTTTGGAGCCTATTCGAATTTTTTTCTCGAAATTGTGTAGGATTTCGTGTGTATGTCTATTGACCAAAAATTATTGTAATTGCCCCCCCCTACCTAGTCATAATTTTTTTAGAACGATTTGAAAAATTCTAATTTTGTCGAAAAATTTCACAACTTCTCGAATTTTTTTCTAGAAAGTGGGTAGTATTCCGGGGGTATGTCTATTCACCAAAAATGCTTGTAATTGACCCCTGTAACTAAATATAATTTTTTTAATATGATTTTGAAATTTTTTAATTTCGTCTAAAAATTTCAGCAGCTACTGTCGATGTTTCTTATAAATTCGTTTTTGATTTTTAGTAATATTATTTGACGTCCCACAGAAAAGTTGTCTAATATTGTTTCGTAGGTGCCCACGAACTCTATTTCAGAAAAAAGTTTCATTACAATATATTTACTATTGCTGGAATTATGGCTCTTTGAAAATTGGACCATTTTTATGGGGTTTTTTTAATTTTACGGGTTTAAGGAGTAACTTTTCGAATATTTTTGTAATTTCTACATATTCTTCACCAAAATACGCGTTGTTTGCCGTTTGAAACATTAAAATCCTTCAATCCGATCAGAAGTTATGATATTTTAAACATTTCCATGAAATTTCCATGAAGCATTTCTAGTTAAAAATTATATTTTCGGTAAAGAATTTTGTTCTCGAAACTGAGTAGGATTTCAAGGGTATGTCTATTCACCAAAAATACTTATAATTGACCCCTGTAACTAAATATAATTTTTTTAATATGATTTTGAAATTTTTTAATTTCGTCTAAAAATTTCAGTACCTACTCGAATTTTTTTCTCGAAACTGGGTAGGATTTCAGGGATATGTCTATTCACTAAAAATGATTGTAATTAACCCCCACAACCGAAAATAATTTTTCCAGAACGATTTAAAATTTTTTAATTTAATTGTTAATAACTTTTTAATGAAGCCTTAGTTAAGAAATTGATATTCTTCATTTTCGTCTTATTTTGGACTCTAAAATCTCCCAGGAGTGGCCTAACACCCTATATACACACCTATCCAGTGTCTCTCAATCTAAGGAATCTTGGAAATTCTTGAAAATATTTATATTATCTATATCAACTTCAAATATTTAATTACGAATTTAGTTCCAATCATTGAGAGCCCATTTCTATTAAAAATTATGGCTCTTCGTATATACACATTTATCCAGTGTCTTTCAACCTAAAGAATCTTAGAAATCTTGAATCTTGATCATCTTGAAATCCTTAAAAGTGTTTACATTACCTATATTAACTTTTAAACATTTAATTAAAAATTCAATTCCTACTATTGAGACTCCAATTTCTATCAGAAATTATAGGTCAAGTCTGGGGTTAGGTCTGACTTACATTAACTTAAAATATCTAATTAAAAATTTATTTCATATCATAGAGACTCCATTTCTATCAAAAACGATGAATTTCCATATTTTTATAGCAAATAAAATACTTGTGTAGCGTCCATTAAAAGTACTTACATTACCAATATTATCTTTAAATATTTAATTAAAAATTCAATTCCTACTATTGAGACTCCATTTCTATCAGAAATTATAGGTCAAGTCTGGGTTATGTCTGACTTACATTAACTTAAAATATTTAATAAATAAAAGTGATTATATTAGATATCTATTATTATAATATATTAGATATCATAGAGACTCCATTTCTATCAGAAACGATGCATTTCCATATTTTTATAGCAAACAAAATACTTGTATAGCGTCAATCAAAACTATTTATATTACCAATATTACCTCTAAACATTTATTTACAAATAATCGAGACTATCATAATCCACAGGTTTCTACATATTCTCCACACACGTGTTCATCCCGCGAAATTTTTACAAGTCACGTGTGCTCCAATGAACGTCCAATCCGCGTACCATGGCCAAACGAAAATCGTAACCACGGAAATTTCAAACCTCGTGTCGCATGGAACCAAAACGACACGCAGCGAGTCGAAGGTAATCGTGTACACCGCGTCTCGAGTGTCCACGCTCTCGCGCATGCAAACACATTGTCGCGGAAAGGCATTCCAGCAACAACGTCCTAGATTCATACCATTATCCGGGCGTCGTTCCAACTCACCTCAGCGAGGAGTGTCAGGAGCAGAAGAAGAGTGGCGCAAAACCTGGATATCGGCCGCGGTGAATCGATAGCCTCGCTCTTCATCCTCGACGGAATCATCGAACGAACGTTGCAAAAACAAAATCCTACGTCGACGATTCCCCGTCGTCTCCGTCCACCCTTTCACCTCTACGGCCTACTTTTTTTCACACCTCCGGCACCCGTATCTCACTTTCGGTCGCTAAGAATGCGCGCGAGGTACGCCGACTGCTTGTCTCTCGATCGATCGACGACACTGGGACTCCCTCCGCGTGCCTCGTATCACGAGAAATCACGTATCCCACCCTGGACACCTTGCAACAACACCTGTTCGACCGATTCGCGGGTACAGCGGTGTCGATAATAACAGTGGCCAGCGCGACGGAACCGCGGAGGAACATCGGTTGCCATATCACTCACTTTTCCCCCTTTTCCTGCCCTCTGCTCCACGGAATGTCGCAAAACGGCGCACGTGTTCCCACAGACACGTTCCACGATATCATCTCGAGCCTCCTCGCGGGATTACGTGCTCCCGTTTCGTCGCGTCAGCCTCCCGGGGGTTCCTCCTTCCGTCATGACTACGAGGGGTCCCCCTGTCTAGCGGAACGTCAAAACGCGTTGGATCGCTGACAAGATCACGGGCAACTCCATCGAACGCCACAGAAAACAGTCTTACGACTCCAGGTACACTTCATTCACCCAGTTCCTCTCTTCTCTCTGTGTATCCGGAATGCAACGTGATAATACTGTTACAAGAGACCAAAACACATCGTCCCCCTTCACCGATTCAATATCCTCGCGAAAGGTGCAACGTTCGTACTTTCGACTGACAGGACGCACACGCACACGCACACACTTTGTCACTTTTCACGGGTCACACCGTATTCCGTGGACGAGCCAAGGATCCTGAACACGAGAGGCTAGGCAGGATCAGCGACGGTAAATACGAGAGACTTGGTCAACTGGCGGGCTTTCATGACGCCTCTCCCCGGTGCAGGCAACGGCCAACGGGACCTCCGGCTGCTCTCTCGGGCGATCCGACTCGTGGCTTGCCGAACCAGCAGCAGCTAAATCGCTTGCCTCGTCCCTAGCCTCTCGCGCGGTTGCTCAGGCTAACCTGACTGCATTTCCATTCCATTCGCCTTCTCTTTCTCTCTCTCTCCTCATCTTCGGGACCCTGGCCGGATACCCGGCGCAGCCGCCACTACCTCCTACTTCCCCACCTTTACCACTCGTCGACTCCCACCACTTTTCGCATTCCCTGCTCCGCCGTTTCCTCGGCTAGAGTCCGCCTAATGCACGGATAGAGCCATCGGGGACATACGTGCACGTACACACCAGTAACGTACCTTGCCTCTCGGTTCCAGTGCTCTGTTTACCTACTATTAGGGGGAAAACCAGTGAGTGCGACACAGACTCTGTGAAAAGTATGAGAAGCACAGAAACGTAAAATGTAAACCTGAAAAATGGTGCTACACGGAACGTACAGTCTCTATCTGAACTCTGAACTCTGAACCCTTTCGACGTTTGTGTCTTCTTCGTATCCTACGAAGTTCAACAATCGTTATACACTAAAATAAGTGCTAACACATGTGTAAATTAAATTTCTTGTACCATTTATTTCACAATAATTTTGAATAATTTATACGAGCTGTTATCATCTAAAGTCAAGTTAAAGAGCATACAAAATCAGCCCCCTTAATTGTATCTTCCCCAAATAATAAAAATCATTTGAATATCCTGCTTTGTACACTCATTTTTGCATGAGAGAAACGTCATCGTTAGCGTGTGCCTCCCCGACTCGGGGCGGCCATCTTGTGACGTCGCTCGAGCCATGCGCAGAACCGGTGCGCACGTGTCTCGCGAAGCACGGTGACAGCCACCTCTTTTTCTTCGCGCTACGTACTCTTGCCCTCCCGCTCTTCGCCGAAGTGAGAGTTGCTAGTTAACGTCGCACGCAATCTGTTGAAGCATATTCTCGCACTTGTATCAATAGAAGTTCGTTTCTTCTTTTCCAGCCGCCATCGTAACGCGTCCCCCCCACTACGAGGCCCTCTTCCCCCGAATCCGGCAACATGAAAGTTTACTACCTGTCCAACACAATACTAGCACCGACGGTGAATCACAGAAATATTTGAACGCAAAGATATTCTTGACCTTTGTTGATTATGAAAGAAACATGTATTCTCATAGAAAGTTTATACACGTTGATTACATCCTGCAAGTGTGATAAAAATGTTTTATTAAATTGGAAAGTATTTAAGAGAGCATGAAGGGAAATAAATAAAACAATGTTATTATTAAATAATAATAATTCCAACTTAAAAATTAATTCTAATTTGCTTCTAATTGAGGTTCTCGTTGAGGTGCCCCTAGCAACAGGCAACTCGACGCTCATGTACGTAGGAACGCTGCTCATGTATATTTGTATATTCGCCCTAAAACTCAAGATTTCTGATGAGTCTTAGAAACTAGGAATGAGTGACAATTATATCTTGCACTGTAGCAGTTGGAAAAACAGATATATGTAAACAGTAGACTATAATTAAATGTTTGGAGACTTCTGTTGGTGGCAAAAGCGAATTACCGACGATCCACATATACCGGGTGACGTAACTCTGCGCACCTGTGTCCGCAGTAATCGAATTGGTCGTGTGGGCTGCGAGAGATCCGCCATTTTATGGAAGTTATTAGAACTGACGTCACCCTGCGTTTACAAACGATTAATAGAATATTTTCTAGAGCTGTTCGTTTCAATACGTACCGTTAGTTCCATTGTAACCTTATTCCACACCGAATCAATAGCATTGCATTTGAAACGAAATCACAAGGGGACACTAAAATCGCTCCCTTCTAGTTCGAGCATCTGGCGAACGCTATTGTTCGCCATCGAACAATCCACTCTATGTAGAATCAACAACTTCACAATACATTCTTGATAATTCTTTATTATTATACCATTTTTATTACACTGTAGATACAATATTTATAATAACATGTTAAATTCGAGTTATTTTGTAATGGACAAGTGGGTTTGACTAGAATCAAGAAGCCTGACATTTGGTACTCCCGTGAGTTGGGATGTGTCTGCCCAGGTAACAGAAAATAGAGTCATGACTAGCTGAAATATCACATCGAAGGATGTAGATTAATCTCTAAACAGATTTGGTGTCAGAAAAATGCTCTGTATGTATAAATGTTTTAAATTACTCTACAGGTTTCAGTGTAATGAATCTTGAGAGAATAAATGCAACTAGAAATGTCCCTGCTACGAAGCAGGCGACAAAAATATACCATGTTTCCTCGTCAAAGACATCTGTAAATGCTGGGACCTGATTGTAAAGGGTGTCGATAAGTTTAATATTATAATTCTTACTATTTGCATTATGACTCGCCATTTTGTGAACAGACTTTTGTGGTTTCTTTGAAAGGAATAGAAATGAATATTATTGCAGAAGCACGCTTCAGCTGATGCTTATTTCTTATATATATATAGATGCTTGATTTAATGTATATGCAAGTTATTAAATTGCTAATAAACTTTTAACAATACCCCTCTGTGTTTGCCTCCAATTTTACATCTGTTTTTTTCGTTTCTTTGCTCCTTTTTTTCACTTTCAATCTCAGGTTCAGTCGGTGACAAAGTGATTGTTTATAAAATTCCGAAATATTGAGAGATGTCATGTACTTTTTGAAGCCACACTATCATCTCATTCTGGAAGATAAAAATGTTATATTTATCTTTAAAAAAGATCTATTTACTGCTACAAATTTTTAATTAATTTATTTGATATAAGCTATTTTATGCATTGATTTTGGAACAATTTTACCACTTTCGTGTTTATTTAGAGGTTATGAAATATATTATTGAGGTTATGAAACATAATTTAGCAACGAACGCAACAAACTCGTTCGAATAAGTGGCACGATACTCACACAACTTGATCATGACTGTGTGTTCAGATATATCGAAAAGAATTTGCTTAAAAGGAGCAAATTTGTTGTAACTTTCGATCACAGACGAGTTGGAGGCACAAAGTATAGAACAGACCCTCCATCTTGCGTTACACTACTGAAGTATCGACCCAGTAAAAAATCAATAGTCTTCGAGCGACATCTTCGTTCGAATAACAAAACTGAACCGTCGGTAAAGTAGAACCCGTAGAAAAGTTTTTCATCCCTTTCACGGTGTCACAGACGAGGTGCCTCTGTGACAGTGTGAAAGGGTTGTTATTATTATTTTATTCGATATTTAAAGAAACATATCATTTTTTATTAATAATTATTATAACGTCTGAAGTATATTGTTGCAAGTAATACGAATGAATTCGTTTCTATTGTTTTTAATAATTAATAATTCATATCAGATTATGGTTATAGAGTATTAAAAACGATGTGGGTTCCACTTTAATCGCGAATAAGAATCACGAGTGATGTCATCAACGAGTTGGTTCTGTCGGTAGAGAATTATTACTTGCGCATACCTTTATTTGCATAATCATTTGCATAATTTTCAAACGATACCAGAACATAATTGTGCATACGCCGAGCACGTTAAATATTAATACTTTTCATTAATATTGCTTTGATATCAGGAAACATTCAGGTGTATCGGTATCGCCATAAGTAACGACTGCTACGTGGGCGACAGGAAAAAAAACTATGGCACGTACAGGAACGTATGTCGTTCAGGAAAAACGGAAAATGTTTTTAGTCGATAAAATTAAAAAAAAAAATAAATATTTCATATTACTGTTATTATTTTAATTTTAAGAGGACTCTGAGCTTTTTTCTAGCTATTATAAATTATTTATATATGTAGTCTAATAGTAATACAAATGGAAATTAGATCATCGAGACAAAATTAACAGTAAGCTTCCACTGAATCTGCGTGTGATGTCATCGTTGCAAGAAACAGAAGCAAAGTTCGATTATTTTTTTTAATATATCGTCCCTGCACGTAGGTGTAGCACGACTTCTACGAACCGGACCAGCAACGCTCACGCTGAAAAAGCGATGTCGAAACAACCGACGGGTTCACGCGACTCTCAGAGTCGTTAAACGCAAGTCACGGATTTTATTTTTTTTTTTTTGGCAAGTCTAATTCGTCTGCATTAAAAAATTTGTTCCTTTTGTAATCGTTGTGCGAATAAATCTAAACAGAATTAAATAAGTTGCGTTTTGAGGAGTTGCTAGTTCTTTGAAATTTACGTGATCGACGGATCGAGAAGTTGACTCGCGAGACTGGTCCGCGCATGCGCGCGGGCTAGTTCTGCGCACTCGCTGGCGAAACGTCAAGGGAGTCCAGTATTGGACAGGCACTCTGTGGCGTTGCGTGTGCTGGGTCCTTTCGATTTGTCGGTCGATTACGCTCGACGCGCGAAAAATCGTCGAAACGAATACGAAAACGAAAGAAATAAGCGAACCGGTGACTGTCGTTGCAACAAATATCGGATTACCCTTTCTCCCGAGGTACGTTTTCCAACTATTTCCGTGCATACCTCCGTTTGCTTAAATTAGATCGAAAATCTACGAACGCCTCGACGCTAAAGACAAATCGAACGAATATTCCTTCGAACACAAATCGCAATTATTCGCTATTAAATGCACCATTGACTCTCGATACGAGGCAATCTGAGGAAAAACGTAACCAATAACGCGAGAAATAAATCATCGCGCGCGAGTAGACGCGTGAATTCGAAATTGCGTAAAATATTATTAAACTCGAATTACTATAAACGCGACGATCTCGATGCATCGAAACACTCGCGGCTGTTTCTGAGAGACTATGAGAGAACAGTGGTCGTCGTTATATCACGTATGTGTGTCACTGGTCAACGTGTCTCGCGTTATCCCTATGCAAGTCTTCAAGTATGCAAAAAAAAAAAAAATAAAAAAAGCGAACGCTACAAATTTCAACGTTTTTCGATTAATAATTAATGAGTGGAGGATAGTGGGATTTTTAGATATTTTTTAAAGGGAAATTGTTGTCTTTGAACATTGTTTTATCCTGTTTTTTGTTGTTAAAAAAAAGTTTGGAAAATCAGAAATAATTTTAAATATTTGCAATTATTTAATAATATTGTAAAGATGTAAAGAGTATTATTTAAAAATTTGTGGAGGTAAATTTGATAAAATTTATTGATCCTATAATTGATATACTTGTAAATTAAAATTGTAAATCTATTGATAATAAATTATTCTATTTTTCTACCTGAATATAAAATTCTAGTTAATAATAGTAAAATTAAAAATTTTATAAATGTTGTATTAAAAGCTCCAATTTTATTAAAGGAATTACATTTTCAAATCCACCAATTAAAAAGGGTATTACTATTAAAAAAAAAATTATAAAAAAATCATGAGATGTAACAATTGAATTACAAATTTTTTTAATTCTAATAAATAATATATTAGATTAGAATAATTCTATATAAATAATTCTTAATGATATAGCAGAAATAAAATATAATATTCCAATATTTTTGTGACTAGTGGAATAAAATTATTTTGATATATAATTTATTAAAGGTTATAAAGTAATTATGTGGAATTTTTAGCAAAAATATACTATAATATTCCAATATTTTTGATCAGTGAAATAAAATTATTTTTAAATATATAATTTGATGAATAAAATTATTTTGAAGTTTGCAAAATAGTTGTGTGGAGTTTTATGAGCGGAACGGTTGGGAATCTGTTAAGATCGTTGAGTAGAAGATTGTTAATTATGGACACGAACGCGACACGCCATTGAACCACGCTTACTACACGTTCTTTGTTGCGAACGTAACCCAGTAAAGCAGATGATCGTTCTTGGTAGATGGGCGGAAGGTTAAATCCCACTTTCCGTCTTCGCGGACGTTTTATCCATGTAAGGTGTGCTTCAAGGACCGTACGAATCACGCTTTCTCACTAGTGCCATTCTAGTGACATTTACATTTCAAAAAAAGATGCAATTATAAAATCCTGTTCAGTCGGTTAATTATTTCTTTTTATGTTATCAAATACATGTGTCGTATAATAACGAACTCTGAACGATCCAGTCGTCACGTAAACAAGATCACTTCGAGCGCCACTGACGGTCACCGGTGACCGACACCCCAAAATAGCTTTTTTAGAAAACTTTTGAACAAAATTGCATTACTGTACACAAAATACACTATCAAACTATGGAATGCTGACGTTAAATGCAATTTAAAAACTATGGAAAATCTATTCGACAATCAACGTATGAATTTTTATAAATTAAATTATTTTGATATATAATCTATTGAAGTTTATAAAATAATTGTGTGGAGCTTTACGAACGGTAAACATGATTATTTCGAGAGAATTGCTCGATTAACACTTCGAGCGCCACTGACGGTCACCGGTGACCGACACTCTAAAATAGCTTTTTCAGAACACTTTTGAACAAAATTGCATTACTGTACACAAAATACACTATCAAACTATGGAAAGCTGACATTAAATGCAAATTAAAAAATATGGAAAATCTATTCGACACTCGACGTACGTGTTTTTATAAATTAAATAATCGGTTGAATAAAATTATTTTGATATATAATCTATTGGAGTCTATAAAATAATTGTGTGGAGTTTTATGAACGGTAAACAAGATCACTTCGAGCGCCACTGACGGTCACCGGTGACCGACGCCCCAAAATAGCTTTTTTAGAACGTTTTTGAACAAAATTGCATTACTGTACACAAAATACACTATCAAACTATGGAATGCTAACATTAAATGCAAATAAAAAACTATAGAAAATCTATTCGACACTTGGGGGATTTTTATAAATTAAATAATTGGTTGAATAAAATTAATTTGATATATAAAATAATAGTGTGGAGCTTTATGAACGGTAAACAAGATCATTTCCGAGACATTTGCTCGATTAACATTTCGAGCGCCACCGACGGTCACCGGTGACCGACACCCCAAAATAGCTTTTTCAGAACACTTTTGAACAAAATTGCATTACTATACACAAAATACACTATCAAACTATGGAATGCTAACACTAAATGCAAATAAAAAAATATTAAACAATCAGAAATGCTCCGAATCGAGAACGTCTTAAAAGTACGAATTTCAGCGAGCGAACCGGATGCAAAACGCATTAAGAAGAATATAAATAATACGCCGGGAGTCGAAGGAAAGAGGACAAACGACGAAAGCGGCCAGAAATAGTCCGCCATACCAAAAACATATCGTTCTGAATCGCATAAAACTCCCATCGCGTTGGCTGAAAATAAACGCGGATTCCCCGATTTTTCCGCGACCAACGAAAATCTCAAAAACATCGATCGATGCATAAATACAATCGTTACATCAGGTTTATCGTTGCAACTCTGATTCACCTTTCTATTTCTGTGTATGAATCGTGTATTCGTTAAACTTTGATCCAAATTGTTCCAAAAAGAGTCACCTTAATTCATTATATTCGTAAAAAATATATTCTCGAACGAATGTAGACGAAAACACGTGATGTAATTAACACGTGTTGCTAATGTCCTCCTGTCAATGGCTGATTGGTTACCTTACAATCGCGTTGGTCGTGTCGCGTTCGTGTTCGTGTTCGATCGTTTCATTGACGCGAGCTGTTCTCACGAAGGCCATTAAAACAGTCCCTGAAACTTTCTCGACTGCATTTACGATGCAAGGTAAATCAACGCGTCATCGATGATTTCTCGATTTGTTTTCGTTTCGAAATAATTTTTGTGCTCGATAATACCAGGAAACATCGAGCAAAATTGCATGGATGCAACGATTGTAAAATTGCAGGCTGACGTAATAATGGTCATTCTTTATTTCTTTATCGGCTGAGAAACGAATTACGAAGTGATTCAATAACATCGATTCTAATCTAATTGTTTCTAGTTTAAAGTTCACGTATGTTGCGAATATGCGACGAGTGTGCTCTATTTATACGAAGTTATTTGCGACGATTGATCGATTTAATAGTGAAAAAGTATGTCAAATGATAAAATGACGAGGAGGTCATCGGAGACATTTTGCGATTATAATTAAATCATAATTGAATAAAAAATATATTTTAATTCCTCTTTTGTAAGAAAATATGAAAATTGGATGAAATTTGAGTAACCCTGGGCCTTGAATTTTTTTTTTTTTATTGCATGTCTTGTGTTTGAGCAACTTAGTGGGGCACTTCGAATCGGATCAACTACGGTCATCATCATTTTCATTCGCACGATATCCTTGAACGACGGTGCACAATGTCACTACCACTGTAACACTCTGTTAACGATCTGACACGAGAAGTCATACAGCACGATTGCAATAGCGTAACACAATGCATTCTGATCCCCACGAATTTCAAAACAGTCGTATCATGAAATGAAAATGTGTGCAACAGAAATAATGTAATTTGAGGAGAAAAGAATTCTGGTTTTGAATTGTATTCGTTATAGTAATACGTTTTTACTTTATGGAATTTATCAATATTGATAAAAAAAATATTGATTTGATGATGGACCAAAAATGGAAAATGTGTGCAATAGAAATAATATAATTTTAGGAGCAAAGAATTTTTATTTAAATTGTATTCGTTATAGTAATACGTTTCTATTATATGGAATTTATTAATATTAGTAATGACGAGGTGCATGTATGTTTGATAATATTGATTATAGGAAAATATGCACAAGAAAAATAATATAATTTGAAAATCAAAGAATTTTCATTTAAATCACATTCGTTATAATAATAAATTGTTTACTATATCGAATATTGCCAAAGACACGAGGTGCATATATTTAAAATATTGATTTAATGATGGATGAATGGAAAATTGAAGAAATAATATAATTTGAAGAACAAAGAATTCTGATTTAAATTGTATTCGTTATAGTAATACGTTTCTATTATATGGAATTTATCAATATTAGTAATGACGAGGTGCATGTATGTTTGATAATATTGATTATAGGAAAATATGCACAAGAAAAATAATATAATTTGAAAATCAAAGAATTTTCATTTAAATAATATTCGTTATAATAATACGTTATTTACTATATCGAATATTGCCAAAGACACGAGGTGCATATATTTAAAATATTGATTTAATGATGGACGAATGGAAAATTGAAGAAATAATATAATTTGAAGAACAAAGAATTCTGATTTAAATTGTATTCGTTATAGTAATACGTTTCTATTATATGGAATTTATCAATATTAGTAATGACGAGGTGCATGTATGTTTGATAATATTGATTATAGGAAAATATGCACAAGAAAAATAATATAATTTGAAAATCAAAGAATTTTCATTTAAATCACATTCGTTATAATAATAAATTGTTTACTATATCGAATATTGCCAAAGACACGAGGTGCATATATTTAAAATATTGATTTAATGGTGGACGAATGGAAAATTGAAGAAATAATATAATTTGAAGAACAAAGAATTCTGATTTAAATTGTATTCGTTATAGTAATACGTTTCTATTATATGGAATTTATCAATATTAGTAATGACGAGGTGCATGTATGTTTGATAATATTGATTATAGGAAAATATGCACAAGAAAAATAGTATAATTTGAAAATCAAAGAATTTTCATTTAAATAATATTCGTTATAATAATACGTTATTTACTATATCGAATATTGCCAAAGACACGAGGTGCATATATTTAAAATATTGATTTAATGATGGATGAATGGAAAATTGAAGAAATAATATAATTTGAAGAACAAAGAATTCTGATTTAAATTGTATTCGTTATAGTAATACGTTTCTATTATATGGAATTTATCAATATTAGTAATGACGAGGTGCATGTATGTTTGATAATATTGATTATAGGAAAATATGCACAAGAAAAATAGTATAATTTGAAAATCAAAGAATTTTCATTTAAATAATATTCGTTATAGTAATACGTTATTTACTATATCGAATATTGCCAAAGACACGAGGTGCATATATTTAAAATATTGATTTAATGATGGACGAATGGAAAATTGAAGAAATAATATAATTTGAAGAACAAAGAATTCTGATTTAAATTGTATTCGTTATAGTAATACGTTTCTATTATATGGAATTTATCAATATTAATAAAGACGAGGTGCATGTATATTTGAAAATATTGATTTAATGGTGGATGAATGAAAAATTGACGAATTAATATAATTTGAAAATCGAAGAATTTAAATCACATTCGTTACAATAATACGTTATTTACTATATCGAATATCGCCGAATACACGAGTTGCATACATTTAAAACACTGATTTAAGGGGTGGATGAATGGAAACTGGAAGAAATAATATAATTTGATGAGCAAAGAATTTTCATTTAAATAATATTCGTTATAGTAGAAGTAAAAATCCAACAATATTAATATTAATGCACAGAAAACGTAGGAATATTAAATTATTTTGAAACAAGCGAAGTGTTTGTACTCGAAATAATTTATTGGACACTTTAAAAATTGACAGAACGTTTTGGAGCAAATTAGTGGAGGGTACGGGAGAGTATTTCCTCGGGAAATGCGAAACGGTTCTGTTATTCCGGCGGAGACATCGACGCGAATGGGGCAAAGGGGCCAAGGAGGCCTTCCGAGAATCGTCTGTGAAGAGACGCTCATGCACGATCACCACTAAACCTTGAAACATATACTCAGACAGTTTCTAGAATTTGTATTCCCCTAACAAGTCCGCCAGATAAAGATTTTTTGCTCAAACCAGTATGTGACTAAACTACCAAACTCTTCAAACCTGTCTACCGCCATTTTTTTCATTTTTCATTCGTACACCGTTAAAACAATATTTTTGATATGTACAACTCGTGTTTTTGGCAATATTCGATATAGTAAATGACGTATTATTGTAACGAATGTGGTTTAAATTCTTTGATTTTCAAATTATATTATTTTTTCAATTTTCTAGACCACCTTTTGATCAATCTAATCATCTTTCGATCAATCTATACATTAATATTGCACTTTTGTTTCACTATCAAAATTTCAAATCAAGCTTCAAAGCTTCAAGGTTCAAATCAAGCTACCAATCGTCCAAGACCACTTTTTGATCATTTTTTACATTGATACCATGTTTGTACTATTTACCATTCCTCAATTGTACCCTTTAGTTTCCTTACATGATCAAAACACTCGATTTTTTCTATCCAAAACAGAGAAATTTCATCCCCCATGAATAAATGAAGCTACCAATCATCGAGACCACCTTTCTAACAATCTAATCACCTTTCCATCAATCTCTACATTGATACAGTGTTTTTACTATTTATCATTCCTCAATTATACCCTTCAGTTTCCTTAAATGATCAAAACACTCGATTTTTTCCATCCAAAACAGAGAAATTTCGTTTCCTGAATGAGTCAAGCAACTGATCACCTTTCGAGGTACCCAAAAATCAAATCACACGGAATCTGCTTAGAATGGGGCCCCGTCCAACGTAGCTACAACTTATTTTAGAGTCACTTTTCCCAACCATCAGCGTAAAGAATCGAAGTAGAATAAAAAAACTCGATTTTTTCCATCCAAAACAGAGAAATTTCGTTTCCTGAATGAGTCAAGCAACTGACCACCTTTCGAGGGACCCAAAAATCAAATCACACGGAATCTGCTTAGAATAGGGCCCCGTCCAACGTAGCTACAACGTATTTTAGAGTCACTTTTCCCAACCATCGGCGTAAAGAATCGAAGTAGAATCAAAAAACTCGATTTTTTCCATCCAAAACAGAGAAATTTCGTTTCCTGAATGAATCAAGCAACTGATCACCTTTCGAGGGACCCAAAAATCAAATCACACGGAATCTGCTTAGAATGGGGCCCCTTTCAACGTAGCTACAACGTATTTTAGAGTCACTTTTCCCAACCATCGGCGTAAAGAATCAAAGTAGAATCGAGGAACGTTAAAGCAGAAATAAATCTCTTGTTTGTTGGTTTCTATCGCGAACCACGGGGCATTGCGGGCGCCCACTTAATTCGAAATGCCACTGCTCTAACCCACAACTTACTTCTGTACCGGCGATAAACCGGCTTCAGGTATTCACCGCGAAAGTTCCTGCACCGCGCCTCTAGATCCAGTTCTCCCGATCTCCTCGAATCCGCCATATTTATAAACGTTCGGGTTCTATAAATAGGACCACTGTTACGTTCCGATATCCGGACGAGTTGTAATAACAGGACTCTCGAGTAAAAGTTTTTTTGGGGGCGACGGGAGTAACTCCGGTTCCGCGAAACGTTCGTCAAACCATTCGCGAGCATGAAAGATTACGTAAGTGTGCATTGTGGCCAAATCAGATTTGGCTCACTTCGATCACTATACAGATTAACGCATTGTAAACTAATTAAAAAAACAACCCTTGCGTCGTATTGGAAAGAATGTTCGAAGTTTTTGTTGCATTTGAATCTTCAAATCACACTGATCGAGCTCATTAGACATTTTTGAATTAAAAAAATTAAATTTGGAATTAGTCGATTCATAATATTTGCATATACGTTAAAATTTATGAATTATATAATATTGAAATAAATATTAAAATTTATGAATTATATAATATTGAAATAAAATATTAAAATTTATGAATTATATAATATTGAAATATACATTAAAATTTATGAATTATATAATATTTAAATAAATATTAAAATTTATGAATTATATAATATTTAAATATACATTAAAATTTATGAATAAATAATATTGAAATATATATTAAAATTTATGAATTATATAATATTGAAATATATATTAAAATTTATGAATTATAGAATATTGAAATATACATTAAAATTTATGAATTATAGAATATTGAAATATATATTAAAATTTATGAATTATATATTAAAATTTATGAATTATATAATATTTAAATAAATATTAAAATTGATGAATTATTATACTCTGAGTATTATGAGTACTATTGATATAGATTTGTAGTGTAATTGATCCGAGTGTTAAGAGTTTTAGAAATTAGAGAATCGAGCTGACCGGACGTGTTTACGCTTTGGAAACGTTTTGGTCGACGAATTCGCGATCGAATCGACGTGTGATTTTCTCGAATTGCTTGTCAGGTTTCGCGAGACAGGGAACGCTAAGAGGAGCGCAATGTCAGCGGCGGTGAGGGAGAGAACGACAGCACACACCAGCAGAAAGATCGTGAGTCATGGCGTTTCTATATCTGGCCAGAGCCAGCCAGCGACCACGGCCAACAGCCTCGAAAACAACTTAGGTAAACCTTTAAATGTGCCACCGGAGGTGTAACCCTATCCTTGGGCCATTCTTTTTGTTTCCACCTACGCTTCTAATTTGAAAGCTTCGATTTTCATTGAAATTGTACTAGAATTATACTGGGTACAATTAGAGCGTTCCTAATATCACATGTGTATTGGGATGGTGATTTAGAGGGAATTAGAGGCACTGTTGAGTAGCTCATATTGTATGATAAATCATAATTGGGCCTCTAGATGGAATAAGATTCAATATTTCAAATATCATATGTGTATTATGATAGTAATTTAGAGGGAATTAGAGTCATTGTTGAGAGGATCATATTGTATGATAAATCATAATTGGGCCTCTAGATGGAATAAGATTCAATATTTCAAATATCATATGTGTAGTATGATAGTAATTTAGAGGGAATTATAGTTACCCTCAGTTATGGCTCATATTATATTAACTCGTAATTACTCATCTAGTTTTAATAATATTCAAAATTTTAAATACCACATGTGTATTATGATAGTAATTTAAAGGGAATAATAATCATCATTGAGTAGCTGATATTATGATAGTAATTTAGAGGGAATTAGAGTCATCATTGAGTAGCTCATATTATATGTTAAATTATAGTTGGTCCTCTAGTTGCAATAATATTCAACATTCCAAATATCACATGTGTATTATGATAGTAATTTAGAGGGAATAATATAGGCATCATTGAGTAGCTCATATTATATGATAAATTATAATTGCGCCTCTAGTTGCAATACCAGTCAATATTTCAAATATCACATGTGTATTATGATAGCAATTTAGAGGGAATTAGAGTCATCATTGAGTAGCTCATATTATATGTTAAACTATAGTTGGTCCTCTAGTTGCAATAATATTCAACATTCCAAATATCACATGTGTATTATGATAGTAATTTAGAAAGAATTATAGTCATCCTCAGTTATGGCTCATATTTTATTAGCTCATAATTATTCCTCTAGTTACAATAATATTCAAGATTTCAAATATCATATGTGTATTATGATAGCAATTTAGAGGGAATAATATAGTCATTATTGAGTAGCTCATATTATATGATAAATTATAATTGCGCCTCTAGTTGCAATAGCAGTCAATATTTCAAATATCACATGTGTATTATGATAGCAATTTAGAGGGAATTAGAGTCATCATTGAGTAGCTCATATTATATGTTAAACTATAGTTGGTCCTCTAGTTGCAATAGCATTCAATATTCCAAATATCACATGTGTATTATGATAGTAATTTAGAAAAAATTAGAGTTACTCTCAGTTATGCCTCATATCATATTGAGTCATAATTATTCCTCTAGTTACAATAATATTCAAGATTTCAAATATCATATGTGTATTATGATAGCAATTTAGAGGGAATAATATAGGCATCATTGAGTAGCTCATATTATATGATAAATTATAATTGCGCCTCTAGTTGCAATAGCATTCAATATTTCAAATATCACATGTGTATTATGATAGCAATTTAGAGGGAATTAGAGTCATCATTGAGTAGCTCATATTATATGTTAAACTATAGTTGGTCCTCTAGTTGCAATAGCATTCAATATTCCAAATATCACATGTGTATTATGATAGTAATTTAGAAAAAATTAGAGTTACTCTCAGTTATGCCTCATATCATATTGAGTTATAATTATTCCTCTAGTTACAATAATATTCAACATTTCAAATACGACATGAATATTATGATAGTAATTTAGAAGGAATTAGAGTCATCATTGAGTAGCTCATATTATATGTTAAACTATAGTTGGTCCTCTAGTTGCAATAGCATTCAATATTCCAAATATCACATGTGTATTATGATAGTAATTTAGAAAGAATTATAGTTATCCTCAGTTATGGCTCATATTTTATTAGCTCATAATTATTCCTGTAGTTACAATAATATTCAAGATTTCAAATATCATATGTGTATTATGATAGCAATTTAGAGGGAATAATATAGGCATCATTGAGTAGCTCATATTATATGATAAATTATAATTGCGCCTCTAGTTGCAATAGCATTCAATATTTCAAATATCACATGTGTATTATGATAGCAATTTAGAGGGAATTAGAGTCATCATTGAGTAGCTCATATTATATGGTAAACTATAGTTGGTCCTCTAGTTGCAATAATATTCAACATTCCAAATATCACATGTGTATTATGATAGTAATTTAGAAAGAATTATAGTCATCCTCAGTTATGGCTCATATTTTATTAGCTCATAATTATTCCTCTAGTTACAATAATATTCAAGATTTCAAATATCATATGTGTATTATGATAGCAATTTAGAGGGAATAATATAGTCATTATTGAGTAGCTCATATTATATGATAAATTATAATTGCGCCTCTAGTTGCAATAGCAGTCAATATTTCAAATATCACATGTGTATTATGATAGTAATTTAGAGGGAATTAGAGTCATCATTGAGTAGCTCATATTATATGTTAAACTATAGTTGGTCCTCTAGTTGCAATAGCATTCAATATTCCAAATATCACATGTGTATTATGATAGTAATTTAGAAAAAATTAGAGTTACTCTCAGTTATGCCTCATATCATATTGAGTCATAATTATTCCTCTAGTTACAATAATATTCAACATTTCAAATACGACATGAATATTATGATAGTAATTTAGAAGGAATAATAATCATCATTGAGTAGCTCATATTATGATAGTAATTTAAAGGGAATAATAATCATCATTGAGTAGCTCATATTATATGTTAAACTATAATTATTCCTCTAGTTACAATAGCATTCAACATTTCAAATATCACATGTGTATTATGATAGTAATTTAGTAAAAATTAGAGTTACTCTCAATTATGCCTCATATTATATTGACTCATAATTATTCCTCTAGTCACAATAATATTCAACACTCCAAATATCACATGTGTATTATCTAAATTATTATCAGTCATGATACACATGTGATATTTGAAATTTTGAATATTATTGTAAGTAGAGGAATAATTCTAAATTAATATCATGGAATTTTCATTGGAATGTTAAATGTTATTATAACTAGAGGACCAACTATAGTTTAATATATAAAATGAGCTACTCAATGATGACTATATTATTTCCTTCAAATATCACATGTGTATTATGATAATAATTTAGAGGGAACACTATAGTCTATAATTTCTCTGTTTTCCTATTATTCATGCATCACAGTCAAAGGGTTAAAAATCGAATTACAAAACGAGCTTACCAATTAATTATTTAATTAAAATTGAATAGAAAATTGAATAAAAAATATATCAAATTGAAAATTGAATGAAAAATATATCAAATTGAAAGTTGAATAATAAATTGAACAAAATTGAAAATTGAATAAAAAATATATCAAATAATTTCTCTGTTTTTTTTTTATTATTCATGCACTGCAGTCAAAGGGTTAAAAATCGAATTACAAATTAATCAAAGAAAGGTGAAAGAAAAATAGCGTTCGTTGTGGTCAGAGAAAATAGGTTGCAACGTTTAATCGAGGACGATCCCAACGGTGGTTCGTTAACGATTTCAGATGCTCTTCTCGAGGACTTGCAAACAAGTGTCTCGAGAAGTGCCACCCCGAGTCGAGGAGGCGTGGCACCGTCGTCCCAAGTGGAGTATCGCGTGGCTGCAAATCCCACGAAAGTGGTATCCGAGGCCAGGTGAGCGAACACGAAAAAGAAAAATGTACCTTTCAACGTTTCGACGGGGGCAAACAAAAAAAAAAAAATTCGATTTCAGACCCATTTCGCCGTCGCGAACGATGACCACCACCACGGAGAAATACGTGAGCAGTGGACCAAGTGGCGCGACCAGTGGCATACCCGGTTTAGAGTTCATCGATTCGGAATTGCAAAACGTGAGTCCCACAAAAATATATTGATCTAACTTGGGTCTTGTTTGTCTAATTTTTTGTGCTAGAAAACGACTTAATGGAAGTGTTTCAATGTTTGTTTGGGGGGTTACTTACGAGGGGATGATTGGTAGCTAGATTGTAGGGGTTTGTGTATTTATAGGACAATTTTTTTAATTTATTTTTGTGTAATTTTTAATTTGTGGGAAGTGTTATATTTGGGGGTTGAAACAACCCTCTAGAAAGCTTCCATTTTACTGTTTTTGTTATTAACACTTTACCGACCGGTAGCCTATTAATCGACTTTTTACCGACCAACGCTTTACCGACCGATAGTCGATAAATCAGTTTTTTTTACCGCTCAACACTTTACCGACCGGTAGCTTATTAATCGGTTGTCATGAAAATAAAAAATATCACTAGATTTAATTAAAATGTAATAGCAGAAAGAGACCAATATAGTAACCACTGTCGCAAAGTTTCTTTAATATAGAAAATACGTAAAGAAACGAATTATTATATTTGGGGATTGATAGAACCCTCTATAAAGCTCCCATTTTACTGTTTTTGTTATTAAAAATCTGAATTTGCATAAAAATCCACTCTCTAGTAACTATAGACAAACTTAAGTATTTTCGATTCTAATGCAGCCATATTGAAAATCTACACAATGCATTTAATATAAAAAATAAATAAAGATACGAATTATTATATTTGGGGATTCGGAAAACCCTGGGAAAAATTTTAATGAGGGATTCCAGAGGCCAAAATAAGACGAAAATCAAGAATACCAATTTGTTGATGGAGGCTTCCTGAAAAAGTTATTAACAATTAAATTCAAAAATTTCAAGTCGTTCTGGAAAAATTTTTTTCTCGAAAATGCGCAGGATTTCAGGGGTATTTGTAACGACCAAAAATGATTGCAATCGACCCCTGCAACCGAAAATAATTTTTTTAGAATGATTTGAAAAATTTTAATTTCATCGAAATATTTGTCCATTTACTGAATTTTTTTTCTCGAATTTAATACACAAAATACATAATGATACGAATTATTATATTTGGGAGTTGATAGAACCCTCTACAAATCTATTTCATAATTTCAATTAACAAAAACAGTAAATTAGCTTCGAGATCCACATTCTATTTCTGATAACTCCTCAACAACGATATTATAAACAAATTTTAAATTACTTTGCGTTTGTAGTAGTTATTGAGACACGCTGATGGAGATTACGATTAGATTGCTAGACATTCAATATACATGCGATAGTAAGATCGAATGCAGTCAATCGTTACATTAAATTACACGTTCGCCAGGGCTAGAAAACCGTGACCCGGTAGAATTTACGATCGTATTTATCGCTACAGTCGTCGTGTTAAATGCATAGTAATTGTTCATTCAGCCTATCTCCATACAGACACGAGTAATCGGAATATCGAACGGTATTAAAGGATAGTAGGTAGATAATTGCATATAAGTGCACTGCATATTCAGCTTGCGCATAACCAGTTGCAATGGCCAGCAAACTTTCCTGTGTACGTTCAAGTTGTTTATGTCAGAGTCCAGCAGGGGAGGGTGGAACGTCGATCATCGAAAATAATTGGGAGACAAAGCCACCAATCTCTGGTTACAAAGATAATATGCATTGAAAGTGCACTTCTTCAAATAAAAGAATATCAATTTTAAAAATATTACTTTGAAAACATAAATTACTTATGCAAGGTATCTAATAAAAATAATATGAATTGGAACCGTACTTCTTAAGATAAAAAAAAGTAATATAAATTTTAAAATAAATATTACTGTAGGTGGAGAAATAAACAACAATCATATCTTACAGAATAAAAATAATATAAATTGAACGGTACTTTTTAAGATAAAAGAAGTAATAAAAATTTGAAAAATATTACCGTAGTTGAGGAAATAAATTACACATGTATATATGTATACTAGCATGCCCTGTCTCGGCTTCGTTCGACCTTGTAAAAAGCAATTTATGACCAGACGATCGTCCTGACATATATATCCGCGATAATGCAATTCACTCGCGAGAAAGCGCTGGAGAAGTTTCGCCACCTGGCGGTAACTCGCAGTACTGCTACGGGCGAGGTATCGCGCGGGCCGAATATGCGCATGCGCGCGCAAGTAGTCACGTGGCCTGCCAAACAGTCGTACACATGAAATGTTTGCATATAAATTACATGTTAATAACGCGCTTCTGAGGCATGCTACATAGCCTATGCCCGTCCTCGAGTATGCAGAAATAACGTGTCAAAATTTGAGAAAGATCGGTTCAATAGTTCTTGAGTTATGCGCGAACATAAAAATCGGCTCTCTCTTTATATAACAGTATATTCATTCTGTATAAAAAAGTAGTATAAATTCAGACGAGCATTCAATGCATATGGGAGCCCCCCACTCGACACGAATAGTAATTCCACTCGATGTTATTCATTCATTACAAAGATTCACCAGCTATTTATAGCATACTCTTCCAATGCAGTCGAACACAACCACACGCGTTTATTAATTATAGTAGCTAGTCGAGACTAGCGCAGAGAAGCCTACGATGATGGACAAGGACTCCTATAACAGGTTTCCCCATTAGCATTCAAAACGCAATTAATGAATTTTTTGCTTCAGGTGCAGCCTGGCCAAAGCAAAACGATTGCATACAAACAAGTGTCGTACCAGTACAACAAGAATCTCGATGGAAAGCCAATCGGTAAGTTTTTTAAATTGTTTCGGTATTTTTATTATTGTGGAAAATGTTTGGAAGAGATTGGTGGAAAAGGATTGGCTCTGAGAGTGAAAATAGAGTTGCAGTCGAGGCAGGTTGATGTCTCGGGACTAGTTTTTGGTAAAAAGTATTACGTTCGTGACGGGAACACGCCTAATATGCTGCTACCTTCGACCGTGTGTCGAGAGGAATCGCGCGCAGGCGCGTGTTTTGAACGATCGTGGAAGGTAGGGGAGAGCTTGGTCACTCGTGTCGCTCCTTTTAAGGCGCGGAACGGCCTTGCAGATATACTGTTAATTAACAATGAGAACGACGAAACTAGGGAGGCTCGATATCTCGCGAGAAAATCAATTCTCGCGATCGTGGACCTCGAAAACCTTGCAATTTTGGCAACGTGATATTTATTAATTAACGTTAGGTTGGGAAACACAAACTCGACGCTTCAGAGACCTCACACGGGATTTCTATTTTTTTATAATTTTTCGATACAGAATCCATTTTGTTGGGAAGAATAATTTAAAAAAATCGATTTTTGGATTGTGGACTTGAAATTTAGGGAATAAGCAATTTATTAATTAGTGTTAGGTCGAAACTTGATTTTTAGACTCGTGAAATACGAATTCGAAAATTTCAGAGCCTAACACCCCCTTGGAATTTCTATTTTTTCCTAGTTTTTCGATGCAGAATCCATTTTGTTGGGAAGAACAATTTAAAAAAATCGATTTCTGGATTGTGGACTTGAAATTTAGGGAATAAGCAATTTATTAATTGGTGTTAGGTCGAAACTTGATTTTTAGACTCGTGAAATACGAATTCGAAAATTTCAGAACCTCACACCCCCTTGGAATTTCTACTTTTTCCTAGTTTTTCGATGCAGAATCCATTTTGTTGGGAAGAACAATTGAAAAAAATCGATTTCTGGATAGTGGATTTGAAATTTAGAGAATAAGCAATTTATTAATTAGTGTTAGGTCGAAACTTGATTTTTAGACTCGTGAAATACGAATTCGAAAATTTCAGAGCCTAACACCCCCTTGGAATTTCTATTTTTTCCTAGTTTTTCGATGCAGAATCCATTTTGTTGGGAAGAACAATTTAAAAAAATCGATTTCTGGATTGTGGACTTGAAATTTAGGGAATAAGCAATTTATTAATTGGTGTTAGGTCGAAACTTGATTTTTAGACTCGTGAAATACGAATTCGACACTTTTAGAGGCCTCACATTTTAGAATTTTTATTTCCTTTTCTATTTTTTTCGATGAATTTTGTTAGGAAGTAAAGTCTCAATAAATTCTCTGAGAAAATTAAATTATTTAAACAGAAAATTTTATTGGAGTCATGAAAGATACTTTGGATAATAGACCTGTGATTTATTAATCACTATTGGGTCGAAACCAGATTTTTAAATTCGTGGAACACACACAATTCTCATTTTTATAGGAAGTAAAATCTAAAGAAAATTTAACCTGAGTCATGAAAGAGATACTAAATTGTTGCTTTACTTGAATTGATAGTTCCAAGGTTTATAAAAAATTGATAATAATAACAACTAAATGGACCGTGGATACACATACGTGAAATGTTGAATTTCAGGCATACGGGGATTATGTTAATAAGTATGCATTATGCAAGGCGAGTCGCGGGCGCTGTAAATGTCGAGACTGCTGAAATTCCGCGAGAGTACGATAAACTATGATCAGAAGTAACACGGCACCGCCATTATGCGGAGAAGATTTCCGCGCTGAGTCCCGTCTCTCTATATGGAAGTGACGTAGAGACCGGAGTGTGTTGTTCGCGGTAACACGCGATACAGAACCGTATCCATATTAGGGCTGCGTACAACAGAAGGTTGACCCGATTTCTCCGTCCCTCTACCGCGCTCTGAAAGAGAAAATAAAAACACGAAATATCTCGACGAACGGTAGGAAGGACGAAATGGTCAACATCGAGGCGCGAGGATGACCATTGCCATCGGGTCACCGGGTGACGGTCGTTCGCCAGAATTCTAAACCACCCCCTCTTTATATAGAATTATTGAAAAGCCTTCTGAGAACCCCTGTTCATTTTTTATTTCCATTTTTTCTTTATTAGAGCTTGAAGTGAATTTTTTTAGATTTTCGAGAATTTTTTGTGAGTAAACTGTGAGGTCTTCATAAGTCAAATTTATAGGGTTTAATTGTAGATATTGAAGTGATACTTTCAAATTTTTTGAGGCAAAAATAGTTAAAATTGAAGGCACTGTATATTTTCAAACATACTAGTGCATTTCATACTAGTGCATTTTTGTAGACTTTCTTGAGGAATTTTTTGTCAATAAACTATGAGACCTTTTCCAACCAAATTTACAGAGTTTAATTGTAGATATTGAAGTGATACTTTCAAATTTTTTGAGGCAAAAATAGTTAAAATTGAGGGCACTGTATATTTTCAAACATACTAGTGCATTTCATACTAGTGCATTTTTGTAGACTTTCTTGGAGAATTTTTTGTCAATAAACTATGAGACCTTTTGCAACCAAATTTACAGGGTTTAATTATAGATAGTGAAGTGATACTTTCAAATTTTTTGAGGCGAAAATAGTTAAAATTGAGGGCACTGTATATTTTCAAACATAGACGATTATAAAATGCAATAATATGAAGTGCATTTTTTTAGACTTTCTTGGAGAATTTTTGGTGAATAAACTATGAGACCTTGAGCAGTCAAATTTACAGGGGTTATTTGGATATATTTCAGGGGCGTATACGAATTTTTTCGACGAGATCGAGTCAAAATTGGAGGCACTGTATAATCTCAAACATTGTCGATTTTAACACTAGATTTACGGAAGCCGTCAATTTGACGGATGCCAGATTCCATATTTAAAATTGTAGAACGCGTAAATATTAATTTTTAACAACTTACGTTGAATTTGCTTGATGCAATGGCATGAATGCATATTCTAATTAAAAGAAAAATCGTATTTTATGATAATCGTCAACACGAAAGGTATCAATAAATATACGCGCGATCAATGCCCGTAAATCTAGTGTTAAAATGCACTTGTACGAAGTGCATTTTTTGTAGACTTTCTTGGAGAATTTTTTTTGAGTAAACTATGAGACCTTTTGCTGTCAAATTTACAGGGCTTATTTACACATACTTCAGTGGGTATATACGAATTTTTTCGACGAGATCGAATCAAAATTGGCAACACTACATAATCGCGAACATTAACGATTTTAAAATGCACTAGTACGAAGTGCATTTTTTGTAGACTTTCTTGAGGAATTTTTTTTGAGTAAGCTATGAGACCTTTTGAAGTCAAATTTACAGGGTTTAATTATAGATATTGAAGTGATACTTTCAAATTTTTTGAGGCGAAAACAGTTAAAATTGAGGGCACTGTATATTTTCAAACATAGACAATTATAAAATGCATTAACATGAAGTGCATCTTTTTAGACTTTCTTGGAGAATTTTTTGTGAGTAAACTATGAAACCTTTTGAAGTCAAATTTACAGAGTTTAATTGTAGCTATTGAAGTGATACTTTCACATTTTTTGAGGCAAAAAAAGCTAGAATTGAGGGGGCACTGAATATTTTCAATCATAGACGATTTTAAAATGCATTAATATGAAGTGCATCTTTTTACACTTTCTTCGAGAATTTTTTGTGAGTAAACTATGAGACCTTTTGAAGTGAAATTTGCAGGGTTTAATTACAGATATTTAAGTAATACTTTCAAATTTTTTGGGCCAAAAAAAGTCAAAATTGAGGGCACTGTATATTTTCAAACATAGTCTCAAAATTAAAGGAGAAAACTCGATAATAACAATAATGACAACGCTTCGAATTTAAATTAAAAAAATATATAAAACCTACAAATTTTGAGTTGATTTTGATAGGAACTATAGTCATACATAAACTGAATATGCATCTAAAATTTAAAATCAATTGATCAAGTAGATTTTGAAATACGAACAAAAAAAGATCGATTTTTTCAATGATTCTCACTAAAATACCGCAATAATGAATTCAATTTTCTTTTTCTATTCTACAGATACGTGGACAACAACGGACAATGCGTTGCCTAACGCTAGCTCGGCCTTGATGTGAGTACAATTCTCTCTTGTAGAACACTTGAAAATATCACGCCTGTCTGAATCGTTGCCAAGAAATTCATACGTAGATCCATACTTCCCACCAAAAATAGAAACCAATACAAATCAAAATTCATGCATAAAATCCTGAATTTCGATTATTTCACTGTCATAATATCATCAAATCCAAAAAATAATTCTCTCTTAAATTTCACAGCGACAACATTCGCGAAAGGACGTACGAAGAAAGCACGATCCATCGAGGCTCGGAACCTGCTAGCAAAACATTCAACAGAGAACTAGTGAGCACTTTTCATACTCAAAACATAGTAACTCGTGACATAATAATCGCAAAATTTTAATTTCAGGTATACAACGATGGTTCCACGCCTCGTTCGAAACAGACCTCGCCTCTGCCTGGCGTCCAACAGAGAGACGTCAAATACATTCACGAATCTTCATGTAAGTATGTCTTAAAAGATCGTCTACTTTCATACAGAGCAATTTAACAGAGTTTTTCGAGTTCTCACCTGGGCTATTTAAACATTCAAGGCTACCAAACGGAACCACCACCGTTCCTGACCACGGGGACCCCAAACGCCGCTCAGGAATACGGAAACACGGAGTACATACCGGTGCCATCGCCAACGCCAACGATACCGATCAACCTGGCACCGGGACCCAACACGAAAGTCACGACCACGATCAAAACATACACCTACGAGCTACCAGGAGCACCTGAGACGTATCTACCGGGTGGCGGTGTGCCAGGAACAGTTGTGCTCCCAGGTGACCAAACGATCACCTACACGTTACCCAAAGGCGCCAGCTCCACCACGGATAAAACGGTCACCTACCAAACGGTGACTGAAAACGTTCCACCCAGGACACCGATCAGGTACGGAAGTCCACCTCTGGTGACTGACATCACGAAGAAGTCGACGACCCTGCACCAGGAATCGAAATTCTTCAGAGAAGAGCACCTCGGAGGCCAGCCAGGCCAACCGACTCCGGTTGTCTATCACTCTGATCCGCCATTGCAGACCACGCTCACGCGAAACGAGAAGTACTACCAGGTCGAGGGTAGCTACCCTAACGGACATGGCCCTGGTGATCGACCAGACTACCCGGGAACGACTGTTATTTATCAGAATCAACCACCCACGATAAACGAGACACACACCACGATTAATCGGATCGAGGAACATTATCCCAGCAGGTCGCCACCTGGTGGTCGATACGTGACACCTGAGAAACCGGGAACACCGGTTAATTATTACACTGTGACGCCACAGGCCACCCCACCGCAGTCGAACACGACTATATATAAGTTTTCTAATACGACCACGACTGTACCCCCTAATAAGAATGCTGAGGACCATGAGGTGTTGCTACCAAAACCATTTCCGGTCGGTGGGGTTCAAGTCTGCCCCCCTAAGCCTGCTACGATTGAGCAAACTCCGCCGAAAAAGTTGGAAGACCTTATGGCATCCTTCTCTGACTCGGAGGTACGTGAAGAGTTTAGTATTATGGGGAAAAGTGGTTTTTTTTTTTTTTGGTTCTTAGAATTTGTAAATATTCGTCACTAAAATACGCGTTGTTTGTATTTTGAAATATTAAAATCCTTTAATTCGTTGGGGAGTTATGAGTTTTTTAAAGATATGATTGAAATTTTAGGGGAATCAGACATTTTCGGTAATGAATTTTTTTTCTCGAAAGTGAGTAGGATTTCGGGGGTATGTGTAATGACCAAGAATGATTGTAATTGACCTCTGTAGCTAAAAATATTTTTTTTAGAATGATTTGGAATTGTTTAATTTCGTCTAAAAATTTCAGTAACGACTCGAATTTTTTTCTCGAAATTGAGTAGGATTTCGGGGATATGTGTAATGACCAAGAATGATTGTAATTGACCTCTGTAGCTAAAAATAATTTTTTTAGAATGATTTGTAATTTTTTAATTTGACCGATTTTTGGAGAATTTTTTTCTCGAAAGTGGTTAGGATTTCGGGGGTATGTCTATTCACCAAAAATGATAATAATCGACCCCCACAACTAAAAATAATTTTTTTAGAATGATTTGAAAATTTTTTTTTTCGCCGAAAAATTTGGGCATTTATTTGAATTTTTTTCTCGAAAATGCGTAGGATTTGGAGGGTATGTCTGTTCACCGAAAATGATTGTAATCGACCCCCTCAACTAAAAATATTTTTTCTAGAATGATTTGAAATTTTTTTTTTCGTTGAAAAATTTAGGCATCTATTTGAATTTTTTTCTTGAAAATGCGTAGGATTTTGGGGGTATGTCTGTTCACCGAAAATGGTTGTAATTGAACCCCAAAACTGTAAATAATTTTTTCAGAACGATTTGCAATTTTTTAATTTCGTCGAAAAATGTAAGCACCTACCCGGTGTCGATTTTTCATAAGAATTCATTTTCAATTTTTAATAAATTTGTTTGACGCGCTACGGAAATTTTGTCTAATACTTTTCTGTAGGTACCCATGAGCTCTACTTCAGAAAAAAGTTTCATTGAAATATATTCACTATTGTAAGAGTTATGGCTGTTTGAAAATTGAACCATTTTTATGGAGTTTTTCTAATTTTACGGGGTCAATGATTAACTTTTCGAATATTTTTGGAATTTCTACATATTCTCCACTAAAATACGCGTCGTTTGCATTTTGAAACATTAAAATCGCCCAATCCGTTCAAAAGTTATGACGTTTTAAATATACGCATGCAATTTCGAGGGACGATTTCTGGCCAGAAATTATATTTTCGGTCACGAATTTTTTTCTCGAAACTGAGTAGGAATTCGGAGGTATGTGTATTCACCAAAAATGATTGTAATTGACCTCTCCAACTAAAAATAATTTTTCTAGACTGACTTAAAATTTTTTAATTTGACCAATTTTTAAAGAATTTTTTTCTCAAAAATGCGTAGGAATTCAGGGATATGTCTATCCACCAAAAATGATTATAACTGACCCCCTCAACTAAAAATAATTTTTTCAGAACGATTCGAAATTTTTTAATTTTGTCGAAAAAGGGGACAACCCTCCATCGATTTTTCTTAACAATTTTTCATTTTTAATCATTTTGTTTGACGTCCTATAGAAAAATTGTCTAATACTTTTTTGTAGGTATTCATGTGCTCTACCTCAGAAAAAAGTTTCATTAAAATATATTCACTATTGCAGGAGTTATGGTCGTTTGAATATTGTACCCTTTTTATGGGGCTTTTCTCACTTCTCTACCTAACAAAATCAGCACCAAAGAAATATTATACGTAGCAAAGTCCACGAGTAATACATTTGTTATCAATTTCCAGCGCGAAGTACTAGAAAACATCGAGAAAAGAGAAAAAGGACAACAAAAAGAATCACCGAACGTTAAAAAGGAAGTCGACTTTCTGCCCCACACACCGCCCAAAGTAAAAAGCAAAAATGTTGCTGGGCCTCCGGTCTACTATCCCCCTGGGTCAGGAGAATTCACCAAAAAGGAAGAATCTAGCGCAGCAATGTCGCAGGCAAGCGTAAGTCTCCATCCTGTATGCAATAAAATTTCAATCAATTTACATAAAATAACCATTAGATACATACTCATGTTTTAAAATGGCCGTCTGTAAAGATTTAATTCCCAGAACACTTACCTGCCATGTCTGACAATTCAGTCTCGAACCTGTGACAACTTGAGGAACAACACTACACTTTGAACCGAATTTCTATTGTTTATTTTGCACTAAAATTTTTAAACTTTCATAAACGGCGATGTATTATAAATTTTATCGATAATCGCCATTTTTCTTTTATAGGGAGGATGGCAAAAGGCTAGCGCAAAATACGAATACGAAGCATCCAGCAAGAGCAAATCGAAAACCAAAAGCGGGGGGGCTGTGGTCCCCGTTTGCCTGCCCCTTTGTTGCGCCATGCCGTGTGTAATTATATAACCTATTGCAAGATTAATATAAAATCGTATCGATCGGCGATATTAACACTTTACCGACCGATAGCCTATTAATCGACTGTTTTACCGGCCAACGCTTACCGACCGATAGCCTATTAATCGACTGTTTTACCGGCTAACGCTTACCGACCGGTAGCCTATTAATCAACTGTTTTACCGGTCGACGTTTACCGACCGATAGCCGATTAATCAACCGCTACCGGTCGGTAAAGTGTTAACAAAAAAATCCATATTTAATAGCTCGAACGAAAAAAACACGTCTGACTTAATCAGTCTTCCGTTACTCGAGTATGTTAAAAAGCAAAAATGAATCTTTAGCGTAGTAAAGAATCTTAGAAAGATGTACAAATGGCGAGTAGAAAAAAAAAATAGACGATTAAAAAATTGTTACAATTCCAGTTCAAAGCAAAAGTAAAAAGAAAAAATATCGTAATTGTACAGTCGATAATTGTCATAATGACGTCTGTTTTAATTGCATATAACATAATTACACAATCATTTAAATTCTCCAATACTCGTCTTTGTCACTCATTAAATTATTCTAACGATGTAAAGTAGCTTTTCTATGTAACATCGAGTGTATATTGCTGCATATATTAGACATTGTTTAATATCTTACTATATTTTCATTCTGTTGTATCTACTATAAATTAAAAGATTTATTTATTTTTCTTTTCTTCGTTAAAAAAAATACTTTTAACGTTTGTCCGTAAGTTCTACCAATTTGTTATATATAGTATCATACTTATATTTATATATGCTTATATATTGTTAAAAATCACTTGGTTTTTATTAAAATTTTTATCTTAAAAGTGTTTCCGAGAGTTTAGGGTAACAAAGTATAGAGAGTAATGTGCCAAGACAATTTTCTATAAATAATTTCGTTAATGTATATCTTTTTTTATCGTTCTATTATTAAAACAATATTATATGTACAATATATTAGCAAGTATACACAATTATGCTTTAAATAATAACTATCTATATACCCACACGGAGTTTTACACCCGAAAAATATTTGTACTATATTCAAATTTCAGTCTACCGCATACTTAATAAATCGAGCGTTCGCCGTGCCTAAAAATGTAAAATAATATTAGCGAAACACTTTCAGTAGCTTAGAGCGACTTTACTATAAATAAATTTAAGCGAATAGTCACAAAGCCAAGTGTCTTTTACGAATCGTAATTAAAATTATAATTTTAAGATAATACTGTGAATTATGGTGCTATAATAATTGTAGTGAATACAAAGCATGTAATTATAATGCACGCTTGTGTATTAAAAAATACATGTATACGAATACTGTCTTTAAATATATGTAAAAATTGTGCCATGTCGATACATATAAAGCGTGTAAACAGATAATAGCAGCTTCTACTTTAATAAAGTGTCCACTCCGTCGATATATCCGATTTTATCTTTATTTTTCCATCGTCCATACTTTAAAATACAGTCTTATCACTAAATATCAAATTGTATTATAGCACATTGGTAGGGATCTCTTTAATAAAAATATACAGCGTACACAGTAGCCACACAGAATATTGTGTCCTGAAAAAAAGTTAAACCTATTGGATGTATCTGACGACGCTATAAATAAGGATAAAATATTATCAAAGTGCTCGATTTTATATTTTAATAGGGATATCGTAGATTCTATAAGATTCTAAATGTTTTTTTAAACAATGTTTCATTCAAGTTGAGTCAAAAACCTAATAACAATAAAGACACAGATACGTTCTTTGTATTTCATTAAGAATTCTACTACTTCAATTGCAACGACCTGTATGTATTATACCGTTGCCTAAATAAAGGATTTGTGCGATGAATTTAAATATTAAAATTGATTAGAATGTTCCTTACATTTATAAAACTATCATAAGCATATGTATCTGCTTCTGCGTCCCAAATACATCTCGTACCCATTTTTATCCCTGCACCATGTTGCTCACCCAAAACCACATTTACGATATATTTGTAACGTTTGAACTTTAACTCTAAAAGTATACAAGAGATCATTTAACGCTCCGAATCGCCTCCTAAAAGTTAATTTTAATCCGAAATACCCGATTCGCAGAAAGAAACTTCACCTTTAACTTTCTCTCTAATTATATCTGCTATATCTTTGGTCCATTGAACAGCTTCTTGGCTGTCGTACGTTTTCGCAGAGAGCTGATCGAACAATACATTATGTATAACTTCTTTAGCACTTAAGGGTTTAAACCTGTGTTTAAATTTTTTAAACAATTTATAAATATATAGACACGGACAAATTTTATCAGATACTCCAATTTTTCAATTATATCGAAGTTGATGTGGTACCAACTTAAATGTTGATACTACCTTAATACAATTTAAAATAAATATACGAGCGTAGAAAGTGAGGTTATGTTAGTAAACTGTATGTCCTTCCTAAGCATTTTATTAAAGAAACGTAAAAGAAGACACAATTTAACGGTGTAAAATATAAATGTAAATGAAGTAAAGTACTTCTCGTGTAGCTGTGGTCGTATTTGATAAACTGGTTGTTGAGAAGGCGCAGTCTCAGGGACTTCGAGGATCTCTAATTTCACCTGCGATTTCTCCTCTTCCTCGACATTTTCTACCGGCAATTCGTTAGCTGACTCTAACGAATCCTTGATCTCAATGTTTTCCTCCATTTATCCGAGTTTTATGCGCGTTTTACAAAGATAATCTCTTGTTGCACTTCACTGAGGTTATGACACGTATTGAATCGAATTCGGACCACAGATGGCGCGCGAGATCACTGATCGTGATTCCAAACTCACGATTGTTGTAAATAAAATTAAATCACGACTATATTTGTGTATTTGAGTGAAATATTTTTTGTAAAATACTTCAATTTATTTTGCATATAATATAAAATCGAAATTACTTCCCATTTTTTGTATATGACAATATTAAAAATAAAAAGTAATCCATTCCTCTCAGTTCCTCCATCTTTAATCAGTATTTTGAAGAGTAGATGTTTAGGAAACAAAAATAGAAATATAAAATATATCTGTTTTGAAAGGGGTAGATATATTTGATTTACAGTTATAATTTAAGTTGTTATACTAGCATATATGCTTTTGTTTACTTCATTAGTAATTCTCACGTCATTTCACTTTTAATTGCTATAATTAACATTATAATGCAATTTACGCGTTCCTCGTTCGTCTGGATCAATACATACAATATGATGTTATCTCCATTTATTGATCAGGAATCATGTGAATGTTTATCTTACAAAATGTATTACGAATTCGCTGCAACGTTTACAGCAATTCGTGAAGCGTTCTAGCTACGTTATACTTTGCAACTGCAACCCGTCTTATCATATTCTTCATTAATAGTGATAACATATCTTCTTGGCAAGAAGAACGAATCTCTCGAAGAATATACGTGTTTTGGAGGCCTTCGATTTCGGATACTGTCGTCGGGTCAAAGAACATGAACTAGTCCCAACAAATGAAGACACCGATTGCTCTTATATTTAACAGAACGGAAAATCCGAGCAATTTACTGAACGCGCAACGATTGCGTACTTCGAGCAATTTCGATCCAAGCCGGTCGTTTTCAAATCAAAAATTCCCGCTTAATACTCGCCCTTGAACCCTAACAAGGCTTACAGCAACACACCACGAAATTCTCGTCGTCGATTATGCGGTACTGGTAGTTCTTGTAAGTGGTGAAATCCGATTCACGTAATTGATTCACATGGTTGTAGATCTTTTTGATTACTGGCGGGAAACTCGGGACGTTTGCGATCGCAGCTATTTCATCGTAATACGCCCACTGTCTCTCCTTCAGTTTAATGATGTGCCTCGACTAGAAAAACGGGAGAATAATCCTTTTTTCCATTAACATTTCAGACGTTAAAAATATTTATAGAAATTAGTTATTCATACAAAGATATATGTGCATGCTGTTATTAGGCTAACTCTGAGCATTTTTTAATAATGTTATGACAGTGTCGCGAGCAAGTTCCACTCACATATAGGACCAGTTAGTGCGATTATGTCGGTGTTAGTGTCCCCAACACGGATAAAAAGAACAGCCTAATCGAATCCCAAACAGGCAAACCTCACACAGACGAGACTCCCGAGTACCAGGAATGTTTCGCGATCAAACCTAATGGAAAACGACCCAATAAATACCATCTCTATAAATGTTAATAACGTACCGGGATGCCTTGATCTAATAATGATTTCTTTTCAGCCTCGTATTCGTCGCGCATTTGTTCGTAAGGAGGTAATTTGATATGACCTTCGAGAATACCTAGAATGTACTGTGCTTGTATATGGAACATCGGGAAAGGAATCACTATTCCCGGTAGTCCCATAATAAACAGATTTGGATAATCCATGTGTATCAGGTGTTTGTAAATAGGCTCCACGTGGTTGTCGTCCGTACGCAACTCGACTTTAGCGGACATAAATGGATAAGAAAACTTGTATCCTGAAAACAGTATACGATTGAAATTATAAATATAAATCGAAGGTTTAACGACGATCGCCAGGGTCCTACCGAGGGACAAAACGATCTATTTAGGTTCTACGTGAGAAAATCATAGTTTGAATGATAATATTGAAGATAAAATTCGACAGAGCCCTGACACTCGTTTTCTTATGTATAATTACTGCGTTAACTTAGGATACCTTGATCGCTTATATGTACGAAGTAGATCAAGTCTTTTTACCGGTACAATATATGAAGTTGTCTATTTCAGCCGTGGAACCATCATGGAAAATGAAAATATTCCCTTGAATAGATTCTATTCCGGGCCTCTGCTCCACGTTTGCCAACATTTTCGTATCAACAGGCTCTGGTAGATTGTGGCTTAAATACACCTGCATTGTCAAATAACAGAGAAACAAATTCTATGGTTTTTTTTCATTTTATTAAGGGGGAATTCTCGTGTAACGACATTAAAATTTAAAGTTTCGTGGCGAGAGTATCATCAATGTATTGACGAGATTCTCCCGAGAAAAATGAGTACAAACACGACACCATTCGGATAATTTTTAATTATACGAAATTTAGAATTTGTCAAAATTAGTTTGAGTACGCCAAAATGGGGTAAGAGTGTCATCAATGCATTGGCGAGACTCTTCCGAGAAAAATGAGTACAAACACGACACCATTCGGACAATTTCTAATTACACATAATTTAGAATTTTTAAAAAATATGTTAAGTAAGTCAAAATATGATGAGAGTATTATCAATGTATTGGCGAGACTTTCCCGAGGAAAATGAGTACAAACACGACACCATTCGGACTACTTTTTATTCTACCTCAAAATGTTTTTGAAAAATTTTCAATCATGTGTAATTAAAAATTGTCCTAATGATACCGTGTTTGAACTCGTTTTTCTCAGGAGAATCTCGCCGATACATTGATAATACTTTCATCCCATTTTGGCTTACTCAAACTATTTTTGAAAAATTCTGAATTACGTATAACTAAAAATTGCCCGAATGATACCGTGTTTGTACTCGTTTTTCTCAGGAGAATCTCACCGATACGTTGATAATACTCTCACCACATTTTGGCTCACTCAAACTATTTTTGAAAAATTCTCAATTACGTATAATTAAAAATTGTCCGAATGGTGCCGTGTTTGTACTCGTTTTTCTCAGGAGAATCTCGCCAACATATTGGTAATACTCTCACTTTAATCTGAAAAATGTGAAGAGAAATAAAAAAGGGAACTGTTACACGAGAATCCTTTCTTGAACTCTGTGCCTTTAAAGACATATTCTACGCCGTGCATTCACCTTCTCTGCGTATTGCGAGACCTCGACAGCAATATCAATACCAGACCAAGATGCACCGAGGATGCAAACTTTCTTTCTAGCGTACGCTTCGGGTATCCTGTACTGATGTGAATGTATGCGTCCTCCAGAGAAACTTTCGATACCTGGAATGCGTGGAATATGACCTACAGTGTAATGACCATTGCACAAGACCACGGCGTCGAACGTTTTAGTGATTTCTACGTTGGTCTCCATGTCTTTGTAAGTGATCATCCAGATTGTCTGGCCGTTTCGCAGAGTCTCTGGTTCCACGTGTTTCACCAGTGCGTTGAACTGAGAACGTTACGTTTGTTTCACAAAAATAAAAAATGATAAGTTTTCTAACATCGAACTTTGAATTTTCTTTTCTCAAAAATTTATTCAACGAGGTTGATCTTTACCTTTATATGAGAATACAAGTTAAAATGCTTCGCGTAATCCAAAAGGTACTCCCTAATTACAGTGTGATGAACGAATGACGGACCCTCGTTATTTTTCATTGGAAAATCTGGTATTTGCATAATTTCCCTAGGAAGATTTGTTCTGTAATTTAATAATCAAACACATCGTTAACAATATATCAAAAACATTCCAAAATTTTTTTGTACTCTTAAACAAGTGAATTTCATTTTGGACGAAGCGATAAACACCTTTGAAAATGTTAATTATTAGTGGCAGACGGTTCGAGCAGAACGTTTAAACGGTTTTGTTTTCACGTCACTTGCACGATAATGGCGGTAGTCGTGTTCTAATCGGTCTAGTCTTGTCGCGATAAACTTTGCTGACACGCGATACACTTTTACCAATTACAGACTTTAATTCTATTGACCAACGAAATGTAACGAAGCTAATCACGGCGCTAAGAAACCATGAGAAACCATTTTCCAAAAGGGCTGAGCGAGGACTGACTTTATCTAATCTCCCTTCATAAGTACCCCTAAATTACTCGAAGAATAACTATAGCAGTTACTTAAATTTTCAACGTTTAATTTCTCGAGGAAGACACGAGTGACATTAATAAATATGAAAAGATAAGAGACATATTTATTATCGATACATTAATTTTAATTTTTGTCTTGTTATTTCCAATATTTTTTCTTTGGTGTTTTCGAGGCAATTTTAAGAGTCCCTTTTTCGTAATTGTCAAGCAACGATCGAATCGAATTTGCACAACACTGACCTTAGGTTCTTGTACATGCTACTATGGATTGGTAATCCACGTTTATCGACGTCAGTTTCGTTGGTGTAAACCCACGTCCCGCCAATTTGATCGGTTTGCTCGAACAAAGTGACACTGTAAGTGTCCAGCCTGGCAGCTGTGTGACGAGCAACCACCAATCCGGCCACACCACCGCCAACTATGGCAATTCTCGTTTTGCTACTGGGCATATTTCCTACAGAAATTTTCTCGATACCTATCAAACGGAAGCAAAACAAACCACTTGTTATTTATATTCACAGAGACACTCAGCTACTGCTGGTCTAAGTTTGCGTGGCTCTATGTAAACAAGAACGCATCGAGAATGTCCCTGAGGGGTGTTATCAACCATAACATGCGTTTGATAGTAGCGCCATTAGCCCATCAATTCACTTGACACGAAATCTTTATCCACAGCGTGATAACGTTTTTGAAAAACAGCGATCGTTAAATCCGAATTCCATTCAGGGACGTTCCCTCTTCATTCAACTTTTTGGTATCTCTGACTCCGTTTGACATTCGTGCGTCTCGACTTGATAAATTCGTATGTTTACATTTTGTTATATTATATTTTATGAATGGTACCACGTGTTTATACTACGCGACGCGCGCGGTCATCGCGTTTTCCAATAAAACGAGCTCGCGTCGCGAGAAAAATCATGAACAAAATTGTCTGGAGCAACAAGCATGACTCAAACTGCAATTTTAAAACCATCACTTCTCGGAAATTATTTAATAATATTGAAACGAGAAACGTCAGAAGGCTACTTGTAAATTTTTTAATGAATTTTCGTTATAGATAAATTACTGTCAAAAAAGTAATTAAATGAGATAATTAAATTTGAGATGTCAGTGAACTGTTAATTGATTATTCCAAACTGTTTTACGTGTTCACGAGCGTATGTTCCTGATAAATCTGACGCAACTGTTGGACAAAGTGAACACGAACTTCATCGAGAGTCTGTCCTTTGATTAATATTAAGAAAAAAGAAAAGTAACGAAATATTAGATAGCGTTACGTACAGTATGCGAGATTCTTCGATGTATATCGCGAAGAAAACGAGAGAACAGAGGGTAAGTAATAAACAAAGGAGTAAAACTCGACGTATATCTAATTGACCACCGATATCTTAACGCTCTTTCTGGCTTTCACTTTTCGTTCAAAGACGACGTTCGAGAGGAAGAAAAGAACCAGCGATTATTAGCGCGAGTATGTGTCTATTAGGAGACGTCACCGATCACGATACACTAGAAGGAAACTAATCACCGAAGCGACTCGGTCAGAAGTTGAATTAAGACTGTCTACCCGAAAGCAAGCCGCTTGTTGCAACGACTGTGGCCAAGCTTCCCCTCCGATCCGGTGGCTTACGTAAATACGGAAACGTTTCTTGTAGAAACACACAGTGACACTTAGTATTCGGACACTATAGTGCCCATTAATGCTTTATTTGTACATAAAATCAGTCGTATTGTGCATTCCCGGATAACTGCAATATGCATTCTATGGAGAAATGTTTTTTTTTTAAATAGAGTGACACTTAGCGTCTATTATTGCACTCCTGATCCGTAATTAACACTTTATTTTTATATAGAATGAGTTATATTGCCCATCTCCGGATAACTGAAATATTCGGTCTACGAAAAAGTGTTTTTTTTTCGAAATAGAGTGACACTTAGCGTCTATTATTACACTCCTGATCCGTAATGAACACAGAATGAGTCATATTGTCCATCCCCGGATAACTGAAATATGCATTTTATGGAGAAGTGTTTTTTTTTCGAAATACAGTGGCTATTATTGCACTTTTGATCCGTAATTAGCACTGTATTTGTACATAGAATGAGACATTTGTGCATCCCCGGATAACTGAAATATGTGTTCTATGGAGAAGTGTTTTTTTCGAAATAGAGTGACACTTAGTGTCTATTATTACACTCCTAATCCGTAATGAACACAGAATGAGTCATATTGTGCATCCCCGGATAACTGAAATATGTGTTCTATGGAGAAGTGTTTTTTTCGAAACAGTGACACTTAGTGTCTATTATTGGACTTCTAATCGTAATGAACACAGAATTAATCATATTGTGCATTCCCGGCTAACTGAAATGTGTGTTCTATGAAGAAGTGTTTTTTTCGAAACACAGTGATACTTAGTGTCTATTATTGGATTTCTAATCGTAATGAACACAGAATGAGTCATATTGAGCATCCCCGGATAACTGAAATATGCATTCTATGGAGAAGTGTTTTTTTTTTCGAAATAGAGTGACGCTTAGTGTCTATTATTGCATTCCTGATCCGTAATGAACACAGAATGAGTCATATTGTGCATCCCCGGATAACGGAAATATGCATTCTATAGAGAAGGGTTTTTTTCGAAATAGAGTGACACTTAGTGTCTATTATTGGACTTCTAATCGTAACGAACACAGAATGAGTCATATTGTGCATCCCCTTATATGATAACTGAAATGTGCATTCTACGAAGTATTTCACCACAAATTTTAGTGACTAAAGAGATCCTAGATATTAAAATGAAATATTTTGAATGGAGATTGCCCCATTCCATTGATTTAAGAAGAAAAGAAGAAAACTAATATCATAAAACTCATAATGTCAAATTGACAGGTTCTATAATTATAATATTAAGACAATATTTATTCACAGTTCGTCAAACTTTCAAATCGTTGTATCGAAATATTACGAAAGCACGAGACACCTGGTTTCGCGATTCGATCGTAGTACTGTCAGTTGGAATTTGTACGACAGTTTTTTAAACTGTTTACGGCATGTTTTTTGTATTAATACGGGTTCACGTTACGGCGTACAGTGTTTTGACGCAGTGAGAAAAATTACGAATGAATCTAGAAGCGAATAAATCGAAGAAAAATTTTATTATCGATTATTATGACACTATTTCATAAATTTGATCTACGACAACTTTCCATCATCACAAAATGTAAACAAAGGTCAGAGATGTCTGCAAATAAAACGACTGAATTTCCAGGACTTGAAATTCGATCAATTTTGATAGTCAAAATATTAATATGATTCTAATGATAGAGGAAGTTACTTTTCGAGTGATAAATGGTAATTAACGTTTAATTAAACATAATAACAAGACTATATGGTAGAGGAGCACATTGCAGGCATGTGCAGTGCGTATGTGCACGGTTCAAGAGTCAAAACGATAAAATCTGCATTAATCGCGCGTTCAGACAATTCTAGGCACGCGAACGTTTCCCCACCACTGGACTGTGCAGTCACAGGGTCGCGGATCCGTACAAATGCAAAGCAGTCGGCGAAAGGCGGTCAGAAATAGAGTACTTATGAGTGGCCAGTCGAGTACTCGCTAATGAATTAACCCGCTCACTATGCAGTCAACCTGACACATGATCAGTCAATATTATTTACCATGTAATTACGATTATTAACACTGGAACCACCACACCAATAAAAATTACTGGTTTTATAATTTTATTTTTGTTTTATTTGAAGTCAAAATAATTTCGTGTCGAATTACTTTTGTAAAAAATGAGACCAATTATAACTTTTTTTGTGACCTAATAATTTACTTTATATTTGTATTTTTCATTACACTTATTGTTACTATATTGTGTTTCTATTGTTTACTTTAATGGAAATTAATATTTTTGTTACCCAAAATTCCATAATATGGAATTACTTTTTTTAGAAAGTAATAAATCAATAAATATACAAATATTCTATTACTACGTATTTTTAAAAAAATCATTTTTATTGGTTTTATAATTTTCGTTTCATTTATTTGACATCAAAATAATTTCGTATCGAATTATACTTTTGTAAAGAATGTGATTAATTATAACTTTTTTTGTGACCAAATAATTTACTTTATATTTGTATTTTTCATTACACTTATTGTTATTATATTGTATTTCTTATGTTTACTGTGATGGAAATTATTATTTTTGTTACCCAAAATTCCATAACATGGAATCACTTTTTTTAGAAAGTAATAAATCAATAAATATACAAATATTCTATTACTACGTATTTTTAAAAAATCATTTTGACTGGTTTTTAAACAATTTTGAAAAATTACTATTATAAACCCATTTTGATGAAGATTAGATATGAAGATTATATCGAATATATTTCGAATTATTTCGAATTGTACTGAATTATTTCGAATTATATCGAATATATTGAATTATTACGAATTATATTGAATTATTTCGAATTATTTCGAATTTGTATATTGAATTATTTCGAATTATTACGAATTATATTGAATTATTTCGAATTATATTGAATTATTTTGAATTATTTCGAATTATATTGAATTATATTGAATTATTTCGAATTTGTATATTGAATTATATCGAATATATTGAATTATTTCGAATTATATTGAATTATTTCGAATTATATTGAGTTATATTGAATTATTTCGAATTTGTATATTGAATTATATCGAATACATTGAATTATTTCGAATTATATAGAATTATTTCGAATTATTTCGATTTATATTCAATTATATTGAATTATTTCGAATTATATAGAATTATTTCTAATTATTTTGAATTATTCCGAATTATATAGAATTATTTCTAATTATTTTGAATTATTTCGAATTATATTGAATTATATTGAATTATTTCGAATTTGTATATTGAATTATATTGAATTATATAGAATTATTTTGAATTATTTCGAATTATATTGAATTATATTGAATTATTTCGAATTATATAGAATTATTTCTAATTATTTTGAATTATTTCGAATTATATTGAATTATATTGAATTATTTCGAATTTGTATATTGAATTATATCGAATATATTGAATTATTTCGAATTATATTGAATTATTTCGAATTATATTGAGTTATATTGAATTATTTCGAATTTGTATATCGAATTATATCGAATACATTGAATTATTTCGAATTATATTCAATTATTTCGAATTATTTCGAATTATATTCAATTATTTCGAATTATTTCGAATTATATTCAATTATATTGAATTATTTCGAATTATATAGAATTATATTGAATTATATTGAATTATTTCGAATTTGTATATTGAATTATATCGAATATATTGAATTATTTCGAATTATATTGAATTATTTTGAATAATTTTGAATTATATTGAATTATATTGAATTATTTCGAATTTGTATATTGAATTATATCGAATATATTGAATTATTTCGAATTATATTGAATTATTTCGAATTATTACGAATTATATTGAATTATTTCGAATTATATTCAATTATTTCGAATTATATTGAATTATTTCGAATTATATTGAATTATTTCGAATTTGTATATTGAATTATATCGAATACATTGAATTATTTCGAATTATTTCGAATTATATTGAATTATTTCGAATTATTCCGAATTATATTGAATTATTTCGAATGATTTCGAATTATATTGAATTATAATCACATTGAATTACAATTATATTGAATTCAGATCAATTCTATAGAATTTCTATAGTCCCTTGGCTATTAATTTCTGAAGTATGATGAATATTTGGCCATAATTGTTCTTACAATAACATGGAATTACTTTTTTTAGAAAATAATAAATCAATAAATATACAAATATTCTATTACCACATATTTAAAAAAATCATTTTGTCTGGTTTTTAAACAGTTTTGAAAAATTACTTTTATAAACCCATTTTGATGAAGATTAGAAACATTAGAAAGGTTTAAATAGTACCCAATGTATATAAAATGGTAATTTAACGATGCCAATTTCGATTTATCTCCAAATTAGCGACGTTTCTGTTTTAAGTCTCGTGTTTTGAGATAAGATAGTTTGTTTATATTATGCAACGTGTGATTACTTGACCTAATCTTAGGTGAATCATTTTCAAACTACGAAGTAACGATTCTGCTTTTCAAAAATTGACAAATACTAATAACAATATAATTTTTCAAAAACCATACTCAAACCACTAAGAATTTTGCCTTCCAAAATTATGCTCAAAACACTAACACATTCTGGACACCTTGTATATACGATGGATCATTTTCAACAATTTACAAGCCAATAAATTAAGATTTTTTTGAAACGATCACATGTTTGATTACCGAATGCAATATATATGCAAGCACGCCTAAATGCTAGTGATTTATAGTGGAATCAGATAACTCCAAAGACACTTTATTTACTGCACACGTAACTGGTATCACAGAATTATTATTCTCTCATTATTCTCTAAAATGAAATTTCATTGCACAATTTCGACATTCTGTTTCTAATTCAGATTTACTTTCTGGTTCGGAATTCTAGTTACAGGACACCTTGTAGACGCAGGTATGTTGTAATGGAAAGGCACTCTTTTATTCCAAGAATGTTAAAAGGAAAATTGTAAGTTCGGCCTCGTTCATTGCGACACAGCAAAATTGCAACCAGTTCGGATTTTTCTAATGTTCGGTGAAATCATTAATAACAGTGGATTAACCAACGTCGAAAACAAGCATCAGACATGGTCAAGTCAGAATAAAATAATAAATCATACACAAACTGTATCTTGCAAAAAAATTACTAAAGAAATCTCGTTTTACAATAATTGCATATTCTGCAACTGTCAGTCGTTCAGTTAGATAACTTCTATGTAACTGTTTACGCCAGTTAAATCAAAAGAATTAATTAATCGTGAAGATATTTTTACTTATTTTTATATTCGTAACAGTTTTAAAAACAGTTTGAAAATTTTCCAATTCCCATCGATCAAATCCGAATTCCGTGAATCGAATGATGACTTATCAAAATCGACCAAGATATCTTCATCTAAAAAACGTTTCCTATGTTACGTAACACAGAAATGTGGCTCGAACATTTTTCGCTGTTACATAAACTGTAGCACGTAAATAACGATTGAACTGTAAACTTTAACATTAGGAACTCCAGTGGCACGTGTATAATATTTTATTTATTTGTATTTAATTGGAAATTCATTTAACAGTAACAGAAATCTTGGAATTTATAAAATATTATTTTAAAATCGTTTGCATAACTTTCTATCATTTTTACAAAAAGGAACACACTAATTTGAACACTTTTTTTTTTTTTTGATAAATAATTTAGAAAAAGCCTAGTCAGTATTTTTTTTTTAAATTTCTTTAGTTGTCGTATATTTTTGTCGATGTACCAGATAATGAAAATAAGAATTATTTATATCGTTTGCATAACTTTCTATCATTTTTACAAAAAGGAAACTAATTTGTACACTTTTCTTTTTGATAAATAATTTACAAAAAGTCAGAATTTCTTTTTTAAATTTCTTCAGTCGTCATGTAACGTGATAATGAAAATAAGCCAAAAATAAAACGGGGATTTAGAATGGATTTAGAAATAAAACAAGAAAGCGTAGAGATTCTCGATACGATCGATCGGTGGATTTGTCAATAAATAAATAAATGCCTAGACAATTAGATACAATAAACGATAGTGACATCGTGACAGATTATTACGAAATGACTAGTATCCTTCGGGCGCAAATATTAGCTCTTATCATCGTTTATTGTTAGCCACTGTGCGATAAGAAATTACCATGCACTGAATTCCCCTTGCTTCTCTTAATTCTACAATTGACGATATCGTGAATTGAATGATAGAGACCAGAGAAAACGATCAAATTAGTGCTTCTTTAGCCACACATTTTCTTCGTTAAATCGCTCACGGTGGCTATTCATTCTGCAATTATACTTGTTTCGGTGTTCGGTGTTCTCTTCTTTATTATTCCCCCCAGAGGTGTAATTAAAAGTACTCTTTTAAGTATGTTAGTTTCGATATTTGGGGCTTGGTGACTCTGTGAGTTCTCGTCAACTACTGTAGTATCTGAATACTTCGTTTCTTGGACGAATTTTATTCGTTATTTATTGGTTTTATTATGGGAGACCAACGGGGCTTGAAATTCGAACGGGATTTTTTCAATTGATTGGAATTAAATAATTGAATTGTATTGAACTATAATTATGTTGAATTATTTCGAATTTGTATGTTGAATTATATCGAATTATTTCGAATTGTATTGAACTATAATTATGTTGACTTATTTCGAATTTGTATATTGAATTATATTGAATTATTTCAAATTATATCGAATTATTTTGAATTTGTGTACTGAATTATATTGAATTATTTCGAATTTGAGGAAATAATTTCGAATTATATCGAATTATATTGAATTATTTTGAATTTGTATATTGAATTATTTCGAATTATATTGAATTATATGGAATTATTTCGAATTATTTTGAATTATTTCGAATTTGTATATTGAATTATATCGAATTATATTGAATTATATTAAATATTTTGGAATATTTCGAATTATATTGAATTATTTTGTATTATATGGAATTATTTCGAATTATATTAAATTATTTCGAATTTGTATACTGAATTATATCGAATATATTGAATTATTTCGAATTATATAGAATTGTTTCTAATTATTTCGAATTATTTCGAATTTGTATATTGAATTATATCGAATATATTGAATTGTTTCGAATTATTACGAATTTGTATATTGAATTATATCGAACATATTCCGAATTATTTCGAATTATATTCAATTATTTCGAATTTGTATATTGAATTATATCGAATATATTGAATTATTTCGAATTATATTGAACTATTTCGAATTATTTCGAATTATATTGAATTATTTCGAATTACTACGAATTATATTGAATTATTTCGAATTATGTTCAATTATTTCGAATTATATTGAATTATATCGAACTATTTCGAATTTGTATATTGAATTATATCGAATACATTAAATTATTTCGAATTATATTGAACTATTTCGAATTATTCCGAATTATTTCGAATTTGTATATTGAATTATATCGAATACATTGAATTATTTCGAATTATATTGAACTATTTCGAATTATTTCGAATTATATTTAATTATTTCGTATTATTTTGAATTATTTCGATTTATATTAAATTATATTGAATTGTATTGAATTATTTCGAATTATATTGAATTATATCGAACTATTTCGAATTTGTATATTGAATTATATCGAATACATTGAATTATTTCGAATTATATTGAACTATTTCGAATTATTCCGAATTATTTCGAATTTGTATATTGAATTATATCGAATATATTGAATTATTTCGAATTATATTGAACTATTTCGAATTATTTCGAATTATATTGAATTATTTCGAATTATATTGAATTATATTGAATTGTATTGAATTATTTCGAATTATTTCGAATTTGTATATTGAATTATATCGAACTATATTAAATTATATTAAATATTTTTGAATATTTCGAATTATATTGAATTATTTCGAATTTGTATATTGAATTAAAGCGAATACATTGAATTATTTCGAATTATATTGAATTATATTGAATTATATTGAATTATATTGAATTATATTGAATTATTTCGAATTATATTGAATTATATTGAATTATTTCGAATTTGTATATTGAATTATATCGTATACATTGAATTATTTCGAATTATTTCGAATTATATTGAATTATTTCGTATTATTTTGAATTATTTCGAATTACATTGAATTATATTGAATTGTATTGAATTATTTCGAATTATATTGAATTATATCGAACTATTTCGAATTTGTATATTGAATTATATCGAATACATTGAATTATTTCGAATTATATTGAACTATTTCGAATTTGTATATTGAATTATATCGAATATATTGAATTATTTCGAATTATATTGAACTATTTCGAATTATTTCGAATTATATTGAATTATTTCGAATTATATTGAATTATATTGAATTGTATTGAATTATTTCGAATTATTTCGAATTTGTATATTGAATTATATCGAACTATATTAAATTATATTAAATATTTTTGAATATTTCGAATTATATTGAATTATTTCGAATTTGTATATTGAATTAAAGCGAATACATTGAATTATTTCGAATTATATTGAATTATTTCGAATTATATTGAATTATATTGAATTATATTGAATTATTTCGAATTATATTGAATTATATTGAATTATTTCGAATTATATTGAATTATATTGAATTATTTCGAATTTGTATATTGAATTATATCGTATACATTGAATTATTTCGAATTATTTCGAATTATATTGAATTATTTCGAATTATTTCGAATTATATTGAATTATAATCATATTGAATTACAATTATATTGAATTCAGATGAATTCTATAGAATTTCTATAGTCCCTTGGCTATTAATTTCTGAAGTATGATGAATATTTGGCCATAACTGTTCTTATTGCAACGTTATTATTCAAGATCATTCTTTTGTGTTTTTGCATGTTCAATCGAGGTTCTTGTTTGTCTCTAGTGTCAGTAGAACTATTGTTTTTTAGCTTAAATCTTTCATCTTTATTCAATTTTGAAGTAACTCTCCCTTACACTAAATTTGGACAATATATTTCTGTTTTTGGTTTTCTTGAAATCTTTCCTGGAAGATTTTGGTTTTGATCAAAGCTTTCTCCAAAACAATCACCTCATCTCTATAGTATCAATAGTATCAATGAAACAGATCATAGAATTGTGCCTAAAAATAACTCACAGAATATGTTATACGTTCAAATGTTTTTCCTCTATCATTTACTCCATAAATTGTTACTTAAAAAATTAATAATATCCATCTATTAACTAGAAATTAAAAATAGTAATAACAATAAAAAAAACAAAACAATCACTCAATCTCTATCGAATACTAGTATCAATAAAACAAATCATAGAATATGTTTCCTCTATTATTTACTCCATAAATTCTTACTTAAAAAATTAATAATATCCTTCTATTAACCAGAAATTAAAAAAAAAAAAATAATAGTAACAACAATCACCTCGTCTCTAATTAATAATATTTCTCTATTAACCAGAAATTAAAAAAAAGGAATAGTAATAATAATCACCTCATCTCTATCGAATACTAGAATCGACAAAACAAATCATAGAATTTTGCCCAAAAATAATTCACAAAATATGCTATGCGTTCGTATTATTTACTCCATAAATTCTAATATCCTTCTATCAACTAAAAATTAAAATCTGGAAGTTGCTTCACGAACAAACTGATATCAAACGATGTATTTAAATACACATAGCATTCAAACGCATAGCTGAGTAATTAGTGCATAATAGATCACCGTGTAGGAGACATTGGTACGAAAACGCGCCGTCGAACCGAAAAAACTTAATTTCTAAAGAAACGCGCGGGACGCGTAATCACCGTTATCACGACTATTTCCGTACGGGTGGAGGTTCGCAGAAAGACTCCTCAGGGTTCGCGTGATTGCAATTGAATAACAGGCATGCAGTGTTCTCCGCGACACTAGATGAGTAACACACACTCATAGATACGCGACAACAAGCGAAACCTGTTAACGAAAAATGTTAACGTGAAGCCTGGTAACAGTTTCCACGAACGTAGAAATGCCAGGAGCAGTGGGTCTCGAAACGCAACAAAAAATCCAAAATCGAAAACATCGCGTTTGACCACCGTTCGTCTCGATCGATCTTCGAACACGTTCTGATTGGGATCACGAAAGTGAGAATCGAGAAAATGAGCAAAAGTAAGTAGAATGTTTTTTTTTTTTTTTGAGCTAATATGCGTGTCAAGATGATTTGAATATTTAAAAAATGAAGAAAATTTCACGAGAGATCTGTGGAAATTTTGAGATCTGAAATTGCAGAAGAATTTAATTAAATATGAAAGAATATCTTCTTTGGTTTATGAGTAGTTATTGACACTTTTGGAAAATACTTTTCCAATATTCGAATATTTCTATTTTCGAAATTAAAATTCTTTAAGTGCAGACTTTGTTCGTTGTTTGTTTTCAAGGTATTATTATAAATCTGTGATAGACACTATCTTATCGTAAATATGTAATAACAAGCAATTTAGATATGTTAATGGCTCGTTAGATCTTGTATCAGCAATATCTTACCCGAAGAGACTCGAAAATGATATTATCGTACATCTGGAACTATCACATTATTCGTTGATATCGTTCGATAAATTCCAGAGCCATGATAGTACTAATAGGTTGTTTTTTAGACAATATTCATTTTAGTCACTCTACTTTACGGTTACTTTGTCACCATTAATAAATATCAGTGTTGCTAGTGTAAATTTATCGACTTTAGGTAAAAATATAAATAAAAAAAGTCTTTCTCAAGAAATATTAAAATAAAGTTCTAATAAAATTCTAGCAAAATTTTAGTAAAATTCTAGTAAAGTTCTAATAAAGTTCTAGTAAAATTCTAGTAAAATTCTAGTAAAATTCTAGTAAAATTCTAATAAAATTCTAATAAAGCTCTAATAAAGCTCTAATAAAGTTCTAATAAAGTTCTAATAAAATTCTAATAAACTTCTAATAAACTTCTAATAAAATTCTAATAAAATTCTCATAAAATTCTTATAAATTTCTAATAAAATTCTAATAAAATTCTCATGAAATTCTAATAAAATTCTAATAAAATTCTCATGAAATTCTAATAAACTTCTCATAAACTGCTAATAAAATTCTCATAAAATTCTCATGAAATTCTAATAAAATTCTAATAAAATTCTAATAAAATTTTAATTAAATTCTACTAAAATTCTAATAAAAAAATTGTAATAAAATTGTAATAAAATTCTCATAAAATTCTAATAAAATTCTCATAAACTTCTAATAAACTTCTCATAAAATTCTCATAAAATTCTGATAAACTTCTAATAAGATTCTCATAAAATTCTCATAAAATTCTCATAAACTTCTAATAAAATTCTAATAAATTTCTAATAAAATGCCAATAAAATTCTAATAAAATTCTAATAAAATTCTCATAAACTTCTCATAAAATTCTCATAAAATTCTCATAAACTTCTAATAAAATTCTCATAAACTTCTAATAAAATTCTCATAAACATTTAATAAACTTCTCATAAAATTCTCATAAAATTCTGATAAACTTCTAATAAGATTCTTATAAAATTCGAATAAAATTCTAATAAAATTCTCATAAACTTCTCATAAACCTCCAATAAAATTCTCATACAACTTCTAATAAACTTCTCATAAAGTTCTCATAAAATTCTCATAAAATTCTACTAAAATTGTACTACAATTCTACTAAAATTCTAATGAAAAAATTCTTATAAAATTCTAATAAAATTCCAATAAAATTCTAATAAAATTCTAATAAAATTCTCATAAACTTCTAATAAAATTCTCATACAACTTCTAATAAACTTCTCATAAAATTCTCGTAAAATTCTCATAAACTTCTAATAAAATTCGAATAAAATTCTACTAAAATTTTACTAAAATTCTACTAAAATTTTACTAAAATTCTACTAAAATTCTACTAAAATTGTACTACAATTCTACTAAAATTCTAATCGAAAAATTCTTATAAAATTCCAATAAAATTCTAATAAAATTCTAATAAAATTCTCATACAACTTCTAATAAACTTCTCATAAAATTCTCGTAAAATTCTCATAAACTTCTAATAAAATTCTCATAAAATTCTCATAAAATTCTCATAAAATTCTCATAAACTTCTAATAAAATTCTGATAAACTTCTAATAGGATTCTCATAAAATTCTCATAAAATTCTCATAAACTTCTAATAAAATTCTCATAAAATTCTAATAAAATTCTAATAAAATTCTACTACAATTCTACTACAATTCTAATAAAAAAATTCATATAAAATTCCAATAGAATTCTAATAAAATTCTATTAAAATTCTAATAAAATTCTCATAAAATTCTAATAAATTTCTAATAAAATTCTAATAAAATTCTCATAAACTTCTAATAAAGTTCTCATAAAATTCTCATAGAATTCTACTCAAATTCTAATAAAAAAATTCTAATAAAATTCTAATAAAATTCCAATAAAATTCTGCACAAAATGTTTTCAACGTTACAATCAATTTATTGCAATTTTTCTGATTTCATGAATTTTGATGAACGATATTTACGTCTGATTTTCTCATTAGAATCAGAATGAGCAATTTATCATCGAGATTTCTCAATATTCATTCAAACATGCTCATTATTTCCGTTTCACAATTATCCTATACAGGGTGTACGTAATAACTGAACCGTGTAATTATTTTTTTAAAATAATATGCATAATTTTTGTGTGTAAAATTTGTTAAAATTTGTTTAAAGGGAAAGAAATGATAACATGCCGGGGTATACTATGGTACGTAGTGTTCTGTGGCTTCGCCATAAACTATATGCTGAGGATCAACTTGAATCTAACAATAGTGGCGATGGTGATGCCATATCCGAAAGCTGCTGCAGCTGCTCAATGCAACCACGAAAGTGTCAATAAAACGATCGATAATAATATCACTTTCACGGTTGCACCCCCCATTGCACCGCCCCTGGAGAATATTACGGTACGTGAATTTCTCCACCTCAAACTATACCTCGAAACGAGAGTGATTAACAAATCAGCGTATCATTATGTGGCAATACACTCAAAATAACTCGAATAACTTTTAAACTTTCCTACCTTCGCAATAAAAATTTATCTTTTGATTTAGTGGGTAGCTTTTGGTAGCAAATTTATGTTTCCACTTGTCATTTTTATTTGACAATATTGCGAAACAATCGACAGTCCAGACTGTCGAAACGTAATCGTTGACTATTTATAGCATCTAACTTTATTCTTTAAGAGGTACGAAATATAATCTGACGATAAAAACCATAATCTAGGGATTGTAAAATCGTGTTCGCGATACTACTCGCGTAATACGCTAAGCAATCATCGTGTTTGTATCACAATGTCATGAGATGGGATTATTTATACGGTCCTAATTGGGTTATCTAAAAATAAAAGAAATAATTGAAGCAACTGTTTTTAATAATGGACGAAATTTTTATGAAAATAATATTATTTTGAATAAAAATGGCAAGAACATTAATATTTAAAAATTCTAAGAAATAATAGAAAGCAGATGTGTTTATTTCAAAACAAAGTATTTAATAAATGACTGTATCTGAGAGTATTAATTAATTAATTAAATTTAATTCAATAATACTTTGTTTTTAGTACACTGACCGATTTAATTGGAACGAGTACCAGCAAGGTTTAGCTTTGGGAGCCTATTATTGGCTGCACTGGCTGTCTCAACTTCCTGGAGGACTATTAGCAAGGCGTTATGGGACAAAACTAGTTTTCGGTTTGGGGAACTTTGTAACAGCCATTTTGGGCTTTCTAATTCCATTTATGACACATTATCACCTCTATGCTCTCATTTTCTTGCGAGTTCTTCAGGGTCTAGTGGCGGTGAGTCAAAAATCACAAAAATGAATTTTCCCCCATTGAAATATTTCTTTTCTAACATTTCACTCTTTTGTAATCTTTCAGGGTGTCGTGTGGCCCGCCATGCACGATATGACAGCAAAGTGGATTCCCCCCATCGAGAGGAGCAAGTTTGTCAGCTCCTATTTGGGTAAGATCCATTAAACGATAATTTAACGCAAGAATAAATTCACAATTGGAGATAGATTTATTAACGCGTTACTTTCCAGGTAGTTCTGTCGGTGCAGCCATAACTTATCCACTTTGTGCAGCTGTCAGTAGCACGTTTGGCTGGGATGCTGCCTTTTACGTAACGTCTTTGCTAGGTGTAATTTGGTAATTCAAAGTTTCACAGATATCTTGTGTAAAAATCGAGAAAAAAATTTTACTGAGCGATTCTAGAGACCAAAATAAGACGAAAATAAAGAATACTAATTTGTTGATGGAGGCTTCGTTTAAAAGTTATTAACGTTTAAAGTTGAAGTGTAAAACGAGAACCGCGCGCTTTGCACATTTTAACTTTAAATGTTAATAACTCTTCAACGAAGCCTCAATTAAAAAATTACTATTTTTGATTTTCGTCTTATTTTGTCCCCAAGAACCCCCCACAGTAGTGCCCACTTAAGTGACCGCGACCGCGACTGGTCCCAAGCGTGGTCAATTAAGTGGGCACTACTGTGGGGGATTCTAGGGGACAAAATAAGACGAAAATGAAGAATAGTAATTTTTTAATTATTCAGTTTTGATCTGCAACAAAGTGTGTAACGCTTGGATAAAGTTTTTTGTATTTATTTATTTAATAAAAATACCAAAATTTCGTAGGTACTGTGCCTGGCTATTTCTGGTATACGATTCCCCTCAGCAGCATCCTCGAATATCTGACGAGGAAAAGAAATATATATTAGATAATCTGGGTGAATCAGTCGAGGAAACTGTCGACGAGGAAAAGCCTAAAATACCTTGGAAATCCATATGGCTGTCGGGTCCAGTTTGGATCACTATCACTGCACACTGGGGCAGTGGGTGGGGTTTTCTCACTTTGATGACTCAGACACCGAGTTACTTCAATTTCGTTCACGGTTGGAACATCAACGCGGTAAACACAAACATTGTTACATCAAAATTTTATTTGCTACTGTTCACAAAAATTGGCTTACGAATTTAATAACAATACAGATTTACGAACGTACAGAATTTAGAAGAAATTGATTTTGATGAATTTTTGCTCGCAGACTGGACTCATTTCCGGTGCTCCCCACCTACTGAGGATGATTTTCTCGTACTACTTCTCGATTATGTGTGACTGGCTTCTGCGTACCAAGAGAATGAGCTTGACGAACGTTAGGAAACTGGCGACGTTTGTTTGCACGGCTGTGCAAGGCGCGTTCATCCTAATTTTGGGTTTCAGTGGGTGTGAACCGATACTTGCAGTGATCTTTATGATGGCGGGAACTGCCGCGAACGGTGCAATTTCCGCCTCCACGTTAGCAAACTTCGTAGATCTCAGTCCAAATTATGCTAGCGTTCTTCTTGGCTTCTGTGGAATGATAGTCATATGGTGTGGTTTCATCTCGCCAGCAGTCGTTGGAGCTCTAACCAATAACAATGTAAGTAACCAACTTGCCTTATAAATCGATAGGAATTGCTAAAAGAAAGGAAAGGAAATCTTCAATCTTCGATATCTGTAAAAGACGAGAAAAAAGGTGAGAAATGATAGAAAAATTTATTTTCCCCCCTTTAGCAAACTATAGCACAGTGGCGTATAGTATTTATCATAGCTGCTGCCAACTCTATCGCTGGAGCAGTCGTGTATATGCTGTTTGGAACATCGAAGGAACAGTCCTGGAACAAATCAGAAAAATCGAATGTAGAATCTGGACGAGAAATGCAGAAGTTAACAACGGTGCCAGTTATAAAATGCGATGATGCAGAGGAGAGGACAGAGGCGGCAGAAAAGAATGGGATGATTGAAAGTAAATAAAAGCACACAGAAGAGGTATAAAATTGTCAGAAACAACGTAAGAATGAAGAACTTCCCGGGAGCAGCCACGGAGGGCGCTTAATTATTCGTGATATTAACAAAATCGCGTGCATCTATGTTGAGAAATACGCAACACTACTTTTAATAACAAACCTGAGCCATTCGAGGCTCTGTGAAGTCAGCTGCATCTTGATCCTGAAGTAGCAGTGGCCAGCTTGAAATTTTGGGCATTAAATCGCAACACTAATTAATGAAAAACGCGATAAATCAAGATCGCAACGCTAATTTATAATGGAAAAATTACAAACGCGATTTGTAAGAATAAAAGCAACCGCGAATGGTGATTATTCGCAACGCTACCCTGAAAAGTAAACGCGAAAAATAGTAATTCGCAACGCTAAGAGCAAACCGATCGGTGCATTCGCGACACTATTCTTAAATAGCAATAAATGTAATCGCGTATGGAATTCGCAACACTACCCTGAAAAGGATACGCGAAAAATAGGAATTCGAAACTCTACAAGCAAACGCGATTATTGCATATTTTTCGCAACTCTATTTTTAATGAAAATGTTATATTTATGTCTCGCAACGCTAATGAAAATCGCGTATTGCCCAAAAATACTGGCTCAGGTGCTGGTGTCCTCAGTGGTGGATGTAAATACACATGCATAAAATAAACTAACTACTTCAAACTACGATAGAGTGGCACATGTGGGATGAAGCTAGACATTTTAAATAACGCAACGCTAAGGGGGCAAACAACGCGATAAATCAGAATCGCAACGCTAATTTATAATAGAAAAATTCCAAAACGCGACTTGCAACAACAAAAGCAATCGCGAATGGTAATTATTCGCAACGCTACCCTGAAAAGCAAACGCGAAAAATAGTGATACGTGACTCTAATAGCAATCGCGTTTACTAATAATTCGCTACGCTATTTTTAAAGCAAACTCCCGGTTCCTAGGTTTGCATAAAGACAATCGCGAATCGTGTTTAGTCGCAACACTTACATATCAACGCGATTAATATTTATTCGCAACTCTACGAGCAAACGCGGACATTGTATATTATTCGCAACTCTAACTTTAATCAGGGGTTAATTGTACATGTGAATGCACACGTACTGGCCACAAAATGAACTAACTACTACTATTACTACAGTTAGGGTAGAATTTGGGCATTGATAATATCGCAACGCTAAAGAAAAAATCGCACGATTAATCAAGAACGCAACGCTAATTTATGATATGAAAATTGCAAACGCGGTTAATGTACATTATATAAAACAGTTATAAAGCTATCGCGAATTGTATTATTCGCAACTCTACCCTGAAAAAGAAACGCGAATAGTAACAATTCGCAACACTAAAATCAAACGCGATTATTGCATATTCGCAACTCTATATTTGACTGAAAAAGCTATTAACACGCTGACTGCCACGTTTAAACAAATTATAGTATGAAAAGTATAGATATATTAACATATTCAGTGATGTTACTTTATAATTATATTACAAATATTAGAGTTCGATTGTTCAAAGTATTATTAAAGAGTCAATGTAAGATTGGAATGGCAGTAAACATGTTAATATTAATATATAAACCGCGAGTTGAACTGATGGCTGGCATGTATGGTGCAATCATGTACAAAAGTACATGCATACGTGAGCTAGTAAAAGAAACAAATTAACTACAACTACAGGCAAGTACAGTGACAAAGTAGTAACATTAATGACTTTCCATCCTCATTCAAAAATGAAGATCAAGAGCCATTCGTTGCAGCCCACTCTTGAAACAGTTTGTCAGGGCCTCTTCGACTCCATCGAGTCTTTTCTTTCTTCGGCGGTCCTGCCAAAGCCTGAAACTTAAAACTAGGCTCGAGATTCCGTGCAATACGCAATCGTCCAACAATTCAAGGAATTGTTATCGGACCACGTGTGGAGAAACTCGAGCGGGACGAGCGTTTCGAGGGGGACTAACCACGACCGCGAACGCGAAGAGCGACTTTGAAGTCGCAACGATTTCAAGAATGGAAAGTAACACCAAAACAAACGGTAAAAACCATATGAATTGGCTAACTTTTCAACTCTCGAAATCGTAACTACAGGTACAGGACTGCCACGCGAAAACGTGCCTACCCGAGTGACTTAATGTGGACAGCCCTGCCCTGACCCTACCTACTTAGGTCTAAACACACACACCAGAGTATAAGTGACCTACCTACCTAACGCTGTATTTAAAAAATTGCAAAACTCATTCTCGCAAACATACACTCCACGGTTCTCATTCTCAATGTCCGGGCGCGACCTAAACTAGAGGGGACTCCCCGGGGTTCCCCCGACACCCGGACACAACCTCATTCATACTCTAAATGTACGTACCATTTCCTGAAACCGACTGACAAAGACTAATGACCATTGCGTTTTTCTATTGTATACATAAACATTCATATAGGACGTCTCAATCTATGTAATATCGTCTTCAATGAAATATATTGTATACATGTATGATTATATAAAATTGAAAAGCTAATTTATTAAGCACTTTATAATATTTCTGTCGCGAGTGCAATATCAAGAATTGTTGTATAAATAGTAAATGGAAATTTAATATTGTTTTTATAATTGATAGAAATTTAATGTTACAAAATTCTGTATGTAAATTATAATTATAAAAAACTTCTGAAACGGCGCACTTCCCACAACCTAACCACACACACATATGTGGAAAGTACATCGTGCACGATACACCAGCCAATGTCAGTCGCCAATATATTATTAGAAATTGTTATAAACTAAGTCATCGTGCCCGTTGCCTTCGCTCATGCAAATAGCACCTGAGCATGTGCATGAGTTTAGGCAACAAACATGGAATAATAACCTGAAAATCCTGACTAGGAACAATGATTAATAAATAATAGAGACGGTACTTTTAATTTCATTTGTAGGTAGGATAAGGAGAACTTTTATTTGTGATATATTAAAAGCAAAAATCGTTACTATTAAAATATGAAAAATAAGAAAAATGTTATTATTAAACAAAAATTATTGTAATTTAAATGTAATTATGTAAAAGGAAAAACTTTAATAAAGATTTTATGATAAAATAATTTGCATTGAAACTTTTAGATATATAATTTAAATAAATTTATTGAGTTATTAATTTAAATATTGAGATATTCTCAGTAGATTCAGTTCTCAAAGTAAATTTTTCAAAAAATGAAACCAAAATACAATGCATTTTACTTTGAGCAGAAAATCTACCAAACGCGAAATGCCTTCTTGCACTTAAAATACATCATGTGATGTATCAATTAAGGAAACAATTAATATTTAATAATATATGTTTCATATACGACCAGTATTGTGAGAATCATCATTTTATAATTAAGGCAAAAAACAAGAAAAGAAAATAAATATTTAGCATCCATATTTTAATATCTATTCAATCATATGATGATGAAAATATTTAATATATTTTCATTTATAAATATTCTTATGAAAAGTTATTTGATTCTCTAAAAAGCATTTATTTATGATATTTAAAAAACCCGGAGTGCAAGAAGAGCCTAGCCTGAAATAACAAAATATAACAATAATTGTTACTACTCACGGGTATGATTTATACCCGCGGTCACTATACTTGCCAAAGATAGTATCTACGTATACAACCGGTCACCCGTGTTGATACGGACCTTTCGTCCTACAACATGATTGGGGACCGGAGGAATAAAAATTGCATGCAACTCACAGTTCGCAGACTATGATGGAGAATTCCTCTGGGACGAGTCCACGACGATGATGCTGCCCAATCGAAGTCGTTGGAGAAGTCGTCTGCATGCTCCTGTTGGTCTGCAAAACGTGAGGACGAAATCCAGGAACTGTAAAGAACAAGAAAAGAAATTATTATCCATCGTAAAGATTATAGAAATTTCATAATTTAATATAATGGACTCTACGTTCAAAACTAATCACGGGTTTTTGATAATTTAAACAAAATTTAATAATATCATTTTTTTCTAAAAGTGCATAGAAAAATGTAGTATGATACTTACGTTTTTTGGTCGTGAAGCATCGTCCATAATTCATGTCCCGTGATGATTGACTGACTCTAATACCGGTAACGAATAATTCAAAATTTGGAAACAGAAATTGTTCAAGACTATGAGAGAATAATAAATTAACGCGACCGTAAATTCATATCGGCGAACAAATGAGTTTACTTTCGCGATTTATAAATCAAGGTGAGCACCGATGCTCTGGACAGAATTTACGAATGCGTATCAAACACTGACTCGACCTTCGCGTGTACCTAAACAGTAAACGAAACTCTACTCGAAGCAACTGTGCTTCGAAAACCAACAAACTTATCTACGCAACAATCACCGATTCTACCGATCGCATTGCACGCGGTCATAAAAAATTCTGAAAGAATGATTGAGATTAGAAATGAAAAATAAGTAACCTCACAGACTTGTCCATTTATCGATTTAATGCTAAATTCAATACTAAATCGATGAAGAGACAACAATGTATAAACATGTTTAACAAATAAAGTAAATGTTACCAATATTCGATTCAACATTTCTTCGATTCGAAGTTTCTGACCATGTCGGCCATTTTGTACCGGCAACGTCCCTCTCGAATTGCAACAAAATCTGAAACAGAAAAAAAGGACAAATTTCGATGAAATACGTTCAAATAATTGTACCTAGATGTTAATTAAGCATCCGTAAAGAGTAAGGGAGTGTATTGAGAACAATTAGAAACATTTAGATTGAAATAAGGAAAGAAATGTACCTGATTTGGTGCGCAGCTATCAACGCGTCTGACTCCACCAATTTCAAGAGAAGGAATGGCGGACCCAACCGTCGGTTGCGAATAAGTGGTGGGGGTAGGGTGCGCGAGTCACGTAGGACATCGTCTCGACTCTCGATGGTATATTTAAAAGAAAAGTTGTGACTTATATCTCGAATAATTCATAATAATTACAGTAAATATCGAAAATAAATAAAATAATTACAAAATTATACCAAATAAACAATTTGTTACTTAATAATTTTTATCGATATATTCCTGTGACGTCACGACGCGGATCAGCCATCTATCGATACATTCGATATATTCGATACTGTCTCTTAAAGATGAAATATTAACAAATGAATTTTTTACAGTTACTATTGTCGACTTTAATAAATAAAATGCACATGTTTCCCTCATTTATGTTTCTTAACCGTAAGAAACAGAAAATATTTATAGAATACACAAGAAAATTTATTTTTCACGTTTCTAATTTGCGACTTAGGTTTTCAACTCTCACTAAATGACTGTTGTAATTTAGTTTACGTCTGTATTTATTTCTTACGTGTTATAGAATATTTTTTGAAAGTAATAATATTCTTACCGGCGAACAGACGATGTTATTTTCGCGATTTATAAATCGGAGAGAACACCGATGCTCTGAACGGAATTTACGAATGCGTAGACAACACTGCTTCGACCTTTGCGTATACCTAAACAGTAAACGAAACTCTACTCGAAGCAACTGTGCCTCGAAAACCAACAAACTATTCTACGCAACGATCACTTATTCTACTGACAGCATTGCACGCGATCATAATTTCTAAAAGAAAAATTGGGATTGGGTGGTTATACTTTCTCAAAGCAGTCTCTCATTGGCCACCCTGGACACCGATTATCGATCTGTCGCGCGATATATAAATAACTAGATCCATTAAAAAATATTAATTCTAACTATTCAAACATTTAAACATTAACTTTCAATCTAAATTTCAATCGTCTTCTCATATAAATGTTCTATTTGTATAGCGTATACTGTCTAAAATTATTTGTTTTAAATTTCACTAGATTGATATAAAATTCGATCTTGATTCTGAGTCGATAACAGTGCATTTGGCACTGGAGTGGTAAGGAAAACGGACTATATGCAGCGCGGACTATTAGTCGGTGGTTGCAGGCATAAACGAACTATAGAGAAGACGAGACAAGTTAAATTTTTTTCGGAACGTATAGATTTAAGGCGCTGGCAATGCGTAGTATACATAGACGCGTAAACCAATTCTTTATCGCGTCACGCAACAACGAATTCGTGAGCCCAGCTCCAAGGTGACGACGAGAGGCTCGCGACCGAGAACATAAACAGAGATCGACCGAGCGTTCAGAAGACAAAAAGCATCGGATCGGATTACTATCACTGGCATACGATTGCTAGCAACGGTACGAATAACATTACTTCCAAAAATATTCCAGAACACGCAAGAAATACGTACAGACGAGTAATATATTACAAAAGACATTTAGCGAGAGTCACTAACCTACGTCGTAAAGTACATACATAGTGAAAAATAAACGTTTCTGTGTATTCTACACGTTTAAACAATACATTTCATTTATTAAAAATAACAATAGTAACTGTAAAAAATTCATTTGTTAATATTTCATCTTTAAGAGACAGTATCGAATATATCGAATGTATCGATAGGCGGCTGATTTGCATTGACGTCACCAGAGTATATCGATGATAAATTATTAAGTAAGAAATTGTTTATTTGGTATCATTTTGTATTTATTTTATTTATTTTGTGTATTTACTGTAATTATTATCAATTATTCGAGATATAAGACACAACTTTTCTTTTAAGCGTAACATCGAGAATCGAGATGTTGGACTACGTGACCAGCGCACCCTATCCCCACCACTTATTCGCGACTCGCGCTTGGGTCCGCCATTCCTTCTCTCGAAATTGGGGGAGACAGACGCGTTGATAGCTGCGCGACAAATCTGGTACATTTCTTTGCATATTCTGATCTAAATGTTTCTAATTGCTCTCAATACTCTCCCTTACTCTTTGCGGGTGCTTAATTAACATCTAGGTACAATTATTTGAACGTATTTCATCGAAATTTGTCCTTTTTTTCTGTTTCAGATTTTGTTGCAAATCGAGAGGGACGCTAACGGAACAAAATGGCCGACTTGGATAGAAACTTCGAATCGAAGAAATGTTGAATCGAATATTGGTAACATTTAACTTTATTTGTTAAATATGTTTATACATTGTTGCCTTTTCATCGATTTAGTATTGAATTTAGCATTAAATCGATAAATGGACAAGTCTGTGAGGTTACTTATTTTTCATTTCTAATCTCAATCGTTCTTTCAGAATTTTTTATGACCGCGTGCAATGCGGTCGGTAGAATCGGTGATTGTTGCGTAGATAAGTTTGTTGGTTTTCGAAGCACAGTTGCTTCGAGTAGAGTTTCGTTTACTGTTTAGGTACACGCAGAGGTCGAGTCAGTGTTTGCTACGCATTCGTAAATTCTGTTCAGAGCATCGGTGCTCACCTTGATTTATTAATCGCGAAAGTAAACTCATTTGTTCGCCGATATGAATTTACGGTCGCGTTAATTTATTATTCTCTCATAGTCTTGAACAATTTCTGTTTCCAAATTTTGAATTATTCGTTACCGGTATTAGAGTCAGTCAATCATCACGGGACATGAATTATGGACGACGCTTCACGACCAAAAAACGTAAGTATCACACTACATTTTTCTATGCACTTTTAGAAAAAAATGATATTATTAAATTTTGTTTAAATTATCAAAAACCCGTGATTAGTTTTGAACGTAGAGTCCATTATATTAAATTATGAAATTTCTATAATCTTTACGATGGATAATAATTTCTTTTCTTGTTCTTTACAGTTCCTGGATTTCGTCCTTACGTTTTGCTGACCAACAGGACCATGCGGACGACTTCTCCAACGACTTCGATTGGGCAGCATCATCGTCGTGGACTCGTCCCAGAGGAATTCTCCATCATAGTCTGCGAACTGTGAGTTGCATGCAATTTTTATTCCTCCGGTCCCCAATCATGTTGTAGGACGAAAGGTCCGTATCAACACGGGTGACCGGTTGTATACGTAGATATTATCTTTGGCAAGTATAGTGACCGCGGGTATAAATCATACCCGTGAGTAGTAACAATTATTGTTATATTTTGTTAGTTCAGGCTAGGCTCTTCTTGCACTCCGGGTTTTTTAAATATCATAAATAAATGCTTTTTAGAGAATCAAATAATTTTTCATAAGAATATTTATAAATGAAAATATATTAAATATTTTCATCATCATATGATTGAATAGATATTAAAATATGGATGTTACATATTTATTTTCTTTACTTGTTTTTTACCTTCATTATAAAATGATGATTCTAACAATACTGGTCGTATATGGAATATATATTATTGAATTTCAATTGTTTCCTTGATTAATACATCACATGATGTATTTTAAGTGCAAGAAGGCATTTCGCGTTTGGTAGATTTTCTTCTCAAAGTAAAATGCATTGTATTCTGGCTTCATCTTCTGAAAAATTTACTTTGAGGGCAGAATCGACCGGGAATAGTTGAATATTTAAATTAATAATTCAATAAATTTGTTTTAATTATATATTTAAAAGTTTCAATGTAAATTATTTTATCATAAAATCTTTATTAAAGTTTCTCCTTTTACATAATTGCATTTCAATTACAATAATTTTTGTGTTATTATAACATTTTTCTTATTTTTCATATTTTGATAGTATCGTTTTTCCTTTTAAAATACCACAAATAAAAGTTCTCCTTATCCTAACTACAAATGAAATAAAAAGTACCGTCTCTGTTATTTATTAATCACTGTCCCTCCTCAGGATTTTCAGGTTATTATTCCATGTTCGTTGCCTAAACTCATGCACATGCTCAGGTGCTATTTGCATGAGCGAAGGCAACGGGCACGATGACTTAGTTTATAACAATTTCTAATAATATATTGGCGACTGACATTGGCTGGTGTATCGTGCACGGTGTACTTTCCACATATGTGTGTGTGGTTAGGTTGTGGGAAGTGCGCCGATTCAGAAGTTTTTTATAATTATAACTTACATACAGAATTTTGTAACATTAGATTTCTATCAGTTATAATAACAATATTAAATTTCCATTTACCATTTATACAATAATTCTTGATATTGCACTCGCGACAGAAATATTATAAAGTGCTTAATAAATTAGCTTTTCAATTTTATATAATCATACATGTATACAATATAATTCATTGAAGACGATATTACATAGATTGAGACGTCCTATATGAATGTTTATGTATACAATAGAAATACGCAATGGTCACTAGTCTTTGTCAGTCGGTTTCAGGAAATGGTACGTACATTTAGAGTATGAATGAGGTTGTGTCCGGGTGTCGGGGGAACCCCGGGGAGTCCCCTCTAGTTTAGGTCGCGCCCGGACATTGAGAATGAGAACCGTGGAGTGTATGTTTGCGAGAATGAGTTTTGCAATTTTTTAAATACAGCGTTAGGTAGGTAGGTCACTTATTCGCTGGTGTGTGTGTTTAGACCTAAGTAGGTAGGGTCAGGGCAGGACGGCCACATTAAATCACTCGGGTGGGCATGTTTTCGCGTGGCAGTCCTGTTCCTGTAGTTACGATTTCGAGAGTTGGAAAGTTAGCCAATTCATACTGTTTTTACCGTTTGTTTTGGTGTTACTTTCCACTCTTGAAATCGCTGCGACTTCAAAGTCGCTCTTCGCGTTCGCGGTCGTGGTTAGTCCCCCTCAAAACGCTCGTCCCGCTCGAGTTTCTCCACACGTGGTCCGATAACAATTCCTTGAATTGTTGGAAGACGGCGTATTGCACGGGATCTCGAGCCTAGTATTAAGTTTCAGGCTTTGGCAGGACCGCCGAAGAAAGAAAAGACTCGATGGAGTCGAAGAGGCCCTGACAAACTGTTTCAAGAGTGGGCTGCAACGAATGGCTCTTGATCTTCATCTTTGAATGAGGATGGAAAGTCATTAATGTTACTACTTTGTCACTGTACTTGCCTGTAGTTGTAGTTAATTTGTTTCTTTTACTAGCTCACGTATGCATGTACTTTTGTACATGATTGCACCATACATGCCAGCCATCAGTTCAACTCGCGGTTTATATATTAATATTAACATGTTTACTGCCATTCCAATCTTACATTGACTCTTTAATAATACTTTGAACAATCGAACTCTAATATTTGTAATATAATTATAAAGTAACATCACTGAATATGTTAATATATCTATACTTTTCATACTATAATTTGTTTAAACGTGGCAGTCAGCGTGTTAATAGCTTTTTCAGTCAAATATAGAGTTGCGAATATTCAATAATCGCGTTTGATTTTAGTGTTGCGAATTGTTACTATTCGCGTTTCTTTTTCAGGGTAGAGTTGCGAATAATACAATTCGCGATAGCTTTATAACTGTTTTATATAATGTATATTAACCGCGTTTGCAATTTTCATATCATAAATTAGCGTTGCGTTCTTGATTAATCGTGCGATTTTTTCTTTAACGTTGCGATATTATCAATGCCCAAATTCTACCCTAACTGTAGTAATAGTAGTAGTTAGTTCATTTTGTGGCCAGTACGTGTGCATTCACACGTACAATTAACCCCTGATTAAAGTTAGAGTTGCGAATAATATACAATGTTCGCGCTTGCTCGTAGAGTTGCGAATAAATATTTATCGCGTTGATATGTAAGTGTTGCGACCAAAAACACGATTCGCGATTGTCTTTATGCAAACCTAGGAACCGGGAGTTTGCTTTAAAAATAGCGTTGCGAATTATTAGCAAACGCGATTGCTATTAGAGTCGCGTATCACTATTTTTCGCGTTTGCTTTTCAGGGTAGCGTTGCGAACAATTACCATTCGTGATTGCTTTTGTTGTTGCAAGTCGCGTTTTGGAATTTTTCTATTATAAATTAGCGTTGCGATTCTGATTTATCGCGTTGTTTGCCCCCTTAGCGTTGCGTTATTTAAAATGTCTAGCTTCATCCCACATGTGCCACTCTATCGTAGTTTGAAGTAGTTAGTTTATTTTATGCATGTGTATTTACATCCACCACTGAGGACACCAGCACCTGAGCCAGTATTTTTGGGCAATACGCGATTTTCATTAGCGTTGCGAGCCATAAATATAACATTTTCATTAAAAATAGAGTTGCGAAAAATATGCAATAATCGCGTTTGCTTGTAGAGTTTCGAATTCCTATTTTTCGCGTATCCTTTTCAGGGTAGTGTTGCGAATTCCATACGCGATTACTTTTATTGTTATTTAAAAATAGTGTCGCGAATGCATCGATCGGTTTGCTCTTAGCGTTGCGAATTACTATTTTTCGCGTTTACTTTTCAGGGTAGCGTTGCGTATAATCACCATTCGCGGTTGCTTTTATTCTTACAAATCGCGTTTGTAATTTTTCCATTATAAATTAGCGTTGCGATCTTGATTTATCGCGTTTTTCATTAATTAGTGTTGCGATTTAATGCCCAAAATTTGACGCTGGCCACTGCTACTTCAGGATCACGATGCAGCTAAGTTCACAAAGCCTCAAATGGCTCAGGTTTGTTATTAAAAGTAGTGTTGCGTATTTCTCAACATAGATGCACACGATTTTGTTAATATCACGAATAATTAAGCGCCCTTCGTGGCTGCTCCCGGGAAGTTCTCTATTTTTACGTAAAATGACGCATCTCGCGATTGTTTTTGAGTATTATTTAATTAATAAATCAGAGTTGCGTTTGATAAAGCGCCCTAAGCGGCTGCTCTCGCGAGATTTTTCTATTTTCTATTTTATAAATCAGTGTTGCGATGTGAAAAATGTTCCACTTTCGGTTTGTTTTAATTACAAGTGGAACATACTTTCTTCCTGTACTTCAAAGTACATTTCATACCTGAAAAAAACATATTTCATTTTTCATAATATTCTGCGTTGTACTGTTTGGAATTTTAAGCTATAAAGTACTTGAAGTTTTATTATTAAATTTTATTTTCAATAATAGTTCCATTTACATGCTAACGAATTACTTAAAATATACAGGAGCACAAAATGCACGCACCTTTCTAAACATCTAGAAATCATACCGTGCTTGAATGTATTACTTACTTTCAAAATTAAAAAAATTTCGCCAAACATACTTTCCCATACAATAGCGTTTCTTAAAAATAAATTCATGATTCGTAGGAGCCCAATAAATAAGACAGTTCCAGTAAAGAAAGTATATTCTTTATAATAGTTTCTACAGAATTGTATTAACTAATTACTCTTATTTCGTTTAATATTCCACTCTTCCATCGGATGGACGTTACTGGTCACAGAGTGTTAAATATCACGTATGATCTTACATACGTTTTCACGCAAACCTCTCGTTATTAAAAAATGTTAGCAACAGTGATTTTCAACCACAATATTCGATGATCCCAATTACGTAGTTCTAGATTAGAATTTTCAAATATCGATCTCATTTACGAGTGAACGTTGGATTCGTTCAAGCACGATAGATTTTGTACCGCAATTGTTTACTGGCGATATAAATTACAAAAAAAAAAAGAAGGTGAAATCACAGATACAGACAAAAATTACGTAACATCGAACGCAGTTCGCAGAGAAAAAGATCGGTTTGCCAAATAGCGTGCTGTTGCAACTGATACTCGTCGTCCTCTTGTTCTCTTCAGGTAATTGGAAGGAAAACTTTGGTGTACAAGTGTTAAACGATTGAACACTTATGTTTCAACGCCGCAGAACGCATTGTATGTACATACTTAAAACGTATTTTTTGGAGATTATCCCGAAAAAATTGTTACTAACGGGGGCTCTATACCCCTATCCTCTCCGTTTTCTCGGTGTCGCTGTTGCTCAGCAAAACGTACGGGTCCCGTGTCGTTAACAATTTGTGCTGTCCATTCACTAACAACGTCGAGCCTCTTCTGATTGTTCGTTTGCCTAATTCGATCGCCTCGTGTGTGAACACCGCGTTGTTGTAGACCTTCGCGGAGACAGTGATTATGATTATTATACCGACTAGAATGAAACCGTACGAGGTACAGGGCACTGCGATATCGCTGAACGTTGTCGCTAGATAGATCCATCTTCTGATGGAGGGTGTCAGTTCCTCGATTCCCTCTTCGAGCCACATAATTGGAAAAACAGCGTCCGGAAAATTTGACACGACGCCAATGTGAGGCTGGTGTTCGATTTTTAAGTTCAATTGCAGTCGGACTTTTCCCTCCAGAGGCACGCCAAGTTTCTTTAAAAAATAAAAAAATTTAATGGGGGATTCTGGGGGCCAAAATAAGACGAAAATGAAGAATAACAATTTTTTGATTGAGGCTTTTTTGAGAAGTTATTAACGTTTAAAGTTGGTCTGTGAACAGTTGCGCGCGCATGTCTCACTCGTAAGACTCGAAACTTTAGACGTTAATAACTTTTTAAGGAAGCCTAAATTAACAAATTGGTATTCTTGATTTTCGTCTTATTTTGGCTCCTAGAATCCCCCACAGTAGTGCCCACTTAAATGACCACGCTTGGAACCAGTCGCGGTCACAGTCACTTAAGTGGGCACTACTGTGGGGGATTCTGGAGGCCAAAATAAGACGAAAATGAAGAATAACAATTTTTTGATTGAGGCTTCTTTAAGAAGTTATTAACGTTTGAAGTTGAAGTGTGAACAGCTCTGCGCGCGCATGTCTCACTCGTAAATTAACAAATTGGTATTCTTGATTTTCGTCTTATTTTGGCCCCTAGAATCGACCATTAAAATTTTTCCCAGGGATGACCTTGTGTTATTTTTCGAGGATTATTAGAAAATTACCGATTGAATTTTGAAGTACGTTCCATGCAGTTCTTTGTCCGGTTTTAATCCCTCGACCGCGTCCAGTAATTTGGGATCTGCTTTGTAGAAATGTGGGAAGGAGAGGTAAACTGGCGCGCCTGAAAATTAAAAAATAATCGTAAAAATGTATTTACGGTGTCCATTTAAAATACACCTAGTAATTTAGTCGAGTTAACAGATCTTGAAATTTGAGGTAAATGGAAATTTAGTATTTAGGTAGTAGTCATACCTGGGAAAAATTTTAATGAGAGATTCTAGGGACCAAAATAAGTCGAAAATCAAGAATAGTAATTTTTTAATTGAGGCTCCGTTAAGAAGTTATTAACGTTTAAAGTTCCGCCTGTAGAACGACAATGCGTGCGCGCGCACTTTAGCTTTAAACGTTAATAACTTTTTAACGGAGCCTCAATTAAAAAATTGCTATTCTTGATTTTCGTCTTATTTTGGGCTCTAGAATCTCTCATTAAAATTTTTTTTAGGGTTGACCTAACATCCTATAAATAATTGTATTATTTCGGTTTATTATACGTACTGTATTGGCAAGGACTGATATTTTGGAGTCCGTACGAGGAACACGTTGACACCTCATCTTCGCAGAAGCATTCGTTTTCCGGAGTGGTTTCATTGGGTTGTCCAAAAACCGTGTCAGCGGGCGTGTAATAGTCTGCTTTTATTCCTGATTTTTCGGTGGGCCCGCGATATTGTAGAGGCAAGGTGCGGCAAATGTCTTTGTCCCAGAGATGAATAATATCTGCGCCAGTTTTCTCACGAGGTGGGAAAAAGGATCCTACAATTAATCAATTTTATATTATATTTTGTTAATATGTAGCTTGCATATGAATTTCACAGTGAAAAATAGAGTTTTAAATAGAATGGAAATTATTTCATTCATTGTACAATCAATTTAGAGCCAAATCGATTAACTCCACCTTTTTGAATTTTTTTTAATTTCAATTTCAGAGAATTTAATTGAATCCTAATTTTTTTATATTTATAATAAATTTCCAGTTATTGAGTTTGATGAAGTTAATCGATTTAACGTTAAATAATTAAAGATATCTCGGAGTGTCCTGGTAATATTTTATATTAATCGATCATATTTACCTTCCGAAGCACGAATAGAATTGCAAGGTGCATTCGACCAATAGGGCAAACGATCCAATCCATTCAATCGATTTATTAATCCGAACTCCTTCATGTCTGTGTGACCCGTAAAAATAGTAGACACTTCGTTTAATGTACCATTTCTCTGTAATTAAAATTGTTATCACCTTCGTCGATCAACTTAAAGATAATTCGATACATATTTTGTGAATTTAAAATTTTAAAATGAATGTCATTTTTCCCAATAGTTTGCAAAAATTTATTCGAAAGTTGAAATTATTCTTTTGTTTATGGAATAAATTTTATCCTTGCGAGGTTCTTCGAAAGAAAAATATTTCAATTTAATTTCACAACCTACAACTAATAAATAGACTGTGGATATTTGTTGCAAATTCATATTTTTATTAATAGAATTAATGAAATAGAAGCTTTGCAATTGTCTAAAACCCTAAATATATAATAATTATTTTAGTTAATCTAACTTTAAAGTGTTGCCATCTTTTGAATTATCGACTTCTTTCTTTTGCTTCAATAATAGCTATAGTTATAGGTAAGAATCTTTTAGGTATTTTTTTCAAACAAATGGAATGGCTGAATTTATGGACCTTTTTTAAAATCGACTATCTTTGAAAATATACAGTGCCATCAATTTTAATTTTATTAAGCTTAAAAAATTTTGAAATATTACTTAAATATATATAAATAAATTCTGTAAATTTGACTGGAAAAAGTCTCATAGTTTATCCACAAAAAATTCTCTAATAAAGTCTAAAATACACTAGTATGAAATGCATTTTAAGATTGACAATGTTTGAGAATATACAGTGTCGCCAATTGTTACTTTCTTGAGCCCAAAAAATTTTAAAATATCATTGAACTATATATAAATGATCCCTGCAAATTTGATTTTAAAAGGTCTTATAGTTTATCCACCAAAAATTCTCCAAGAAAGTCTACAATAATGCATTTCATATTAGTGCATTTTAAAATCAACTACGTTTGAAAATATACAGTGGCATCAATTTTAACTTCTTTTGGCCCAAAAAATTTGAAAGTATCACTTCAATATTCATAAATAAACCCTGTAAATTTGACTTCAAAAGGTCTTATAGTTTATCCACAAAAAATTCTCCAAGAACGTCTAAAAAAATGCACTTTATACTAGTGCATTTCAAAATCGTCTATGTTTGAAAATATACAGTGCCCTCAATTTTAGCTTTTTTTGGCCCAAAAAATTTGAAAGTATCACTCCAATATCTATAATTAAACTCTGTAAATTTGGTTGCAAAAGGTTTCATAGTTTATTCACAAAAAATTCTCCAAGAAAGTCTAAAAAAATGCACTTCATAAAAGTGCATCTTAAAATCAGCTATGTTTGAAAATATACAGTGCCATCAATTTTAACTTTATTTCGTTCAAAAAATTTTGAAATATTGCCTAAATATATATAAATAAACCCTGTAAATTTGATTTTAAGAGGTCTCATAGTTTATCCACAAAAAATTCCCCAATAAAGTCTAAAAAAATGCACTTCATAAAAGTGCATCTTAAAATCGTCTATCTTTGAAAATATACAGTGCCCTCAATTTTAACTTTATTTCACTCAAAAAATTTTGAAATATCACTGAAATATGTATAAATACACACTCTAAATTTGATTGCAGAAGGTCTTATAGTTTATTCACAAAAAATTCTCCAATAAAGTCTAAAAAAATGCACTTCATAAAAGTGCATCTTAAAATCGTCTATCTTTGAAAATATACAGTGCCCTCAATTTTAACTTTATTTCACTCAAAAAATTTTGAAATATCACTGAAATATGTATAAATACACACTCTAAATTTGATTGCAGAAGGTCTTATAGTTTATTCACAAAAAATTCTCCAATAAAGTCTAAAAAAATGCACTTCATAAAAGTGCATCTTAAAATCGTCTATCTTTGAAAATATACAGTGCCCTCAATTTTAACTTTATTCCACTCAAAAAATTTTGAAATATCTCTCAAATATATATAAATAAACCCTGCAAATTTGAATTTAAAAAGTCTTATAGTTTATCCACAAAAAATTCCTCAAAAAATCCTAAAAAAAAAACACATTTCACACACGAAGACTCTTTAAAGAATTTTCTATATTTTTGTATATCAAGTTGATTTTATACTTTTTTGAGAGTTGAAATTTCTTCTAAATGGACAAACATCCACAGTCTATTGATTAGTATTTCCATAAAATATCACTCACTCCGAGAAGAAGTCCCATTTGACTCATTGGTCGCCTAGTTTTGGGAAAGAATCTGTGAGCGATGCTAACCAACGGATCATCGTATCCGAAAACTAACTCTTGAGCAGTCACAGGCACAAACGGACTCATCTGCATTCCACTCAAAAACATGGATAATCCTAGAGTAATAAATCGTGGTAAATTCTTGCTCTGTGTCGATACAGTCTGAAAAATGCGAAGTAAGTTTCTCGTAGTAATCGGTTAATATATTTATCTGGAAACATTTACAAACACAATTGAATAAACGTTACGCAAAGCATCTTAATATTAGTACAGTGGTGTCCACGAGATTGCCGAAATAAATCCTCCGTGAAAATTGGTCTAAACCTCGTTCGATTTCTAATCTCTACACTGAAAATCTAAATGCTACGCAAAAAAAAAAACAAAATGTTTTCTTTTAAAACACAATAATTACAAATAAAACTCGATTCTACCTTGTTTAGAAAGTATTAATGGCGTGCATTTTGTTATTAGCGAAAATAATAAATAGAAATAAATCACCGAATGATTAACTAATTAGTGTTAAATGAAATATATTTTTATCACTTTGTATTCGTGCTATCATTTCGTTCTTACCATACAGCAATTTTCCATTGTTTTTTTTTTATCGATCCACTCATTCCGTAATTTTGCTATATCATTTTTTACAAAAAAATAAACTGTAAAATTTTGCCTGGGAGCACTTACTCGTGAAAGACCCTTATCGACTGATATTTTTTCAATTTTTATTTTAACCCGCCATTGTATAATAGTAGATGACTGAGTTATCTACTGAATTATTTGTTTATATTATGAAATATTGACTTACTAGCAACGGAATGTTTGGTACCATTAGTTTCATGTCTTTGTCCTTCGACAACTCTGGTACAAAGTTTAATATTTTCTTGTGTTGATAACTTACAGTACCGTTGTTGTGGAAAACGATATTGACCTTTTCCATGTCCTCTCTGTGAAATAGAAAAGTCAGATGTAGTTTTTTATTTGAGAAATAAATTATTTTTACGTACCTGTAAACGAAGGGGCCAACTTCTTGGAGTTTTGGTTTTTCGTTGAATTGCAGGAAATTTTCGGTGTTTGTCACGTTGAATATGTACACCTTGGTCAGTCGAACTACTCCAGGTTTCTGCCAGTATTGGAAAGAAAGAGAGCCATTCCATAGTCGTAGTTGCTGAAAATGAATATAACAATCAGCTTACAAAATTTGATAAAATTTGGTAAAATTTGATTAAATATATTTGATAAAATTTTAACAAATATATTTCATCAAATTATATCAAATTTATTTCATCAAATTTTATCAAATTTATTTCATCAAATTTTATCAAATTTATTTCATCAAATTTTATCAAATTTATTTAATCAAATTTTATCAAATATATTTCATCAAATTTTATCAAATATATTTAATCAAATTTTATCAAATTTATTTCATCAAATTTTATCAAATTTTATCAAATATATTTAATCAAATTTTAACAAATATATTTCATCAAATTTTATCAAATTTATTTCATCAAATTTTAACAAATTTATTTGATAAAATTTGATAAAATTCGATTAAATATATTTGTTAAAATTTGATTAATTAAATTTGATGAAATAAATTTGTTAAAATTTGATTAAATAAATTTGATAAAATTTGATTAAATATATTTCATAAAATTTGATGAAATAAATTTGATAAAATTTGATTAAATAAATTTGACAAAATTTGATTAAATATATTTCATAAAATTTGATGAAATAAATTTGATAAAATTTGATGAAATATATTTGATAAAATTTGATAAAATTTGATGAAATATATGTGTTAAAATTTGATTAAATATATTTGATAAAATTTGATTAAATAAATTTGATAAAATTTGATAAAATTTGGTTAAATAAATTTGATAAAATTTGATGAAATAAATTTGATAAAATTTGATGAAATTTGATGAAATAAATTTGATAAAATGTGATTAAATAAATGTGATAAAATTTGATTTTTCTTTTACTATTCACGAGTGTACATTTTTACAAAATCAGTGAATCGATTTAATTCTACTGGCGATTCTGCGTGAAAAAAATAAGTCGAAATAGAATTTTAATTTTTTGTGGAAAATTCGATTTCATTTAATTTGGAGGAAATGAATGATTGTACATACCTTTAATATAATATAGTCCGCCCAAGGTATGCTACTTAAGATAATGCCAATTATGAGCGTTAGAATTCCTATAAAAATTGCTGAAACTTTGCCTGGAAAATAAACAATAATTATAAATTTAATGTGAGTACTTTTATAAAATTAGTTACATGATTTATGCTACTTTCTATCCCATAAATGGGCTTTTTAAGAGGAAGAAAAATATATGTAAAAAGTGTCTTCGTGAAGTAAACATAATTTTTTATAATTTTCACAGAGTAATCTGCATAAGTGAGGATTTTTAAAAAGTTTCCTGAAAAATTCTCATCCTGAAACATATCAATAATTCATGAATTTTGAATATTATAATTTTTAAATAATTTTCAAATTTGGGTTTCTTCGAAACGAAGTTTCGAGTGAAACTTTTTTTTTTCTGGTATTTTCGATTCACTTTTTCACGTAAAATCATCATTTTGGTGTTTGCATCGCCAATTATTGGACACCCTGTATATAAATCGAATGTTTTGTTATTTATTTCAGCAGATATTTCGATCAAATATTGCCTGGTTTTTCGAGTACGAAATTGATAAAATAAATATTCCACTTCATTGACACTTTTTCCTGTAAAATTATATCCGTATAAAATTTCCGCTTATCAGGGACCTGCGATGAAACGAGTGAAATTTTACACCAAGGTGACAGCGATGTATTCAAACACCGAGCTTAACGAGAAACAAATTCATTTCACAGACAAAGCAAATTTTTTTATTTGCTGTCGTCGATCATTTCGAAGATAACCGACTGGATCCGTTCGAATGAGACACCCTATATGTATATTGTTAAACCTGTGTCAATGTAACGCTATACGATGATTCCTGAGCAACAGTTTTGCATTGCTGATTGCTAATTCCATTTTTTATTTTCCTAATGTTGATTTAGAAATCACTGAATTTTATTTTTTCATAGTTGACTGTAGAAATTATTGTTTTCATTATCGAAGCAACATTTTTGCATTGCTGATTGCTAATACGATTTTTTAATTTTTTTATTATTGATTTTAAAATCGCGGAATTTTATTTTTCCATAGTTGACTGTAGAAATTATTGTTTTGATTATCTAAGCAACAGTTTTGCATTGCTAATTCTATTTTTAATTTTCGTATTATTCATTTAAAAATCACTGAATTTTATTCTTTCATCGTGACTCAGTTGTACAGACTCGCGAATTCGAGCCACCGGTACCTTGAATTACAATAAACAATAAAAGACTCGTTACATTACGTAATCCTGCCCTGGCCAGATTGAGAAAGTCCGAAAGTGAGATTCGTGTCTGTGTGGAATTATTGCAAGCTGTTACAATCGGTTACGAAAATATTCGGACACCTGTAGAGTTTTTCATAAATTATTCTGTCAAGAAATATTAATATTATATTAGGAATTTATTGTGTTATTTGAACAAAGACGTAGAAGATATCCTAGACAAAAAAAATTGACACTCAACGTAATAATTGAATAATTTTCAGTAGAGTTTTCTCAAATTTTCCTGTCAAGAAAAATTAATTGTTGTAAATAGAATAATTTCATTGATATTAGGGATTTGTTAGGCTATTTGATCAAATGCTGAGGCTATTTGTAAGAAGAGAAAATTGTCAATGATTTAATTAAATATTTTCCAGTAGAGTTTTCTCAAATTTTCCTGTCAAGAAAAATTTATAATTGAAAATAGAATAATTTCATTGTTATTAGGAATTTGTTAACCTCTTTGAGCAAATATTTAGGATATTTCCAGGCAGAGAAAATTGTCAATGCTTCAATTAAATATTTTCCAGTAAAATTTTCTCAAATTTTCCTGTCAAGAACAATTTATAATTACAAATAGAGTAATGTCATTGATATTAGTGATTTGTTAGGCTATTTGAACAAATATTCAGGATATTCAGAGACAGAGAAAATTGTCAATGCATTAATTAAATATTTTCCAGTAGAGTTTTCTCAAATTTTCCTGCCAAGAACAATTTATAATTACAAATAGAGTAATGTCATTGATATTAGTGATTTGTTAGGCTATTTGAACAAATATTCAGGATATTCAGAGACAGAGTAAATTGACTAAGAATATTTTCCAGTAGAGTTTTCTCAAATTTTCCTGTCAAGAATAATTTATATATGCAAATAGAATAATGTCATTGATATTAGGAAATTATTAAGCTAGTTGAACAAACTTTGAGGCTATTTCTAGGTAAAGAATGTTGTCAATGCATTAATTAAATATTTTCCAGTAGAATTTTCTTAAATTTTCCTTTTCTCAAATTGTCAAGAAAAATTAATTCATGCAAATAGAATAATGTCTTTGATATTAGGAATATTTTAGGCTATTTGAACAAACATTCAGGATATTTCTAGCCAGAGAAAATTGTCAATGAATTAATTAAATATTTTCCAGTAGAGTTTTCTCAAATTTTCCTGCCAAGAACAATTTATAATTACAAATAGAGTAATGTCATTGATATTAGTGATTTGTTAGGCTATTTGAACAAATATTCAGGATATTCAGAGACAGAGAAAATTGACTAAGAATATTTTCCAGTAGAGTTTTCTTAAATTTTCCTGTCAAGAATAATTTATACAGGGTGTTCGGCCACCTCTAGCAAAAATTTTAATGAGCGATAGTAGAGGCCAAAATAAGACGAAAATCAAGAATACCAATTTGTTGATGGAAGCTTCGTTAAAAAGTTATTAACGTTTAAAGTGCCGCTTTTATTGAATTTTTTTCTCGAAAATGCGCAGGATTTCGGGGGTATGTCTATTCACCAAAAATGACTGTAATTGAACCCTACAACCGAAAATAATTTTTTCACAACGATTTGCAATTTTTTAATTCTCTCGAATAATTTCACCCTTCTCTATTTTTTTTCTCGAAAGTGGGCAGGATTTCGTGGGTATGTCTAATGCCAAAAACTGATTGTAATTGACCCCCGCAACCGAAAATAATTTTTCCACAACGATTTGCAATTTTTTTTCTCCGTTGAAAAATTTAGGCACCTAATTGGATTTTCAGTAAGGAATTTTTTTCTCGAAAGTGCGTACGATTTCGGAGGTATGTGTAATGATAAAAAATGATTGTAATTGATCCCCGCAACCGAAAATAATTTTTTTAGAACGATTTGAAAAATTTTTTTTCGCCGAAAAATTTCACCACCTACTCGATTTTTTTTCTCGAAAGTAGATAGGATTTCGGAGGTATGTGTACTCACCAGAAATGATTGCAGTTGACCCCCGCAACCGAAAATAATTTTTCCAGAACGATTTGAAATTTTTGAATTTAATTGTTAATAACTTTTTAACGAAGCTTCCATCAACAAATTGGTATTCTTGATTTTGGTCTTATTTTGGCCTCTATTATCGCTCATTAAAATTTTTGCTAGAGGTGGCCGAACACCCTGTATATATAGAGGCAACTACAATTATTAATAAACTCATTTATATGTTGTACAAAGAGTAACAAAATTCTAAGAAATTGTGTCATTATATACATAATTGTTTTTCTAATTGAAATTAAAAAGCAGTCAAAATGACTTTCTTGGGCAATCTAGTGTTAAACAAGAAATTTCTACGTGACGCAAAGGAAGGAAGATTGCGTTACTATTTCGTTTCGATGATCGATCAGACACGTTTGACGTGTTATAACATCGTCGAAATCCGCGATTCCGGTGCAAGTGAAACGTAAACTGCCGATAAAACTATGCAAAGTAATTTAGTACTCGACATACATAGTGTAACCATCGAACGGGTATAAATTAGAGAAGTCGTTGCATAATTTTACGATCTTTTCTTTCCGCTGGCGGTCGACCACGCTAAAATTCGCTTTCTTCGCGCCGATCAATCGATGGCGATCTCGAAGATAGAAATTTGTTAATTTTGTTTGGTGTGGAAGGTCCTTGTTAATTTGTTTTAATCACTTGGAACGATTAAATTTATTTTTGAGCTTTCAAAATAATTATTTTCACCCTTTAAAACATTCATTTTAATTCAGAATTAATTAATTATTAATTCATTTCAATACGAAGCTAATTTTTATTTTTAGGCTTCGAAAATAATTATTTTCACCCTTTAAATTGCTCATTTTAATTCAGAATATTTTAATACGAAGCTAATTTTTATTTTTAGGCTTCGAAAATAATTATTTTCACCCTTTGGATCGTCCATTTTAATTCAGAATATTTTAATACGAAGCTAATTAATATTTTCTTTTATACCCCAAACGATCTACTTTTTTTGTTAAATTTGTTTTCAATGAATTCGAAAGTGATTATTTTCACCCTTCAAATTGTTCATTTTAATTCAGAATATTTTAATACAAAGCTAATTTTTATTTTTAGGCTTCGAAAATAATTATTTTCACCCTTTAAATTGCTCATTTTAATTCAGAATATTTTAATACGAAGCTATTAATTAATATTTGCCAAAAATTTCCACGCCACAGTCTCAAACAAACATAAACAAACTCAAACGTAACTATTATTAAAACCCAGTTCCATTCGAAGCGTGAAAATGCACAGCACGTATCAGAAGTCGATTTCCAATAAATAAACAGCGAGAACCGCCAATATTTACGTAAAAATAGACCGGTGCACGCGTATGTAGATATCCGTGTGTTTGTTTTCCAGTATCGTGCACCGTCAATAAATAAAAAAAGACATTTTCGTCGAAACCGGTAGAGTATGAAACACGCGAGACGCGAATAAAACCTGTCGCGAAGAAAATACTGTTCCTCGAGTTTCACAGAATCCCCCCGTGGTGACCTAGCGGCAACTAGAATGAGAAAGTGTCAGATATTACTAAAATCAGCATCTTATTTCCATAATACGAAATATCGAAAACAAATTCATTCTTGGCTAATTTTATTCGTACAATTTTACTACGAGCTATTTTAATCAAATTATTTTTCTCAACGAGTCTCATTTATGGATCAAATTTAATTTGGTGATTTAGTTTAACATATACACCCTTCGATACTGTACGAACCAGCGAATACAGGATGTCGATAACTCGCATAGTTTCGGTGAAATTCCGGTGTGTCGATCGACGCGATTTTATTCGTAAATGTACAGGGTGTCTCAACAGTAATTTACACGAAAAAACAGATCGAAAAAAGAAGATAAAATTCCTACATTTGAGAAAATCAATTGTCAATATTATTAATTAAAAATTGATGCAACGTTCCCACGAGACGAGGAAATGCTCTCAAATTAAACCAGTGACGTATTCATCGTGATAAATTCTTCGTTTCAACATCCCAAAACGTGACTTAACGAAGCCATTGAGACTATTATCAATAAAGAAATTACACTTGTTTTAATCAGCCAAACGATGCAACGAACGATTCGACACGAAGGTTTTCACAACCTCGTCATAATTACCCCACTCACGGCCAGACTCAACACAAAAATATTAAGAAACATGGCTGCTATGTAAAAAGTCAAAGTGCAATAAATACGTTCGATCTTTCGACGTCGAACGCATGATTGGCTCGCGTGGCCGTCACCTAAATGCCAAACTGAAGAAGCTGATGTGTCTTAAATTATTCTCGAAGCTTCAGGCTTTCATTATTCGAGCATATTCAAAGAAAAATACATATTTCTCTAAACAAAGGACGATTACACTTTTCGGATAAAATTATTATAGAATCTGGAGTTGTAAAACTCTGAAAGTTATGTAAACTGAGAATACTAACGCCTCACCACCTTGTCAAACACCCAATTAACACATTCTCGCGTTTGCAACAGTGTCGTAGTCATTCCAGAAGAAAAAGTGCCCCTGGAAATCCATATCAAAGATTCCATCGTTCAAAAAATAGAAAAAAAGTTCCTTTTTCATAAAATTCATCTGTCAATACTCCAAAAATTGTTCTACACTTAACACTTTACCGACCGGTAACGGTTGATAAATCGGCTATCGGTCGGTAAGCGTTGGCCGGTAAAACAGTTGATTGATAGGCTCTCAGCCGGTAAGCGTTGGTCGGTAAAACAGTCGATTAATAGGCTATCGGTCGGTAATGTGTTAATCTTTGTTTTCTTATTTCACGAAGTATTGCCTACATCAAATGAGAAAGAAGTCGTTATGAAGATAGAATCTCTGATGAGATTAGAAACTAATGGCTTCTTCAATTAAAACAGAGGTATATCACGATGGTAGATGTTTCCAACCTTCGTCCAAGGTGCTCTCCAGGAATTTCTGCAATAAGAAAGTCACAAAGATGCGTACAAGGAATTCAATCTAACGAGAACTTCACCTTACCCGCAGACACTGCTGTTTCTTGGCGATTTAGCTTTTTGTGCTCATCACAGAGATTGCAGGAGAGGAAGTTGGACGAAGGTAGGGACATTGAAATAAAGAGAAACGGTCGTTTCGTTCGATTTCTGTTGGTAAGGGCACGCATTATCGCGCTTACGGTACAATTTGTCCGACAGTGACGTCATGGCCATGATTTTCAGGGTTTTTGGGGCCCCATACTATGGCTGGACCGTTCACACAGAGTGATGTAACGTGGCTGAGTAAATAGGGTAAGCTGGTGTGGCTGAAAACCTGATTTCAGAACATCAGTGAACTGTAAAACGTATAATATTCCGCTAGGTTGTAGCTAATTTTGTCTTTTTTTAGCTAATACACCGCCATTTTGTGACGATATTAAACTATTCACATCTAAATATAGAGTACTCAACCGGGAGAAGCTGTATTTTTAAAACGATTAGGGATAAATAGGGGAAAATTAGTTTCCAAAGTTGAGATGTTGAGGGAAACAATTTTTGATGAGATTTGTGTATTTTATCGAGGTTTCAGAAATGAGTATTGAATGATATTTTAGGTTTTGTAGTTTGCAGAGGCCTAACATAAAATTTTAATCCTACAAAATATTATAAAATGGTTAGAGATGGAAAAAAGGCACGTGGTTAAATTAAAGAGCATACGATGCCACAAACGGAGCCTAACTTTATTACTATACTTTCATTCGCCGGTGCGTGGTAGCAGAGAAATCTTACGCAAACGGGCAGGCAGATTGTTAGAGGGAACATTGACCGACGATTTTGTAATTTCAGATTATACACGCTGAAACAAATTGGAATAAACATTCACTCGAACGAAACAAGACGTAACATCGTGAACTAATCGCGACGGGGTGGAAAAGAAAAATTGTTACAGTTACGAGACAGTGAGGAAACTTATTCGAAGGCCAATTACAGTAATGATTCGTAAAATGAACACGTGATTTGTAAGTTGAACATTTCTCAATCGAAACTGGAGGGAATCCCCTTGATGTTAGTGAAGCGTAAATTGACATTTAAAAGAGGATATGAGATGATTCTTAAAATGAACACGTGATTCGTAAGTTGAACATTTCTCAATCGAAACTGGAGGGATTCCCCTTGATGTCAGTGAAGCGTAAATTGACATTTAAAAGAGGATATGAGATGATTCTTAAAATGAACACGAGATTCGTAAGTTGAACATTTCTATTTCTTTCGAGTGAAGGGGATGAAGATAAAGGGGACTGAGAGGCTCAATTTTGATCCCATTATACGATAAATGCATATGTTCATTTTAAGTGATGTTCATTTTAAGAATCATTACTCAGTTTGGTGGTTCTCAGTTGTGAATGCTCGTAGCTTTTGCTCGAATAGTACATGGTACAAGTTATGGTGTGGTCGACGAAAAATGAACATACTAACTCCATATCGATGGTTGATTCGTCAGTTGATCATTTCTATTCTTTCCAACTGGGAATGATGAAGATAATGGCGACTGAGAGGCTCAATTTCGCTCCCACTATACGATAACTGCACATGTTCATTTTAAGTAATGTTCATTTTAAGTGATGTTCATTTTAAGAATCGTTACTCAATTAGGTGGTTTTCAGTTGGGAATGCTCGTAACTTTTGCTCGAACAGTAGATGGTACAAGTTATGGTGTGGCCTCTATACGAGAAATGAATATACTAACTCCATATCGATGGTTGATTCGTTAGTTGAACATTTCTATTCCTTACAACTAGAAGGAATGAAGATAAAGGCGACCTCGAGACTCAAATTCGTTCTGTATATGATGAATGAATTTGCTGATCCCCAAGCAATATTCATTTTGAGAATACGTGATTCGTTAATTGAACATTCGAGATTCCTTCCAACTGGGAATGATAGAGATAAAGGCGACTTCGAGACTCAATATACGATAAATGACACACGCTAATCTCCAAGCAATATTCATTTTAAAAATACGTGATTCGTTAGTTGATCATTTCTATTCCTTCCAACTGGGAATGATAGAGATAAAGGTGACTTCGAGACCCAATAAACGATAAATGACACACGCTAATCTCCAAGCAATATTCATTTTAAAAATACGTGATTCGTTAGTTGAACATTTCTATTCCTTCCAACTGGAAGGAATGAAAATAAAGGCTACCTCGAGACTCAAATTCGTTCTGTATATGATGAATGAACTTGCTGATCTCCAAGCAATATTCATTTTGAGAATACGTGATTCGTTAGTTGAACATACGTGATTCCTCCCAACTGGGAATGATAGAGATAAAGGCGACCTCGATACTCAAATTCGTTCTGTATATGATGAATGAACTTGCTGATCTCCAAGAAATATTCATTTTGAGAATACGTGATTCGTTAGTTGAACATACGTGGTTCCTCCCAACTGGGAATGATAGAGATAAAGGCGACTTCGATACTCAAATTCGTTCTGTATATGATGAATGAACTTGCTGATCTCCAAGAAATATTCATTTTAAGAATACGTGATTCGTTAGTTGAACATACGTGGTTCCTCCCAACTGGGAATGTTAGAGATAAAGGCGACTTCGAGACTCAATATACGATAAATGACACATTGTAACTTCATATCGACGTTCATTTTAAGAATACGTGATTCGTTAGTTGATCATTTCTATTCCATTCAACCCGGAATAATAAAAATAAAGGCCTCGTGACTCAATCTACGATAAATGACACACTCTAGCTTGATATCGACGTTCATTTTAAGAATACGTGATTCGTTAGTTGAACATTTCTATTCCTTCCAACCCGGAATAATAAAAATAGAGGCATCGAAACTCAATAAACGATAAATGACATACTCTAATTTCTCATCGATGTTCATTTTAAGAATACGTGATTCGTTAGTTGATCACTTCTATTCCATTCAATCCGGAATAATAAAAATAAAGGCCTCGTGACTCAATCTACGATAAATGACACACTCTAGCTTGATATCGACGTTCATTTTAAGAATACATGATTCGTTAGTTGATCATTTCTATTCCTCCCAACCTGGAATAAAAATAAAGTTGACTTCGAGACTCAATATACGATAAATGACACACTCTATCTTCACATTGACGTTCATTTTGAGAATCCTCATTTCATTGAGCGACGCTCTCTTGCGAACGCTCGTAACTTTCGCTCGATCACTGGATGTTGCATGTTACGGGCGCGATCTCCTCAACCGATTACTTAATAGCCATCGAAACACGTAATGTCAGAGACAGTTTGGAGCCAACGAATCGAACCGAAAATGCCTGCGTGCCAGTGGACCCTTCTTTCAGCTTATCTCCGATCGCTCGAGAGTGAAAGTGGTCTCGAAATTGTCGAGTATACCTCTCGCGCGCGCCGTCTCGGTTTCGGGCGGACGCGCCAATTTATACCTCGTAAATAACGACCTCAGCGTTTTGCAACCCGACGGCGTTAAAAAATGTTTGGACAGGTACGGTTTTGTAACCCTGACTGCATTCCAAACGAAAGGGTCCGCTCGATACTGTAGATTCAAAGTTTATCTACGCGAAATTGTCGACAAAGTTCAGATTTGCGTCAGAAATGTGGATCGCGTGATTGCTCGACAGTCGCCCAAGAACATCCTTCGCGTACACGTGGAAACGGGGACTTTTGACATTTTCTTGAAACACAAACGAGTAATTGTAGTCGCGATAGTTACTTTTTTTTTTTTTTAATCAGAAAAACAAACGTATACTTGAGACTGTTTACGTCCATTACACGGTCTTCCTTACTATTAAATATAGTGATAGGTTAAATCACAGTTTAGTATTGTAACATTATCATTACTCTGGAAAGTCATGCTTCGTACGTTACTCATGATTGACGCAAGAGCGGGGAAAAAATTTATTTACCGTCTTCGACGTTTACGTAGTGTTTTTAATATTAACGAATTAGAATTATTGTTCAAATGTCTCGAAAATTACAGAGAGAGATTTTTCGAGGTCGCTGATCGCTTTATTGAATCTGAGATTATATATTCGAAAGTAAAAGTCACGCATTTCACGATACACGTGTCCTGAAAAAATGTTGGAACGATTGTGGAAATAGTGAACAATTTTTTCACGAATCTGGAGTTACAAATTCGACGGTAAAATGATGGATTTAAAATGGTAGAAAAATGTGGTGAAAAAAAATTTTGAAAATTAAGTTTCTGTTTTAAATGTTTGTTAACAATTTTTTGCTAGATTTTACGAATTGTGCTTCTTATGTTTGAGTAGGAATTTTTGCATTTTTCGAATTCAAAAAATTTCATTTTTTTGTGTTAAAAAAATTCTTAAATTGAGAAGTGAATATTTAGAGACAAAGTTTCGAAGGTTTCTTGAAATTAAAGTTTTTGTTTTGAAAGTATAAGTATAGTCAACTTTGTAATCCACAGTGTCCAAAAAATACACAAAACATCACCAAAAATTAAGAAATTTCTCTGAAAAATAAAAAAAATTTATATCTTTCAGAATTCATGAAAATTTTAATTTTAAAAAATTATTTAAAAATCGAGTTTCATTTCCTGCAAAGATAGATCGAAATAATTATTAACTTAGTAAATTTTTAAAATCACAGTGGAAATTTTGAAAATTGAAAATAATAAATATGTGAAAAATTTGTTAATCGAACGCGAGATCCCTCATAATGAAATTGTCGAGCACGTTCCCGTCATCAGTACGGAATAACGTTAAGCAAATACCGCATTAGAAAGTCGATAGTCACAGGAGATAAATATGGCGGCGGTCAATTTTCTGTACAGATGCCGTTTCGCAGTTTCTTGCGTTACATTCTTTCGTATTATTTTTTTTCCACGCGTGAAAATTCATCGTCGCTAGTTGTAACAACTTTGTACACATTTTTCTTTCATAAACGTTGAGAATTCCTCTGGGGAACAGGTTAGAGGTCATGTTTGCCTCTTAACACTAAAACTATCGACAATCAAAGTGTATTTATTTGCACCAACAAAATTAAACCTAGATAAATAGGTAAAGAAATGCATAATGCACATAAATAAGTGTTTATTTATTCCCCTATAGAAAATTACGATAAATTTTCAAAAATTCGAGTAAATTTCAGTAATTTCAGTAATTCGAGCAAGTTTTATGAGAAATTATGAATCATTCATTTTGACTGCTTTGGTACAAAATTAAACCAAGATAGATATGCGAATAAATGCATAATGCAACATTAATAAGTGTTTATTTATTCCCTTATAGAAAATTATGGTAAATTTTCAAAAATTCAGTCGAGTAAGTTTTATGAGAAATTATGAATCATTCATTTTGACTGCTTTGATGGTTCCCAGTGTTAATCTTAAACGATTTCTCAAATTATTATTCAATTTTTGCGTTGAAAAATTTTTAAATAACGCGCCAAGAACTTCTATTTGAATATTTATCGCAGATCCGGCAGGAATTATTGATGACTTCCGGTCGGGAAGTAGATATGATTTACGAGGATTAATTAGTTATTAAGATTCATGCGGCGAGTAAATAAAAGCAAATTAGAAATTTGATCGTTAATGATTTGCAACAGATTTCACTGTAAATATTTTTTACGCGATTTTGTTTCGTTCACTGCTCGATTTAACACGTTGACTGCCAGTTTAAACTCCCAAAATTCTTCACGAGACCAGAACTCTGATTTCAGGCAATCGTAAACTGCACAACTTGTAAGTTGTCGTAACAGTTACTTTTCTAACCTCGTTAAAACTTACAAAGCCTATTAAAATTGATTCTTTTTCGACATTTCAATTTGAGAATTCATTGTTTCAGTTTCACTGTTAAGAGTTCTGTTCGGTCAAAGTTCTGGCAGTCAAAGTGTTGAATATCAACTTGTTCCAGAGTCTCGAGACACTTTGAAGCCTCGAGATTTCCATTAGTTGGTTAATTTAATGGCTTGTACTTTGTTAGTTTAGTGTTTTAACGCGATTGTAATGTATTGTCATCGTTAAATCAATTTTCTTGCAACAGATTTCACTGTAAATATCTTTCACGCGATTTTGTTTCGTTCACTGCTCGATTTAACACGTTGACTGCCAGTTTAAACTCCCAAAATTCTTCACGAGACCAGAACTCTGATTTCAGGCAATCGTAAACTGCACAACTTGTAAGTTGTCGTAACAGTTACTTTTCTAACCTCGTTAAAACTTACGAAGCCTATTAAAATTGATTCTTTTTCGACATTTCAATTTGAGAATTCATTGTTTCAGTTTCACTGTTAAGAGTTCTGTTCGGTCAAAGTTCTGGCAGTCAAAGTGTTGAATATCAACTTGTTCCAGAGTCTCGAGACACTTTGAAGCCTCGAGATTTCCATTAGTTGGTTAATTTAATGGCTTGTACTTTGTTAGTTTAGTGTTTTAACGCGATTGTAATGTATTGTCATCGTTAAATCAATTTTCTTTTATGGGCAATGCATCATGGAGGATGTTAAAAGAAGTTCGTCAGCTGTTTGATGCAAATAACTGAAATTGTCGATGCAATTTCGTTCGGTGTAACGATCGAACAATACACTGTCGTGGAATAATGTACGATAACGAGGTTCGGGGTGCAGTGGGTTAGTGGAACAGGTGATAGAGGACAGGTTGCCCCACTATTGCATGTTACGCATCATTCCGATTATACTTTGCTATCCCCAGCACACTTTACGGTTACGGTCGCCAGTTCCACCGGTCTCGGAACACGTCGCTACAGGTAGCATTAGAGATTGTATGTATCCGTTCTCTCAAAACTTTTCAATCGAATCGAGAGAAACTACGGCCCATAATTACGGTCAACGAATCCACCGTGTATAGAAAAAGCTTTGGGAATGTTGGAAGGTTCGCGTGAGCTTGAAGGATGATGAGCTATAATGCGTCATCGGTGATGAATCGGTGGACAGTAAAAAATAGCTAAAAATTCTATTTTGATTAATAATAGTCAATGAATATTTCATTTCATTTCATTCATCTATGTTTAAAGATAGAATATTTTATTTTATATCGTATATCTAGCTTGGAAAATAGAATATTTGATTATTTTACTATTTTTATTGGTAAAAAGTAATTCAATATTTTATTTCATGTTGTTGATCCACTTTTGGAAATGAAATATTGTCTTTGTTGGTACTTTAAAATAGTATTTTTTATTCGAAGGTTATTGGATAAATTTGCATCGTAGTATAAAATATTTTTGTTGTAATAAATTAAAGAATTAAATATATTCTAAGTTTTTTTGCTGTTTTATTTTTTATTTTCGAATTAATTACTGGTAATATGCAGGGAAAAATTATAATGGGAGATTGTAGAGGCCAAAATAAGACGAAAATCAAGGATACTAATTTGTTGATTGGGGCTTCGTTAAAAAGTTATAAAAACATTTCCGGCCACAGGGTATATTTTCGGTAAAGAATTTTTTTCTCGGAAATGCGTAGGATTTCGGGGTTATGTGTATTCACCAAAAATGATTGTAACTGACCCTAGTAACCGAAAATAATTTTTTTAGGACGATTTGAAATTTTTCAAATTCGTCGAAAAATTTGTTTAGCTTCCTGAATTTTTTTCTCGGAAATGCGTAGAATTTCGGGATTATGTGTATTCGCCAAAAATGATTGTAATTGACCCCTGTATTCGAAAATAATTTTTTCAAAACGATTTGGAATTTTTTTTTTTGCCGAAAAATTTAGCTACTTTTCAGAATTTTTTTTCTCGGAAATGCGTAGGATTTCGGGGTTATGTGTATTCACCAAAAATAATTGTAATTGACCCCAGTAACTAAAAATAATTTTTTTAAAACGATTTGAAATTTTTCAAATTCGCTGAAAAATTTGATTACCTTCCTGAATTTTTTTCTCAGAAATACGTAGAATTTCGGGGTTATGTGTATTCACCAAAAATGATTATAATTGACACCAGTAACCGAAAATAATTTTTTTAGAATGATTTGAAATTTTTTATTTTCTCCTGTATTTCCCTGTCGATTTTTCTTGAGAATTCGTTTTTCATTTTTAATAAATTTGTTTGACGCGCTACGGAAATTTTGTCTAATACTTTTCTGTAGGTACCAATGAGCTCTACTTCAGAACAAAGTTTCATTGAAATATATTCACTATTGTAGGAGTTATGGCTGTTTGAAATTTGGACCATTTTTATGCGGTTTTTCTCATTTTGCGGGGTCAAGGATCAACTTTTCGGATATTTTCTGAATTCCTACATATTCTCCACTAAAATACGCATCATTTGCATTTTTAAACATTAAAATCGCCCAATTCGTTCAAAAGTTATGTCGTTTTAAAGATACGCATGGAATTTCTAGGAACGATTTCTGACCAGAAATTAATTTTTCGGTAAAGAATTTTTTTCTCGAAAGCTCATAGGAATTCGGGGGTATGTCTAATGACCAAAAATGATTGTAATTGACCCCTGCAACCGAAACTAATTTTTCCAGAACGATTTAAAATTTTTTTTAAATTTGAAAATTTCACACCTACTCGAATTTTTTTCTCGAAATTGGATAGGAATTCGAGAGTATGTCTAATGACCAAAAATTATTGTAATTGACCCCTGCAACCGAAACTAATTTTTCCAGAACGATTTAAAATTTTTTTTAAATTTGAAAATTTCACACCTACTCGAATTTTTTTCTCGAAATTGGATAGGAATTCGAGAGTATGTCTAATGACCAAAAATTATTGTAATTGACCCCTGCAACCGAAAATAATTTTTCCAGAACGATTTGAAATTTTTTAATTTTGTCGAAAAATTCCACACATTCTCGAATTTTTTTCTCGAAACTGGGTAAAATTTCGAGGGTATGTCTAATGACCAAAAATTATTGTAATTGACCCCTGCAACCGAAAATAATTTTTCCAGAACGATTTGAAATTTTTTAATTTTGTCGAAAAATTCCACACATTCTCGAATTTTTTTCTCGAAACTGGGTAAAATTTCGAGGGTATGTCTAATGACCAAAAATTACTATAATTGACCGCTGCAACTGAAAATAATTTTTTCAAAATGATTTGAAATTTTTTAATTTAATTTTTTAATAACTTTTTAACGAAGCCTCAACAAATTGATATTTTTGATTTTTCTCTTATTTTGGCCTCTAGAATCTCCCATTAAAATTTTTCCCAGGGAAGTACATTTTCAAGTACTATTAAAACTGGTTATAATTCCATTTTAATTAATAATAGTGTATAAATATTCATCTACTTTTGAAAATAAAATATTTCTCAGAAGAATTTTTTATTCGAAGAATATTGAAAATATTTGTATCGTAATAAATTAAATAGTAAAATATAATATACTACTTTACTTTTATTATTTATTCTCGAATTAATTACAGGTAATATACGAGTATTATTAATATCATGTTAATATAATTTTAGTTTGATGTTTATCCAAATTCTCTATCAGGAAATGTTTCGTTTCTCACATTCGGTAATGCTTTTTTCCATTTTCAGTCTGTTAACTGCCCGTCGCCAACTAGCAACCGAGCAAGATTTATTTCCTCGGAAGGAAATTCGTATTCTCGCTTCCTGTTAAACATTTTCGTGTTGCAGGCACTGAAAACCATGGAAACTTTACTAACTTTTTATTAACGCGCGGATACATTATTGAACAAGAGAAACTAAACTTTTCCTAAAATGAAATTCAGATAAAAATCACAGTCGACCAGGAACAATTTAATAAATTTCTCGCATTGCACATAATATTAACCACAATACTAATAATACAATAATTACGAGTAAATAAGTCAAGCTCGAATCAAAATTTATCACTTTAATTACCAAAAGAAAAAAAAGTTTATTAATTTCTTATTTATGAAATTTAAATATACTAAATAGTATAAATTACAATATTAATAATTACAATGGGAATTACTATAACCTGTAATTACAAGAAAACAAGCCAAGTTTATATAAAAATTTACGTATCACTTTAATTACCAAAAAAAAAAAAAGTTTATTAATTTCCAATTTGAGAAATTTGAATATACTAAATAGTATAAACTACAATATTAATAATTACAATGAGAATTACTATAACTTGTAATTGAAGGAAAACAAGCCAAGTTTACGTGTAGCTTTAATTACTAAAAAAAAAAAAATATTTAGGGAGATTTAAATATGCTATTAATTTCAAGTTCATTGAAACAGTGATATCCGGTAGTCGAGCTGATTGAACGAGCATTTGAACAGAAACCAGCTAACAGGTGCATTCCTTATAATGGAGAAAACGAGAACTACTTATAATAATTCAAGTTTCTCCAACGGAGCTAAGAATTTCTTCCTGTTTTCGAGCTAGAAACAAGGAAGCCAGATCGCGATTTTCTAAATGGAAATAGTAGATTTAAAGATTTTCGTACGCCCGTAGAAATTTCTTCTTTAATTAGACGCATTTACATATATCCTTCCACCAATTAATCGGGAGTAGAAAGTGGCGAGATTAGAAAAAAAATCAAATCAAATAATCACAAACGAGATTAGAAAAAAAATCATAATAATCACAAACGAGATTAGCAAAAAAATCAAATCAAATAAGCACAAACGAGATTAGAAAAAAAATCCTAATAATCACAAACGAGATCAGGAAAAAATTCTAATAATCACAAACGAGATTAGAAAAAAAATCAAATCAAATAAGCACAAACGAGATTAGAAAAAAATCCTAATAATCACAAACGAGATCAGAGAAAAATCCTAATAATCACAAACGAGATTAGGAAAAAATCCTAATAATCACAAACGAGATTAGGGGGAGAAATCCTAATAATCACAAACGAGATTAGGGGGAAAAATCCTAATAATCACAAACGTGATTAGAAAAAATCCTAATAATCACAAACAAGATTAGAAAAAAATCCTAATAATCACAAACGAGATTAGGGGGAAAAATCCTAATAATCACAAACGAGATTAGGGGAAAAAATCCTGATAATCACAAACGAGATTAGAAAAAAATCCTAATAATCACAAACGAGATTAGAAAAAAATTCTGATAATCGCAAACGAGATTAGGGGGAAGATCCTAATAATCACAAACGAGATTAGGGGGCAAATCCTAATAATCATATACGAGATTAGGGGGAAAAATCCTAATAATCACAAACGAGATTAGAAAAAAATTCTAATAATCACAAACGAGATTAGAAAAAAAATCAAATCAAATAAGCACAAACGAGATTATGGGAAAAAATCCTAATAATCACAAACGAGATTAGGGGGAAAAATCCTAATAATCGCAAACGAGATTAGGGGGAAAAATCCTAATAATCACAAACGAGGTTAGAAAAAAATCAAATCAAATGAGCACAAACGAGATTAGAAAAAAATCTTAATAATCACAAACGAGATTAGAAAAAATCCTAATAATCACAAACGAGATTAGAAAAAAAATCAAATCAAATAAGCACAAACAAGATTAGAAAAAAAAATCCCAATAATCACAAACGAGATCAGAGAAAAATCCTAATAATCACAAATGAGATTAGAAAAAAATCCTAATAATCACAAACGAGATTAGAAAAAAAAATTCTAATAATCACAAATGCATCGTTTAACACTTTGACTGCCACGTCATATATGGATGATAGAACTTTTAAAAGTGGAACTAAAACAATTTATTCTCAAGTTGAAATGTTAAAGAAAATAATCTTTAATAGGCTTCATATGTTTTAATGGAGTTACGAACGTTACTAGGACAACTTTTAAGTAGTTTACAGTTGACTAAACTCAAAGTTTTGGTCTTGTAAACAATTTTAGGATTTTAGACTGACAGTCAACGTGTAACGTTATTTTTGTGTAGTTTGCAATTGACTAAACTCAAAGCTTTGGTCTTCTAAACAATTTTAGACTGGCAGTCAACGTGTTAAAGTTTTTTTTTTTGGAAATATTGATCAACGTACCGTGTTTGAGCTTCCCATTCTTGGAGATGAGGAACGACAGAGGTTTCGGGACTTGATCGCTGCACAAACTGTCGTGTTGATCGGTCCTCGGACCAAAAAGAGCAGTTCTTCCAACCTTCATATACTGTTTGCCCATCGTTTTGGGCGATTTGATCCCGAACAAAGACCCTATGAACTTCATTTTGATATCTCCAGTAGTCTATCGCCGCGAGAACAACACAAATTCCAATTCTCTTTCAATTATCTTCGCTGTTTGATCGACTCATAACCGTTCCTTTCTGCCAAAGTCTCTCGATAGTGTCTGCGTTTCGTTATCAAAGACGTGATTAGTTAATTAGCTCTTTTTTTTTTGGATATTCCGTGCTCCGTTTGTCGTCGATGCACCGTAGAAACCTCGTCACGGATTATCTACGATGTGTTACGTTTGGAAAGTATCGCTCACGTCACTTCTCCGAACATTGTTTCGGAGGATCCATGCGATCTCTTGAAATCTCAATGATTTACTTTTGATGGAGACTGGATTTATTTTCGATTTTTCTCAGGGGAATAATTAATTGTAGTATTCGTTTCTGTTATTTGTTGATTGCTGGGTCGTCGTCCTCTGAAACATAAACAAGAAACAATTATTAATAAATTTATTAGATTCTATTTATTTTTTAAATCAAAGTTATTCGAGAATCATTATTATCATTCATTATTATTGTTAAATATAGTTTTTTATTAATACAAATATTTGCTGTTTCAGAATAAGTATACTTTATTTGATTTTATTTTTATTTATTTTTTAAATTTAGTTATTTGAGAATGGCATTCATTATTATCGTTGAATATAGTTTTTTATTAATACAAATATTTGCTGTACAAATACTAAATTTATTTGACTTCGTTTTTATTTATTTTTTAAATTCAGTAATTTCAGAACGACATTCATTATTATCATTGAATATATTTTTTTATTAATAATTAATACGAATACTAAAATTTGACTTCGTTTTTATTTATTTTTTAAATCCAGTTATTTAAGAATGGCATTCATTATTATCATTATATATATATATATATTTATTAATAAAAATATTAAATTTAGTAAATATACTTTATTTGATTTTATTTTTATTTATCTGACTTCACTATTATTTATTTGTTTAAAATTCAGTCATTTAATAACAATACAAATACTAAATTTAGTAAATATATTTTATTTAATTCAATTTTTATTTACTTTTTAAATCCAGTAATTTGAGAAAATCATTCATTATTATCATTGAATATATTTTGTTATTAATCCAAATATTTGCTGTAAAAATACTAAATTTAGTAAATATTCTTTATTTGACTTTGTTTTTATTTATTTTTGAAATCCAGTTTTTCAAGGACGACATTTATTATTATCATTGAATATATTTCTTTATTAATACAAATATTTGCTCTATAAATACTAAATTTAATAAATATGCTTTATTTGACTTCATTTTTATTTATTTTTTAAATCCAGTAATTCAAGAACAACGTTTATTAATATCATTAAATATATTTTGGTGAATTCTTCAGTGATTGTTAGAGAGATAACTATAACAGTAAATTAGGATCGTCACGCGGTTATTTCTGAATGATATCAACGTCTTTATCCGTACTTTCGTTATGAAAAAGAAAGTTGTTCGTGGTTTATATTACGTAACCGTCTTTTAGGGCCACCGATTACGTCATTACCATCATCGAGGATTGTCCAATAAACGTGCAGCAGCCATAACGTATCGTCCATAAATCTCGTACGCAAAATTTATCGAAACAGTCATTTTTACTCAACTTTTCTAACATTTTCTAATTTTTATATCATTCGTTAATTACCAATTATCAATTCTTCTAACAAAATTAATAATTTTTCATAATATCGAAGATCGAAAGTGGAGATAATTTCGTCGCGACACTAAGTAATTTCTTTTCTAACATTTTCTAATTTTTATATCATTCGATAATTACCAATTATCAATTCTTCTAACAAAATTAATAATTTTTCATAATATCGAAGATCGAAAGTGGAGATAATTTCGTCGCGACACTAAGTAATTTCTTTTCTAATATTTTCTAATTTTTATATCATTCGATAATTACCAATTATCAATTCTTCTAACAAAATTAATAATTTTTCCTAATATGAAAGATCGAAAGTGGAGATAATTTCGTCGCGACACTAAGTAATTTCTTTTCTAACATTTTCTAATTTTTATATTATTCGTTAATTACCAATTATCAATTCTTCTAACAAAATTAATAATTTTTCATAATATCGAAGATCGAAAGTGGAGATAATTTCGTCGCGACACTAAGTAATTTCTTTTCTAACATTTTCTAATTTTTATATTATTCGATAATTACCAATTATCAATTCTTCTAACAAAATTAATAATTTTTCATAATATCGAAGATCGAAAGTGGAGATAATTTCGTCGCGACACTAAGTAATTTCTTTTCTAACATTTTCTAATTTTTATATTATTCGATAATTACCAATTATCAATTCTTCTAACAAAATTAATAATTTTTCATAATATCGAAGATCGAAAGTGGAGATAATTTCGTCGCGACACTAAGTAATTTCTTTTCTAACATTTTCTAATTTTTATATCATTCGTTAATTACCAATTATCAATTCTTCTGACAAAATTAATCATTTTTCGTAATATTAAAGATCGAAAGTGGAGATAATTTGGTCGCGACACGAAGTAATTTCATATTCATTGGACGCGAGAGAAACGAACGGGGTTAAAAGTTTAGCAAAACGAAACAGCGGATAGAATTTAAGGGAAAAAGAAGAATTACGAAAACTGGTAGCACCATACACTTTCACTACTTATTAGCACAAGTACTTAGTGTTTATTCACGTCCTAGATAGTTCCGCGTCTGAGAAAGTAACAACATACACTTTTCTCCTGATAATATATCGCCTTATATCTCTTACGTAATGTTTAAACGAGGAAATTTAAAAAATTATTAACTCAACTGTTAATAATTACTATAATGCATCTACAATCGTATATTTCGCATACATTGTTTAATTTTCGTATTATTTAGAAAAATTCTTTCAAGGTCATATCGCGTTATATCTCTTACGTAATGTTTAAACGAGGAAATTTAAAAAATTATTAACTCGACTGTTAATAATTACTATAATACATCTACAATCGTATATTTCGCATACATTGTTTAATTTTCGTATTATTTAGAAAAATTCTTTCAAGGTCATATCGCGTTATATCTCTTACGTAATGTTTAAACGAGGAAATTTAAAAAATTATTAACTCGACTGTTAATAATTACTATAATACATCTACAATCGTATATTTCGCATACATTGTTTAATTTTCGTATTATTTAGAAAAATTCTTTCAAGGTCATATCGCCTTATATCTCTTACGTAATGTTTAAACGAGGAAATTTAAAAAATTATTAACTCAACTGTTAATAATTACTATAATACATCTACAATCGTATATTTCGCATACATTGTTTAATTTTCGTATTATTTAGAAAAATTCTTTCAAGGTCATATCGCCTTATATCTCTTACGTAATGTTTAAACGAGGAAATTTAAAAAATTATTAACTCGACTGTTAATAATTACTATAATACATCTACAATCGTATATTTCGCATACATTGTTTAATTTTCGTATTATTTAGAAAAATTCTTTCAAGGTCATATCGCGTTATATCTCTTACGTAATGTTTAAACGAGGAAATTTAAAAAATTATTAACTCGACTGTTAATAATTACTATAATACATCTACAATCGTATATTTCGCATACATTGTTTAATTTTCGTATTATTTAGAAAAATTCTTTCAAGGTCATATCGCGTTATATCTCTTACGTAATGTTTAAACGAGGAAATTTAAAAAATTATTAACTCGACTGTTAATAATTACTATAATACATCTACAATCGTATATTTCGCATACATTGTTTAATTTTCGTATTATTTAGAAAAATTCTTTCAAGGTCATATCGCGTTATATCTCTTACGTAATGTTTAAACGAGGAAATTTAAAAAATTATTAACTCGACTGTTAATAATTACTATAATACATCTACAATCGTATATTTCGCATACATTGTTTAATTTTCGTGTTATTTAGAAAAATTCTTTCAAGGTCATATCGAAGGTCGTCAAGGTCATTTTAATTTTTCTACCCTTTTGACCTTAATACACGACAGTCGTGTTTAGTTATGTTTTTAATTCATGGAACGAAAATATCAATTAGAGTTTCATTCGACGACCTTTACTTCGCTTTTTATTCACCTAATTATCCACACCGGGGGAAAACATAAGGTTACTGTTCTGCGTACGATGCTGTAACGTGATATTTATCCACGACATATGAGATACTTAGGTTTTTTTCGACGCGTACAGATACGTGTTAATCTTCCTCTTTTTTATCCTCAAATGTCATAATATGTAAATGCATGTTTTCGAGATCCATTTAATTATCGCGCGATAAAAAAAAATGGTTATTCCTTGGCACGATTGGATTCCCGGAAATTTCACCAATCTACTCTCGATAGAAGATTAGAATACTCCTCAAACTTCAATCGAAGAAAGTAGTGTGATATTAAATAAAAAGAAAACCCAGTACTCTTAGTGAAAAAACACGCGTTACAAAAAAAAATATGAAACGAGAAAGGGAGCTATCAGGTTCGAAAGTTTGGAACATTGAAACTTTCTCTATAGCTTGTACTTATGGTTAAAAAAAATCGAAAGTTCGGGATTGCATGTCGATGGAGAATTGAATAATTATACATTTCTCAACACAGAACTTTGTTACAATCTTAGTAATTATTCTTTATAAAAAAATAAGTGAAACAATTATATTTTTTTTTTTGATAGAAATTGTGGAACATGAGTTCTTCGATAAATATTCTTCTATTCCTCTGTTTACGTAACAATTTTATAAAATATGGGATTCGTTGAAAATGATCGATGATTTTGAAATGGAGCGAATTGCTTTCTTACTACAATTTACTATTTAATGGTTTATCAGAGAATGCCATCGATATTGTACTGTCTCGATCGTGTGTGCAAAACGTTTTAGAGAAAGTGGTAATGCATGAACGCGTTTGATTTCTGTCATTTTTCAGTATTTGGAGCATAAACGATTTCTGACATTTGGCAATAGCTGTGATTTCGTGCAACGCGTTTCTACGAGCACGCTATGCCTCGACGTTCTGTTCTTCGTAACGATTATTATTGTTTCTGAGGCTCGAGCAGTCTTAAATAAATAACTCACCGATAGTTTATTAAAATAGATTGATTTTCGTCTGATTAGAAATCATTGTACCTTGAAAATTTTTTAAATTTCTATTTTTAAATGTTTAGTTTTTGAAAGACGTTTTTGTTTGTGTTACTCACCACTGTTTACACTATTTTAGAGTATGGATTCGATATGAGCTCCGTCGACGTTTGAGAATTTAGTCATCGAATTAGGTAACGGAAATTGAATGAATAAATGTACTCGGTCACGGATGCTGTAATACTAGAACGACAAAGTATTTCCTATTACTGTTGCGAAATAACCACGGTGCATCGACATAGCATCGATACGTATTGCGTTTATTTTGTTTGACCTAACGACTTGTTCGATAAGTCGTTGATAGCCACGCCAAGTAGGCTCTTATGTTGCGGAAAGCTCATTGATGAAAACATCTGGACACTACGAAATTAATGTTTTCGTCAGTGTTTTAGGTCAAAATTTTTTACTAGGTTTTGTAGAAATTCTTCAAAATATTTTTAGCAACTATTTTTTTCTAAATATTCATTTTCTTGCATTGAAAAGATTCTTAAATTAGAAAATTAAATATGTAGGTTCAAAGTTTGGAAGGTTTGGCCAAATTAAAAATAAAAAATGTGAAAAGAGTAGTTCTTCTGGACCAATTTAATTCGAAATTAAAATTATGTTGATATATTTATTGGTGTCTGAGAAAACTATTTATTTGATTTTTTTATATGGAAAATTGTCTATTTAGATGTCAAGTTTAGAAGGTTTCATGAATCTAAAAATAAAAAAAAAATAGCCCTTCTGGACCAATTTAATTCGAAATTAAAATTAGGTTGATATTTTTATTGGTGTCTGAGAAAACTATTTAATTTTTTTATATGGAAAATTGTCTATTTAGATGTCAAGTTTAGAAGGTTTCATGAAACTAAAAATAAAAAAAAAAATGGCTCTTCTGGAGCAATTTAAAAATGAATTAAAAATGAAAAGAGTAGCCATTTTGAACCATTTATTAATTCATTGGTTTCCATTTGAATCACACAGTGTCCCTTATGTTCACTATGAATTCTTCAAAATACATTTAGGAACTATTTTTTTGTAAAAATATTCGAAAAATTTCATTTTTTTCTATTGAAAAGATTCTTAAATTAGAAAATTAAATATTTAGGTTCAAAGTTTGGAAGGTTTGGCCAAATTAAAAATAAAAAATGTGAAAAGAGTAGTTCTTCTGGACCAATTTAATTCGAAATTAAAATTATGTTGATATTTTTATTGGTGTCTGAGAAAACAGTTTTCGAAGACTATTTATTTTATTTTTTTATATTGAAAATATTTCTAAATTGGAAATTGTCTATTTAGATGTCAAGTTTAGAAGGTTTCATGAAACTAAAAATAAAAAAAAAATGGCTCTTCTGAAGCAATTTAAAAATAAATTAAAAATAGAAAGAATATGAAAAGAGTAGCCATTTTGAACCATTAAATTCGACACTAAAATTACTAGAAACATTCAGTATCCCTTATATTCACTATGAATTTTTCAAAATACTTTTACGAACTATTCTATTCCAAAAATTTCATTTTCTTATATAAAAAAAATTCCTAAATTAAAAGTTGTATATTTAGTTCGAAAGTTTCTGTGAAATTAAAAATTAAAAAAAAATAGTTTTCCTGGAGCAATTTAAAAATGAATTAAAAATGAAAAGAGTAGCCATTTTGAACCATTTAATTCATTGATAATTTTCATTTGAATCACACAGTGTTCTTTACATTCACTATGAATTTTTCAAAATACTTTTTTACGAACTATTTTATTCCAAAAATTTCATTTTCTTATATAAAAGAAATTCCTAAATTAAAAATTGTATATTTGGATATCAAGTTTCGAAGGTTTCATGAATCTAAAAATTTAAAAAAAAATAGCTCTTCTGGACTAATTTAAAAATGAATTAAAAATGAAAAGAGTAGCCATTTTGAACCATTTAATTCATTGATAATTTCCATTTGAACAACACAGTGTCCCTTATATTCATTATAAATTTTTCAAAATACTTTTTTACGAACTATTTTATTCAAAAAATTTCATTTTCTCATAAAAAAAAAATTCCCAAATTAAAAATTGAATATCTAGCTCGAAAGTTTCGAAAGTTTCCGGTGAAACAAAAAATAAAATACGAAAGGAGTAGCCCTTCTGGACTATCTAATTCGAAACTGACGTTGATATATTGATTTCTGAGAGTTTCCAACGCCTAATTCGAACAACACGGTGTGCATGGACAAATGGATTACGTTTCAAGTATGTATGAGTTCAAGTATGAATGATACAGAGAAAGCTGGGGCATAAATCGCGATTAATCTTCGCGTATATTCAGCAAATAGGGTGAAAAACCGGCTGGAAGAAGTGCAGACTGTGGAAAAATACGTAATCGACTTTCCTTGAAATCTTAATTTGTTTGGTATTGACAGTGCAATGGAGATGTGTTTAGAAGCGTTAGGTCACCTGGATAATTGGTTTATTTTTATTAATATTCACGTCAAGAACGTTTCAAGATTATTTATTTATTAATCTTGTGAATTATTATCATTTTTATTTTGCTTTCAACAGAGATTCGAAATGCAAATGCAACGACCATTTTGGATCATCAAGAGGGTCAATTTTAACCCATATTGTATTCATAGATTGTTGAATTAAAAACTTGGATTCTAAGGAAATAGTATTTTCCAAATGACAATTATTTTTTAGTCAGTTTTTTTTTGAATAAAATTCTAAATTATTATTTATAGAAGTTGCACGATTTTGTGACCCACTTTTGGTACACGAGTCCATAGTTTGAGAAACACTGGACTTGGCGCAGTATTTTTTGTTTATTGTGGTGATAGCCGTTAGCCAATAGCATAACGGTAACAGCACAGTGTAGCAAAATGCAACGAATTATAGTGAAAGATGGAAATGGAACATTCATACATGAACGTTGCAAATTTCTAAACGTTTACGTTTGTCTTTGAAAAACAGAATATTTCTCGAGAAAAGTTCATTGAAGTTTGATTTGTCTTAGGTGACCTTGAGTGACCTTGAACTGTAGGTCATTGTATTATATTTATTTTGCAAGTCTCTGTTAAAAGAAAAATTACAAATTATACATTGACTTTTACAAATTTTAAACGTGAATAAAATTAACAATTTTGGTAAAAATTTAACAAATACATCAAGTATGTAGTTTATGATAGACATTTTATGAGTAAAAGGAAAAATTGTTTTTATTCATAGACAGTGATAGTGATAGAGAACAGGTTTAATGATTTATATTTTTAATTCTTTTTTTTATGGAGTTTAATTGCTTAAAAATAGAAATATCAATAATTATAGTGTATTTATTTGTATTAAAGAGATTAAAATGATAGATTCTTGGTGAAATGTATAATTCAATGCTAATGAATGTTTATTCATTTTCTTATAGAAAATCATGGTGAATTTTCAAAAATCCAGTCGACTAAGTTTGCAACAATTTTGATTAGAAATTACAAATGATTCATATTGACCACTTTGGTAGTTTTAGAAATTAATAGATTCTTGAAGAAATAAATATTTATTCATTCTCTTATAGAAAATCAAGGTAAATTTTTAAAAATCCAGTCGTCTAAATTTGTAACAATTTTTATGAAAAATTACGAATAATTTTGACCACTTTGATAGTTCCATAAATTAAAACGAAAGATTCTTGAAGAAATATATCTAATACAATGCTAATAAAATATTTAATTTTTCTCTAATAAAAAACCATTGTAAATTTGTAAAACTCCAGTCCATTCTAATAATTTTGATTAGAAACTACGAATTTAGATCAGTTTGGTAGTTCTAGAAATAAAAACGACAGATTCTTGAAGAAATAAATATTTATTTCATTCTCTAATAAATACCATGGTAAATTTTCAAAAATCCAGTCGACTAAATTTCTAACAATTTTTATTAGAAATTATAAATGTTTCGTATTGATTACTTTGGTAATTCTAGGAATTAAAACGACAGATTCTTGAAGAAATAAATATTTATTTCATTCTCTAATAAATACCATGGTAAATTTTCAAAAATCCAGTCGACTAAATTTCTAACAATTTTTATTAGAAATTACAAATGTTTCGTATTGATTACTTTGGTAATTCTAGGAATTAAAACGACAGATTCGTGAAGAAATAAATATTTATTCATACTCTTATAGAAAATCGTGATAAATTTTTAAAATCCAGTCGACTAAATTTCTAATAAATTATGAATTTGTACCAGTTTGATAGTTCTACTATCAATGAACCACAAGAACCTAGTCTATCTCGACTCATGTTAAATTTGAATTATTTTTGAATTTTCCAAATCTGAAAAAGAGATTAGCACGTTTCTGTTGATAAATGGTTACTTAATTAGCTTCTCGTTGGATGTCAAGGGCGTGCAATTAATCTCTAGCGTTCTCCTATTGTTTTAAAGTGAGTTCACAGTGTGAAGTTTCCACAATCAGCTCGAAACGATTGCACCACGAAAGCTGCCCATCCGCGTACATCGCCCTGAATGATTTCACTTTTTGAAACGCCGAAAGGTTGTGAAAGCACAGTCTGGTTTAAGTTCTCGGTGCAATAACAGTAGAAAATCTGCGTCATATTTCATACTATCCCTACCCACCATGACAAATGGAAAGTCTCTAATCATAGTTTGCTCATTCGTACATGAGCCTGTGAACTCTATGGCGAGCAGTTCATTCTTCGTTGCGAGCCATTGCATTCCCCCACCACTGAGCCGGTTATTAACCCAAAGAAAACGAGACGATTTTAACCGCAATTATATTTAAATTAATATTTACCACCTCTATGGGAATTTCTCTTTCTTGGTGCATGGAGAGTTTTTAAATTACTGTACATCCTGTATATAAATTTTCTGTATATGTGTACTTGGATGTAGAGGGCAGATCTCAGTGCAAATGAATATTTTTATTGATAGAATATGAAACTTTAACTATTTCTTTTATTTTTCGAGTTCATTTTTCTTTGAATTTGATAGACAATTTTATTTATCTGTATTATCATGAAATTTCGTTATAATCAATGAGAATAATTTATTGAAAGAATTGGAGTGAAGAATGAAATTTAAACGAGTTTACTCTGAATTAGAGAGACAATTTTACTCTTTCAATTTATTATGAAATTTCATTCTAATCGATGATGATAATAATTGATAAAGAGAATTACAGAGATGAATTAAATTGAAACGAGTTTAATTTGAATTTGAAAGACAATTTTATTTACTAAATTTGTTATGAAATTTCGTTATAATCGATGATAATAATTCATTAAAAATATTACATTGAAGAATAAAATTGAAACGATTTTGCATTCAATCTGACAGACAATTTTATTCATTCAATTTATTATGAAATTTCGTTATAATCAATAAGAATAATTCATTAAGAGAATTACAGAATTATAACAGTGAAGAATGAAATTAAAACGAGTTTATTTTGAATTTGACAAACAATTTTATTCATTCGATTTATCATGAAATTTCGTTATAATCGATGGTATTAATTCATTAAGAGAATTATTATACATTGAAGAATAAAATTGAAACGAGTTTATTTTGAATTTGACAAACAATTTTATTCATTCGATTTATTATGAAATTTCGTTATAATCGATGATAATAATTCATTGAGAGAATTATTATACATTGAAGAATGAAATTTAAACGAGTTTACTCTGAATTAGAGAGACAATTTTACTCATTCAATTTATTATGAAATTTCATTATAATCGATGATGATAATAATTGATAAAGAAAATTACTGAGATAAATTAAATTGAAACGAGTTTAATTTGAATTTGAGAGACAATTTTACTTACTAAATTTGTTATGAAATTTCGTTATAATCGATGATAATAATTCATTAAAAATATTACATTGAAGAATAAAATTGAAACGATTTTGCATTCAATCTGACAGACAATTTTATTCATTCAATTTATTATGAAATTTCGTTATAATCAATAAGAATAATTCATTAAGAGAATTACAGAATTATAACAGTGAAGAATGAAATTAAAACGAGTTTATTTTGAATTTGACAAACAATTTTATTCATTCGATTTATCATGAAATTTCGTTATAATCGATGGTATTAATTCATTAAGAGAATTATTATACATTGAAGAATAAAATTGAAACGAGTTTATTTTGAATTTGACAAACAATTTTATTCATTCGATTTATTATGAAATTTCGTTATAATCGATGATAATAATTCATTGAGAGAATTATTATACATTGAAGAATGAAATTTAAACGAGTTTACTCTGAATTAGAGAGACAATTTTACTCATTCAATTTATTATGAAATTTCATTATAATCGATGATGATAATAATTGATAAAGAAAATTACTGAGATAAATTAAATTGAAACGAGTTTAATTTGAATTTGAGAGACAATTTTACTTACTAAATTTGTTATGAAATTTCGTTATAATCGATGATAATAATTCATTAAAAATATTACATTGAAGAATAAAATTGAAACGATTTTGCATTGAATCTGACAGACAATTTTATTAATTCAATTTATTATGAAATTTCGTTATAATCAATAAGAATAATTCATTAAGAGAATTACAGAATTATAACAGTGAAGAATGAAATTAAAACGAGTTTATTTTGAATTTGACAAACAATTTTATTCATTCGATTTATCATGAAATTTCGTTATAATCGATGGTATTAATTCATTAAGAGAATTATTATACATTGAAGAATAAAATTGAAACGAGTTTATTTTGAATTTGACAAACAATTTTATTCATTCGATTTATTATGAAATTTCGTTATAATCGATGATAATAATTCATTGAGAGAATTATTATACATTGAAGAATGAAATTTAAACGAGTTTACTCTGAATTAGAGAGACAATTTTACTCATTCAATTTATTATGAAATTTCATTATAATCGATGATGATAATAATTGATAAAGAAAATTACTGAGATAAATTAAATTGAAACGAGTTTAATTTGAATTTGAGAGACAATTTTACTTACTAAATTTGTTATGAAATTTCGTTATAATCGATGATAATAATTCATTAAGAGAATTACAGAATTATAACAGTGAAGAATGAAATTAAAACGAGTTTATTTTGAATTTGACAAACAATTTTATTCATTCGATTTATCATGAAATTTCGTTATAATCGATGGTATTAATTCATTAAGAGAATTATTATACATTGAAGAATAAAATTGAAACGAGTTTATTTTGAATTTGACAAACAATTTTATTCATTCGATTTATTATGAAATTTCGTTATAATCGATGATAATAATTCATTGAGAGAATTATTATACATTGAAGAATGAAATTTAAACGAGTTTACTCTGAATTAGAGAGACAATTTTACTCATTCAATTTATTATGAAATTTCATTATAATCGATGATGATAATAATTGATAAAGAAAATTACTGAGATAAATTAAATTGAAACGAGTTTAATTTGAATTTGAGAGACAATTTTACTTACTAAATTTGTTATGAAATTTCGTTATAATCGATGATAATAATTCATTAAAAATATTACATTGAAGAATAAAATTGAAACGATTTTGCATTGAATCTGACAGACAATTTTATTAATTCAATTTATTATGAAATTTCGTTATAATCAATAAGAATAATTCATTAAGAGAATTACAGAATTATAACAGTGAAGAATGAAATTAAAACGAGTTTATTTTGAATTTGACAAACAATTTTATTCATTCGATTTATCATGAAATTTCGTTATAATCGATGGTATTAATTCATTAAGAGAATTATTATACATTGAAGAATAAAATTGAAACGAGTTTATTTTGAATTTGACAAACAATTTTATTCATTCGATTTATTATGAAATTTCGTTATAATCGATGATAATAATTCATTGAGAGAATTATTATACATTGAAGAATGAAATTTAAACGAGTTTACTCTGAATTAGAGAGACAATTTTACTCATTCAATTTATTATGAAATTTCATTATAATCGATGATGATAATAATTGATAAAGAAAATTACTGAGATAAATTAAATTGAAACGAGTTTAATTTGAATTTGAGAGACAATTTTACTTACTAAATTTGTTATGAAATTTCGTTATAATCGATGATAATAATTCATTAAAAATATTACATTGAAGAATAAAATTGAAACGATTTTGCATTGAATCTGACAGACAATTTTATTAATTCAATTTATTATGAAATTTCGTTATAATCAATAAGAATAATTCATTAAGAGAATTACAGAATTATAACAGTGAAGAATGAAATTAAAACGAGTTTATTTTGAATTTGACAAACAATTTTATTCATTCGATTTATCATGAAATTTCGTTATAATCGATGGTATTAATTCATTAAGAGAATTATTATACATTGAAGAATAAAATTGAAACGAGTTTATTTTGAATTTGACAAACAATTTTATTCATTCGATTTATTATGAAATTTCGTTATAATCGATGATAATAATTCATTGAGAGAATTATTATACATTGAAGAATGAAATTTAAACGAGTTTACTCTGAATTAGAGAGACAATTTTACTCTTTCAATTTATTATGAAATTTCATTCTAATCGATGATGATAATAATTGATAAAGAAAATTACTGAGATAAATTAAATTGAAACGAGTTTAATTTGAATTTGAGAGACAATTTTACTTACTAAATTTGTTATGAAATTTCGTTATAATCGATGATAATAATTCATTAAGAGAATTACAGAATTATAACAGTGAAGAATGAAATTAAAACGAGTTTATTTTGAATTTGACAAACAATTTTATTCATTCGATTTATCATGAAATTTCGTTATAATCGATGGTATTAATTCATTAAGAGAATTATTATACATTGAAGAATAAAATTGAAACGAGTTTATTTTGAATTTGACAAACAATTTTATTCATTCGATTTATTATGAAATTTCGTTATAATCGATGATAATAATTCATTGAGAGAATTATTATACATTGAAGAATGAAATTTAAACGAGTTTACTCTGAATTAGAGAGACAATTTTACTCATTCAATTTATTATGAAATTTCATTATAATCGATGATGATAATAATTGATAAAGAAAATTACTGAGATAAATTAAATTGAAACGAGTTTAATTTGAATTTGAGAGACAATTTTACTTACTAAATTTGTTATGAAATTTCGTTATAATCGATGATAATAATTCATTAAAAATATTACATTGAAGAATAAAATTGAAACGATTTTGCATTGAATCTGACAGACAATTTTATTAATTCAATTTATTATGAATTTCGTTATAATCAATAAGAATAATTCATTAAGAGAATTACAGAATTATAACAGTGAAGAATGAAATTAAAACGAGTTTATTTTGAATTTGACAAACAATTTTATTCATTCGATTTATCATGAAATTTCGTTATAATCGATGGTATTAATTCATTAAGAGAATTATTATACATTGAAGAATAAAATTGAAACGAGTTTATTTTGAATTTGACAAACAATTTTATTCATTCGATTTATTATGAAATTTCGTTATAATCGATGATAATAATTCATTGAGAGAATTATTATACATTGAAGAATGAAATTTAAACGAGTTTACTCTGAATTAGAGAGACAATTTTACTCATTCAATTTATTATGAAATTTCATTCTAATCGATGATGATAATAATTGATAAAGAAAATTACTGAGATAAATTAAATTGAAACGAGTTTAATTTGAATTTGAAAGACAATCTTATTTACTAAATTTGTTATGAAATTTCGTTATAATCGATGATAATAATTCATTAAAAATATTACATTGAAGAATAAAATTGAAACGATTTTGCATTGAATCTGACAGACAATTTTATTCATTCAATTTATTATGAAATTTCGTTATAATCAATAAGAATAATTCATTAAGAGAATTACAGAATTATAACAGTGAAGAATGAAATTAAAACGAGTTTATTTTGAATTTGACAAACAATTTTATTCATTCGATTTATCATGAAATTTCCTTATAATCGATGGTATTAATTCATTAAGAGAATTATTATACATTGAAGAATAAAATTGAAACGAGTTTATTTTGAATTTGACAAACAATTTTATTCATTCGATTTATTATGAAATTTCGTTATAATCGATGATAATAATTCATTGAGAGAATTATTATACATTGAAGAATGAAATTTAAACGAGTTTACTCTGAATTAGAGAGACAATTTTACTCATTCAATTTATTATGAAATTTCATTATAATCGATGATGATAATAATTGATAAAGAAAATTACTGAGATAAATTAAATTGAAACGAGTTTAATTTGAATTTGAGAGACTATTTCCCTCATTCAATTTATTATGAAATTTTGTTATAATCGATGATAATATTTCATTAAAAAAATTACATTGAAGAATAAAATTGAAACGAGTTTGCTTTGAATTTGATAGACAATTTTATTCATTCGATTTATCATGAAATTTCGTTATAATCGATGATAATAATTCAATAAGAGAATTATTATACATTGATGAATGAAATTGAAACGAGTTTGCTTTGAATTTGATAGACAATTTTCCCCATTCGATTTATTGTAAAATTTCGTTATATGTAATCAATAACAATAATTCATTAAAAAAATTACATTAAAGGTTAAAATTGAAACGATTTTGCATTGAATTTGATGGACAATTTTCCTCTTTCGATTTATCGTAAAATTTCGTTACAATCAATGATAATAATTCATTTATTGAAGAATGAAATTGAAACGATTTTGCTTTGAATTTGAATGAACTGATTTGAATTTTATTAATTCGATTTATCCTGAAATATAATCGATGATATCCTTTGTCGTCGGCTAGTATTCGAAATAGAAAACAAAGTGGTCATTTTTCTAGAAAGGGAAACACGTTTCGTAAGTACTCTCGATCTGCAGCCCTCGTATTTACATTGCAATGCTGGCAAAGATCGGTATTTCTTCCACAACTGTGTCGAAAGCACGCTGCATTATTCGCAACGTACGGCGATTTCAAATTTGTACGTTTTGTAATCTCTATTACTCCACTAGTCCGTATTTACTATTCATATTTACTAACATGAAAGCCACGAACAACGAGCCAGCAGATTTTTATATACACATATCACAATTCCAACAATACGAACGTTTATTTGAAAATTTTTCACTTAAAATAAAAATAGAATACACGAAATAAAACGTCAGAAATTCGAAAATCAATCCAAAAAAAAAAATAAATAAAATTAGATTCGTCGAATTTCTTAAAATAAATTTCAAATTTTTAGATAGACTTTATAATATTCAAAATTGTATCAAAATCGAAAGTTCGTAAATTCAAACGATCCATTACGGGGGGGAAAAAATTAATTTAATTGTAATTAATTACAAGATTATTACAGATCGTAAAATAATTAAGACACTCGATTTAAAAGTCTCGTAAAACACGGGTGTCTCGTAGAACGATGCATATTTGCATAATCGTATGCTGTTACAAAAACCATTCGTGCTCGTATAAACGAAAGTGTTTAAAAAAAAAAGTATGTTAATATACCTGTCCGGTTTTGGTAGAAAAAATCAGAGCAAACCAATTTGAAATAGGAAAAAGAGGGGACAAAATTGTCGATTAAAATTACATAGAAGAGTGAAAGAAACAGAATCCAAAAAAGAAGAATCAAATAATGATAGAAGAGGCAGTGAGATTTGAAAAGAACGAGGATGTCGGGTTCGTGTGGATTAATTGACAAAAAATGGACGATTACGGGATCATTACAGACGTAAAATATGCGCGAGGAAGGTTTGCGGTTGTACAAAGAGAGATCAACTGGCTTTAATGACAAGTAATTCCACATCGAGGCATCCGTAACTCGTTTCTACATGGTTAGTGTGCGTTAACTCTTCTGATCCTCGTTAAACATATCTTGAACAGTGTATTAAAGGAACTGTATTTCTGGGAATATGAATGTTTTGCAAGTTTTATCCCAGTGGTTAATTAGAATGTTAAAATAATGAAAAATTTTATAGGTTATAGAGTGTCTAATTTTACTCAAAAAAGTGTATTTAAATTTTCATTAAATTAAATTAAATTATCAAGTTTATATTTCAGATTATATAAAAGAATGTAAATATATCAAAATTTTAATCAAAAGGTGCGTTTCAATTTTGATAATTTTGTACACTATAGAGTGTCTAATTATGGTGTATAATAGATGAGAATATTATTAGTTGATATCAGGTTTATATTTCAGATTATATAAAACATTTTCAATATGTCAAAATTTTAGTGAAAAAGTGTATTTAAATTTGCAAATTTTGTACACTATAGAGAGTCTAATTATGGTCTATAAATGGTGAGAATATTATTTTTGGTATCAAGTTTATATTTTAGATCATATAAAAGAATTTAAATATACAAAAATTATACTCTAAAGGTGCATTTAAATTTTGATAATTTTGTACACTATAGAGTGTCTAATTATGGTGTATAATAGATGAGAATATTATTAGTTGATATCAGGTTTATATTTCAGATTATATAAAAGAATTTAAATATGTCAAAATTTTAGTGAAAAAGTGTATTTAAATTTGCAAATTTTGTACACTATAGAGTGTCTAATTACAGTGTATAAACAATGAGAATATTATTAGTTAATATTGAGTTTATATTTCAGATTGTATAAAAGGATTAAATATATCAAATTTTTTTTAAAAGGTGCATTTAAATTTTGATAATTTTGTACACTATAGAGTGTCTAATTATGGTGTATAATAGATGAGAATATTATTAGTTGATATCAGGTTTATATTTCAGATTATATAAAAGAATTTAAATATGTCAAAATTTTAGTGAAAAAGTGTATTTAAATTTTGCAAATTTTGTACACTATAGAGAGTCTAATTATAGTGTATAAACAATGAGAATAATAGTAGTTAATATTGAGTTTATATTTCAGATTGTATAAAAGGATTAAATATATCAAAATTTTTTTTAAAAGGTGCATTTGAATTTTGATAATTTTGTACACTATAGAGTGTCTAATTATGGTGTATAATGTATGAGAATATTATTAGTTGAGATCATGTTTATATTTCAGATTATATAAAAGAATTTCAATATGTCAAAATTTTAGTGAAAAAGTGTATTTAAATTTGCAAATTTTGTACACTATAGAGTGTCTAATTATGGTGTATAATAGATGAGAATATTATTAGTTGATATCAGGTTTATATTTCAGATTATATAAAAGAATTTAAATATGTCAAAATTTTAGTGAAAAAGTGTATTTAAATTTTGCAAATTTTGTACACTATAGAGAGTCTAATTATAGTGTATAAACAATGAGAATAATAGTAGTTAATATTGAGTTTATATTTCAGATTGTATAAAAGGATTAAATATATCAAAATTTTTTTTAAAAGGTGCATTTGAATTTTGATAATTTTGTACACTATAGAGTGTCTAATTATGGTGTATAATAGATGAGAATATTATTAGTTGATATCAGGTTTATATTTCAGATTATATAAAACATTTTCAATATGTCAAAATTTTAGTGAAAAAGTGTATTTAAATTTGCAAATTTTGTACACTATAGAGAGTCTAATTATGGTCTATAAATGGTGAGAATATTATTTTTGGTATCAAGTTTATATTTTAGATCATATAAAAGAATTTAAATATACAAAAATTATACTCTAAAGGTGCATTTAAATTTTGATAATTTTGTACACTATAGAGTGTCTAATTATGGTGTATAATGTATGAGAATATTATTAGTTGAGATCATGTTTATATTTCAGATTATATAAAAGAATTTAAATATGTCAAAATTTTAGTGAAAAAGTGTATTTAAATTTTGCAAATTTTGTACACTATAGAGTGTCTAATTACAGTGTATAAACAATGAGAATATTATTAGTTAATATTGAGTTTATATTTCAGATTGTATAAAAGGATTAAATATATCAAAATTTTTTTTAAAAGGTGCATTTGAATTTTGATAATTTTGTACACTATAGAGTGTCTAATTATGGTGTATAATAGATGAGAATATTATTAGTTGATATCAGGTTTATATTTCAGATTATATAAAAGAATTTAAATATGTCAAAATTTTAGTGAAAAAGTGTATTTAAATTTTGCAAATTTTGTACACTATAGAGTGTCTAATTACAGTGTATAAACAATGAGAATATTAGTAGTTAATATTGAGTTTATATTTCAGATTGTATAAAAGGATTAAATATATCAAAATTTTTTTTAAAAGGTGCATTTGAATTTTGATAATTTTGTACACTATAGAGTGTCTAATTATGGTGTATAATGTATGAGAATATTATTAGTTGAGATCATGTTTATATTTCAGATTATATAAAAGAATTTAAATATGTCAAAATTTTAGTGAAAAAGTGTATTTAAATTTTGCAAATTTTGTACACTATAGAGTGTCTAATTATGGTGTATAATAGATGAGAATATTATTAGTTGATATCAGGTTTATATTTCAGATTATATAAAAGAATTTAAATATGTCAAAATTTTAGTGAAAAAGTGTATTTAAATTTTGCAAATTTTGTACACTATAGAGTGTCTAATTACAGTGTATAAACAATGAGAATAATAGTAGTTAATATTGAGTTTATATTTCAGATTGTATAAAAGGATTAAATATATCAAAATTTTTTTTAAAAGGTTCATTTGAATTTTGATAATTTTGTACACTATAGAGTGTCTAATTATGGTGTATAATAGATGAGAATATTATTAGTTGATATCAGGTTTATATTTCAGATTATATAAAAGAATTTAAATATGTCAAAATTTTGGTGAAAAAGTGTATTTAAATTTGCAAATTTTGTACACTATAGAGAGTCTAATTATAGTGTATAAACAATGAGAATAATAGTAGTTAATATTGAGTTTATATTTCAGATTGTATAAAAGAATTAAATATATCAAAATTGTACTCAAAAGGTGAATTTCAATTTTGAAAATTTTATGCACTATAGTGTGTCTAATTATGGTGTTTAAACAATGAGAGTATCAGTAGTTTATATTCCAGATTACATAAAAGAATTTAAATATGTCAAAATCATTTTTACTCAAAACCTGAAAGGTCTAAGAATACGTTACGTTACCAAGATACTTAAAAATAAAGAGAAAGTCGAGTTTCTTTTTTTTCCCCATTGGATGTTATTCTACCTCTAGCATCTTCTTTATGCAATATCATTTTAATATCATTTTTGGTAGCATTGAAATCGTCGGTTGCTTCTGGACCAATTTATCAAACGACCTCGACGGACAAATTATCATTAATTATGCGTTGAGAAATTTTTTCCCTCCAAATTTATCGTCTGTTAGATAATTTTATTTAATGTCTCCGAGAACTGTGTTTAGAAAATTTTAGACACCACTCTGTAGTTTACGTCGACATTTACCACGATGCTTAAGCGATTGGCAATGACTGATCAGCTGCGAGCCAGTTGAACTTGTCCTAAATATCAAATAATACTTGCAGTAGTTCGACTCAACGTACCGTGTAATAATGGAGTAAAACATATCCGAGTGAACAATACGGAAGAAAGCGCACTTCCTTGGAAAATCAACGCTGAATATTATGATCACAAGCTATCGTTGCGAGACGAGCAATAATAGGAGGCGTGGGACTATTTGCACTACGCTAATTGAAAGTTCAAAAGTCTGTTTAGAACCTTAACCTCCATTACTCGAAACAGATTTAACGAGAAAGAAAATTCAGAAATTCTATGATAATAAAATTGCAATTTTTCAACGTTAAAATTTTAACAACACTCAACTGTAGACACTCAAGTATTTTTATAATTATAGTGAATTTAATACTCGAGAGGAAGAATTTAAAAAAGAAATAAAATAGTTAAATTTTTCTAATTTTTCTAATCTTTTAGATTATAACCTTAACCTCCATTACTCGAAACAGAATTAACGAGAAAGAAAATTCAGAAATTCTATGATAATAAAATTGCAATTTTTCAACGTTAAAATTTTAACAACACTCAACTGTAGACACTCAAGTATTTTTATAATTATAGTGAATTTAATACTCGAGAGGAAGAATTTAAAAAAGAAATAAAATAGTTAAATTTTTCTAATTTTTCTAATCTTTCGTTACAATTTGCAATATTTCTAAAAGTTCCACGTCGCTCTTTCGAAACCATGTGTCGTAAATTACTATTGCATGTATTATAGAACTGCTTACATCCTCATTCTATAAATATTTATATTTAAACGTGGATGAAACCGAAGTTGTAACCACAATGATTGATCCATGCCGTTAATTATTACATATCAGTTTTAGAAGTCAAACTGCAAAGGACAAGCTGTCATTCAATCCGTATTTAATGAATACGCTGTAGAATACGTGGAAAAAGTCCCACCTATCATTTCAAAACACGAACGACTAATTTGTATCTCCGATTTTACTCGCTCGGAATATTATCGATAATTCTAGGAAGCAAATTGTAGATGTTTCCGAGTAATGATTCGAAGAACATGACAGGAAACAGTGAATCGTTTATGCAAGGGCTAATATAATATTTCTAATTGGTCTGATACAGTCAAACTCAAAATTAAAATAAAAATAGTTAAAATTTTGACCTGAAATTTTATTAGACAATTTTGGTAAAATTTTATAAACCATAGATTGGCAAAAATTGGCAAAATCAACAGTTTGTTCCATAACAACCCTCTCTATTTATTATTTAAATAATTTGAAATGGTCTAATACAGCCAAATTCAAAATTAAAATAAAAATAGTTAAAATTTTGACCTGAAATTTTATTAGACAATTTTGGTAAAATTTTATAAATCATAGATTGGCAAAAATTGGTAAAAATTGGCAAAATCAACAGTTTGTTCCATAACAACCCCCTGTATTTATTATTTAAATTATTTTAATTGGTCAAATACAGTCAAATTCAAAATTAAAATAAAAATAGTTAAAATTCTCACCTCAAATTTTATTAGATAGTTTTGGTAAAATTCTATGAACCATGAATTGGCAAAATCAATAGTTTGTTCCATTGCAACCCTCTGTATTTATAATTTAAATAATTTGAATTGGTCTGATACAGTCAAATTCAAAATTAAAATAAAAATAGATGAAATTTTCACCTGAGATTTTATTAGATAGTTTTGGTAAAATTCTATGAACCATGAATTGGCAAAATCAATAGTTTGTTCCATTGCAACCCTCTGTATTTATAATTTAAATAATTTTAATTGGTTTGATACAGTCGAAGTCAAAATTAAAATAACAATAGATAAAATTTTGACCTGAAATTTTATTAGATAATTTTACTGAAATTCTATGAACCATGAATTGGCAAAATCAATAGTTTGTTCCATTGCAACCCTCTGTATTTATAATTTAAATAATTTTAATTGTTCTGATACAGTCAAATTCAAAATTAGAATAAAAATAGTTAAAATCTTCACCTCAAATTTTATTAGATTATTTTGGTAAAATTCTATGAATTATGGATTGGCAAAATCAATAGTTTGTTCCATAACAACCCCCTGTATTTATTATTTAAATTATTTTAATTGGTCAAATACAGTCAAATTCAAAATTAAAATAAAAATAGTTAAAATCCTCACCTCAAATTTTATTACATAATTTTGCTAAAATTCTATGAACAATCTGATCGATAAAAATTGGCAAAATTGTTAAAATTGTTGTTTAAATAATTTTTATATTTTCGTTTAGAAAAAAGCTACAGTTTGTCTCAGTTTTTAAGCAATCAATTTAAAATAAATGTAGATAATAAATAAAATAGTAATTCAAATTTAAATAATTCTTAAATATTCACCTAGGAAGAAGCTACAGGTTGTCTACTTTTTTGAGGCATAAAAAGTAATATTTTTCGAGAAAAAAAAATTGGCAAAATTGTTAAAATTGTTGTTTAAATAATTTTTGTATCTTTCTTTAGAAAAAAGCTACAGTTTGTCTCAGTTTTTAAGCAATCGATTTAAAATAAATGTAGATACTAAATAAAATAGTAAATCAAATTTAAATAATTTTTAAATATTCACCTAGGAAGAAGCTACAGGTTGTCTAATTTTTTTTGAGGCATAAAAAGTAATATTTTTTGAGAAAAAAAAATTGGCAAAATTGTTAAAATTGTTGTTTAAATAATTTTGTATCTTTCTTTGGAAAAAAGCTACAGTTTGTCTCAGTTTTTAAGCAATCGATTTAAAATAAATGTAGATACTAAATAAAATAGTAAATCAAATTTAAATAATTTTTAAATATTCACCTAGGAAGAAGCTACAGGTTGTCTAATTTTTTTTGAGGCATAAAAAGTAATATTTTTTGAGAAAAAAAAATTGGCAAAATTGTTAAAATTGTTGTTTAAATTATTTTTCTATTTTTCTCAGTTTTTAAGCAATCAATTTAAAATAAATGTAGATAATAATTAAAATAGTAAATGAAATTTAAATAATTTTTAAATATTCACCTAGGAAAAATCTACATGTTGTCTAATTTTTTAGGCATAAAGAATAATATTATTTGCATTTTGGAAAAATTCATTTGGCTAGAATTCATTCTTTTTCCTTTTGAATCACTTTCTTTTTAACACCCTGTACAACGAATGCACGACGTTAGAAATGTTCCGCGTGAATGACCACGAGACCGTATAATTATCAATCGACGCGTCCAATATTTTGTTGCATTACAATCACTTTTTTCATTCCACGTATCATTACTTTCTTCGCTCGACAGACCACGGAAGTGTTCGCGTTAAAAAATAAATAAACCCGAGGAACTGGTTCCCCGACTACTCTATTATAAACATTATCCAAACGTCCTTTATTAGAATTTCTCGTACAGAGATTATTTCGTAAAAATCGCGAAAAGATGACGTTCTCTATCAACAACCAAATTCTTCAAATTCTTCAAGTTCTTCGTTTTATAATAGGAAATTATTCATATTTACTTACGTAAGGTCGCTGACAGACGTTGCTCGTGGGCTCCCAGAACCGGGTTCATTAACTGACCAGTAAAATCCGTCTTTATGTAACACACAACAGTTTCGTGGAGCAAATGGAAGAAAGAAAATCACACAGGTTTCTCTATCGCCAAGGTGCAACACACATTCGGTTTGTGGCCGGTTAGAATGTGATTGCCGCTTCCTCTTTAACGGCTCCGCATCCTTTTCGTGCCTCAGCAGACTGTGATTACGGCTATACTGTTATTCGAGTCCTGTTCGAACGATTCCCAATTGTACACCTTCGAATCTCCACCCTCTATCAATCTTGCGAAGTTGAGTCGATCAAAAGAGGATGAAGACGAGAGTCTTTGGTGATCAATCTACTTTTATTGTTAGTTCTTCGATTCACCGATCAACTTGTAAAATGATGAATTCTCGATCACTTCCGAAAGCTTGGAGACACGCGATTGTCCAAGCACAACCGCGAACGAGAGATGTTTGCTCGAAAGCTCGAGCCCGTACTCGAAGGCTGGTCGAAAATCCGCGCGTGTTCTTGGATCTTGTCGAATCACGAAGTGAATGAGGAGATAGTAGAACGGTAGTGCAGCATGGACCAGGGTAACGAGAACGCGGTGCCCACCAACCGGCCAAAGAAAGTGGTAGGGACACCAGGTAAACGTACGTTTCCTGAGAACTGTCTACGTCGCGCATCGGGCCTCGCCACATGTCGGATTCTCTTTCGCAAAATGAATGACTTTTCACGGTTCGAGACTGCTGACTAAGTATATACATTGATCGCCGTTAGCAAGGTAACGTGGGCATTCTTTGAGGTCGAATAGAAACGATAACGACCCCCCTCTCCGTACGCCCCATTTCCGGTTGCACTTCAACCCTCGAAAGGTGTACTCGTGATTGGAGAAATTGGCGTATGATAGTTTGGTTGTATTGTGTTTAATGGAATGATAGAAAAATAGTGTGAGTTTGTTTTTGTTTGATAGGTGGATATGATAGTTTGTATTGGATTGTATTTAATGGAATGATAGAAAAATAGTGTGGGTTTGTTTTTGTTTGATAGTGGATATGATAGTTTGTATTGAATTGTATGGATTGTATTTAATGGAATAGTAGACAAATACTGTGAATTCGTTTGTTTGATAGTGGATATGATAGTTTATATTGAATTGTATTTAATGGAATGATAGAAAAATAGTGTGAGTTCGTTTGTTTGATAGGTGGATATGATAGTTTGGTCGTATTGTGTTTAATGGAATGATAGAAAAATAGTGTGAGTTCGTTTTTGTTTGATAGTGGATATGATAGTTTGTATTGAATTGTATTTAATGGAATGATAGAAAAATAGTGTGAGTTCGTTTGTTTGATAGGTGGATATGATAGTTTGTATTGGATTGTTTGAATGATTCTTTTAGGTGGATCGTATTCTTTTAGGGAATGATAGAAAAATATTGTGTGTTCGTTTGTTTGATGGTGTGTATGATTGTTTGTATTGGATTGTTTGAGAATAGTATGATGTGTTTGTTTCATGTATGAATACATGAATGATTCTTCTTTTTGTAGTGTATTCTTTAGTGGAATACTCGAAAAATATCGTACATTCGTTTGTTTGATGATGTGTATGATAATTTGTATTGGCTTGTTTGATATTGTTTGAGAATTCTAATAAGAAATGTTTGTTTGGTCTATAAATTGATGAACGATTATTTTCCTTACATCGTATTCTTTACTGGAATCCTAGAAAAATATCATGGATTCGTTTGTTTCACAGTGCATATGATAGTTTCTATCAGTTTGTTTGATATTGTTTGTGAATGATAAAAAATGTTTGTTTGGTCTATGAATATGTGAAAAATTCTTTTCTTTGCATCATATTCTTTACTAAGACACTAAAAAAATATTGTGCATTTGTTTATTTGACAATGCATATGATAGTTTGTATCAGTTTGTCTGATTTTGTTTGTGAATGATAAAAAATGTTTGTTTGGCCTATGAATGCGTGAAAAATTCTTTTCTTTGCATCATACTCTTTACTAGAACGTTAGAAAAATATCGTGCATTCGTTTGTTTGATGATGTATATGATAGTTTGTATCGATTTGTTTGATATTGTTTGAGAATGATAAATAATATTTGTTTGGTCTATGAATACGTGAAAAATTCTTTTCTTTGCGTCATATTCTTTACTAAAATGTTAGAAAAATATCCTCCATTCGTTTGATTGATGATGTTTATGATAGTTTGTATCGATTTGTTTGTTATAGTTTGTGAATGATAAAACATGTTTGTTTGGTCTATAAATACGTGAAAAATTCTTTTCTTTGCATCATACTCTTTACTAAAACGTTAGAAAAATATCATGCATTCGTTTGTTTGATGATTTATATGATAGTTTGTATCGGTTTGTTTGATATTGTTTGAAAAAAATAAGAAATGTCTGTTTGGTCTATGAATTGATGAATCATTCTTTTCTTTGCACCGTATTCTTTACTAGAATGTTAGAAAAATATCGTCCATTCGTTTGTTTGATGATGTATATGATAGTTTGTATCAATTTGATTGATATTGTTTGAGAATGATAAAAAATGTTTGTTTGGTCTATAAATACATAAAAAAATCTTTTCTTTGCATCATACTCTTTACTAGAACGTTAGAAATATATCATCCATTCGTTTGTTTGATGATGTATATGATAGTTTGTTTGATATTGTTTGAGAATGATAAAAAATGTTTGTTTGGTCTATGAATTGATGAACGATTATTTTCTTTGCATCATACTCTTTATTGGAATATTCGAAAAATATTGTGAATTTCTTTGTTTGATGGTGCATATGATAGTTTGTATTGCATTGTTTGAGAATAATAAATGTTTGTTTCGTGTATGAATACATGAATGATTCTTTTTCTTGTATTGTATTCTTTACTAAAATACTCGAAAAATATCGTGCATTCGTTTGTTTGATGATTTGTATGATAGTTTGTATCAGTTTGTTTGATCACATTTGACAATTTTAACAATAAACAATTGAATACTTCTGCAGTTTCCAAAAACCCATTTTAAAAAAACTACGTCTCCCAAAAAACTACAGTACCCATTAATATATTATTTAATTAATTTTTCATTCCAACAAAGTCCAATTAAAAAAGTTTCCCAAAATTGCATATACAGTGTGTTTCATTCTATTTTTTTTTTTCCAATAATTGTTGTTTAAATATTCTAACAATGTAAATGGAATTTTATTTTTGCTAAATGCTTACAATATACTTCTTTATTAGATATTTTTCCCCCTATTATTCTACCAGCTGAATAAGAACTTTACATCTGCTTTGCAATCCAAGCCAATTTTTGTCCTCGTCATTACGCAACCTCCTGTCATTTGGAGACGACTTGGGAACACTTTAATAGCCAATTTTTCTTTCAATGGATACGAGTCCAACTTAGCGAGTTCTATTTATGGAGAACGTATATTTTTTATTTTAATTAGTTGATTAATTATTTGAATATATTTTATGGAAGATCCAAGTCTCAAAAACGATATGTGGAAAGTGTTAGAAGAATCGAGAACGTTTTGGGGGAACCTTGAATCGAATTCTCTCGTTTACTCGAACACGATAGTTTCCAAAGTAGTTGACGTAATTTCTCGGGAAGTAATAAACTCATTTCCAACAGTATGGATATAAAAACACTTTATTTAATATACGAGTAAGTTTATTTTCTTGTTTAAAGAAATCACAGTTGAAAAATATATTGCTTATAATTTCAGAATTTTTCAATTATTAAACAACTTTCTTTATTATACAACTGCCTTAGAAGTGAATAAAATCGTTTTTTATAGTGTTTCCTTTTTAGTAAGAGACATAAAATTTCTATAAATTAAATTGTGTTGCACATAAAAATGGAACCATTTTTTAATTAACAATCCTTACACACACGTTTTGGCAAAAATAAATAAAAATTTGGCTGTCTGAATATTACTTAAATATTACAAAAAGGGGCATAAAAAATCATAACCAAGAAATAAAAATTCATTTAAAGCCAGTCCATGATTTTTTCTTTTAATTTTTGCATGTTCTCAGTACTTGTCTTTTTATTTTGCTACATAACATTGTTCCTGTGAAATTTGGGACGTCAAAAACACGTGACATTTAATATTTACTGTCCATAGTCATTTTTCACCCACCTTAATAAATTAAATATTCCCATTTTACAGAAATATGCATTAATTGTACTACACAGTAAAGTTACCCAACTGAAAAAGGTGTCAATATCAATACTTAAAGTCGTCACGACCATGGTATTTTATATTTACATAAAAAACATTAAACAGGACTTCCACGAAAGTGACTGAATTATAATTGGATAAATACATAGAACAAACATCGCTAAAAAAATAAATTTGGCTCTCATCTTTTTAAACAAACGATATTTTCAAACTCTTGATACAACGAGAGTTGTTGCAAGATTTTTTATTTAAACGTAAAATACCGTCGCTGTGTTTGAATTTCATAAATTGTACTCGTTTGTGACTACGAGATGTAGAATGTGAAACTTTTACCAAGATTTCGAGTTGGCACCGTCGTTTATCCTTGCTGGAGCCGCCAAACACAGACTTTCTTTTTTTTAATGCAATTAAAATGGTGAAAGTGGCCATCCGGAGGTGTTCCAACATATTGTATAATCGTGATCTGGTATTTTTAACCCACTTTTCGTACCTTGATCATTTACATACCTGATACATACTCGTCCAGATTTTTATCCTGACCTGCGCCATGAAACAAGGTGTATCTTGATATGAAATAATAGAAGATTAAAAATAATTCCTCCTACAAAAATGAATCACAAAAAAAGAAAAAAAAATCTCTTTATTTAGTGTGAGATTTTGTTTAGCAGAAAATTAATTTTTAAAATTTGTTTAATTTACATATTAGGGGCTCATAAATTTAGAGCTGTGTCTTTTACAAGTTTAAAAAATATTACAAATTTTACAGTGGCAGTATTTAAGTGAAAAATGATATTTGAAATTTTAACACATTACCGACCGATAGCCTATTAATCGACTTTTTTACCGGCCAACACTTACCGACCGATAGCGTATTAATCAACTTTTTTACCGACCAACGCTTACCGACCGATAGCCGATTAATCAACCGCTACCGGTCGGTAAAGTGTTAAGAGAGTGAAGAAATAATTTGTTGATGTTTGAGCAAATTAAAAGTATAAAATAGAATGTTTTTAGTGTGAGATTTTGTTTAGCAGAAAATTAATTTTCAAAATTTGTTTAAATTACACATATTGAGACTCTTAAATTTAAATCTGTATATTTTACAAATTTCTAAGGGGTAGTATTTAAATGAAAAATGAAATTTGAAATTTTAAGAGAAATAATTACTTTTGTTTGTGCAAATCAAAAGTATAAAATAGAATCTCTTTAATGTGAAATTTTGATTCCTGTATTGAGACTTCTAAATCCATATTTTCCACAAATTTAAAAAATATTACAAATTTTCAAGAGACATTATTTAAATTATATTTGAAATTTTAATTAGACGAAGAATTATTTTTTGTTTGATCAATTTTAACCCTAATTTTAATTAAAAAATCTTTGACAATTTATCCACGAATTATCCTGATATAATACATCAAAATGGGAATATAATGGAAAGGTAGTATCTGGATACACACAAAGAACACAAAAAACGGACAGGTTTATTTATCTTTCCATTCATTTTGTTTTTTTTTTTTTTTTTTTCTTGACAAATTGGCTATATGTAATACGTATAGTTCTTTTGCCCGCTGGCTAGCGAATGATCTCGTCGTGTTCTGTTTTGTTTCTCTTTGTTTCCTTCCCTTCCTTCGACACTCGGTTTCCTCGGTGGAAAAGCGCGAAAAACCGAAACTCGCGGATACAAAATTCTGACGGATAGAGCACGCTCGAAAAACGAAAAATTCGGGGGATAATGGGATAACAAGACAATAAGAAAGCGGTGGGCGCTTACAATTATGGTTTTGTTGCGTTTTACAATTTTCGTGTCGTCTTCGTGGTCGATTTAATTTACGGATCCCTTGGGACGGGTGTACTGTTGAATGACGGTTTAGGGGTATTCGTGAGATAGGAAAATAAACGTCGGCGAGCATGAAACGAGAAACATAAAAAAACAGTCTACGTATCGCAAAACTCGCGAATTATAATGATTAAGAGATTAAGATGCCGTCATTTTGTCGATCGAAATCCTGGCGTGTTTGGACCCTTTGCGCCCTATCGATCATCTTATATTTAACACTTTACCGACCGATAGCCTATTAATCGACTGTTTTACCGGCTAACGCTTACCGACCGATAGCCTATTAATCAACTGTTTTATCGGTCGGCGTTTACCGACCGATAGCTTATTAATCAACCGCTACCTGTCGGTAAAGTGTTAAGATTCAACACTTTCAGCCCAGCCATTGCACCATTTACTAATTTTCAATTGATCGAAACATCGATTTTCTCTTTACGTGCACAGTGTCGAGCAGATAGTGTCAAATTTCACAAACTTATCAATCTAACGTTTAAATCGGAATTAACAATGTCGAGTAAATTAAAAATACCATAAGCAGTCTTGGGGGGGGGAACAAAATAGTGTTTCAGACCGCCAGTTTTAGAGCCACAAAGGGTCCAACAAAAAAATAGTTAATTAAAACGGGAGAAATCGAAAGAATTCACGTAACGCTTACGTGTTCGATTCTTTTGAGGGGAAAGTCGATTTATGAGAAATTTTTCCACAAGTCCATCGTTAAAACAAAGCTCACTGATTTTTCGCGGTAATTCTTTCGAGCACTTTCCAGACCAGTGACGTAGCAATTGTTGATCGAGTAGCGTTAATTTTAATACCAAGTCGTTGACAATTACAGCTCTTAGCAAACGGATTGGCCAGGAAAGTGTTTAAAATTTTATTTAAAAAAACATAGGAACGACTTCTCGCCTGCAAAAGCAAAAGGTGTACGATTTCCCCAAGAAAAAAGTTTCGTCGACAGAACGGGGGCGACTTAGGTCGGTATAGTCGATAGGCGGAGATAGTAGCGCTACTAGTAGTAATAGTAATAGACAATATAGTAATAGAGACGATATAGTAAGAGTAATAGTGATAAGAGTAAGAGATAATATAAAGGTAATACGATGTATCAGCTTATGAGAGAGAGAAAGAGAAAAGAGAGAAAGAGAAAGAGAGAGAGTGAAGAGAGAAAATGGAAAATGGAAAACAGAGAGATGACAGTCACTACTAGAGACAAGCGAGAATGCAGAGAATTCGGTGGTATGATTGGTGTAAGAGAGGGGGTGAACAATTAAACGATAGTAGCGCCGATTAATTAAAACAACGAGCTTAAACTAAGATTCAGACTAAAATTAAACGCTCGATCTTACAAAAGTATCGCGTCTGATTCGTAATCTTTTTTTTTTATTTTTTTTTCCTCTCCCTTTTCTACTTTGCGATCGATTTTAACACTTTACCGACCGATAGCCTATTAATCGACTGTTTTACCGGCCAACGCTTACCGACCGATAGCCTATTAATCGACTGTTTTATCGGTCGACGTTTACCGACCGATAGCCGATTAATCAACCGCTACCGGTCGGTAAAGTGTTAACAGAAAATGAAACCCAAGCTCGTGCTCTAGTCGAGAAGTTAGAAAATTAAAAAAAAGGGGGGACAGTAACTGGGAAGGTACGAACTAGAGAATAATGACGAGTAAATAATGAGTAATAATGATTAGCGTTAAATTAATAGTAACGAAATTAATAGTAGCGTCAAACGGTGGCGATTAAGGTTAACGTTAATGATAATAATGGTAATAGTAAGTAATCGTACAAAAAAAAAAAAAAAAGTGAAATTTAACGTTTAGAGAATCAAGAAGAACAGGGCGACGCGTGAACGGAAGTAACCCTAATTTCTCGAGCAATGGAAAATGGAAAACGTTACTTCGGGGGCTTTCACACGCGCGTCGATTGGAAAATATTCTCTGTAGGGGGAGAGAAGGGGGGTGGTGGAGGGGGGCTTCGTTTAATCGAGGTATAAAAATCGCAGTTGTAAATCGTGTATAATAAATCGCGTCGTGCCGAAAGAAGACACGTGGAAGAGCGATCGGTGCCCATATTCTTCTCGAATATATATATATACCTTGTGTGCGTATGTTCCATATGTGTGTATCTGTATCTGTATGTGTGTGTGTGTGTTTGTTTGATTCGTGATAAATGCAAACGGGGTGAATACGCGAGCGTCGGTGTAAATGCTTTCGTAGGAATCGTCGGTCGACATTGAACTATACATTGATCAAAACACAGCTAATAAATTTTTATCCCACAAACCTAACGATCTCTCGCGGACTCGGTTTTTTAGGCCATAGCAACACTCCCTCTGCGAGACATTATTGCGATCGATCGAAGTCTTTGGAACGATCGAATTAACGTATTGCTTACCTCGAGATCCTCTCAAACTTAACTGCACTAGCTTTCTCGTTTTGCAAATCCTTGCTTTTAACACATTACCGACCGATAGCCTATTAATCGACTGTTTTACCGACCAACGCTTACCGACCGATAGCCGATTAATCAACCGCTACCGGTCGGTAAAGTGTTAAGAAAGGAGACTCGTATAAAAGACAAGTTTTTCAAAGCATTAATGTTTCTCAATATTTCGAGATTCGAATTTTTTTTTTTCTTCCATCTGGAATCAAAGATCGATCATTTTTTTCGTATATCACGCGTCGAAATCGTATAATATTCCTCAAAAGTAGAATTTTAATTTTATTACTAGATTTTAATACATAAATAGATTTTAATATATAGATAAATTTGAATTTATTATGAAAATTTTAGAATTTGTTTCTCAGGACTTATTTTTGTAAACTTGTTGAAATTCATCAATTTTTTTCAATATTCTCAAAATTAATATTTCTAATATCACTAAAAAAAGAAGTTTAGTAGAATTAGAATTTTTAAGAATTTTTTAAGAATTTCACGAACAAAAAATTCGATCTATCACTCCAAATCAAAGAGAAAAAATGCTAATATCATTTCTATCTCGAAATTTTGAAGTACATATATGAAAAAAAATTGTCAATTTTTGCAACCTTGTTGATATTCATCAATTTTTTTCAACATTCTGAGAATTAATTTTTCTAATATCACTAGAAAAAGAAGTTTAGTAGAATTAGAATTTTTAAGAATTTTTTAAGAATTTCACGAACAAAAAATTCGATCTATCACTCCAAATCAAAGAGAAAAAATGCTAATATCATTTCTATCTCGGAATTTTGAAGAACATATATGAAAAAAAATTGTCAATTTTTGCAACCTTGTTGATATTCATCAATTTTTTTCAACATTCTGAGAATTAATTTTTCTAATATCACTAGAAAAAGAAGTTTAGTAGAATTAGAATTTTTAAGAATTTTTTAAGAATTTCACGAACAAAAAATTCGATCTATCACTCCAAATCAAAGAGAAAAAATGCTAATATCACTTCTATCTCGAAATTTTGAAGAACATATACGAAAAAAAATTGTCAAATATCGTTTTTCGAGCCTCCCCGTCGACGTTCGTTGATTCGCAACGAAACTATCTAATTACCTCGGAATATAAAACAATCTGGTCTGGAATCCCGTAAACACCGTAGCCATAAACTCTCCCAGTCGCCATTTCTCCCTAATCTCGGAACAGAGCAACGTACAATTCAATAACGAGCGATCGTACGACGAGTAAAACGATTCTTCCTAGTGTCTCCATATTTTTTTGTGCTTCGGTGAACGGTGAATAATTACCCTTCGTTTACTAGATCCTCCCACCTGTACGGTCTTCGTACGGCGACACAACTAATCTCTAATCAAACTTACTAGAAAGAGCTTAAACCGTAAAACGCCCGCTCTGACAATTGATTTCCCGCTTTTACCTTATATTTTTTATTTTTTTTTTTTTTTTTGTGTTTTCTTTTTTTGGGGTTTTTTTTTTTCTCCTTTTTTGTTTCTTGTTCCACGTACAAAAAGAAAATTGATTTGTCTTGCCGGAGGCGAGCTGATTGTGACTTGCAACGCAATTCCTGGCCCACGATTGTTATTTCCCTAGATTCCTCTCTCTTTCTCTCTCTCTCTCTCTCTCTCTCTCTGAAACTTCGATTTCCCTAACACAGGACTACCGTATTCCGGAAACAAGATTCCCCGCGTTTTCACATCGAAACGAAAACTGGAATCGTAACTGTCGTCGGCAAGGAACGTAGGACGACTGAAAGAGACCCGGGGGAAAAAGAACGAAGTAAACTTCCGGGTTGAAACCCCCACCAGAAACCAAAAAAAGGTATCCAACGAGATGAGAAAGTTCGACAGCTTTTCCTACGGCTCAGGGATTCGCTTTCCTCGTCAAATTAATATCGATTAAAGAGAGTCGAGTGTGATTGTCGTTTAACTATACAATAGTACTCGTTTAAAGTTTCTTGGAGGCTTAATTAGAATGGGGCTACTACACGTGTGTCTAAGACTCTACGGTTTTTTCTTTTTTTCCGTCGTTTGCGGGGGTTCGTCACCCTCGTCTTTTCTTTTACAACTTGCGATTTTTTTTATTTTGTATGCTTGTTAATTTTTTTTTTTTTATTCTTCGATCGACTTAACAGCTACTCCTTAGATAGATCTCTACTTAACCCCTCGTTTGCTCGTGGTCATCGTGGTTTTTCACCGATGATATCCGCTCGAGGAGACGTATGTATGTACACACGTATGTACGCATGTATGTATGTACTTTTTTTTTAAATCATTTTATCTTCCGTTTCGCTTTCATCGTCACATCAGGTGTCGTCGCATCGAGCCTCCCATGTTCGTTGGCCCGAAGACCCCCGGTCTGCTCCTCTTTTGACAATACATCGACGTCACAACAGCGATTATAACGACCAGCTAACGAATAATAGAAGTCGAGCGAACGGGACCCGCCTCGTAGGGTCCTGGGTCCTACAGTCTAAACGTGGCTTCCGTGGAAGAGAAAAAGCAGGCATGATAGATTGCAGGGGAGTCACTCGGTCAACAGGCACACCCAACACCCCCACCAAAACGTCCCAAACGTCCCCCCACGATGCCCACCACGATCCTCCATCATCGTTGATATGTCGAGTTTTTCCACCTGGCCGTGCACCGTGGTAATCGTTATTCCCAATCACTTGTACATCCTGCGAACACTAGGTTCAAGGTTCTTTCTCACGAAAGGGTTCCGTCCGTCCTCCGTGCTTTGACCCTGTGTGTCTTTTAAACGCTTTCGTCACGTAGGAAAAAATTAAATATTTCAACAATTCGGCACCCGTCGATGAAGATCGCTGCCCCCCGGGTGCACTTTAAACCTCTTCCTCTCTCTCGAACCTTCCATTCCCGGATTTCATATATTTTACACCTGTGTCGATAATAATTTATTTCAAATCCATTTCTCTCTCTCTCTCTCTCTCTCTCACACACACACACACGCACGCATTCCCGTGTCCATATTCGCATGTACAATAGATTAATCTTCTCTTCTAAATCGTTACAGAGCCCAAGACTTATCAGTTATTAATAAAATATAGATTATCGGGACGCAGCCGCTGCGCACTTTTGGACACACCTGTTACAATGCGACATATCAAATATATATATGTATGCATATAGGAGATATACATATTTCAGTGTGTGGTAATCGTGTCCTGTGTGTGTGTCTGTGTGTTTATCTTCTCTGTGTCGATTTTCCCCTGTGTTCGCATACACACCATTTTTTTTTTTGGTTTTTTTTGTTGTTTAGTGTAGTCCCTAATAACCTCTGTTTTGGCTACCTCTCTTCATCTACTGCGTGGCTTGAACCAGACCCCGAATTTCCTTGGTCCGAACAGGTTTCTCTTTTTTTTCGTTTTTTCTTCATTTTCGAATTCGAATCGTCGTACATACTACTTCCTCTCCGTCGCGATTGTGATTCGACCCCCTAAAAAGGGGCTTCGTGGGAATACTATTTTGAGGCCTCTGGTCGACTATTTTCCTTTTTTTAAATGGAGATATCTTTCGATCGGGTTCGACGGTGCTTGAACGGTGTTTAAGAGCCTGATAAGCTGATTGTCACAGTTTTCTATGGATTACGAAAAGAAAAGTATCCTCGATCCTAACGACTAACCGTCCAGCTCTCCGATGATTTCGAGGGATGCGTGATCACCGGGGTTTCGGTAATGTTTGATTGTCTCAGTTCTCTGCTTCCTACGTGCGTTATGGTTTCGATAGAATTTCGAAGTCGAATTTCGAGTCCTCCAAAATCCTCCGATGTTTCGGTTTCTGTCGAAATGTTGGAACAACTGAGAATGTAACAGAATTCCTTTTTTCTTTGGAAAGGATCCAGCAAATTGCTTCCTTTGAAACTCCCAGCTTTTAAACTCTGTTTTTTCTTTAAATCGCTGATGTTTTTTAAACGGAAGGAGCATCCACGGGTGCATTTGCTGGGCGTTTTGTAACGGGTCACGCCTATATTTTGAATGATCGAAGCAATCGAGATATGTCTCGTCATTGGTCTCTATAATATATAAAAATACGTCGTCTATAATGAGGAAGTTACGTTGAATATGTTTGTATATATAATATATATATATATATATTAGAACAACTTTTTTTTTGTTTACTTTTTTTTTCTAGAATTTCGCAAAGGTGTTTAGTTGGTCTGGAGAAATTTCGGAGCCTGAATATCTGCGACACCATGTAGCGAGTGCTGGCTATCCCAACCCTCACCTCGGCCCCCCTCAACCCAGCTAGTGATATACTCGATCTAATCCGTCTACAGGGTGCCCCCCTCTCCGCTCAGATCCACACACAAAACCTATCCAAAATAGTGCCCCTTTAATCTCACGAAACACGTTGCCCGAACTAATTCTCGAATTCGAAACGATCCTTACACGGTACTTTCATCGTTTTAGTGGCGTTGGGTTGGCCAAGATGGCTGGTTGATTTTTTATGTTATTCGGAATAGTTACTATGGTTCATCAGTAAGATTTAAATAGTGATATACAAATTTGAGGATTTGATTTACTGTTTTGGTAGAATTTTAGAAATTAAACAGAAAAGGAAATATCAGCTAACATTTAAATAGTGATACAAAAATTTGCAGATTTGTTTTACAGTTTTGGCATAATTTCAGAAATTATATAGAAAAGGAAACATCAGCTAATATGTAAATAGTGACAACAAAATTTGAAGATTTGTTTTTACAGTCTTGGTATAATTTCAAAAATTAAATCGAAAAGGAAACATCAGCTATCATTTAAATAGTGATACAAAAATTTGAAGATTTGTTTTACAGTTTTGGTATAATTTTAGAAATAAAAATTGAAACATCAGCTAACATTTGAATAGTGACAACAAAATTTGAAGGTTTGTTTTACAGTTTTGGTATAATTTTAGAAATAAAAAAGAAAAGAATAGCTAATATTTAAATAGTGACGAAGATTTGAAGATTTGTTTTATAGTTTTGGCATAGTTTCAGAAATGAAATAGAAAAGTAAATATCAAGATGCAAACCTATTAACATTTAAATAATAACAAGAAAATTTGAAGTTTTGGCATAAATTTAGAACGAGGAAACATCAGCTAATATTTAATTCGTGACAAAACAAATTTGAATTGTGTTTTATAGTTTTGTATAACTTCAAAAATTAAATAGAAAAGGAAACATCAGCTAACATTTAAATAGTGACAAAAGGATTTGAAGATTTATTTTATATTTTTGGCATAATTTCAAAAATTAAATAAATAGAAATAAACATCAGCTATCATTTAAATAGTGACAACCTAATTTGAAGATTTGTTTTACAGTTTTGGTATAATTTTAGAAATTAAATAGAAAAGGAACCAATAGCTAACATTTAAATAGTGAGAACAATATTTGGGGATTTGTTTTACAGTTTTGGTATAATTTCAGAAATAAAGGAGGAAAGATCAGCTAATATTTAAATAGTGACAAAAAAATTTGAAGATTTGTTTTATAGTTTTGGCATAATTACAGAAATTAAATAGAAAATTAAACATCAAGATGCAAACCTATTAACATCTAAATAATAACAAGAAAATTTGAAGTTTTGGCATGAATTTAGAACAAGGAAACCTCAGCTAACATTTAAACAGTGACAAAAGGATTTGAAGATTTATTTTATATTTTTGGCATAATTTCAAAAATTAAATAAATAGAAATAAACATCAGCTATCATTTAAATAGTGACAACCTAATTTGAAGATTTGTTTTACAGTTTTGGTATAATTTTAGAAATTAAATAGAAAAGGAACCAATAGCTAACATTTAAATAATGAGAACAATATTTGGGGATTTGTTTGACAGTTTTGGCATAATTTGAGAAATAAAAAAGGAAATAACAGCCACCATTTAAATAGCGTCCAAAGATTTGAAAATTTGTTCTACAGTTTTGACATAATTTTATAAATAAAAAAGCAAACATCAGCTAACATTTAAACAGTCCCAAAAAAATTTTAAATATTTGTTTTACACTCTTGCTATAATTCCAAAAATTGAATAAATTCACCATCAAATAGTAAACCTGTAGTAGCTGACATTTAAATAACAACAAAAAAATTTGAATATTTGTTGTATAATTTCAGCATAAATTTAGAACAAGGAAAACATCAAGTTGCAAAATCTATAAAAATCTATCAACAAAAGCTAAAAATTTTTGTATCATCTTCTGTTCCCCACTCTGCAAAATTTCTTCAATTCCCAAGAGGCTATCAAACCAGCTATTGATCAGCTTTGCGAGGAAGATTACAAATTAGATAACAAAAGAATCTTGTTGAGAATCGATACCTTGGCCAACCCAATACTTTGTTTCGCTTAACACTAGATTTACGGAAACCGTCATTTTGACGGGTGTCTGATTCCATATTTAAAATTGCAGAACGCGTAAATATTATTTTTTAACAACTTATGTTGAATTTGATATTAATAGATATTCTAATCAAAAGAAAAATCGAATTGTATGTTAATCGTCAACATGAAAGGTACGAATAAATATACGTGCGATCAATGCCCGTAAATCTAGTGTCAAAACACACAGAAACGAGACTGGCACAATCCCAGACACCCTGTATATAATCTATAAACCCGGGCACATCCGCCCCTTTTGTTCAACCGACTTGATTTCTTAAAGCTTCAACTACTCTTGTTCGGAAATTCATATTCCCTTCTCTTTTGGCGAAAACGGGGAAAGTCCCACGAAACGGTCCCTTTCCCCCAAAAATTAGACAAAGGAAGTGGAAATCATTGTCATCGCAATAATCATTAAAAACAGCTGTCAGAGTCGATGCTTGAAACAGACTTTCGGGATTCCCGGGAGGAAACAATTTTTTCTCTCTCACAAAATCACTTCACTCTCACTCTCCAACACTGACTGAACAAAATCAGAATTTTTCTAATCGTTAAAAATCATTTCCTCTCTCAGAAACGAAAATCTGTGTTCAACGCGAAGGAAACGACCGCGAAAAGCAACGAATTACGCGTCGTTCTATGTGCGTGTCCGTGTGGCCGTGTGCATGAGTGTGTGGTGAACGGGAATGTGTACGGAAACTCTTAACAGGCAGTAAAATAATCGCAGAACGGGTCGAACAACAGTTTTTTAACAGGCTTCTCAGGTACTCTCACGGAGACATTGTGCCAAAAATACAGTTGTGCATTAAAAAACTCGCGTCGAAGAAAAATCAGAAATCAGAAATCAGGGCTCGACAGTCTTTTTGTGCATTCGGGACTAACACGAAAGAGCCTGTTTAATACTTAAAGAAGGAGCACGTAAAACTAGAAGACACAAACCTGCAAAAAACTTTCCTAGTCGAGGAAGATCTCTTTTCCACCAAAAAATGAATCGTCACACACGGTGCTCGAAGATTTTCTCGTATTAATTTGAGGATTTTGCGAGCTATTACGAAGCTGAATTTCGTGAGAAATACGAGAAAACATCTGAACCGTTCTTAATTTTAATTTTCTAACGTCGAACAACCTAAGCAGTAATCAACATAGCCCGACAGGTCGACCGTTTAAAATCTATTTCAAGGAAGAGACACTTAAAAACGCGTGGGATCGAGAACGAAACATCGTGTGTTCGTGTGCGAGAAAGGACGCGTTTGTCCCGGTAGAATCTATAAATGCAGTTCGTTAAATAATGTAAATATATCGGAGATTCGAAAGACAGATCATAGATGCAAAGACTGGCCCCTTCGCTCATGCCGGCTGCTACGTCGATTCATCTCCCCTGGGCCAAGTGAGACTTCCAAAAACGAATCTGGAAACTACCGATCTCACAAATGGCCGCGGCGATCCACAGGAAATAATCCCACGTTCGATCCATTCCCCAAGAGTTTAACGGCTACTTTGGCACAAACAACACTGCCCCGGGCCGGCACTCGCTTTTTGTTAAATATATATTTTGTTATATATTTATTTTTTTTTTTGTTATTTTCTTTTTTTTTTTTACCATTTCTCGTAGTCTCTTTCTCTCTGGTTCACGCGACACAACCTCATTCTCTCAGCGATCCTCTACATACGCAGTCAGACCCAACCACTTCCGGTTTTCAACCTCTTCTACGATCGATACGTATATTAATAAGATTTAATTGACTCCAAGAGAACGTCGATTAGACAAAAATCGTCGGGCTTCCGTTAAACGTCGCGAAGCCTAATCACCAATTAAATGTGTTTTTTTTACGAGATTCGTGACGTTCAGCCGGAGGCCCATTCATCACGACGCTACGACACTACTGATAAACTGTTTTTTTTTCTTCTTTTCCTCGCGATCAGTGTACAATTACATGTATGTGTGTATGTTTAATGTTCCGGTTTTTGGGGGAGGTGCGTCTAAGCTTAGTCCCTTGTGCTATACAAAACTCGTCACGCGTCTCCTCCTCGTTCTCTCTCCCCTTTCAAAACGTTCTTCCCTTTCTTCTCAATAACATATACATATATGTATATATATATATATATATATAATATTGATGCTCTGCGTATTAACGGCTACGTTAACGGCTTGTGTGTATCATAGTTTCATCGTAAATTTACCTTATTATCTTACACGACGCTAGCGGTTCAAACACAACAGACCCTCCTTCTCATCTCTATTATAGTTCCCTTTTGATACGTCCTAAACGCCTTGTCGAAAGGAATGCTTGGAGATCAGGAACTAATCGTCAACGAGGTTGAACACGCGCCGGATCCGGCATCCGGTAGGCCTTGCGAGTCCGTCCCCCCCTGGGAACGCTCGATCCATCGTCCCCCATACAGTGTTTCTTCTTTCTAGCCCCCCCTTCTATGTTTGTATTAATTATCGATATGTTAACGGGTTGTCATTATAGTGGTTTTTTTTTTTTTTAACCCTTATTATTACGATTAAAGATTCTACACAATCCTAAGCACCTATCGTCTAAGAAACCTGCGTCTGAACGTGTCCATGTGTACGTGTGTCCATGTGTATATGTACGTGTAACGTGTAACGTGTTTTTGTCCGTGTGATTAATACTTATCGTCGAACATACAAATTATAAAAATACCACCTTGCTACGACGTACGACGGCCACCGGTGGCGATCAGAGTCGATCACGTCTGAATACTGAAGGTACACCTTAACACATTACCGACCGATAGCCTATTAACCGACTGTTTTACCGGCCAACGCTTACCGACCGATAGCCTATCAATCAACTGTTTTACCGGCTAACGCTTACCGACCGATAGCCGATTAATCTACCGGTCGGTAAAGTGTTAAAAAAAAAAAGAGAAAAAAAAACGAAAAAGATCGGGTGGCCCACGGGATAAGCACCGGCTGCGACGCGTGGCGGAAGTGGACTCTCGACGATCGCCCACCGGGCCCCTGTCCCTCCCAAATCCCAAAGATCCACAGGATCGTCCAACGGGGAGGGAGAGGGCGCGAGCGTCTCGCTTAAAGTGTCGCTGAAGGGTCCCGTTGACGTATTAGCCTTAACAATAAATCTTAGTGCCCGACAGTTAAGCCGTTCCGTGTTCTGTTCCATCGAGGGGTACAGCCTCTGGTACCCTTGGGTACCCCTGAGCGCCCCCTACTTTCAACCTCGCTCGTCATTCTTCGTTCGTTCCGACAGAGAACGTCGACGATCTTCTTACAAGCTAAACAAAGACGCTTTCTTTGATCGATCTAACGCGGGGGGAGGGGAACAGCTGATCCCCCGGATCCGTTTTTTTTTTTTAACTTTAAAAACCCTTAACGCGTTATTTCAGTTTGAAGGTGCCGTAGGCTTGGCGTTACGATTGTAAAATATATAATATATGTATATATTCCTGTATGTATATATATAACGCGTATATATATACATACCTTATCATTTAAAGATCGACTCTGCGACGAGAGCCTCTTTTCCTTTCGTACCCATTTTCTAATCCTAGTCTCTCCTCTCCTCCCTTCAGAAATATGCTTTTCTCTCGTTCGCCTGTCCCGGGATCCTCGGGTCACGGTGTCCCTATCTCTCTCTTTCTCTCCGGGTCGTTTCTTACCCGTGACTCGACCGGTCGCGCGATCTACACTTTCCGGAGACTCGGACCTCTCTTTTTTTCTGTTCTTTTGTTTTCGTCTCGCGTGTGGTGTCCGCAGCCCTAATCCTGTTTCGCCTGTTGAAATTGTCGTACCCACCCCCTAGCCGTCCGCGAGAATCGAATGCGAGAAAATTGAGTATAAGAGACCCGGGGGGTCGCGTACTTCCGGTTAGGCCGGCGAAGTACCGTACACGTACACGTTGTCGCCGAGACGAGTCTCACCCCCCCTGGGTTACAGGATGTCGGTTCGCGGTTGCTTCTTTACGTCCAGAGGGAAGACGTTCGCTTCCCCTCCACCCCACTTCGTGCTGCGTTTGTTTGTTTTTTTTTTTGTTTTCTCGAGCTAAGCGCGGTTCAAAGGTGGCCAGTCAATGGCGTTGCAGCCCCTGCAGGAACGTACGACCGACCGACTGGACCCATCGCGCCGACCATCAGCCGTATACTGAGCCAGGTGACCAAAACGGGACTAGGGCGTAGGGCTGGTACCACTGTCGATCGTTTGATTGTGACTCTTGTTAGATGTTGCTCTTCGAGAAGGACACTCTCAGATGGTTGGATTCGCTCAGCTGGTAGTTGTGCATTTTCTGGAACAGTCGAATTCAAGGTTAGGTCTGGCTTAGATCTGGCTTAGATCTGGGTTAGGTCTGGCTTAGATCTGGGTTAGGTCTGGGTTAGGTCTGGCTTAGATCTGGGTCAGGTCTGGCTTATATCTAGCTTAGGTCTAGGTTAGGTCTGGGTTAGGTCTGGGTTAGGTCTGGCTTAGATCTGGGTTAGGTCTGGGTTAGGTCTGGCTTAGATCTGCGTTAGGTCTGGGTTAGGTCTGGCTTAGATCTGGGTTAGGTCTGGGTTAGGTCTGGGTTAGGTCTGGCTTAGATCTGGGTTAGGTCTGGGTTAGGTCTGGCTTAGATCTGGGTTAGGTCTCCCGCCTCTGGAGCTCCTAGCTTGGAGAAACCGGCAAGTCTACCGGCACTCCAGGGAGCTCCAGGAGGCTGGGAGACCGTCAGAGGAGAGGAGGCGCCATGCCCAACGGACCGTTGTATTTATGTGGTTCCAGCAGATGATTCGGGCTGGGGCCACGCAACGGTCCGTGGGCGCAGTCCTGCCACACTGGCAAGAGTGACAGGACAAACTAGGTAGGCTGTCCTACAGGTACCCACCGGGCATGGTTGCTTTGGTGAGTACCTGTGTCGAATCGGGAAGGAGGCGACGGCGGTGTGCCACCATTGTGGTGGACCCCAGGACACGGCGCAGCACACGCTGGCAGTCTGCCCAGCGTGGGCAGATGAGCGCCGTGTCCTGGAACAGGAAGTTGGGAGGAATCTCTCGCTGGCCACCATAGTGGGAAAGATGGTGGCGAGCGACAAAACCTGGCAAGTGGTGGCGTCCTTCTGTGAGGTAGTCATGTCACAGAAGGAGGCTGCTGAGCGGGGGCGCGAGCGGTCCGCGCATCCCGCTCGGAGAGGGAGGGCTCGGATGGGGGCCAGGGCGAGGCATCCTTCGCCTCCTGGCCCCCTCCAACGGCCTTGAGGTCCGGACGGGCCTCCAGAAGTGGGGCGGCCCGTTTGCATTCTCCGACCACTATGTCGGTGGCCTGGGGGTTGACGGGCCGTCCCTGGGGGCTGCAGGTGCTCGGTGCGTGGGGCCCTAGCATCGAAGGCAGCCCCGGGGCCGCGGGCATCGGGTGACCTGGCGTCCGCGGCGGAGAAATCAGGGGGGGAATGGACATGTTGTCCTTCCTCCCGGGATGAGCCTCGACAGGCAAGGCGCGGCGGGGGACTCTGTGATGTCTCACTAGAGTTCCCGGTCCCCCCGCCGCAGAGCCGGAGGACGGTCACCGTGGGGTTTTTTAGGTCTGGGTTAGGTCTGGGTTAGGTCTGGGTTAGGACCAAATCTGGACCATTTACATTCTAGAGTCCTTAACACTGAACCACGCGAATAATAGTCACAACAATTGTTTTTTAGATTTTGTTTAGAATTTTTGAGATACAATCACACTTTAGCGTCATTTAACTTCATGAATGTTTATTTATGATATATGTACAATGAATTTTTTAAACTATCTTTCCAGTCTTATTGTTTATAGCTCTTGTATCAGATACAGAATTATCTAAAGAAGCAAAATGTTTAATATAACCAAAGACTAGCAGTTCAGCAGATTTTCGTTAATGAATCTTGAAATGTCTGGTAAATGATATTAGAGATTTAGTATCTATAGACAGTGTAATGGATCTACGTGAAAAAGTGGGATTTTTTATATGATTTTAAGGTTCATGTCGAAAATGACTCGCAATAGAATTTTTACACGATTGAAAATTGTCGAGAAACTGCCTTAAAATTCTTGAAACACCTCCCAAATTATCATTTCATCAAATTATCTATTAAATTATAATTTAAAAAAAATTCTCTTATGGAGCTCTCTGTGCTACAGCAGCCTATTAACGCGTATTAAAAATATCTAAACTTTGGACCTGTGTAGTTCCAAAACTACTGGCCCTTTATTCAAAATTAAACCGCCGTTAGAAGCAGTAAACCTTCCTCTTTGAAATTCCTTTTTGGTTTTTGTCGATCCGACTTCCCGTTTTCGAGATATCGTAATATTTATGGAAAGGGGTAATTTTGCAGTCACGTGAGGTCATTGACCTCGCGTAAACGTAAACAAACCCTTTAAAGCCTCATATCTCCGGAACTAATAAAGCTATCGACTCGTACAAACGCTCATTTTAAAGGGTATTTCATCCCCTATCCAAAGAATGTATTAATTATTATTATTTATGCTGTTTTCTATGTTTATTTTCAAATTTACTTTGACACTACATATCCAAAGAAGTTTCAGCAATTCCTATCGATTATACGACAATTATGCGATAGAATTGGACTATTTATGAAACAAAATTCGTTTCCAAGTGTCTTTTTACCCCTTATCTGATTAAAATTACAAAATTTCGAGTTAGTTTGTAAATTTTTCATAGGAAATTGAAGCACTATGATTTTTAAAATGCACGTTTCAAGAAAAAATATGATAATCTTCACAAAGTCTAATAGTTTATTTTCCCAAAAAATTGCTCAAGAAAGTCTAAAAAAAATGCACTTTACCCTAGAAAACGCCCTTAGAAAAATCGATAAACAGAAATTTCAATTTAGTGGAAAATCTCCAAACATAGTAAACGCGAGATATCAAACACAGTAAAACTGAACTTACGATCAAAGCAGCGACCGCGTCGTCCATACTGGGCATCTGTATAAGGGCCATCTTTCTGTCTTTCGGGAAGAACTTGAAAGCCTTCACAGTGAAACCATTCTTGGTGAAAGCATCCCTGATCTCCTCTTCGGACACTGTAGCACTGAAAACACAACAAAAAACAATAACCAAACAGTACACCAACGGTTTGAAGAAGCTTACACACACTTCTCTCCATGCTTCACTTACGGGATATTCGATAAATGCAAAGTCGAGCTCGGCGGGTAGATGTTCTGGTAATTTTTCGAGCCCGGTTTCTTGAATCGGTGCAGAGAGCTGTTGGTGTAATCCTTGGTCAAGCCAGTGTCCGGCTGGCCCTCCTTTGGCAGCTGAACTGTCTGATGTTTGCTCAGCATCACTTTGATCTGCTTCCCAAACACTCTCAACTTGTCCATGTGTGTCAGTGCTGGCATCAAAACGCTCATTTTTAACTCGAGACTCTCACGAAGTTTCAACCAAGCACCAAAACAGTGATGACTTGATGGCTAGGCACACCTGGTCTCACGTGCATTGCCATTATTGGCTCACAATTACAATTCTATCACGTGACAAAGGAAACTAATAGGGTCAGAGTAGGATAGGGGAAGATTGAGAGGCATTGGAGCAACCATAACTCGAAATACTAGCCTCAGATAGAGCAAAAGTCATGGAGATCCTCCCCTACTATTCAGAGCAGGTCTCCAAGGTGAGAAAAGGTGGTGAATAGACCTTCACAATTACAATTCTATCACGTGACAAAGGAAACTAATAGGGTCAGAGTAGGATAGGGGAAGACTGAGAGGCATTGGAGCAACCATAACTCGAAATACTAGCCTCAGATAGAGCAAAAGTCATGGAGATCCTCCCCTACTACTCAGAGCAGGTCTCCAAAGTGAGAATAAGGCGATAAGTAGACCTACTATCCTTCTATTCTTGCTCTTGCTCTGTTTAGCTTCTAGGTGCCTAGCCACCAAGTCATCTCTGGGATACTCCAGCTAACTTTAAAGGGATTTTTCGACGATAGTTACCTAAATGTGCTTGATGAGGTTCGGCCATCTGAATCAGAGCCGAGTCCTTCTTGTTGTAGAGAATTTTCACGCGCTGTACATCCCCGTAAACGCCTAGACGCACAACACGCAAACACCACTTTAATAAGCTCGACTGGCCCCCAAGGAGCAGGCTTGTTTTTTTAAATAGGTTGACGCCGTCTAAGGATCGTCGAAGATGACACGGGACAATAAATTCGGTCGATCGAGATCGGGGTACGATCGGACTAAGACTTTTGGGGCATGCAAAGGGGCGATCGGTTCAGCTATCAGACGTCAAACCCTAAACATTTACGATCCTAACCCTTTGCACTCCTATGACATCAATTTTTATCTCAGGAGCTCCATTCGACATTTTTTCAAGTCCAGACCAAACAGATATACACTTGAAAATTACAAAGTACAACAACACTTATTTTAACAGGTAAAGGTTATAGCCGAATAAGGGGGTGAAATGTGACATACGATGGATCCATCGATAGAGCATCAAGAAGAAACGTTCTGTGCCAAATTTTAACCCTCTATCTTGTTTGGAAGGGTAGTTATTGCGAAAATTCGGATTAACGAGTTTGTGCCTATTTCCCCTATTTAATCGAGTACTAAAATTCTGAAAAAAATCTGGTGCATTGTGGTTATTGAGATACGTGTTTGAGAATTTTTTCCGATTTTTCGATTCGAAATCTTAGGTGTGAAAAATTGAAAACACAGAAAAATTCGGATTTCGTATTGAAGCTTTCGAGACACTAGATTTATATAATTACTGTAAATGCGTAATATCATTGGTTATCTCCCTGAATTTTTTCAGATTTTTTGGTAGAGGGCGCCGTAGTAGGAAAAATCGAAAACCGATTTTTTCGACGTTTTTCGCTTGAAAAAGCACCTTATACTTTTTTAATTTTTGTATTACAACACAGATATGTTTAAAACCATACAATATAGTTATCTATTAAAGAGAATACAAAAATTCAAAGTATAAGATGCTTTTCCACGCGAAAAACGTCGAAAAAATCGGTTTTTGATTTTTCCTACTACGGCGCCCTCTACCAAAAAATCTGAAAAAATTCAGGGACATAACCAATGACAATACGCATTTACAGTAATTATAGAAATCCAGTGTCTCGAAAGCTTCAATACAAAATTCGTATCTTTCTGTGTTTTTTTGCGTTTTCAATTTTTCACAACTAGGATTTCGAATCGAAAAATCGGAAAAAATTCTCAAACCTGTATCTCGATAACCACAATGCACCAGATTTTTTTCATAATTTTTGTACTCGATTAAATAGGGGAAATAGGCACAAACTCGTTAATCCGAATTTTCTCAATAACTACCCTTCACATTTGGTTCAAGGGCACATTTGACCCCCTTATTCGGCTATACCCTTTCAAATAAAACACTTAAAAGCATTGGGGAGCCGCTGGTAACAAAATTGGACTATAATTTGGAGTGCAAAGGGTTAAACTTTATGTTTTTTTTATTTCTCTATGGTGATTCTCGATCCGGTTGAACCGATCGCCTCCGAAGAAGTGAGCTCCTATGGAATTACGTAAAATAAGCAAAAGCTTCTGTAATATTAAGGTGTCTGGAACTGATATTAATAAAATATTAACGAAACGAATTCAAGAAGAGATGCTTGGAAGTAGAGAACGTGAAAAAAAATGTGTCGTCGACGGCGAAATGGCATGATGGGCGAAACAATGTGATGGATTGCGAATGAAACAGCTTTGTAGTAATAAAATAAGTTGAAATCACGAAAATAACGGAAAATTAAAAACGTTAAACGAGAATACCAAGAAATGAACGAAACACAAAATATATATGTTGAAGAGGAGAGTGAAAAAAATGATTTTTCTTTTTTCTTTATTTTACATTCACAACGAACACAAGGAAAAAAAAATTGTTTTTTTTTTGCGACATGACAATACGTCGAAAGCGACGATTATGACTATGCCTTGTTCGTGTTTCGATATATATATGTATATCGGTGTGTATTCATTCATTCAGCATATATATATGATATGGAAAAAAAAAATTGTTCGCTATTTTCGGTTTGTTCCTTCCTCTTCACTCTCCCAAAAAAATATAAAAAAAAAAAATTTGCTCACGAACACGTAGAAAACGCTGTTTCTGCGTGGGCGTGTGTAAGTGTGTGTTTGGTGTCAGTGTGCCCGCGTGTGTAAATATAATAATTAATAATGTAATATAATTAATAATATAAATGTAGAGACGTACCAAACAGGGTAAAGAGAGCGTCAGGCGTGACCATCTACACAGAGAACAGACAGAGTCCAGTCAGTAGTCAGCGAGTATAATAGGATTCGATGTATAGTGTTGGCACGCGCACAAGTTTCACGATCGACGTTTCGTTTCTTTTGCTTTTTTATTTTGCATTTTTTCTTTTCTTTTCTTTTCTGAAGCTTTCCAGACCTTTCGAAACGGAAACTGGTTTCGAATCGTTGCGTCCGCGGCGACTCCTCGAATATCATTTGACAAAAAGCTATGTTGTGTTTCGATGCTCTCGAAGTGCTTTTTCGAGTTTCGTTCGCAAAAGTATCGAGTAGCATTGGTGTTTTGAGAATGATAATAGATTTGGAGAATGTGGTAATAAATTTATAATAGTGTTGATCGATAGAAATTTTAGGATTGGTGTTTTGAGAATGATAATAAATTTGTAATAGTGTTGATCGATAAAAATGTTAGGATTGGTGTTTTGAGAATGATAATAAATTTGTAATATTGTTGATCGAAAAAAATTTAGGATTGGTGTTTTGAGAATGATAATAAATTTAGAGAATGTGGTAATAAATTTATAATAGTGTTGATCGAAAAAAAATTTAGGATTGGTGGTTTGAGAATGATAATAAATTTATAATAGTGTTGATCGATAAAAGTTGTAGGATTGGTGTTTTGAGAATGATAATAAATTTAGTGAATGTGGTAATAAATTTGTAAGTGTTGATCGAAAAAAAATTTAGGATTGGTGTTTTGAGAATGATAATAAATTTATAATAGTGTTGATCGAAAAAAAATTTGGGATTGGTGTTTTGAGAATGATAATAGATTTGGAGAATGTGGTAATAAATTTGTAATAGTGTTGATCGAACAAAAATTTTGGGATTGGTGTTTTGAGAACGATAATAGATTTGGAGAATGTGGTAATAAATATGTAATAGTGTTGATTGGAGAAAAATTTTATTTTTAATTTTTATTTTTCGTTGGAATTGAATTAATTGGTCATTGAGGATTGGCTATCCCTTGTATTTTAAGGGAATAAATTATTTTTGTATTATTTGGATATTATTTTTAAAGTAGTTGAATTCTTTTTTTCTAATAGAAATTTAGAAACATAAAAAATTCAGAACACTTTTACTAGGGGAAAGAATTTTATTTTTATTTTTGGTTGGATTGAAATTAATTGGTAATTGAGGATTGGCTATACTTCGTATTTTAAGGGAATAAATTATTTTTGAATTATTTGGATATTATTTTTAAAGTAGTTGAATTCTTTTTTTCTAATAGAAATTTAGAAAAATAAAAAATTCAGAACACTTTTACTAGGGGAAAGAATTTTATTTTTATTTTTGGTTGGATTGAAATTAATTGGTCATTGAGGATTGGCTAAACTTAGTATTTTGAGGGAATAAATTTTTTTTGAATTATTTGGATATTATATTTAAAGTGGTGGTATTCTTTTTTAAGATTTGTGTTACGTTTTGTAACATAAATTTAGAAAAATACATGGAAAAATTGAGAATATTTTTACTGGGGAAAACAAGATTTCAAAGCAAAAGAAAACCTGTAGGGGGTAAATATACTAATTGTGAGTAAACGATGAAGAGTCTTGATTCGTGTAACGTGAAAAAAAAAAAATGAAAACTTGTCTCAATATAATATAAATATTTATCTTTGGAATTGTCAATAAAAATTTGAAACACTTGTGGACAATTTTTATAAATATTTGAGTATGAATAGATAAATATGTTAATTTGAAAAAGGGTTCGTTAATAATTAATGAAAAAATTGCTCCAATATAATGTAAATATTTATTTGTGAATTGTCAATAAAAATGTGAAGCTTTTATAGACAATTTTTATAAATAATTGAGAATGAACAGATAAATATGTCAAATTAAAAAGGAGTTGTTGATAATTAGTGAAAAAATTGCCTCAATATAAGATAAATATTTATTTTTGAATTGTCAATAAAAATGTGAAGCATTTATAGACAATTTAGAAGTTTTAGAATGATTAGATAAAAGTGTCAAATTAAAGGGGGAATAATTAGTGAAAAAATTGTTCTAATATGATATAAATATTAATTTTTGGAATTGTCAATAAAAATGTAAAGCATTTATAGACAATTTTTATAAATAATCGAGTATGAATAGATAAATATGTTAATTTAAAAAAGGGTTTGTTAATAATTAATGAAAAATTTGCTGAAATATAATGTAAATATTTATTTTTGAATTGTCAATAAAAAAATGAAACACTTATGAAGCATCTGAATATTTCAAAACGAACAAAATAAAAAAAAGTCAAATTCAAGGGTTGATAATAATTAGTGAAAAACTCGTCTCAATATAATATAAATATTTATCATTGAATTGTCAATAAAAATGCATAACATTTATAGACAATTTGAACATTTAAAAATGAACAAATAAATATATCAAATCGAAGGGGTTGTTAATAATTAATAAAAAAACTCGTCTCAATATAATATAAATATTTATCTCTGAATTCTCAATAAAAAAAATGAAACACTTATGAAGCATCTAAATATTTGAAAACGAACAAAATAAAAAAAAGTAAAATTCAAGGGTTGCTAATAATTACTGAAAAACTCGTCTCAATATAATATAAATATCTATTATCAAATTCTCAATAAAAAATTGAGACCCTTATGGACCCTCTAAATATTTAAAAACGAACAGATGATAAAAGTATCAAATCAAAGGGGTTATTAATAATTATTGAAAAACTCGTCTCAATATAATATAAATATCTATTATCAAATTCTCAATAAAAAAATGAGTCTCTTATATATACCACCTAAATATCCACAAACCAACAGGTAACAAAAATACCAAATTAAAGTGATCATCAATAATTACTAAAAAAATTTTTCTCACGACATATGGAAGAAACTCTCATCATGTACCTACGCCTATGTGACAAAACTAGAAATTTCTCCGTTGACTTATGTGTGTATGGACCCTGTTACAGCGCACGGCGAGCAACGATTCGTAAACGTGGAAACGTAAATGCACGCCCGGAACAGCGAAAGAGCTGGAATTCACTTTTCCGGTCGATTTTCTTTCGGCTGTCAGCCCTCCGCAATCGTGAGTGGAGAAAAAAAAACAGTTAGAGAAACAGAGACAGAGTTACAGAGAGACGTAGAGAAGCAGAGAAACAGCGTGGGACCTTCTCGTCAATATGAATCCCTCGTGGTTTTGTCGTTTCTCGTAACGCGGGAATGATTTTGCGGGAGGGTTAAAAAACAAAAGAAGAGAAAAAAAAAAAAAAACATGGTACACTCGATCGTCTGTTTGTCAGAGGGGGTGGTGGGTGGCGGGAGGGGGGGAAAAAGACACTGTCCGGAAGCTTGTGCGCGCGGCGCAACGATAGTAGTACACATAGTTATAGTACAGTAGTGACAATAGTTGCAGCTGCGAAGTGTGACGTCGACACACAGTTTCGTCGCGAGGCGCCTTTCGTTTCGAACGATCGTAATTATTCGCGTCGACAAATTTTATTATCCGTTCGGAAAGTTTGCTTTTTTATGTCCCTTCGTTTCAGAATATTTTCGAACAGATCGATGGGAAATTTCGAGTGAAAATTGTTTCGACTAGGATGCAAAATAACTATTTTTTTGCAACTGAGTTTTGAATTGTTATTTTTAAGTTTGATGGTTTATTGGAGCATTATTTATAATTATTTGTTGGATGGAAAATAATTCTTTTTTTGCAACTGAGTTTTGCACATAATTACATTCGAGCACATAATTACCCACGGTAAAGAAATTCATTTCACGGGTTGGCACGGCATATTCTGCTCAAAATAACAAAAAATAAAATAAAATTATAGAATAACCAATTATACGGTCGAAACGTTTCAACATTTCTTTGATATCAACACTTTACCGACCGATAGCCTATTAATCGACTGTTTTACCGGCCAACGCTTACCGACCGATAGCCTATTAATCAACTGTTTTATCGGTCGTTAAGCGTTGGTCGGTAAAAATGTTGATTAATACGCTATCGGTCGGTAAGCGTTGGCCGGTAAAAAAGTCGATTAATAGGCTATCGGTCGGTAATGTGCTAAAGACTCTCGTGCTCCAATAAACCGTTACTTCAACTCATAAAAAATAAAAAATAAAAAATTCCTCGCATCCATAATAAATCTGCAAAAATATTCCGAAACATTAAAAAAAAAAGAATACTCCATTATTAATTTCAACCTGCACTCGCGACAAATCGATAACACATTGTTGCTAATTTAACCCCTTAACGCTCATATTTCTCGCGTTAACCAACAATGATCAGTTTTCTTTGTTGCATTTGTTTCTAAAAATACGGTTTTTGTTAATTACAATGTTGTATCTGGGTTGATGCAACAGTAAAAATTAAATAAAAAAAAAATGTATCTGATGTATAATTTGAAGGAAAACAAATATTATCATCCCTTAAACCGTTGGATTAAATAAATATTCTTTTTCAAAGAAGTCAAACTCGGGCATGAACGTTAACACTTTACCGACCGGTAGCGGCTATCGGTCGGTAAACGTCGACCGATAAAACAGTTGATTAATAGGCTATCGGTCGGTAAGCGTTGGCCGGTAAAACAGTCGATTAATAGGCCATCGGTCGGTAAAGTGTTATGGGGTTAATTCCCGTAATTACGCTTTTTTCGAGCTTCTCTCACGATTTCTCGAGTGTAATTTCTATTAAAAAAAGAAACAAAAAACGCCTCCTCGAACATCGTAGCCGACAAACGCTACGAATCGCTCAGGGACAGAGAATGGTGACGTTCGTAACGATTTCTATGTGTGTGTATCGAAAATGAGGGGGTTTGGGGGGTCGTAGGAGGTAAGATATAAAGGGTGACACAAAAGGCATACGCATCGAGACTTCGATTTTCCAGGTTGACGAACGACACTGTCGCTCGATACGAAAATATTGAAATCGAGAATTTTCGAACGAGAACAACGACCCTGGGGGGGTTTTCCCCTTATCCGCCATTTTCCGGGAGTCGACGCGAACAAACACGTGGAGAATGGCGTATCGAGGACAGCGTTTCGGCAAGGGAAGCTCGAGTCGAGGGATTGGAGAGACTGCAAGGGTTGCCTACGTAGCACTACATTGCAATCACATCGTCGTATTCGTGTTACTTTTCTTTCCTTATATAGGTACGTACCTAACGCCAGTCTTTTTTTGTCGGAGAAATGGCCAATTTTACTTTTTTTATTTGGGAAAATACGTCGAACCAAAAACTGTTCTCTCGTCGACCATTTCTCGCGGTGTCGGACGAGAATTAGAAAGACACGAAGAAAAGTTGCCCTCGATATTTATTTAAATATAATTCGAAATTAAAATTAGTTGAATTTAACGAGTTTTTTCAAAGTTGGTTGAATCTAACAAAAATTATAGAATATCAATTTCTGCATGAAATGAAATTTTAATCCACGAATACACCTTCTGTATAATATCACTTTTTTTTTTTGAGAAGCAGATTTTCAGAAGATTTCTGGCAATTGAAGTCTCTTTTTCTTCGTGCTTGTGTGTTTGGATGTCGTTTGACGTGCTCGTTTTGGCAACGAGCTCGCGAAAAGGCATCGTTAGAGTCACTTACCTCTTCGTTCAGGTTACTGACGAGCAACACCGCGGAGGTTTGCGTGTTGGTTGGCACGCGTACACCGAGGCCAGCAGCTCCGAGGGGGAAACCACCGAGGCCAGCCAGTCCTCCGGCGGGCGGTACCCCGTTGTAGGGCCCGGCCAAGGGCGAGGGTAGACCGTGCATGGCCGCGAAGGGCGTAGGAAGCACACCCGGTGCCCCTGCAATGGACTCTACTTCAGGAAATTTACAACGTATCGTTATTATAGTTTGACAAAGCTCGTTTGCTAGCGTGTTTTGGACATTTTTAATCGCCTATTTGTCAAGGGAAATTATCGACTTGGGGGATCTAGTAATTTGTGGAATGTTTTTGCAAAGTCGAGGGATATTTATTTTTATATTTTTAATTGAATTAATTAAATTCGATATAGTGGAGGAGTCAATTTTTGTGTTTATAATTGAATTTAGCATTTATGGAATTCCAGAAAGAGGAAAAAATTAAATTGTATTGTGGTATAGTGAGGGGAGTCAATTTTTATATTTTAAACTCTCAGAATTTAACATTTATTAAATTTAAATAGCGTTTGTTAAATTCTTAGAATTGCAAAATGTTTGGAATATTGAATTGTATATTGTAGGGAAATTAATTTTTACAGAATTTGAGGAGAAAATTAAATTGGGTATAATGGGGGGAGTCAATTTTTATATTTTTAATTGAACTTAGTATTTATGGAGTACCAAAAAGAGGAAAAAATTAAAATGGGTATAGAGGGGAGTCAATTTTTATATTACAAATTGCCAAAATTTAGAATTTATTAAATTTTAATGTAAATAGAATTTATTAAATTCTTAGAATTGCAAAATGATTGGAATGTAGAATTGTATATTGTGGGGAAATTAGTTTTTACAGAATTTGAGGAGCAAAGAGGAAGAAATAAAATTGGATGTATTGGGTAGTCAATTTTGATGTTTCAAACTCTCAGAATTTAGCATTTATTAAATTTAAATTTAAATATTATTTATTAAATTCTTAGAATTGCAACATACTTGAAATTTAGAATTGTATATTGTAGGGAAAATAATTTGTACAGAATTTGAGGAGCAAAGAGGAGGAAATTAAATTGGGTATAGTGGGGGGAGTCAATTTTTATATTTTTAGTTGAATTTAACATTTATGGAATACGAGAAAGAGGAAAAAATTAAATTGTATAGTGGTATAGCGGGGAGTCAATTTTTATATTTCAAACTCTCAGAATTTAGCATTTATTAAATTCACATTTAAATATTATTTATTAAATTCTTAGAATTGCAAAATATTTGGAATATAGAATTGTATATTGTAGGGAAATTAATTTTTAAATTTAAAATTCTTAGCATTGTAGCATATTTGGTATACCCAAAAAGTTAGAGGAATAAATAGAATTGTATATTGTAGGGAAATTAATTTTTAAAATTTCAAATTCTTAGAATTGGAGCATATTTGGAATACCAAAATGTTAGAGGAGCAAATAAAATTCTACATCATAGGGAAATTAATTTTTAAACTTCAAACTCTCAGAATTGCAACGTATTTGGGATACCAAAAGATTAGAGAAGCAATTAGAATTGTATATTAAAGAGAAATTAATTTTTCTATTTCAAACTTTCAAAATTACACCATATTTGGAGCATCAAAATGTTGGAGGAACAAATAGAGTTGTATATAGTAGGAAAATTAGTTTTTATAACCTAATCTTTCAGAATTGTTGTATATTTGGAATATCAAAATGTTAGAGGAACAAATAAAATTCTATATCATAGGGATATTAATTTTTAAATTCCAAACCCCCAAAATTGCAATATATTTGGAATACCAAAGAGTTAGAGGAACAAATAGAATTGTGTATAGTAGAGAAATTAATTTTAATATACCAAACTCTTAGAATTGCAACATATTTAGAATCCCCAAAAGTTAGAGGAATAAATAGAATTGTATATTGTAGGGAAATTAATTTTTAAATTTCAAACTCTCAGAATTGGAGCATATTTGGAATACCAAAATGTTAGAGGAGCAAATAAAATTCTACATCATAGGGAAATTAATTATTAAACTTCAAACTCTCAGAATTGCAACGTATTTGGGATACCAAAAAATTAGAAAAGCAATTAGAATTGTATATTACAGAGAAATTAATTTTTCTATTTTTTACTTTCAAAATTACACCATATTTGGAGTACCAAAATGTTAGAGGAACATATAGAGTTTTATATAGTAGATAAATTAATTTTTATATACCAAACTCTCAAAATTACATTATATTAAAAATCCCCAAAAACTTAAAAAAATAAATAAAATTATACATACTAAAGAAGTAAATTTTCATAGTTCAAATTGTCCACAATAGCTTTGGACTATTAGAAACCTTGGTCCAATTGAAAAATAACAGAATACCAATATTTCAATTTACCATAATTTAACAAACTCAAACAAGTAGATAATTAAATTATTTCTTCTTACGTTTTCATCAAGTTCAAATTACAATATAGCATATTTTAAAATTCATTTACCCACATTTTACAACACTTTGAACCCTCTCTATTTTTGTCTCCACTGTAATTTTGCATTGCAAATTCCTATGCTTTGAAATATTTTAAATTATCGTAGATGAGAATTTTATTTTTTTTTTTTTAATAAAAATTCTACCCTTTTCTGGCTTTGTTTAACCGTTTCTCTGTTTCTCTGGAAGACAGAGTGCGTTGATAGTGTTGGAGAGAGGAAAAACAAGATACAAAATGGAGGGTTTTGACCGTGGAATCGTTCCCGGATCGCCCAAGTCGATTATTTCCGCAACCTAACTGTAATTGTACTTTGTGGGGTTGGAGAGGCACAGCAGGATGAAAATATAATGGAAACAAAATTGCCTTTCTGCTCGAGTTCATGAGTTTCTCGTTTGAAAATTTCAACTGGAAAATTATGAATCCGCTGCTGTTAAGAGAACACGAAATACTGTAAATATTCAGTGAACAATATAAACATGTCCTCAACATTATTATTAATCTATCCCCAAGATATTACAAAATAAATTTCATTAAAAAAAAAAATTTGTAAGCTTGACACTCACATGGCACCTATTTTTTATTTAAACATAATCATCACCAACAATAAAAAATTCTTCAAACATGAAGGAGTCTATTTATTAACACTTTACCGACACTTTATCGGTCGGTAAACGTCGACCGATAAAACAGTTGACTAATAGGCTATCGGTCGGTAAGCGTTGGCCGGTAAAACAGTCGATTAATAGGCTATCGGTCGGTAAAGTGTTAAAATTAAAAATTTTAATAATCATAGAAACACAACGTTTTTACAGTGTTTCAAATTTATTACAATCAAAATACCAAACATCCCTTAAAATGAAATTTTAAACGATCCTAAAAGACACATTTTTAACGAGAATTAATCGAAATATAGAAAATTGGAAGGCGATACAAACGTTTGAGCGGCAGATGTAACAAATAAATTTCTAAATTTTTAATACGGTTCAAATTTAACAAAATATCAACGTCTAATATAACTGCAATAATCGTGTTCGAATTCGTGTAGATGTTTGTTTAATGTTTCTCTATTTTTTGCGTAAATTTATTTAGTGATTTTTTTTTACAATGCAAACAAATTTTAAATAGTGAACTTTGTCCATACTTGATATTTTCTCTAATATTTTCGCTACTCACTGTAAGTCTGTTGTCCTTGAACGTTTCGATCCTCGTTATGAAACCACATGAGAACATTTCCCCGGTCAATAGTATCTTCAACAAATTACAATGTATCACATGAAACCTTTCGTAATAGCATTCCTGATAATTTGTGTCAAGCTTTTATTTTTTTTATTTAATTTTTACTGTTGCATGAACCCATTAGGGTCATTAGCAACCACAATACCTTACAAACGTTTACTGAAACAAAGTGAGACGAAATATCGACCGAAACAATTGTTACAAAATTCAAAATTCAATTCCGAAGTTCGTCGAAGGACTTTTTCTTTTTATTTATTGTTAGAAATTAAATTCTGGTATTTCGTTTTATTCGTTACTGGAATTAATTCGTCGTGAAAATTTCATTTTGAATGTTTGTACATCGCTGCTCAAATGCTTCGAGCACCCTTCCAATTTTTTAACAGAAATAAAATTTTCTTATGTTTCTATATTTAATTAATATTCTCTTGAGACAAAGATTGCAATGAAAAAAATATCTAAATTAAAATAAAAATAAAAAATGTGTAGATTAGGGATGTTCACCCCATTTCCTATGCTCGAAATTTTAGAAAAATTGTGCAACTTTTTGGAGCCCTCAATAAAAAATTGGAAAAAGGCAGAAAAACAAAAATCGTTCTCAAAAGCTTCGATCACTCCTCCAATTTTAACAGAAATAAAATTTTCTTATGTTCCTATATTTAATTAATATTTTTTTGAGAAAGATTGCAATGAAAAAAATATCTAAATTAAAATAAAAATAAAAACAGTGTAAAATGGGGAGGTTTACCCTATTTTCTATACTCGAAATTTTGGATAAATTGTCTAACTTGAAAATTTGAGAAAAAAACAGAAAAACACAAAAATCGTTCTCAAAAGCTTCTCAAAAAATATGTAAATGATTTAGAAAAAATATCGAAATGAAAAATAAAAAAATTTATGCAGTAAAGATGGTTACTTTTATATATTTTCTATGCTCGAAACTTAGTAAAAAATTTTCCGAAATTCTGGATCCCCCAATAGAAGAAATTTGAGAAAATGGGGTAAAAATGAGAAATAAAAGGGGACGTATAGAACGGGGGGATGAATAACCACGAGAAAATCGAAACGTTCCGGGTCGCATCGATCGTCGCGGTATCACGTTTTCTCGTTGCGGTGCAATTAATTAATTTACCCGAGGAAATAATACCGTCTGACCGCACACAATTCGATTCCGCTCGAAAATGGAGCTGAAAACGAGCGGCAAATTGGGTGGGCAGGGAGACGCGGCCGGTTCTCGCTCAGACACGGAATAACAATTTATCATAACGTCCGAATGACAGAAACGAGTCGGTATTGCTATTAATATAATTAATTCTAATGGACTGAACGCTCGGAAATCGCGAAGCTAATTGATCGATCGATTTTCCGGTCGGGTTCATCGATCCGTGGCGTTGCTCCGCGACTCCGCGGAAAGCAAACGCGCGATACGTGACAGGGGGGAAATCGATGTAGAATGTAAACTGGGTGATTTGATCGATTTTAGAAAAAGTTCGAACGTCCGTGGAAAATTTTTAACGATGGTAATTTAATGAGTGTAATTATTACGCTGTCGCTCGGAAGGCTGGAGAATTTTGGGACGTTAAATTTAGGGGAAAAATCAACACTGATGTTCTGGTAGAATGACAGGGTGAAAATCGATATTTCAGATTTTTAAACAGTATCGATTAAATTACTGTACTATATGAATAATGAATAAGTAGCAAGGAAGATAGTTTTTTCATTTTGTATGTCATTATTGTACTGTGCATTTTTGCAATATATAATAAAGTTAAAAAAAAAGACTTCAAATTTTGCACTTTTCAAATTTAATTATAATTAATTAATAACAGATAATTTATAAAAAAAATGTATGAATAATATCTGCATAGAAGCATACGAATTAATCTACAATTTGTCATTTTTTTTTTCGTGAATAAAATTTACGTGGATAGTAAGCTCGACGAAATAGGGGTAAACATCCTCCCAAAAAGAATTTGAAAAAGATCGAAGGAAATATAGACGTATGTGGTTTAAAAAAATAATAAAATTAGTTTTCTACAGTTTATATTAATTGTTATAAAATTTGTTTGGATAGCAAAAATTAATTTTGATGAAATAAGGGTAGATATCCCTCCAAGAAGAATTTGTAAAAAGATCGAAGGAAAAATAGACATATGTGGCTTAAAAAAAAAAATAGAAATTAGTTTTCTATAGTTTGTATTCATTGTTGTAAAATTTGTCTGAACAGTAAAATTTATCTTGATGAAATAAGGGTTGATATCCCCCTTAGAAGAATTTGTAAAAAAGTCGAAGGAAAAATAGACCTATGTGGTTTAAAAAAATAATAGAAATTAGTTTTCTATAGTTTGTATTTATTATTATAAAATTTGACTGGACAGTAACATTTATCTTGATGAAGTAAGGGTAGATATACCCTCAAGAAGAATTTACAGAAAGATCGAAGTAAAAATAGACGTATGTGGTTTAAAAAAATAATAAAAATTAGTTTTCTACAGTTTGTATTAATTATTTTTGAATAAAATTTATCTTGATGAAATAAGGGTAAACTACCCCAAGAAGAATTTGTAGGAAAATTGAAGGCAAAAAAGACATACATGGTTTAAAAAAAAAATAGAAATTAGTTTTCTATAATTTGTATTCATTATTCTTGAATAAAATTTACCTTGATGAAATAAGGGTAAACATCCCCCCATGAAGAATTTACAGAAAAATCAAAACCAAAACAGACAAACGCGATTTAAAAAAAATAGAAATCAGTCTACTAAAATTTGTATCCATTTTGTTCGTGAATAAAATTTTCCCCAAACAGTGAGCTTGATGAAATAAGGGTAAACATCCCCCCATGAAGAATTTGTAGCAAAATTGAAGGCAAAATAGACATATATGGTTTAAAAAAAAAATAGAAATTAGTTTTCTATAATTTGTATTCATTATTCTTGAATAAAATTTGCCTTGATGAAATAGGGGTAAACATCCCCCCAAGAAGAATTTACAAAAAGATCGAAACCAAAACAGACAAACGCAATTAAAAAAAAGATAGAAATCAGTCTACTAAAATTTGTATTCATTATTCTTGAATAAAATTTACCTTGATGAAATAAGGGTAAACATCCCCCCAAGAAGAATTTACAGAAAAATCAAAACCAAAACAGACGAATGTGATTTAAAAAAAATAGAAATCAGTCTACTAAAATTTGTATCCATTTTGTTCGTGAATAAAATTTTCCCCAAACAGTGAGCTTGATGAAATAAGGGTAAACATCCCCCCATGAAGAATTTGTAGCAAAATTGAAGGCAAAATAGACATATATGGTTTAAAAAAAAAATAGAAATTAGTTTTCTATAATTTGTATTCATTATTCTTGAATAAAATTTACCTTGATGAAATAGGGGTAAACATCCCCCCAAGAAGAATTTACAGAAAAATCAAAACCAAAACAGACGAATGTGATTTAAAAAAAATAGAAATCAGTCTACTAAAATTTGTATCCATTTTGTTCGTGAATAAAATTTTCTCCAAACAGTGAGCTTCATGAAATAAGGGTAAACATCCCCCCATGAAGAATTTGTAGCAAAATTGAAGGCAAAATAGACATATATGGTTTAAAAAAAAAATAGAAATTAGTTTTCTATAATTTGTATTCATTATTCTTGAATAAAATTTGCCTTGATGAAATAGGGGTAAACATCCCCCCAAGAAGAATTTACAAAAAGATCGAAACCAAAACAGACAAACGCAATTAAAAAAAAGATAGAAATCAGTCTACTAAAATTTGTATTCATTATTCTTGAATAAAATTTACCTTGATGAAATAGGGGTAAACATCCCCCCAAGAAGAATTTACAGAAAAATCAAAACCAAAACAGACGAATGTGATTTAAAAAAAATAGAAATCAGTCTACTAAAATTTGTATCCATTTTGTTCGTGAATAAAATTTTCCCCAAACAGTGAGCTTGATGAAATAAGGGTAAACATCCCCCCATGAAGAATTTGTAGCAAAATTGAAGGCAAAATAGACATATATGGTTTAAAAAAAAAATAGAAATTAGTTTTCTATAATTTGTATTCATTATTCTTGAATAAAATTTACCTTGATGAAATAGGGGTAAACATCCCCCCAAGAAGAATTTACAGAAAAATCAAAACCAAAACAGACGAATGTGATTTAAAAAAAATAGAAATCAGTCTACTAAAATTTGTATCCATTTTGTTCGTGAATAAAATTTTCCCCAAACAGTGAGCTTGATGAAATAAGGGTAAACATCCCCCCATGAAGAATTTGTAGCAAAATTGAAGGCAAAATAGACATATATGGTTTAAAAAAAATAAAAATTAATTTTCTATAATTTGTATTCATTATTCTTGAGTAAAATAGGGGTAAACATCCCCCAAAGAAGAATTTACAGAAAAATAAAAAAATAGAAATCAGTCTATTATAATTTGTATCCATTTTGTTCGTGAATAAAATTTTCCTCTGACAGTGAGCTTGACGAAATAGGGGTAAACATCCCCCTAAGAAGAATTTACAGAAAAATCGAAACCAAAATAGACATACGCGATTTTAAAAAAAAATAGAACTTCAAATTACTAAAATTTGTATCCATTTTATTCTTAAATAAAATTTTCCCCCAGACATTGAGCTTGATAAAATAGGGTTGAACACACATCCCTCTCTCTCAAAGAATTCGCAGAAAGATCGTAGGAGAAATGGCGAACGAGTCTCGATTAAAAATAGACATAGGTTAAAAAAATACAGTTTCTCTTTCTTTTTCCTTCCATAGGGGGCGTAAAAAAGAGAAACGTTTTAAAAAGCAAACCGGGGTGCAGCCCCCGCGGGCACGTGCGAGCGGAATAATGGAATCACACAGGATAACAGTGGCCGGGTGAAAATCCGGGGAATTCAATTTTCATAATGAAAAAAACAGCCACGCTCCGACAATTTTCTGTTAAACTCGCGTGGTGGAGGGGGAGGGGGGAGGGGGGGGGGCGGGAGACTCTGGTTTACGAAACTTCTCGAAAATTTCATTTCATAGATACTTTGGCCAGGCTCGAGACAGTTGCTTCTTCATTATTGTACTCCCCGCTATTATTACCCGGGGGCCCCCGTAACCCGGGTGTTAATTAAATTTTATCTTAACGACGTTATCGTCTCTTAGCCATCCGATGAATAGGGGGGGAAGAAACGCCGGGGAGATGTCCAAAGTTCCGAATAGTTACGGCGTATAGTTAACCGTATCGTGGGGATCGACGAAGGGACGAGAGGGAATTTTTAAGATACCCGTGGAAGTTTAAATTATACGAGGGACACCCGTTGGAATCTCGCGCCGAGCGCCAAACAATGGATTTTTCGATGGAACTTTCAATTATCGTTAGAGATGGGGATCAAATTCAATATACAGGCGCGTATTTTAGTAAAGAATATGTAGAAACTCAAAAAATATTCAAAAAGTTGATCCTTGACCCCCGCAAAATGAGAAAACCCCCTTAAAAATAGTTCAATTTTCAAACAGCCATAACTCATACAATAGTGAATATATTTAAATGAAACTTTTTTCTGAAGCAGAGCTCATAGATATCTACAAAAAAGTATTAGACAAAATTTCCGTAGCGCGTCAAACAAATTTATCAAAAATGAAAAACCAATTCTCAATAGTTCCTAAAATCGATTGGGGGTAGTTCCCTTTTTCGGGGCAAAATAAAAATTTCAAATCGTTCTGAAAAAATTATTTACGCTTGCAGAAAGCAATTACAATCATGTTTTATGAATAGACATACCCCCGAAATCCTAACCATTTTCGAGGAAAAAATTCATTACTGAAAATATAATGTCTGACCATATAATGTCTGTTTCACTGAAAATTGAAAAATTTCAAATCATACTGGAAAAATTATTTTCGGTTACTGAGGTCAGTTTCAATCATTTTTGGTCAATACACATACCCCCAAAATTCCACGTACTATCGAGAAAAAAATTCTTTACCGAGGTCGTTAATAATTAGTGAAAAATATTTATCTATGAATTTTCAATAAAAAAAAATGAAATGTGGAACGTTTAAATATTTCAAAACGATCAGATAAAAGTTTCAAATTGAACTAAACAACGAAACACAATTATTTAGAAAAATTGTTTAAAAATTTAGGTTCGTCGACACGGATATGTTTAGTTTTTATAACGTTCGAAGAATTTTTTTGTGTTGTTGGTGATTCGATAATTAATTCGAAACGAAAATAATTCTCACGAATTTAAAAAAATCTATAAATATTGTATTTCAATTTTATTAACATTCATCGCGTTGGAATGTAACTTATCTGATTGGAAATTCCCCAGCTTCGAGTCAGTAATTAATTAGGTACGTAAAAGTCACTCCACGTATCGATTATTTTTTGCTAAGAATTTTGTTCAAATTCAAATATGAAATAGTCCATGAAAAATTAGAAAAAAAGAGGATGAGTCACAATTTTGATAAAATTTTTCCCCCCATATTAATTGAAAATATAATATTTAAATAAATTCTTATTAAAGACTGTCCCTTTTAAACAAAATTATTTTAGTCTGAAAAGTCATTTTGCAATTAATTAATATTATATATATATTTCTAATGCAAAGATTTTTGTTCAAATTCAAATATGATCTAGTCCATGGAAAATTAGAAAAGGGGGGTGAGTCACAATTTTGTTAAATTTTTAGAAATAATTAAATATTTAAAACAAATATGTCCTTTTAAACAATCTCATTTTAGTCCGAAGAGTAATTTTCCACTAATATTGCGCGGATGAAATTCTATTTAAATTCGAACAAATTTCGAATAACCCATAAACGGTTAGACACATCCAGGAGATCAATTCTCACGGGTTTTAGTCGGACCGGTGAAAATCCTTGGCTACTAACCAGGTATTCTAGCTCGTGGTTGCGATCCAGCACCCATCAGCAATTGTGGAAGAAGCTCACCGCCCAGAGCCAGCGACGCCGCGTCCAAATTTGCGTCACCGGTGGGGAGGGTGGGGTTGGTATAATCCCTCGATTTGTCGTTGTTGTATTTCACGTTCAAATTCTGCATCTTGCTGTAATCGATGCGCAACGTGCAACAGGAATTGTAAATGTTCTGGCCCTCCAGCGACTGCAACAGACAAAAACAAAAACCAAAATTCAAAATCTCAATTTTCTCCATTTTCTCATACACAAAAAAAAAAAATTGCATTTCAACGTAGCCTTAAATCTATCGTTAACAAAAGAATATTCACTCTAAGTCGCATCATTTTTTATTAGACGAGCAACTTATAAGGGGCGTTTTATTTTGTTTATCAAGATATCGACAATTTTAATAGTATTTTTCGAATTTAGATAGAAAAAATTTTAATGGTAGACTCTAAAGCCCAAAATAAGACGAAAATCAAGAATATTAATTTTTAAATTGAGGCCTCTTTAAGAAGTTATTAACGTTTGAAGTCAAAGTGTGTCAAAAATTTTAATAGAAAAACAAAATTATCCTGGATATTGAATTTACAAGAATATGTTTCAAATGAAAGCTGTGTATTTTTTTACATACAATATGATTCCAAAATAAAAAATATGGGTATATGATAAATATAGCCGAGTTGATGAAATAAATAATCGCTCAGGCACTCAAAATTTTGACAGAAGATTCTAGAGATCAAAATGAGACGAGAATCAAGAATAGTAATTTTTAAATTGAGGCTTCGTTAAGAAGTTATTAGCGTTTGAAGTTCCGCCTGTGAGACTGCAAGCTGCGCGCGCAGACAGTCTGCACACTTCAACTTCAAACGTTAATAACTTCTTAACGAAGCCTCAATCGAGAAATCGTTATTCTTGATTTTCGTCTTATTTTGGCCCCCAGAATCACCTACTAAAATTTTTTGGCCGAACATTCTAAATAAGTTGCTCGTCAAATTGGAGTAATTAATTAATAGCTCGTTCGATCATCCCGAAAAGCGTAGAAACAGTGACTGTTTAATCTCCCATTAATAACGACCTCTAATGTAATTGTAACGATGCAATCGAGGCGGAAAGACACGGTCTGATTATATATGCGCGTTCGAGTCGCGTCTAAGCAAACCTGGCAGCGTGCTTAACCTGCGTACGCATTGCTTGCATTGTTGCAACATGCACGCCTGTGTACGTATGGAGTACACGTGTGTTTGACCGTGTTCCTCCGCCGGCCATTTACACGGGCTAATGAATTTCATACATAATTACCTGCCTGTGCACAGGTATGGCTCGAGGCTACCTTCCCCGGGACACGGAACTTTTCCAAATTTTAGCATTCGGGGGGATTCGAGACACAATGAACGAAGCTTCAGATACTCCATAAGAATAATAGAGAGCATATATCGTCACTATTATGCACAAAAATAAATATTTTATTCTTCAAAATACTCGAAACGTGTAACTGTAATATTAGTGCCTTTCAGATATCCGGGTCTTCCCTATTGGAAATTAATTTTCACAAAATCGTAAACTGGACGATGCCGTGACATGATTCAGACATCTGTAAACTTGGTTTATGAGAATTTGTCATAGAAATAATAAGAAATGAACCAACAGGAAACGACCTTATGTCAACTGAAGTCTGGTATATTCTTTTACGACTCGAATAACGATGGCAAGACCAGTCATATTTCTCTGAGAGTATCCAGAGTAATGATCTATGGATCAAGAAGGTTATAGCTTCGATTGGATAGCACAGAACCTTAAGCTTCTTCAGACTACTTTCAAGTATATAACTCGATGTTTGAAAGTATTTATTTAAAGATATTTCTGTTCTTCGATCGCGATTTATCTTGAATGGGAACGGAAGGAACACGAAATGAAAATCCGTTACGGAACGTCATTTCTGCAGCTTTCATGTCACCCCGTAAACATGTTACAGAGTTCCTTTATCTGATTTCCAATTTAATTTCGCCGGACTGTTGGCCGAATTTTCCCTCGAAATATCCCGACAGCGACGTTTGTTTGTTAATCCCCCCCTCCCCACCGCCTGTTAATTTCAACGAAAGAATTCCCGTTCTAATTATGAACGGTCGCTTTACAGAAAGCGCGTACCGGTTAATTAATTGCTTACGCGGAAAAGTGGGGAACCGCCGGGACTGAAATAATTTTAAACTGATTACTCGGCCGGAAACGACATCGGGGGCTTGGAAAATTAAAAATCCGTTTGGGAACGCGAAGAGTCCCGTGCATATTTCGCGGGCCACGCAATATCCTCCTTTTTCATCAGCTGGTCAGAAAACTACGCGGCACGGGGCTCGCTGACGTACAAAGAATAAGTAATTTCGGTTAACAAAGTTCACCGGGATAACTGAAATTAAATTATTTTACTATCGTACGGCTAGTGAAATTTTTTTTTAGAGTAGCTTTAAGGGGGAAGGGGGAGCCTATCGTGTATGTGTGTGTGCGTGTGTGTGTGTGTAAATCATTTTCACGGAGGGGGCCCTCGACAACGTTCGATGAGCATGTTTCGAGGTAATCTAGTTTCTAGGATTTTTTGAGCAGAATTTACATGTTAAGTGTGTGTAAATCATTTTCACAAGGGGCTCTTGATAACGTTCGATGAACATGTTTCGAGGTAATCTAGTTTCTAGGATTTTTTGAGCAGACTTTACATGTCTAGTGTATGTAAATTGGAGTATTCTTTTGGAAGATTGATAGAGAATGTTATCGAGGGCCAAGATATTGAAAATATTGCAAAATCGACGAAATATATCGAATCATTTTCACGAGGGGCTCTTGAAAACGTTAGATGAACATGTTTCGAGGTAATCTAGTTTCTACGATTTTTTGAGCAGAATTTACATGTTAAGTGTGTGTAAATCATTTTCACGAAGGGGCTCTCGATAACGTTCGATGAACATGTTTCGAGGTAATCGTTTTTCTAGGATTTTTTGAGCAGAATTTAAATGTTAAGTGTGTGTAAATCATTTTCACGAGGGGCCCTTGATAACGTTCGATGAACATGTTTCAAGGTAATCTAGTTTCTAGGATTTTTTGAGCAGAATTTACATGTTAGGTGTGTGTAAATTGGAGTATTGTTTTGAAAGATTGATGGAGAATGTTATCGAGGGCCAATATATTGAAAATATTTCAAAATTTTCGAAATATATCGAATCATTTTTACGAGGGGCCCTTGATAATGTTAGATGAACATGTTTCGAGGTAACACTCTGTTTTCTAGGATTGTTACTATAATTTACATGTGATTTAGGGTATGTAAATTGTAGTATTATTAATTAATTATGTGTGTGTTGTAGTTGCAATCCTAGAAAACAGTATTATTTGGAATTTTTTTTTTTTTGACGAAAAATTTAGGCACTCGAATTTTTTTCTCGAAAGTGCATAGGATTTCAAGGGTATGTCTATTCACCAAAAATGATTGTAATTGACCCCTGCAATGGAAGGTAATTTTTTCAAAATGATTTGAAATTTTTTTTTTTCGCTGAAAAATTTAGCTACATTCGTGAATTTTTTTCTCGAAAATGAGGAGGATTTTGAGGGTGTGTGTAATGACAAAAAATGATTGTAATTGACCCCTGTAACTAAAAGTAATTTTTTTTAAATGATTTGAAAATTTTTAATTCTTCCAACTATTTCACACATACTTGAATTTTTTTCTCGAAACTGGCTAAGATATCGGGGGTATGACTATTGACCAAATATAATTGTAATTGACCACCGCAATTGAAAATAATTTTTTCAGATTGATTTGAAAATTTTTAATTTCGCCTAAAAATTTCTACAGGTTTTGAATTTTTTTCTCGAAACTGCGTAGGATTTCGAAGGTATATTTATTAATCAAAAATAATTGTAATTGAGTTCTTCAACTAAAAATAATTTTTTTAGAAGGATTTAAAAAAATTTTTTATTATCGAACAATTTAGGCACCTACCCCCTGTCGAATTTTCTTAGAAATCAGTTTTTCATTTTTAATAAATTTCTTTGACGCGCTACAGAAATAATGTTTAATACTTTTTTGTAGGTACCCATGAGCTCTACTTCAGCAAAAAGTTTCATTGAAATATATTCACTATTATAGGAGTTATGGCCATTTGAAAATTGGTCCATTTTTGTAGTGTTTTTCTTATTTTTCGGGGTCAAAGATCAACTTTTCGAATATTTTTGCAATTCCTACATATTCTTCACTAAAATACGCGTCGTTTGCATTTTGAAAAACTAAAATCGTCCGATCCGTTCAAAAGTTATGGCATTTTAAAGATTGGTATGAATTTTCAGTGAAACAACGTTTGCTTAGATATTACATTTTCGTTTAGGAATTTTTTTCTCGAAAATGTGCAGGATTTCGAGGTTATGTTTATTAACCAAATATGATTGTAATTAACCCTCGCAACGGAAAATAATTTTTCCAGAACAATTTGAAATATTTTTTTTTCGCCGAAAAATTTCATATCTTCACGAATTTTTTTCTCGAAACTGCGTAAGAATTGGAGGGTATGTCTATTCACCAAAAATGATTGTAATTGACTCCTGTAATCGAAGGTAATTTTTTCAAAACAATTTGAAATTTTTTATTTACACCAAAAAATTTAGGCATGTATTCGAATTTTTTTCTCCAAAATGGTTAGGATTTGGGGGGTATATCTATCCACCAAAAATTTGTGTAATTACCCCTTCTAGTTAAAAATAATTTTTTCAAAATGATTTGAAACGTTTCAATATTCTGGGAAACATATCAATGTATGGTCAGACATATTTTCAGTAATGAATTTTTTTCTCGAAAACGCATAGGATTTTGGGGATATGTCCATTGACCAAGAATTATTGTAATTAATCCCTGCAGTCGGCCATAATTTTTTCAGAACGATTTGATACGTTTCAATTTTCAGGGAAACACATCGATGTATGGTCAGACATATTTTCAGTAATGAATTTTTTTCTCGAAAATGCGAAGGAATTCGGGGATATCTATATCCACCAAAAATGATTGTAATTAACCCTCCTAGCCAAAAATAATTTTTTCAAAAACGATTTAAAATTTTCTAATTTCTACACCTACCCTCTGTCAATTTTTCTTCAATATTCGTTTTCCATTGTTAAAGAACACAAACATGGGCAATATTACAATACAATTCATTAATAAAAAATGAAATATATAAAATTCATACGCTCTATTTATCAATTTTTTAGTATCAACCTGACATTTGAATACATGTGACTTGTTTGCTTATGTGAAATATAATCCATAATATTATAAATTATACGGTTAAATGAGCCGTTCATTTTGAAAGTGGCGTAAGTTCATCTTCCAAAAAAATCGAATTACCTTAATAGTTACATTTTTTCATGATCTTTTTATTCCGAATCAATTTGTTCCAAATATATTTAAAATCATTAAGATATTTCGATATGAATATAAATGGACTTATGCCACTTTCAAAACAATTTATTCAATAACCGGATGCCAGATAATCAGAACTCTACAGTATCACAAAAAAAATTCCAAATTTTCTAAACACACACAGTCAAATTGTAATTTTCTTCGTTAAACAAACATAGTCACACGATGGGTAAATATTATAGAAATGAATTAATGCAAGACAGTTACGAATGCAACGTGTACGCGGCAGTAAAATTCGGCGCATCGAGACAGCCGTTCCCGAAGCGGTGATTTCCGGCGTCCGAGAAATTTTCGCGAATTCTCGCGATCTTCCGGCCAGGCGTGCACACGCCGGCTAATAAAACGCGGCGCGGATTCGAATTTTCCAGCTGTAATCGAGTTCGCCGGCAACGCAGAGAACTCGTTCGTCCGCACTCGAACGACCAAAGAAATTCGATTACCGCGGGAGAGTTTTCCATCGTTCCTGCATCGATTGTTTACCACGCATCCGCCACCCACCCGTTCTCCGCCCCCCTTCGACCGAGGGAAAATCCGTTTTTCCTTCCCCCACCCCCCTCTCACCCCCTGGAAACGGCTCATCCGCAGAAAAAAACCTTTGTCGGTTCGTTTCTGACGGTCGCCTCGCGAATGCAATTTTGCAATTTAACCTGAAGTCAGAGGAACACGGTCTGTAAAGCGAACCGACCGTTTTTTGCCAAACTGATTAACGAAAAAAAAAAAAACAAACACGAAAACTTCATCTTCGTCCCCCAACTGCGAATTCTGTCGAGAATTTTTCGAAACGCGTACGCGAGAAAATTGTCAACTCTTGTGTTGACCTTCCAAGAATATTAAATTGCAAAGAGTGAACTTGGAATTTTTTTATTTTTTAAAAATTTGAATTCAAAGTTTTTGGGTGTTTAAAATTGATGAATTGATGGAATAATAGGGGACCAATTCATCGAGTAGGATATCGAGGGTACGTCCATTGACCAAAAATGATTGCAATTGACCCATGCAACTGAAAACAATTTTTTTCGAACGATCTGAAATTCTTTCTTTTCACCCAAAATTTTCAGCACCTAATCGAATTTTTTTCTCGAAACTGCGTAGGATTTCGAAGGTATATTTATTAATCAAAAATAATTGTAATTGAGTTCTTCAACTAAAAATAATTTTTTTAGAAGGATTTAAACAAATTTTTTATTATCGAACAATTTAGGCACCCTACCCCCTGTCGAATTTTCTTAGAAATCAGTTTTTCATTTTTAGTAATTTTGTTTGACGCGCTGCGGAAATATTGTTTAATACTTTTTTGTAGGTACCCATGAGCTCTACTTCAGAAAAAAGTTTCATTGTAATATATTCATTATTATATGAGTTATGGTCATTTGAAAATTGGTCCATATTTATAGTGAATGCAATTTTGCAATTTAACTTGAAGTCAGAGGAACACGGTCTGTAAAACGAACCGACCGTTTTTTGCCAAACTGATTAACGAAAAAAAAACAAACACGAAAGCTTCATCTTCGTCCCCCAACTGCGAATTCTGTCGAGAATTTTTCGAAACGCGTACGCGAGAAAATTGTCAACTCTTGACCTTCCAAGAATATTAACACATTACCGACCGATAGCGTATTAATCAACTGTTTTACCGACCGACGCTTACCGACCGATAGCCGATTAATCAACCGCTACCGGTCGGTAAAGTGTTAAATTGCAAAGAGTAAACTTGGAATTTTTTTATTTTTTTTTAAATTTGAATTCAAAGTTTTGGGTGTTTAAAATTGATGAATTGATGGAATAGTAGGGGACCAATTCATCGAGTGAACTTAGTGCTTAGAGCGCCGGAGGGTTGATTAAATTTACTTTCTTCCGCAAATACGGTGGTCTCGGTAAAACGCGAAATTATACGAAATAACATTTTTCTTCGATTGACAGTCGAAACTCGGTAAACTTTGATCGATTCCGTTCGCTGATTGAACAGCGACTTATATCTGAGAGGATTTTCGTAAAAAAAAGCGGAAATCCTGCGGCAGAAGGTGTGAAAATGTGAAATGTAACATCAGACTTTCGAGATGTAAGAATAATCAAATTCCTGTTCGAATATTCTGTAAAATTACAGAATTAAATTATTTTATATTTATTTTTTGAAATTATTAAATTTTTTAGTGATTGTAAAGTGTTTGAGAAATAATTGAATTTTCTATAGCAATGCTTGAAATAGAGATGTGTATTTCCCAGTTAAAAGTTTTATTATCCTGTTTAAATTCGTTGGAGGATTTCTAACGTTGAACGTTTCTTCTTGGATAAATAAAAAAAAGAGGATTCGATTCCGCGTATGAAGCTTTGTTTTCGAAACAAAGGATCGTTGTGTTTACATTGAGAACCACTCAGACGTCACCATCCAGCTCGCGCATATTCATGAGCCATTCAAAATCAATTTTCTGAAAGACAATGCATCGTTCGCGATTCCGTTCTGCGAGTTTAGCTCACTTTTTAACAAATTATACACTTCTATACACAATTGTGCAATGATAAACAACGTATCTTTCGTTTACGTGTTCTATTGTTTCATATAAGAAGTATACACAATTTTTTTTTATGTAAAAATGTTGATAATTGTTGAAGATAGTGAAAATATTTTTGTCAGCATGAAACTGAAAGAGTTAGGCGTAAAAATGTTGAAAAAAATTGAAAAGTAAAAATTTGTTTCGCTTAAAAATGTTGAAAATTGTTGAAGATACTTGAAATATTTTTGTCAGCATGAAACTGACAAAATTTACGCGAAAAAATGTTGAAAAAAATTAAAAAGTACACATTTTTTTCGCGTAAAAATGTTGAAAATTGTTGAAGATACTTGTAATAGTCGGCATGAAGCTGAAAAACCACTACTTCACTTCATTTAAGCAATACACACAATTTTTTTCACGTAGAAATGTTGAAAATTGTTGAAAATATTCGATAAAATCAACATAAAACTGAAAAATGAAACTACGTCACTTCATTTAAGAAGTACACACAATTTTTTTTACGTAAAAATGTTGATAATTCTTGAAGATACTCGAAATATTTTTGTTAACATGAAACTGGCAAAAATTACGCGTCAAAATGTTGAAACAAATTAAAAAGTAAACATTTTTTCGCGTCAAAATGTTGAAAATTGTTGAAGATATTCAAAATAACCAGCATGAAACTGAAAAAACACAACGTCACTTCATTTAAGACGTACACACAATTTTTTTTCACGTAAAAATGTTGAAAATGATTGAAAATTGTTGAAGATACACGAAATATTTTTATCAACATGAAAAACTAAAAAATGAAACTACGTCACTTCATTTAAAAAGTACTTAGAATTTTCTTTTGCCTAAAAATGTTGAAAATTGTTGAAAATTGTTGACAACACTCGAAATATTTTTGTTAAAAAACTGAAAAAAATTACCTCACTTCATTTAAAGAACACATACAATTTTTTTCGCCTAAAAATGTTGAAAATTGTTGAAGACACTCGAAATACTTTTATCAACATAAAAAACTAAAAAAAGAAACTACCTCGCTTCATTTAAAATTTATCCAAGACACTCCAAAAATATTTTTGTGAGTTTTCAAAAAATAAAATAAAATAAAAATTAGAAGTAAACATTGCCAAGTTTCTAAATAATCGAATTTATAATAAATCTCTTGTAACATAGTTTGCAGAATCAGTTAAATCGATCGTCCAAGTATTGCTCGACGGTATTTATCGGGCATATTTTGTTCGTTTATTTTTCCCGCGCCTCGCATAACTCGTCCGCAACACTAATTACAGACATATCTTCCTCTATCGAGCGTCTGATTTACACAATTCCTATCGCGTCGATTTCACTCTTCGTTGATCAACACACGCGTTTGTACTTTTCACCGTGCTCCATTTCAGCGAAAAGGTATTTTTGCAAACAGAACAAAGGACAGTTTAAAACTGAGAAAATATTTGCAAATAAATACAAACGAACCAACGAGTTTCAGTTCGAATTTGTTCAAAAGCAGAGGCTGCAAATTTTCTTTGCTTACTTTTATTCCATTTTTTTGTTTTTCGATGCTTTCAATTCATTACAAACAGAATAAAAATTTAGGCATCTATTCGAATTTTTTTCTCAAAAATGGTTAAGATTTCGGGGGTATAGCTATCCACTAAAAATGATTGTAATTGACCGTTCTAGCTAAAAATAATTTTTTTCAGAATGATTTGAAATTTTTCAATTTTCAGGGAAATATATCAATGTATGGTCAGACATTATATTTTTAGTAATGAATTTTTTTCTCGAAAACGCATAGGATTTTGGGGGTATGTCTGTTGACCAAGAATTATTGTAATTAATCCATGCAGTCGACCATAATTTTTTCAGAACGATTTGAAACGTTTCAGTTTTCAGGGAAACATATCAATGTATAGTCAGACATATTTTCAGTAATGAATTTTTTTCTCGAAAATGCGTAGGAATTCGGGGATACGTCTATCCACCAAAAATGATTGTAATTAACCCTCCTAGCCAGAAATAATTTTTTCAAAACGATTTAAAATTTTCTAATTTTTACACCTACCCTCTGTCAATTTTTCTTCAAAATTTTTTTTTCCATTGTTAATGAACACAACCACGGGCAATATTACAATACAATTCGTTAATAAAAATTGAAATATATATAAAATTCCTACGCTCTATTTATCAATTATTTAGTATCCAACCTGACATTTCTCTGCATTTGACTTGTTTGCTAGTGTAAAATATAATCCATAATATTATGAATTGTACAGGTAAATATTCCATTTATTCGATAGCCAGATTGTTTGGAGGGGCAGTTTCAATTAGAAGACTCGGGAAATAAAAGTGCATTTATTAATTACTAAATATAATAATTTTAGAGAGAGATGTCGTCTGAATAGTGCATCAGGGACATTCGTAAAAAGGGACAGTTTAGGGCTTGCACGCGGGGTGAATGTACCGGGTAGCGATGAAAATTTGCATTATTTCCGGGCGCAGCATCTGGGAGTTCTTAATTTATGGGTGTTTCTGAAAATATTCCGGGGGAAAATTTCGATCCATCCCCGGGGGGGGGACTGCGGATAAACTCCGCGAGGAGAATTCCACGTAGGAAAAATTAATAGTGTCGTAGTTGGGGGAACAGAATCCTGGGGACCAAAAGTCCAAGTTGATACTTACGAGTTTTGCAGTTTGCGCTGACAGCATGTCCGCGTACTGTATTAATGCCTGGAAAGTACCTGAAACGAGACGAACAAAATGTTAATATCGAAATTAATCTTGTATACTAAATTGTACGGAATGAGTCTCGTAATATGACGATTTCAAATAACTAAATTATACAAAACAGTTGTATACGAAATCAGATGAACATTTCAAGGTCAATAGATTGGTACTTGCAATTGGTTTTATTTTTTTTATCAAGATATCGACACTTTTAATAGTTTTTTCGAATTTAGATGGAAAAAATTTTAATGGGAGATTCTGGAGGCCAAAATAAGTCGAAAATCAAGAATAGTAATTTTTAAATTGAGGCTTCGTTAAGAAGTTATTAACGTTTGAAGTTGAAGTGTGCAGACTGTCTGCGCGCGCAGCTGTTCGCAGCTTGCAGTCTCACAGGCGGAACTTTAAACGCTAATAACTTTGCAACGAAGCCTCAATTTAAAAATTACTATTCTTGATTTTCGTCTTATTTTGATCTCTAGAATCTTCTATTAAAATTTGGAGTACCTCAGCGATTATTTATTTTATCAACTTGGCTATATTTATCATATACCTATATTTTTTATTTTGAAATTATATTGTACGTAAAAAAATAGATAGCTTTTATCTGAAACATTTTTTTGTAAATTCAATATCCAGGATAATTTTGTTTTTTTTTAATAAAATAGACTTAATTAGACCGTTAAAGGGTTGACGTTAGGAAACAGAAAAGACAACAAACGATGGTTTTATCGGTGTTGCAACAACCGATGGGAAGAAAACGTCGAACGGAACAAAAGCGAGAATTCTCAAAGAACAAACGTACAAATAGCGGTTAATTGGCGAAATCACGGAGGCACGGATTTTAAATTAAACCGAAGGCGTGCTCTCAGTGTCCAATTAAGGTTTCATTCGGTCAAGTGGCTGCTCGCCCGTTCGATCTTCATATTTTTTTCCCCCCTCTCCCGTCCCTTTTCCACCCCTGTTCCGCCACTCGTTGATTCGATTTCGAGTAATCACGGCTTCTATTTTCGATGTCAGGGCTTCCTGCGGTTTGTATCAAACTTCGATCCACGCCCGTTGTTCCGTTTCGAAACGTCCACATTATTATTTTTATTCAAATTGTCTTTCAAGATTTGTTTTGTTCAAAATATTTTTTTAATTCTTCAAAAGAATTTTATTTAATTCTGGACTATTTTTGCGTTATAGTGTAATTTATTTTTAGTAGCAAAAACATTGTATTAAAATATAAATTATCTAAATATTCTTGGGCAAGTACAAAATTGGGTATTAATACAAAAATAAAATTTATACTACGAATAAACTCTAAATAATTATTTTTACCCAAAATATCTTTCTTAAGGTTTCTAGAATATTCAAAATATTTTTAATTCCTTAAAAGAATTGAATCCAACTCGGAACAATTTTTGTATGAAAATATAGAGTATCTCGTTATCCAAGGAAAAGATTGATACTGTAAAGTAACAACCGGCGAATGACAGACTGTTTTACGAATGTAATTGCGTCCGTGCACGAGAAAAGAACAGCGAGCAGAACAGAACGTTAAAGATTCGATCCGCCCAAGGCGTTTCCCCCCCCCGCGTTCGTCAAAGAAAACCGAGGCAAGAATTTCAATTCGAGGAGGCCGGAGCCACTTCCGTTCCTCGCGGCCGTACGCCCCGGTGTGTTTCAAATTAAAAACACACACTCAGTGGCGCCCCCTTTCTCGTTCTGTTTTTTCCCCCCGTTCCGCGGGGGCCCCGCGGGCGCTCCTGGAATCGTATTTTTCATTTCGTTTCGCTCGAAACGATTCGACTTCCCGGCGTTCGAAGAACCTAGCCCTTTTAACCCTTTGACCCTTGAATTTAATATAAATTACCCGAAATATCGCGAAAATGTTGGCGGTCGAAAGAATCGCCCAGGGACGAAGAGTCGTGTAATTCGAAGCGTTCTTCGACCAAAAAAAAAAAATAAATAAATATAAAAAAAAATTCGACGAACGGTGCTCGTTGGAACGAAAGTTAATAAAAATCGTCGACGATCGGGCCGACTGAATTTCATTTCGGGAATATTTATAACGCTAATGTTGGATTTCCGTGCGCGTAAAAACACTGGTCCACATTTTCCCCACCCCTCATCTTTCGATATAATGCGACAACGAGATATGAAGTTTTTCGCCGGCGGCGGCGTTATTCAATTTCCATCGTTATTTGATCGCCACGCGAATCGTAACGGTAATAAAAATTCCCCGCGGAGGGGAGTGTCCGACGACGCAACATATTACCGTGAAAACGAGCTCCCTTTATTTCCATTTAATTTCGGCTTCATTTAATTTCCGTCCGGGTCGTGAGGTTTCGAAAATCAAACAACAGTCGCCTCCGGGGGCTACGAATATTAAAAAAAATTTTTTTTTGGTACTTGAGACTCGTAACATGACGAAATAATTCATAAATTACTGTGCAAAACAAGGTTGTTGATTTTTCGAGCATAACTAATTTTTGTTACACGAATTAACAAGTGCCTGGAAGATCAGAGTAAAAATTTCGAGCATTTGTTATTAAAAAACCTTCCAAAAGAAAGTAAGGTTGTCATTTTAAATCTCATGATCGAGGGTACCATTTTTGCCATTATCGATTGCAGTACATTCTTGCCATTTTTCCTCATCATAATAGTGTCTGGAACTGTGTCTAGTGTTACTCTTATAGCTTGTTTCTATTCTTAAGAAATAGTTTTCAATTTAAATCGCATGGACAAGGGTGCCATTTTTGCCATTATCGATTGCAATGAATTCCCGCCATTTTTCCTCATCACAATAGAGTCCCAAACCCATCCAGTATTACTCTTATACTTTGTTTCCATTATAACAAAATAATTTTCCAATTACATCTCATGATTAAGGGTACCATTTTTGACATTATCAATTGCAATAAATTCTCGCCATTTTTCCTCATCACAATATAGTCTCAAACCCATCTAGTATCACTCTTATAGCTTGTTTCTATTCTTATGAAATAATTTTCAATTTAAATCGTATGGACAAGGGTGCCATTTTGTCCATCATCGAGTGCAATAAATTCTTGCCATTTTTCCGCATCACAACAGAGTCTGGAACTGTGTCTAGTATTAGTCTTATAGCTTGTTTCTACTTTTATGTAATAATTTTCAATTTAAATCGTATAGTCAAGGGTACCATTTTGTCCATTATCGATTGCAATGAATTCCCGCCATTTTTCCTCATCACAATAGAGTCCCAAACCCATCCAGTATTACTCTTATACTTTGTTTCCATTATAACAAAATAATTTTCCAATTACATCTCATGATTAAGGGTACCATTTTTGACATTATCGATTGCAATAAATTCTCGCCATTTTTCCTCATCACAATATAGTCTCAAACCCATCTAGTATCACTCTTATAGCTTGTTTCTATTCTTATGAAATAATTTTCAATTTAAATCGTATGGACAAGGGTGCCATTTTGTCCATCATCGATTGCAATAAATTCTTGCCATTTTTCCTCATCACAACAGAGTCTGGAACTGTGTCTAGTATTAGTCTTATAGCTTGTTTCTACTTTTATGTAATAATTTTCAATTTAAATCGTATAGTCAAGGGTACCATTTTGTCCATTATCGATTGCAATGAATTCCCGCCATTTTTCCTCATCACAATAGAGTGCCAAACCCATCCAGTATTACTCTTATACTTTGTTTCCATTATTACAAAATAATTTTCCAATTAAATCTCATGATTAAGGGTACCATTTTTGACATTATCAATTGCAATAAATTCTCGCCATTTTTCCTCATTACAATATAGTCTCAAACCCATCTAGTATCACTCTTATAGCTTGTTTCTATTCTTATGAAATAATTTTCAATTTAAATCGTATGGACAAGGGTGCCATTTTGTCCATCATCGATTGCAATAAATTCTTGCCATTTTTCCTCATCACAACAGAGTCTGGAACTGTGTCTAGTATTAGTCTTATAGCTTGTTTCTACTTTTATGTAATAATTTTCAATTTAAATCGTATAGTCAAGGGTACCATTTTGTCCATTATCGATTGCAATGAATTCCCGCCATTTTTCCTCATCACAATAGAGTCCCAAACCCATCCAGTATTACTCTTATACTTTGTTTCCATTATTACAAAATAATTTTCCAATTAAATCTCATGATTAAGGGTACCATTTTTGACATTATCGATTGCAATAAATTCTCGCCATTTTTCCTCATCACAATATAGTCCCAAACCCATCTAGTATCACTCTTATAGCTTGTTTCTATTCTTATGAAATAATTTTCAATTTAAATCGTATGGACAAGGGTGCCATTTTGTCCATCATCGATTGCAATAAATTCTTGCCATTTTTCCTCATCACAACAGAGTCTGGAACTGTGTCTAGTATTAGTCTTATAGCTTGTTTCTACTTTTATGTAATAATTTTCAATTTAAATCGTATAGTCAAGGGTACCATTTTGTCCATTATCGATTGCAATGAATTCCCGCCATTTTTCCTCATCACAATAGAGTCCCAAACCCATCCAGTATTACTCTTATACTTTGTTTCCATTATAACAAAATAATTTTCCAATTACATCTCATGATTAAGGGTACCATTTTTGACATTATCAATTGCAATAAATTCTCGCCATTTTTCCTCATCACAATATAGTCCCAAACCCATCTAGTATCACTCTTATAGCTTGTTTCTATTCTTATGAAATAATTTTCAATTTAAATCGTATGGACAAGGGTGCCATTTTGTCCATCATCGATTGCAATAAATTCTTGCCATTTTTCCTCATCACAACAGAGTCTGGAACTGTGTCTAGTATTAGTCTTATAGCTTGTTTCTACTTTTATGTAATAATTTTCAATTTAAATCGTATAGTCAAGGGTACCATTTTGTCCATTATCGATTGCAATGAATTCCCGCCATTTTTCCTCATCACAATAGAGTGCCAAACCCATCCAGTATTACTCTTATACTTTGTTTCCATTATTACAAAATAATTTTCCAATTAAATCTCATGATTAAGGGTACCATTTTTGACATTATCAATTGCAATAAATTCTCGCCATTTTTCCTCATTACAATATAGTCTCAAACCCATCTAGTATCACTCTTATAGCTTGTTTCTATTCTTATGAAATAATTTTCAATTTAAATCGTATGGACAAGGGTGCCATTTTGTCCATCATCGATTGCAATAAATTCTTGCCATTTTTCCTCATCACAACAGAGTCTGGAACTGTGTCTAGTATTAGTCTTATAGCTTGTTTCTACTTTTATGTAATAATTTTCAATTTAAATCGTATAGTCAAGGGTACCATTTTGTCCATTATCGATTGCAATGAATTCCCGCCATTTTTCCTCATCACAATAGAGTCCCAAACCCATCCAGTATTACTCTTATACTTTGTTTCCATTATTACAAAATAATTTTCCAATTAAATCTCATGATTAAGGGTACCATTTTTGACATTATCAATTGCAATAAATTCTCGCCATTTTTCCTCATTACAATATAGTCTCAAACCCATCTAGTATCACTCTTATAGCTTGTTTCTATTCTTATGAAATAATTATCAATTTAAATCGTATAGTCAAGGGTACCATTTTGTCCATCATCGATTGCAATAAATTCTTGCCATTTTTCCGCATCACAACAGAGTCTGGAACTGTGTCTAGTATTAGTCTTATAGCTTGTTTCTACTTTTATGTAATAATTTTCAATTTAAATCGTATAGTCAAGGGTACCATTTTGTCCATTATCGATTGCAATGAATTCCCGCCATTTTTCCTCATCACAATAGAGTCCCAAACCCATCCAGTATTACTCTTATACTTTGTTTCCATTATAACAAAATAATTTTCCAATTACATCTCATGATTAAGGGTACCATTTTTGACATTATCGATTGCAATAAATTCTCGCCATTTTTCCTCATCACAATATAGTCCCAAACCCATCTAGTATCACTCTTATAGCTTGTTTTTATTTTTATGAAATAATTTTCAATTAAAATCACATAACCAAGGGTGCCATTTTTACCATTATCAATTACAATAAATTGTCGCCATTTTTCCTCATCACAATAGAGTCCCAAACCCATCTAATATCACTCTCATACTTCATTTCCATTATTATAAAATAATTTTCAAGTAAAATCCCACAATCAAGGGTACCATTTTTGCCATTATCGATTCCAATAAATTCTCGCGATTCTTCCCTGTCCTGAACGAGTCTGGAGCCCAGTATCAAGATTCTATAGCATCGTTTTCATACTCTACATATTAGTTTCTTTCTATCGTTACGAAATAATTTTAAAATTGACGAAATATCGTACGCAACGTGGAACGAGCCCGACGTTCCATCGAACGCCAACAGAACCAAGCCTGTCGCCTCTTTCCCCGTCCCCGTTCGCCCCCGGGTGGAAAACAGAGCCGTGGAACAGGTGCTTTCGAGACACCCTTTAGAACACTCGAGCGCAATACAGAAAGTACTAACGGCGCCAAGTGCGCAGCGGCGTCGGCGTCGGCGTCGCTGGGCCGGAATACACTTGAAGTACACTGAAGTACTAAAGTGCCGTGGCATGTCTGCCCGTGAGAGCGGCGTCTATGCAGGGTGGCTCAGTAGCTGTTGCTTCCTGAACAGAAAGCTTCCGCGGAAGAAAAATCGAGAAGAATTTAATCCTGGGAACGAGTCTCTAATTGTTGTCTCTCAACGGGAAGCTCCGCGGAACAGGAAACACCACTCACGAATTGTTATTGGTGCAACTATTTACCAAATACAGAAAATTGCTTTCCGTTAAAAAAACAGTCCAAAATTAATTTTCGTTTTACTTTGGAATGTTTACATTTTCTATTTTATTCTATTAATTTTCCTCAATTTTTAATCATTCATTTCAAGGTCACATTACATGCTGAATTATATATTTTATTTTTTTTTAATTTATTTTTTGTTTTTTGCAAATTTGATTGTATAATATTGTGTACTTACTGTTTTTCGTGAAGGTGACGATTTTCAGGACTTTGCCAAAACGTGTGAATATCTGCAACAAAAAGGAGAACACGTGGTTAAGATCGACACCATTTGAAGTATATTTATCGCTCCTACGACGATCTTGGCCGGAGCGATCGCTCGCGCCATTTCGACGAAACTACCAACATGTTCGTCAAACAAATTGTCCAAATTAAACTGAAACATTATTTACAAAGCAAAGCACGTTATTCCGTCAGTAGCTCCGTGTCTTTTAAAGAATTTCGAAAAAGTAGAAGGTCCAATATTTGTCGAATCTCTCCGTTATTTAAAAAGTATTACGAGAATTTGCGAGGAGTTGCAAATTTGTTGAAATGAAACGAAGTTTTCTATATTTCACTTTACCCAGTATTTTTATTCCCCCCCGGTAATTGAAGTAGCTGTTTCTGCCCCGTTGCGATTGTTAATTTGTTCAGCGCAGATTAAACATTTCATAAAGAAAATTAAAAACTCTAAAATTGATAGAAAATTTCGCAAACTTTGTTGCTTCCTTGTTTCAACGGGCTGTCCAGTAGGAAAAATGAATCTCGTTAATTAACTTGCTCTATTCCACTCTGTGTTTAACTTTTAATTAAATTAAAAAATTACACGGTAGTCGCGGCTATTTTCATTAAATTTCGTACCGGTCGCTATCATTTCTGAATCACTTTACAGACACCGGGTAAAAAATCGTCAGAGCGAACGCATTAATATTTTCCCAACGTCGAAATTAAACTTTGCATTATTCAGAACGACGTCAACCAGTCTCGAACTCCGATTCGTACGCTCGGAAGAAAATTAATATGCTTCGAATCTCCGGTGCGTTTTCGAATTTTTTTTTTCTTTTGAAATAAATTCAAATCGACGAACTTTTTTTGGAACTTATTTCGAGTAATTGATAATCGTAATAAACATTAATAATTGAGAGAATTTAGTGGTGGTTTTTAAAGAGTGGAAAATATTTGGGAAAATTGGATATTATTAATTTATTTTATTAGTATTATTTAATCATACGGAACTATAATGGAACTTTAATAACCTCAACACGCGAATTGTACGAGGCATATATGTATGCTCGTATGAACATATGATTTATTACATAAGCATCTGCATTTAATTAATTTTCAGTGTAATATACTGATCGATAATATATTGCTTATTAAAAAAGCATTATTATTGCCTACTGTTGATGCAATTAATTGATGGGCCAATGCAAACGAGATAATAATTCAATATTTGCAATGTTATAGAAATTTGGTAATTATTACTTAGGCAATGTTGTTTAAAAAATTCGTATTTTATAACAATGGTTTTTCTGGGGGAAAAATTTATCATTGGTATCTTTGTTGATATAGGAAATATTCAATAAAATAGTTCTGGTGTCAAAAATTCTATTTAAATTTTTATATTTTATTAAATTTTATTTTTCTTTATTATGAAGACTCAAATAATTATTTTTCGATTCGAGTGTTTATTAATTTGACAACGTAGCAAGAAAAATGAGCCAAATTCTATTTTTGAGAGGTGGGGGAAGCCAAAATTTTTAGTAAAATATTTCCATGGTATCAAAATTTATTTCAAAATTTATTTTTCTTTATTAGATTCAAATAATTATTTTTCGAATTTTTTAATTTTATTTTTTGAGGAGCGGGATGCTTAATTTAGCTTATTTTATTAGACCAGTTAATTTTATGCAATCGATTTTTTCCCCCATTTCGAATGGAAATTCACGGGAGACGATCGTTGAAATTAATAACCAGCACAAATATATGCGTGTATTATTAATGGAATCGTCCAGTCATCGTGCCAGGAAAATGTATGACAAGAACGTTCATGTTACGCGTAGAACTCAGCGCGATTATTAGCCCCACGGCTGAATGGCGAACATGGCTGCGAATGTTGCGTGATGCGAACCAGAATTTCGACCGTATCGTTCGTTACTTTCGACGGTTTTCGACGAATCGGGGCCATCGATCCTTTCGGGAACTCGGATATCCTTTTTACAGGCGATCCTCGAAATTTAATCGCGGAGAGAAATGGCGAAATAATAATTTTAAACTGATACTCGAAAATATTTTACGATTTAAATCACTGACGACTAAAATCTCGATTTATTTTTATTTTTCTCACTCTGTTCTGTTCTTTTCACCAATATAATTTTCGAGGGTTTCAGGCATTGAATTAAATTAATTAATGATTTCTAAATATTGATAGGAGGGTGTCTCAAACAGTAAATATAATAATTCGTATTTAACTTTAAGTATTTTTTTAAAGGGTTAAAAGGTGCCATTTTTTGCACCATGGATTGCAATATAGTCTTGTCATTTCGTGGCCATTCCTTGCACAAACAAAATTAAACAAGATTAAATAATATCTGTTTGAAAAATTATTCGAAATTAAATCGTACATCAAAGGGTTAAAAGGTACCATTTTTTCCACCACCAATTGCAATAAATTCTTGCCATTTTAGATAGAGTCTGCAACTGTCTAGTATTACTCTTATAATTTACACATCTATTTGTTTCTATTGTTATGAAATAATTTTGTAATTAAATCGTACGTCAAGAGGTTAAAAGGTGCCATTTTTTCCATTTTCAATTGCAACAAATTCTTGCCATTTTAAATAGAATTTGCAACTGTCTAGTATTTATGATTTACATATCTATTTGTTTCTATTGGAATTAAATCATTTTGTAATTAAATTGTACATCAAAGGGTTAGAAGGTGCCATTTTTTCCACCATGGATTGCAATATAGTCTTGTCATTTCGTGGCCATTCCTTGCACAAACAAAATTAAACAAGATTAAATAATATCTGTTTGAAAAATTATTCGAAATTAAATCGTACATCAAAGGGTTAAAAGGTACCATTTTTTCCACAAGTAATTGCAATAAATTCTTGCCATTTTAGATAGAGTCTGCAACTGTCTAGTATTACTCTTATAATTTACACATCTATTTGTTTCTATTGTTATGAAATAATTTTGTAATTAAATCGTACGTCAAGAGGTTAAAAGGTGCCATTTTTTCCATTTTCAATTGCAACAAATTCTTGCCATTTTAAATAGAATTTGCAACTGTCTAGTATTTATAATTTACATATCTATTTGTTTCTATTGGAATTAAATCATTTTGTAATTAAATTGTACATCAAAGGGTTAGAAGGTGCCATTTTTTCGACCATGGATTGCAATATAGTCTTGTCATTTCGTGGCCATTCCTTGCACAAACAAAATTAAACAAGATTAAATAATATCTGTTTGAAAAATTATTCGAAATTAAATCGTACATCAAAGGGTTAAAAGGTACCATTTTTTGCCACCACCAATTGCAATAAATTCTTGCCATTTTAGATAGAGTCTGCAACTGTCTAGTATTACTCTTATAATTTACACATCTATTTGTTTCTATTGTTATGAAATAATTTTGTAATTAAATCGTACGTCAAGAGGTTAAAAGGTGCCATTTTTTCCATTTTCAATTGCAACAAATTCTTGCCATTTTAAATAGAATTTGCAACTGTCTAGTATTTATAATTTACATATCTATTTGTTTCTATTGTTATTAAATCATGTTGTAATTAAATTGTACATCAAAGGGTTAGAAGGTGCCATTTTTTCCACCATGGATTGCAATATAGTCTTGTCATTTCGTGGCCATTCCTTGCACAAACAAAATTAAACAAGATTAAATGATATCTGTTTGAAAAATTATTCGAAATTAAATCGTACATCAAAGGGTTAAAAGGTACCATTTTTTGCCACCACCAATTGCAATAAATTCTTGCCATTTTAGATAGAGTCTGCAACTGTCTAGTATTACTCTTATAATTTACACATCTATTTGTTTCTATTGTTATGAAATAATTTTGTAATTAAATCGTACGTCAAGAGGTTAAAAGGTGCCATTTTTTCCATTTTCAATTGCAACAAATTCTTGCCATTTTAAATAGAATTTGCAACTGTCTAGTATTTATAATTTACATATCTATTTGTTTCTATTGGAATTAAATCATTTTGTAATTAAATTGTACATCAAAGGGTTAGAAGGTGCCATTTTTTCGACCATGGATTGCAATATAGTCTTGTCATTTCGTGGCCATTCCTTGCACAAACAAAATTAAACAAGATTAAATAATATCTGTTTGAAAAATTATTCGAAATTAAATCGTACATCAAAGGGTTAAAAGGTACCATTTTTTGCCACCACCAATTGCAATAAATTCTTGCCATTTTAGATAGAGTCTGCAACTGTCTAGTATTACTCTTATAAGTTACACATCTATTTGCTTCTATTGTTATGAAATAATTTTTTCTTAACATCCTCGATCAAACGTGCCCCGATATTGCAACGAAAATGACCCCCGCCAGTGGAAATAACCATCGAGAATAATTAAACAAAAGTTTGCCTATCGCGCACAAATGGACGGTCGAAAGAAACGTCATCGATTCTACGCGATTCATAAATATAATCCGACGAGCCATCCTGAAATTTGTCGGATTTCCCAGTTACCGGTCGCTACGGAACGGATTTAATTAATTATATCGAATATTCCATCGCGAAACGATTAAACCCGAAGGCATTATTATTTAGGGGTATTCATCTCCACGAATTTTTATTTTTTTTTAAATCTCGGTATTATCGCCATATCAGCAGAACGGTTCAATTTCTGACGAATTCCGCGGGAAATAATATAAAATATAATTAACCTTAAAAATTAAAAAAAATATAGATCATTATTTCTAATAATCAAATAAACGGAGAATGGAGAAACGACAATTAGCAACGATTACAAAGCGATAAAGAATCGACGAGATCGTTTTGTTTGCCCGTCGACGTGCAGCGATTCTTTATTTTTCATTTCGTCGATTTATCGTTACGACAGAATAAATTCTCCGTCTGATCCATGAGTGTTCGTCGGGCGCGATATTGAATATTCGATGCCAGCTAAAATGCGTGATGCTGCTTGCATTAGGGAGCCTCGCGAGACCCTCGAAATCCATCCGCTTACACGTCACTGGGTCTCGATTCCATTCATATTTTCGTGGATTTTTCGCTTCGTTATGCATCTTGGATGACATTTTGTTTGTTATATGCTCGAATCTAAGTTAACTTCAAGTCTTAGTACTTATTTTTGTACTAAAATTTATGAAGAAAGGAATAGAAGAGTTGTTATTTAATAGATAAGAATTTTGCCTGACCAAAATATTCTGCATCACCAAAACTTTGACTTAAATCGTAATTATATAAATTAATTTTTGTCTTAATACTTATTTTTGCAATTAAAATTCATAAAGAAAAGAGTACAAGAGCTGTTATCTAATAGATAAGAATTTTGCCTGACCAAAATATTCTGCATTGCCAAAATTATGATTTAAATTGAAATTATATAAGTTAACTTCAGTCTTAGAGCTTATTTCTGTACTAAAATTCATAAAGAAAGAAATACAAGAGCTATTATCCAATAGATAAGAATTTTGCCTGACCAAAATTTTAATTTAAATCGTAATTGTATAAGTTCACTATAGTCTAAGTGCTTATTTCTATACTAAAATTCATAGAGAAAGGAATACTAGAGTTATTATTTAATAGATAAGAATTTTGCTTGACCAAAATATTCTGCATTACCAAAATTTTGATTTAAATTGTAATTATATAAGTTAACTTCAGTCTTAGAGCTTATTTCTGTACTAAAATTCATAAAGAAAGAAATACAAGAGCTATTATCCAATAGATAAGAATTTTGCCTGACCAAAATTTTAATTTAAATCGTAATTGTATAAGTTCACTATAGTCTAAGTGCTTATTTCTATACTAAAATTCATAGAGAAAGGAATACAAGAGTTATTATTTAATAGATAAGAATTTTGCCTGACCAAAATATTCTGCATTGCCAAAATTATGATTTAAATTGTAATTATATAAGTTAACTTCAGTCTTAGAGCTTATTTCTGTACTAAAATTCATAAAGAAAGAAATACAAGAGCTATTATCCAATAGATAAGAATTTTGCCTGACCAAAATTTTAATTTAAATCGTAATTGTATAAGTTCACTATAGTCTAAGTGCTTATTTCTATACTAAAATTCATAGAGAAAGGAATACAAGAGTTATTATTTAATAGATAAGAATTTTGCTTGACCAAAATATTCTGCATTACCAAAATTATGATTTAAATTGTAATTATATAAGTTAACTTCAGTCTTAGAGCTTATTTCTGTACTAAAATTCATAAAGAAAGAAATACAAGAGCTATTATCCAATAGATAAGAATTTTGCCTGACCAAAATTTTAATTTAAATCGTAATTGTATAAGTTCACTATAGTCTAAGTGCTTATTTCTATACTAAAATTCATAGAGAAAGGAATACTAGAGTTATTATTTAATAGATAAGAATTTTGCTTGACCAAAATATTCTGCATTACCAAAATTTTGATTTAAATTGTAATTATATAAGTTAACTTCAGTCTTAGAGCTTATTTCTGTACTAAAATTCATAAAGAAAGAAATACAAGAGCTATTATCCAATAGATAAGAATTTTACCTGACCAAAATTTTAATTTAAATCGTAATTGTATAAGTTCACTATAGTCTAAGTGCTTATTTCTATACTAAAATTCATAGAGAAAGGAATACTAGAGTTATTATTTAATAGATAAGAATTTTGCCTGACCAAAATATTCTGCATTACCAAAATTATGATTTAAATTGTAATTATATAAGTTAACTTCAGTCTTAGAGCTTATTTCTGTACTAAAATTCATAAAGAAAGAAATACAAGAGCTATTATCCAATAGATAAGAATTTTGCCTGACCAAAATTTTAATTTAAATCGTAATTGTATAAGTTCACTATAGTCTAAGTGCTTATTTCTATACTAAAATTCATAGAGAAAGGAATACAAGAGTTATTATTTAATAGATAAGAATTTTGCCTGACCAAAATATTCTGCATTACCAAAATTATGATTTAAATTGTAATTATATAAGTTAACTTCAGTCTTAGAGCTTATTTCTGTACTAAAATTCATAAAGAAAGAAATACAAGAGCTATTATCCAATAGATAAGAATTTTGCCTGACCAAAATTTTAATTTAAATCGTAATTGTATAAGTTCACTATAGTCTAAGTGCTTATTTCTATACTAAAATTCATAGAGAAAGGAATACTAGAGTTATTATTTAATAGATAAGAATTTTGCTTGACCAAAATATTCTGCATTACCAAAATTCAGATTTAAATCATAACTGTATAGGTTAATTTTTGTCTTAATGCTTATTTCTACACTAAAATTCATAAAGAAAGGAATAGAAGAGTTATTATCCAATAGATAAGAATTTTGCCTGACCAAAATATTCTGCATCACCAAAACTTTGACTTAAATCGTAATTATATAAATTAATTTTTGTCTTAATACTTATTTTTGCAATTAAAATTCATAAAGAAAAGAGTACAAGAGCTGTTATCTAATAGATAAGAATTTTGCCTGACCAAAATATTCTGCATTGCCAAAATTATGATTTAAATTGTAATTATATAAGTTAACTTCAGTCTTAGAGCTTATTTCTGTACTAAAATTCATAAAGAAAGAAATACAAGAGCTATTATCCAATAGATAAGAATTTTGCCTGACCAAAATTTTAATTTAAATCGTAATTGTATAAGTTCACTATAGTCTAAGTGCTTATTTCTATACTAAAATTCATAGAGAAAGGAATACTAGAGTTATTATTTAATAGATAAGAATTTTGCTTGACCAAAATATTCTGCATTACCAAAATTTTGATTTAAATTGTAATTATATAAGTTAACTTCAGTCTTAGAGCTTATTTCTGTACTAAAATTCATAAAGAAAGAAATACAAGAGCTATTATCCAATAGATAAGAATTTTGCCTGACCAAAATTTTAATTTAAATCGTAATTGTATAAGTTCACTATAGTCTAAGTGCTTATTTCTATACTAAAATTCATAGAGAAAGGAATACAAGAGTTATTATTTAATAGATAAGAATTTTGCCTGACCAAAATATTCTGCATTGCCAAAATTATGATTTAAATTGTAATTATATAAGTTAACTTCAGTCTTAGAGCTTATTTCTGTACTAAAATTCATAAAGAAAGAAATACAAGAGCTATTATCCAATAGATAAGAATTTTGCCTGACCAAAATTTTAATTTAAATCGTAATTGTATAAGTTCACTATAGTCTAAGTGCTTATTTCTATACTAAAATTCATAGAGAAAGGAATACAAGAGTTATTATTTAATAGATAAGAATTTTGCCTGACCAAAATATTCTGCATTACCAAAATTAAGATTTAAATTGTAATTATATAAGTTAACTTCAGTCTTAGAGCTTATTTCTGTACTAAAATTCATAAAGAAAGAAATACAAGAGCTATTATCCAATAGATAAGAATTTTGCCTGACCAAAATTTTAATTTAAATCGTAATTGTATAAGTTCACTATAGTCTAAGTGCTTATTTCTATACTAAAATTCATAGAGAAAGGAATACAAGAGTTATTATTTAATAGATAAGAATTTTGCCTGACCAAAATATTCTGCATTACCAAAATTATGATTTAAATTGTAATTATATAAGTTAACTTCAGTCTTAGAGCTTATTTCTGTACTAAAATTCATAAAGAAAGAAATACAAGAGCTATTATCCAATAGATAAGAATTTTGCCTGACCAAAATTTTAATTTAAATCGTAATTGTATAAGTTCACTATAGTCTAAGTGCTTATTTCTATACTAAAATTCATAGAGAAAGGAATACTAGAGTTATTATTTAATAGATAAGAATTTTGCTTGACCAAAATATTCTGCATTACCAAAATTTTGATTTAAATTGTAATTATATAAGTTAACTTCAGTCTTAGAGCTTATTTCTGTACTAAAATTCATAAAGAAAAGAATACAAGAATTATTACCTAATAAATAAGAATTTTGCCTGACCAAAATATTCTCTATTACCAAAATTCAGATTTAAATCGTAACTGCACAAATTAACATTTGTCTCAGTACTTATTTCTGTACCAAAATTCATAAAAAAAGGCACACAAGAGTTGTTACCTAATAAATAAGAATTTTGCTCTCCACTAGCAGGTGTATTATGGTCTCTTTCTACAGACTGAACTTACACAGTTTGTCGTAAAAAGAAGGCTTTTAAAACTCAATTGTTTACGCGTTGGATACCCACCGGAAAAGAAAACGTTTCGAACCGAGGAAATGTATCGTTTCAGTGCAGAAAATGTTGGCCAGTCCCAAGAGTTCCCACACTCGAAACAAACTCTTCAAAAATATAATAAAATAGTAGAATTTTTATATTTTCTGACATTTATGAAAATTGTTTACCTTTGCAATAATATTAGAAAGTGGGTAATTTTCTCTAAAATAATTACTTGACTTGGTTTCTATGTATAGAAAATAGTTTTAAAAAAAATAGAATTAATATACAGGGTGAGTCATTTAATTCTTCCAATTAAAAATTATTTTTTTTATTAAACTGACGTTTGGAACGATCGTAGCTCGTCACGATGGGATAAAAGTGGTATTTTTTTTTTAAGAAATTGTTGAATAAGATGAGTCAAAACGTGACTTCGTAGATCGATACGATTCGTGGAGTTGCCACGGGAAGACTAATTATTTAAGCTCGACCCGTATATCCCACGAACGAACCGCTCAAACATAATGGCGGGCTGGTCGGCGCGCATTAACGAAATCCGTGAAATTAACCAGAAAATGAACACCAACTACACGTCGGGATATTTAACGGGCCGCGTAAAGTGTCGCTGATAACAATAAAAATTACCACTTCCCATGAATATAGATGCTCATTATCGTTATAGTTAACATCGTGCAGAATTGGGTAATTGTTAGGGTAATTACCGATTCAAAGCTCTCGATTGTCCACTCAGCCTTTACATATATGACATCATTCATTTTACATCACTGAAGTTTATTAATATTTCAAAAATGATTGCAATTGAGTCTTGCAAATGAAAACATTTTTTTTAGAACGATTTGAAATGTTTTTTTTTAATTTATCCTGTCGAGTTTTCTTGAAAATTCGTTTTTGATTTTTAGTAATTTTATTTGTTGCGCTGGGGGAAAAGTTGTTTAGTACTTTTTTGTAGGTATCTATGAGCTCTACTTCCCCCTAAAATTTCATTGCAATATATTTACTATTGTAGGAGTTATGGTCGATTGAAACTTGGACCACTTTTATGGTGTTTTTGATTTTTGTCATTTTATGGGGTAAAGGAATAAGTTTTCGTATATTTTTGGAATTTCTACATATTCTCCATCAAAATACGCGTAGTTTGCCTTTTTGAATATTAAAATCGTCCAATCCGTTCAAGAGTTATGACGCTTTAAACATATACATCAAACTTCAGAGTATAATTTATGGGTCAGGCAATACGGTTTCGATAGGGAATTTTTTTCTCGAAAATGGTTAGGATTTCGGGGGTATGTCTATTCACCAAAAATGATTGCAATGAACTCCTGAAGCTAAAACTATTTTTTTTGGAACCATTTGAATTTCGGTTTCGCGAAAAATTGAAGGGGAATATGTGCATATCTGGTCAGGCATTATAGTTTCGGTAAGGAATTTTTTTCTTGGAACTGCGTAGGATTTCGAGGGTATCTCTATTCATCAAAAATGTTTGCAATGAACCCCCGAAGCTAAAACTATTTTTTTTGGAACGATTTGAATTTCAGTTTCGCGAAAAATTTAATTGAAATATCTGTATGTCTGATCAGGCATTATAGTTTCGTTAGGGAATTTTTTTCTAGAAAATGCGTAGGAATTCGGGGGTATGTCTATTGACCAAAAATTATTATAATTAACCCTCCTAGCTAAAAATAATTTTTTCAGATCAATTTGAAATTGTTTTTTTTCCGGTCGAAAAATTTCACATCTTCTCGAATTTTTTTCTAGAAATTGGATAGGATTTCGAGATTATGTACATTCACAAAAAATGATTGTAATTAATTCTCTTAGCTAAAAATAATTTTTTCTGTATGATTTGAAACGTTTCAATTTTCAGGGAAACATATCAGTGTATGGTCAGACATCATATAGTAATGAATTTTTTTCTCGAAAACGCGTAGGAATTCGGGGGTATGTCTATTCACTAAAAATCATTGTAATCGACCCCTGTAACTAAAAATAATTTTTTCAGAATGATTTGAAATTCATTGATTCTTCTCAAATATTCGAAGCAAGCTGATCACAGTTTATTGACAAAACTCTTTGACCTGTTGCTACATATTAAATTAAACATTTATATTAAATATACAGAATTTATGAAATTGATTACCTTGAAAATATTATGATGCTATCAGACAAAGTATGACGAAAAAAAAAAATTATTCTAAATTTTTTTTTTGGTAAGAATTAACATTCTATGCTCTCATAAATCACGAATTTAATTCTTCACGAATTTCTGTTTTTACTATTTTCTAATCACCCGCAGGAATTTATTAATTTTTAACTACCCAACACCCACAAAGTGTCGACTATTATTACGATCGAAAAACGATATTCCATCGTTTAGAAATAATTATCCCAACAATCTCCGACCCCCGGCCTCGTTTTACTAGTTTTTCGCTAACTCGACCGGCGCGTAGAAGAATAAAAGTAACACCGCGAGCCAATTCCAACTCGATAATAAAATAAAAATGGCCGCGGCGGGTGATCAGCGCGCGGTAGCCAATTTAAGTCACGTTCCTCAATTTCGGTGGAATCCAAGTTTAAGGTCAGCTCGTCGCCAGGGAAGTTTTCTCATCGTCCCCGCGAGCGTCGATCGCATCGAACGTCGAGTGAAAAATTCTTAAACGACACAACACCGATGTCCCGCCCCTTACATTCGCCATCGATCGGTCGTTATCGTCGAGCGAAAGTCCATTTCGTTGGATATGGCAAGCCAATTGGAAGCGACGAGGCAATAAAAAAAAAAAAAAAAAAAAAAAGGGTCGACGATCGAGGTATTAACCCGCCAGAGTCCCATCAGCGTACCTGTTTGGCCCGTGGATTCTCGCGTGCTCCCGAAAAAAATTCATTTTTAATATATCTCGATTGCTCAGCTTCCCGTTGGCCGAGCATTTCGAAACGAAAATAAGAGACGACGATTATTAAACATCATTCCGGGGGGCTTTTATTCCCGTTAATGGCGATACCAGCGGATCGAAATACATTTATTTGTTTCGAGTAAACAGCAATTTGAAATAACAAAAGCGCGCTTGGGTCGAGATATTGACGATTTTTAGTTTGTTCTTCGAAGGGTTGATTTATTTACGATTCCGCGATCTTGTCGCGATTGTTCCGGTCGAGATCGCCCGGAATTCGGAATTGGGTCGAAAGATCGTTCTGGGGGAAATGTCGGGCAAAAATTACACCATTGTCGTTCAAACATTTCTCGACTACGTGCGCGCGATCCTCGACACACGAACCTTTGAGGTCTTGATTTCCCGCGGGATCTTTCCCGGAAGCGTGGCGCGTACGTACGCCGGTGGAAACGTCCTGGTAAAATGGCGCGATGGAGAACGTCGTGGATCGAATATGGACGCGGATATTATATCGATACAATGCCAATTACTCTCGTGGTATTCGTTTTAATTAAAAACACGTGAAATTCTACAGGGTGTTCGGTCTGGGAGATTCTAGAGGCGTAAATAAGGTGAAAATCAAGAATATCAATTTCTCGATCGAGGCTTCGTTAAAAAGTTATTAAAAAATTAAACTATTTCAAGCTATTCGAAAATTAAAATTTCAAATCATTCTGAAAAAATTATTTTCGATTGCAGGGATCGATTGCAATCATTCTTGGTGAATACACAAACCCTCGAAATCCTACCCAGTTTCGAGAAAAAAATTCGAGAAGGTACTGAAATTTTTCGTCGGGAAAAAAATAATTTCAAATTGATCTGAAAAAATTATTTTTAGCTAGGAGGGTTAATTATAATAATTTTTGGTCAATAGACATACCCCCGAATTCCTACGCATTTTCTAGAAAAAAATTCCCTAACGAAACTATAATGCCTGATCAGACATACAGATATTTCAATTAAATTTTTCGCGAAACTGAAATTCAAATCGTTCCAAAAAAAATAGTTTTAGCTTCGGGGGTTCATTGCAAACATTTTTGATGAATAGAGATACCCTCGAAATCCTACGCAGTTCCAAGAAAAAAATTCCTTACCGAAACTATAATGCCTGACCAGATATGCACATATTCCCCTTCAATTTTTCGCGAAACCGAAATTCAAATGGTTCCAAAAAAAATAGTTTTAGCTTCAGGAGTTCATTGCAATCATTTTTGGTGAATAGACATACCCCCAAAATCCTACACATTTTCGAGAAAAAAATTCTTTACTGGAAAAACAAGATAAATAAAAAAAAAATACAAAAAGACTAGCTTTTTTAGACCAATTTAATTCGAAACTAAAGTGACGTCGATTTATCAGTTTCTGAGAAAACAATTTTCGAAAACTAATTCAAGGAATTTTATTTTTTTCTATTGAAAAGATTCCCAAATTAAAAACTGTCTATTTATATATGAAATTTCGAAAGATTTCGTGAAACTAAAAATACAAAAAGAGTGGCCTTTCTAGACCAATTTAATTCAAAACTAAAATGTAAAATTTAATGCAAAGTTAAAATGACTAAATTTCTGAGAAAATTTATTGCTGTTCTTCATATTTATCATAAATTTTTGAAAACACTTTTACATATTATAATAATATTTTATGCACGTTAACAAGCCCCCCAGAAGTGGTTTGAAACGTTCAATGTGGAGAAGCATCGTGGAGGGGGAGAGGGGATAGATTAAGCATTAATCATTCGTCTTCCTGTATCTATGATTAATGGGAAGTTAAGCAGCTTCCTGACGTTTCGATTCGATCGTTCCCGGGTCGTTCGAGCGTATAAAACGAAGAGACTTGTCTGTCATTGATCCCCGGAAGCTTTTCTTGTCATGGGGGAAAAATGGATCCGTCGATCTCGTCTTGATTTATCGCGAACGTTTTGAAATAATCGTGCTCCCACTTCCCCCCAGCCAGAAATTATTTAAAGCGAGGTTACCACGCGAAGTGCACCTAAATCGCGTAAATCGTGTCTAAAATACGATCAGAAATAAGAAAAAAAAGTGTTATGTGAATCTAAGTAAATGTAACTTCATAAATCCAACTGAAATGTGAAAAAAAGGAAATGGAATTGCTCTTATTAGCATACAAGGTAAATACAGACCAACGATATCAATCTAATTCGACCAAGTGCATTTAACGCCTTGGAAAAAGCACCATTAATCACATCTATTAATAATCCAATTCGAAACGTCGATCATTCCCGTCGACAGTTGTCGTTTTTTTAAATGCAAAATCTCGCGTTCATCTTGCTTCGCTCGAGTGCGATATTAATTATTTGCATTCGTGCTTTGTGTTGGTATGGATCAGATAAATATCGTTAACCTACTTTTGCATAGCAATGCACAAGAATAATGGCACCGACTGCTATCCTTTTGTTCGCGTTTCAATTTTCGTTTTTCACCTTTTAATGATGCATTTATGGAACTTTACACACTGAACGCCATTTTAATCTATGGAAAATCTCGAGCATTTAGATATCAAAATTTTTATTGAAATCTGTGTGTTTTATTCTGTTTGTAATTGTCAAGGTATTTTCAGAATATTTTTTTTTATCATAATGACAATTTTCATAACAAAGTCAGACTCACAAGATCACAAGATTAGATTGCTTAGATATTGCTATATATGTATCAGTAAAATCGAGCCAATTTGAGTGTTATTTATTTTTGTGAGTGTAAATAAGGGATGACCAGGGGCAAGAAGGGTAGGAAATTTCGTTTCGGAGTGATAAATTTTTCAAAATTGACAATTCAACAATTTAAGTGTTATTTATTTACTCAGACCTAACTCCCATGTTTTACTCCATATTCTTGTAATTGTCAAGGTATTTTCAGAATATTTTTTTTTATTATAATGACAATTTTCATAACAAAGTCAGACTCACAAGATTACAAGATTAGATTGCTTAGATATTGCTATATGTATCAGTGAAATCGAGCCAATTTGAGTGTTATTTATTTTTTGTGAGTGTAAATAAGGGATGACCAGGGGGCAAGAAGGGTAGTGAATTTTGTTTCTGAGTGATAAATTTTTCAAAATTGACAATTCAACAATTTAAGTGTTACTTATTTACTCAGACCTAACTCCCATGTTTTACTCCATATTCTTGTAATTGTCAAGGTATTTTCAGAATATTTTTTTTTATTATAATGACAATTTTCATAACAAAGTTAGACTCACAAGATCACAAGATTAGATTGCTTAGATATTGCTATATATGTATCAGTAAAATCGAGCCAATTTGAGTGTTATTTATTTTTGTGAGTGTAAATAAGGGATGACCAGGGGGCAAGAAGGGTAGGAAATTTCGTTTCTGAGCCATAAATTTTTCAGCTCAGCGTCCTTCAGGGACGTCGTCCATGAACGAAGAGGAGAATGGGGATTAGCTGGAACCATAATGTCGTATTCCCCGTGTCGTTTCTCGCGTGTACATCATGAATAATGGCGGATCGTCGACGCCGACACGGGCGAAATTACGTTACTATTATTGCACGTTATTGCATTACTGGGTACCGGGCGTAGATACCGCGCGTCGATAATCGAGAACGCGAATTAATAACTGTTACATCAATCAATATGTACAACGGGTTCTCTGTCGTCGATGTGTAACGATGACCATGAAAGGGGTGGCGCGACAGGGGTGACGTTCGAGGGGTTGTCCGCTGCGGCTGTTGTCTGAAAGATTATATGGAAACCGAACACGACCATACAGTACCCTATTAATCCAAACGCGACCATTATTCGACATTTTTAACATATTAAACACGCTTACTACCCTTGGGGGTTACCGGTGACCGTCAAACGTAATCAAAATTAAAAATACATAATTAGAACAAATATCAATGCTGATAAATTCTTCTAATAACAGTAAAATTCCCCACAAAAAATATAAAATTCATCCTTTTACACCCTTAGAATATTTTTAATATTTTACTCAAACTCATTTCTCAAAATATAGTTTAAACAAATTAATTTGTTGCCAATTCGTATCTACAGTACAATTGGCCATCAAAAATATAAAATTCATCCACTTACAATTTAATTAATTCCAATATTTTTAATAGTTCGTGATGTAGCAAATACAACCCCCATTTTACAACCCCTAATTTGAGGGTCAAATATTGTTGGTTACAGAGTGAAAAATTTCACAGATGAATTGACAATTAAAATATCCTAAATTGGGATATATCAGAGTTTGTGATCACTTGAAAGGGTGCTGAAATTTTCAATGATCCGTGAACTTGGCGCAATCCTTTAAGGGTCATTGATCCCGGAAACTTTTAATGGCTGTCTTCTTCCGGTGCCTTTTTGCCCCGAACAGTGAAAAACTGCAACAACTTGGCGGTTATTAAACGACGGGGATTAATGCCTTGGGTTCAGACCTTCGGAAACTTTCGTCAAGTGTGTTTTATTTAACACCAAACCCACCCCGCGACCGGTCTAATGACCGTTTTTAAAATTTCGTTTAATATTTCTAACACACTATATTATTTTAGCGCCATTTTACTTCACGATTTTCTCTATAGTATGCGTATAATTAATTTTACAATATTCACATCTATTCTTATTGTTTGTTTTCTGAGAAAAATATGTAGACTTGCCTACCACGATGGTCATTAACAAGTATTAAATATAGCAAAACTTTGGATGCGTGTAGGTCCAAAACTACTGGCCCTTTATTCAAAATTAAACTGCCGTTAGAAGGGGGTAAGCCTTCCTCTTTGAAATTGCTTTTTGGTTTTTCTCGATCGGACTTACCGTTTTCGAGATATCGTAATTTAAGTGAAAGCGTAATTTTAGAAAAAATTCTCTTATGGCGCTTTACGTGTATTAAAAATTCAAAAACTTTGAATGCGTGTAATTCCGAAACTATGAGTGCTTTATTCAAAATTCAAACGCCGTTAGAAGGGGTAAGCCTTCCTCTTTGAAATTGCTTTTTGGTTTTTCTGGATCCGACTTCCCGTTATCGAGATATCGTAATTTATGTAAAAGGGGTAATTTTTTGCAAAGTCACGTGAGGTCATTGACCTCGCGTAAACGTAAACAAACCCTTTAAAGCCTCATATCTCCGGAACTAATAAAGCTATCCACTCTCACGACCACTCATTTTAAAGGGTATTTCATCCCCTATCCAACGAACATATTAACTATTATAATTTCTCCCATCTTCTATGTTTATTTTGAAATTTACTTTGACTGTACATACCCAAAGAAGTTTCAACAATTCCTATTGATTCTACAACCACTGCACGATAAAACTGAATCATAAATTGTTTAATTTAAATTTGTATACAGGGTGTTTCCGTAATTACCAGCTTCACGGTTAATATTCGACGCGAATTATCCGTGGACGGAGGGGGGGAAACGAAATTAGCAAACTCCCTTTCGATCCAACGTTCATTCATCACGCGAGAGGGGTAACAACGAAGGAAGTATCGGCTTTTAGGGCGATCAGTTACATCGCGTCGGTGCATGAAAAACCAGCGCTCGCGGTTACGACGAAAATGAAAAAAAAAAAAAAGGAAAAGAAATGGAAAACAGAAAAAGAAAAATGGCGGAAGCTTTGCTACAGGGAGGAGGGGGGTGTTCGTTCCGTAAAATCGGATTATACAGCTGGTAAACGGAGGGGTCGTAAAACTATCTCGACCCTCGAAACTCAGTCGTTTCATCGCGGTAATTTCTTTTTCTCTTTGCACGCGTCTTCTTTTGTTCTTGGACGCTTTCTTGCGTACACGCGCAACGCCTCCTGGTTCCTGGACGAAGCACGAACGCTGGAACCGGTCGTAACGTTCCCTCCTGGAGCGTAAACTGCCAGAGCAGTCTCAACATTTATGCCCACTGACAAATGGTCGAGGAATTCCTGACACGTTGACGTAAACGCGTCTCGGGTTGTCTGTCTTCCCCCCTGGCAACTGGGGCGCCCCGAATCTCGCCTTATTAAACGCATCCACTCCAAATATACCTTCATTTTTCGAGCCCAGGTGTATCTCGAATGGAAATCAACCCTGTTTGCTTTTATTTCGTTTAATATCGAGGTAGTTTACACGAGGAATACTCGAAACATTTGTAGCAATTGAGTATAATTTGTGTTTTTGTGATGAGAAGAGTGCAACTTTTTTGGTCCCCTGTTTTGAGAATTTGTATACACATATTGGGGTGCACTTTTTTTATGAGAATTCTTTGTATTTTTATTTACACTGAATGGGTCTTTTTGTTAGACTGTGTTATTTATTTTTATTTACGTAGTTCTTTCTATGTGGTAGTAATTCTTTTAAACCATTGTGGTTACCATTTTTACCATAGTGATTTGGAGGAATTAATGGCATTGTTATCATTGTTAGCATTGTGGTTTGAAGGAATTAATGGCATTGTTACCATTTTTATCGTAATGGTTTATGATTTGAAGGAGTAGTGCCATTATTACCATTGTTACCATTTTTACCATTTTTACCATTTTTACCATTTTTACCATTTTTACCATTATGATTTATGATTTGAAGGAATTAATGCCATTGTTACCATAATGATTTATGATTTGAAGGAGTTAATGTCATTGTTACCATTTTTACCATTTTTACCATTTTTACCATAATGATTTATGATTTCAAGGAATTAATGCCATTGTTACCATTGTTACCATTTTTACCATTTTTACCATTTTTACCATTTTTACCATTTTTACCATTATGATTTATGATTTGAAGGAATTAATGCCATTGTTACCATAATGATTTATGATTTGAAGGAGTTAATGTCATTGTTACCATTTTTACCATTTTTACCATTTTTACCATAATGATTTATGATTTCAAGGAATTAATGCCATTGTTACCATTGTTACCATTTTTACCATTTTTATCATTTTTACCATTTTTACCATTTTTACCATTTTTACTATAATGGTTTATGATTTGAAGGAATTAATGCCATTCTTACCATTTTTACCATTTTTACCATAATGATTTATGATTTGAAGGAATTAATGCCATTGTTACCATTTTTACCATTATGATTTATGATTTGAAGGAATTAGCATTTAGTTAAAAAAAATTAACAAAGATGATTCAATTTTGCAACGTAAACAAGAGACTATCCCTTTAAACACCTGTTTATTGTGAGCTTAATAAAAACGTGAAAAGTGAATAAAAATGATTGAAAAATTTATTTAGTATCCCCGAAGGATAGTCAAATAAGTTACCAAAGTAAATTCTACCATTAGATGGTAACAATTAGTTAAAAAAAATTAACAAAGATGGTTCAATTTTGCAACGTGCACATAACACTGCCCCCTAAAACACGTGTTTATTGAGGGCGTAATAAAATCACGAAAAATAAATAAAAATTACTGAAAAATTTATTTAGTACTCCCAAAGGATAGTTAAGTAAATTGAGAAAATAAATTATTAGCATTAGATGTAATATGTAGTTAAAAAAAATTAATAAAAATTGCTAAATTTTGCAACGTACACATAAGACTGCACCCTTAAACACATGTTCACTTTGGCTGTAATAAAAACGTGAAAAGTGAATAAAAATGATTGAAAAATTTATTTAGTATCCCCGAAGGATAGTCAAATAAGTTACCAAAGTAAATTCTACCATTAGATGGTAACAATTAGTTAAAAAAAATTAACAAAGATGGTTCAATTTTGCAACGTGCACATAACACTGCCCCCTAAAACACGTGTTTATTGAGGGCGTAATAAAATCACGAAAAATAAATAAAAATTACTGAAAAATTTATTTAGTACTCCCAAAGGATAGTTAAGTAAATTGAGAAAATAAATTATTAGCATTAGATGTAATATGTAGTTAAAAAAAATTAATAAAAATTGCTAAATTTTGCAACGTACACATAAGACTGCACCCTTAAACACATGTTCACTTTGGCTGTAATAAAAACGTGAAAAGTGAATAAAAACGATTGAAAAATTTATTTAGTATCCCCGAAGGATAGTCAAATAAGTTACCAAAGTAAATTCTACCATTAGATGGTAACAATTAGTTAAAAAAAATTAACAAAGATGGTTCAATTTTGCAACGTGCACATAACACTGCCCCCTAAAACACGTGTTTATTGAGGGCGTAATAAAATCACGAAAAATAAATAAAAATTACTGAAAAATTTATTTAGTACTCCCAAAGGATAGTTAAGTAAATTGAGAAAATAAATTATTAGCATTAGATGTAATATGTAGTTAAAAAAAATTAATAAAAATTGCTAAATTTTGCAACGTACACATAAGACTGCACCCTTAAACACATGTTCACTTTGGCTGTAATAAAAACGTGAAAAGTGAATAAAAACGATTGAAAAATTTATTTAGTATCCCCGAAGGATAGTCAAATAAGTTACCAAAGTAAATTCTACCATTAGATGGTAACAATTAGTTAAAAAAAATTAACAAAGATGGTTCAATTTTGCAACGTGCACATAACACTGCCCCCTAAAACACGTGTTTATTGAGGGCGTAATAAAATCACGAAAAATAAATAAAAATTACTGAAAAATTTATTTAGTACTCCCAAAGGATAGTTAAGTAAATTGAGAAAATAAATTATTAGCATTAGATGTAATATGTAGTTAAAAAAAATTAATAAAAATTGCTAAATTTTGCAACGTACACATAAGACTGCACCCTTAAACACATGTTCACTTTGGCTGTAATAAAAACGTGAAAAGTGAATAAAAACGATTGAAAAATTTATTTAGTATCCCCGAAGGATAGTCAAATAAGTTACCAAAGTAAATTCTACCATTAGATGGTAACAATTAGTTAAAAAAAATTAACAAAGATGGTTCAATTTTGCAACGTGCACATAACACTGCCCCCTAAAACACGTGTTTATTGAGGGCGTAATAAAATCACGAAAAATAAATAAAAATTACTGAAAAATTTATTTAGTACTCCCAAAGGATAGTTAAGTAAATTGAGAAAATAAATTATTAGCATTAGATGTAATATGTAGTTAAAAAAAATTAATAAAAATTGCTAAATTTTGCAACGTACACATAAGACTGCACCCTTAAACACATGTTCACTTTGGCTGTAATAAAAACGTGAAAAGTGAATAAAAACGATTGAAAAATTTATTTAGTATCCCCGAAGGATAGTCAAATAAGTTACCAAAGTAAATTCTACCATTAGATGGTAACAATTAGTTAAAAAAAATTAACAAAGATGGTTCAATTTTGCAACGTACACACGAGACTGCCCATTAATTAACTTGAGGTGGAAACGGTGACCGTTTCGTTTTCCGCAAGAACGACCGACAGTAATCCTCTCGCATTAATGAAACGCGTTCGCCGTTCGCGTTCGTCGAATTGAAATTCCCGAAGATTACAAACGTTTCTGCGTGCTGGGGACGCGGCGTGCGTTGCCAAACGCGAGTCTCGCCACGCATGCATGCCTTTTCGCGTCGCGTCGAATTTCTGCGGCCGAATCCGGAGGGTTGGCTAACAGAATCCTAATCCGATAATGGACCGACTAGAAAACATTTCCGAATTACACGGTACCGATTGGCCGCTGGTAGCCTTGTGTTTAGTAAGCTTACGCGGCTAGTTCGCCGGGTGGCTTTACAAGCAACGATTACGAAACATTAACGTGCATTAACGGGTCAAGTTTTCCAATGGAACGCTTATTTCTCATAAATTCATTCATCGATGTATAATTTACAAGGAAATGAAAAATATAAAATTCATATTTGTTCGTGTTAAATGCTCGTGGTCGACAACGAATATTTTAAACTGACGTTCGGTCGAACAAACCTAAATCTGGTTTTCGGAATGGATGTAAAAATTTTATTGTTTAATCGTGACAAAAAAAAAAAATTTGACCACTCCCCCCCGATGTACAGGCTGTATCGTAAAAGGTGCGACCCTCGTTTCGGTTCGAAACAATAAAAAAAGTTTATACGAACATGTGCTCTATTTCGACTCGATTCCCGAGTTATAGCCAATTTTGAACCACGATCTCCGGGAGTACAGCGACGACGGAAGGTGGAAAACATCGATTTTTCTCTGCATTTTCCCGGAAAGTTTACACTCATAAAATCGACTCCATTTAACATAAAAATTTATAGTCGTTTGTCCGTGGATCTGAGACTATACAGACATTCTAGAGGCAAAAATAAGACGAAAATCAAGAATATCAATTTGTCGATCGAGGCTTCGTTAAAGAGTTATTAAAAAATTAAACTATTTCAAGCTATTCAAAAATTAAAATTTCAAATCAATCTGAAAAAATTATTTTTAGCTGCGGGGGTTCATAACAATCATTTTTTATGAATAGACATACCCTCGATATCCTACCCACTTTCGAGAAAAAAATTCGAGAAGGTATGAAATTTTTCGACCGGAAAAAAACAATTTCAAATTGATCTGAAAAAATTATTTTTAGCTAGGAGGGTTAATTATAATAATTTTTGGTCAATAGACATACCCCCGAATTCTTACGCATTTTTTAGAAAAAAAATCATTACTAAAAATATAATGTCTGACTACACATTGATATGTTTCCCTGAAAATTGAAACGTTTCAAATAATTCTGAAAAAATTATTTTTAGCTAGGAGGGTTAAAGAAATATTCAACGTATTATTGCGACTTGAATTACCATAATTCCAAGTTTGGTACAATTTTTTGTTAAATTTTTTTTTAATTATTACGGAAATATTCAACGTTGAAACTTGAGTTATCATAGTTCCAAGTTTGTTAAAATATTACACAATTAGAAAATTTATTGAATTTTTTTTTTTAATTATTACCAAGGTTAATTCTGGGTTTGTTTTTTCCATTTCTGACCGATTTATCGCATTCCTTCTCGCGTGATTTAAAGATTGTTGACGTGCCGGAGGCCCGAACGAGTATTTATCGGAGTGGGGGTCGCGTGGCAAATAAAAAGCGTGGAAATCGGGCAGGAATAATGCAGGAGATGCAAAATTAATCCGATTCCACGGCTATTCCCCTGAATTCGATTCCCGATTAATCGGATATTTCTCCGGAATCCTTCAAACAGTCTGCAGGATCACGATGGGAAGAGCCGCGGCATATTTCGCGCGGCAAATGTTCGCGGCTTCGGGAGATTTTTGCCCGCGCCGCGTTTTCGTTAATGGAATATTAAATAATCCACGCGCCCCGACGAAAAATGTTTACCAGCCCGCGCGAAACACGAATATCCTCGATTTTCGCGCGACACCAATGTTTTTTTCCCCCCTGTTCCACGAGTCTTTGCAACGGTTTTCAGCCACTGATTCGTAAAATGATCATCACTACACGGTTGATAACGTTCATACGCGGCTAGTTATTGTTTCGAGAAGTATTCTACAATGCTCAATTTTAATGTTAGTTGGAGAAAAATAGAGTAGAAGCCCGTTTATACTGATGATTCTTAAAATGAACATCGCGTTAGGGTTGATACGTTCATGGGGGGACAGCTGTTGCATCGAGAAGTATTCTACAATGTTCAATTTCAACGTTTGTTGCGATAAAATAGAGTAGAAGCCCGATTATAGTGATGATTCTTAAAATGAACATCGTTCCAAGATTGATACGTTCAATTGGGATCGGTTATTGCATTCGAGAATTGCTCGATGATATCCAACTTCAACGTTTGTTCGAATCAAATACAGTAGAATTCTATTTGTAGTGATGTTTCGTAAAATGAACATCGCTTCAAGATCGATACGTTCATACAAGACCAGTTGTTCCGTCAAGAATTATTCTACAATTCTCAATTTTAACGTCAGTTTGAATAAAATAGAGTAGAATTCCGTTTATAGTGATGATTCTTAAAATGAACATCACTTCAAGATTAATACGTTCATTTGGGATCGGTAATTGCATCAAGAATTGCTCGACAATGTCCAACTTCAACTTTTGTTCGAATAAAATAGAGTAAAACTCAATTTACAGCGATGATTCGTTAAATGATCATCACTACACGGTTGATACGTTCGTACGAGACCTGTTATTGCGTCGAGAAGTGTTCGACAATGTTCAATTTCAACGTTTGTTGCGATAAAATAGAGTAGAAGCCCGATTATAGTGATGATTCTTAAAATGAACATCGTTCCAAGATTGATACGTTCAATTGGGATCGGTTATTGCATTCGAGAATTGCTCGATGATATCCAACTTCAACGTTTGTTCGAATCAAATACAGTAGAATTCTATTTGTAGTGATGTTTCGTAAAATGAACATCGCTTCAAGATCGATACGTTCATACAAGACCAGTTGTTCCGTCAAGAATTATTCTACAATTCTCAATTTTAACGTCAGTTTGAATAAAATAGAGTAGAATTCCGTTTATAGTGATGATTCTTAAAATGAACATCACTTCAAGATTAATACGTTCATTTGGGATCGGTAATTGCATCAAGAATTGCTCGACAATGTCCAACTTCAACTTTTGTTCGAATAAAATAGAGTAAAACTCAATTTACAGCGATGATTCGTTAAATGATCATCACTACACGGTTGATACGTTCGTACGAGACCTGTTATTGCGTCGAGAAGTGTTCGACAATGTTCAATTTCAACGTTTGTTGCGATAAAATAGAGTAGAAGCCCGTTTATAGTGATGATTCTTAAAATGAATATCGTTCCAAGATTGATACGTTCATTTGGGATTGATTACTGCATCGAAAATTGTTCGACAATGTCCAACTTCAACTTTTGTTCGAATAAAATAGAGTAAAACTCAATTTACAGCGATGATTCGTTAAATGATCATCACTACACGGTTGATACGTTCGTACAAGACCTGTTATTGCGTCGAGATGTGTTCGACAATGCTCAATTTTAACGTCAGTTGGAATAAAATACAGTAAAATTCTATTTACATCGTTGATTCGTTAAATGAACATCACTTCAAGGTTAGCTCGTTCATTTGGGATCGATTATTGCATCGAAAATTGTTCGACAATGTCCAACTTCAACGTTCGTTCGAATAAAATAGAGTAGAATTGTATTTGTAGTGATGTTTCGTAAAATGAACATCGTTCCAAGATTGATACGTTCATTCAGGATCGACCATTGCATCCAAAATTGTTCGACAATGTCCAACTTCAACGTTGGTTCGAATAAAACAGAGTAAAACTCAATTTACATCCATGATTCGTTAAATGAACATCACTTCAAGGTCAGCACGTTCATTTTACGATACAACAGTGTCGAAATTCGACACCAATAGATACTTAGACGTGTTTCTCGACGCAAAAGCATAAAAATTCGCAAGGCTATCGAGAATCAAAGAGGGAAACACGCGTGCATATGGTTCGCTACCCTGCAAGGTTACGTTCTTTCGTTGGATTCGCGTGAAATGCACGTTTCTCTAAAGAGGTCCTATTTCGAGTACATTCAGGGTCGAGATAAAGGGGAATGTTTAGTACATGCCAAGTATGAAGACACGGTACATACATTCGCGTAGAAAAAAGGGACGAGTTTCCGGGTTCGTGGACCACAGTGTAGTATATTATTCCTCGAGCTGGCGGATGCCGTTAAAAATGCATGGACCACTCAACTCGAACCGGAAGCACACCGGTTATCCTGCCATCCGGCTCCAAAAGGGTGAATTCCTTAATGAACACCGCGATATGTTTAGCCCCGCCCCCCTTTTCCTTCGTCTATTACCGTGAACCACGAAAATTCATTCATCATGGACAAAATATGGTTAAACAATCTCAAACGATACACTTTTCTGTCTTTGAATTGAGAATTTTTTATTAATAAAAATAACTAACAATATTGTGATGTGACTTCTGTCATATAAAAAAATATTATTTTTTTTGCAAAATTGTTTAAATATAATTTAAATTGTACTCCTATATTTCTATAGTGTTATTATAAATAATAATTATTATCTATTAATATTAATAGATAATAATTTAATTCTCAAGTTAGCCTATTTCAAACTCTTCCTCTGAACAAAGAAGGTTAACAAATAATAATTTAATTCTTGAGTTGAATTTAATTCTCACAATTTAATATTTAATAATTTAATAATTTAATTAATTCTTTGATTAGTTTTTAAAATTCCGAATGGAAAAACGAAGGTCTAAGCGTCATGAAATTCTAATGGATCATAGTTGGTTGGATCCCAGACTTCATGATAATAGGGACGATAATATGGCCTGTCCCCTGATTTTAATCGATTCATTAATCGACCGTCAAAGCATCGTAATTAATCGGCGGAGAATCAGCTAGCTGGGTTCCGTGCGTACCGCGACACGCGAATTAATTCAATAATAACGTCCGACTCGTTACATAATGCAGCCTGTAATTGTAATTTGTAATTTGTAATTCCGTAAGTGTGTAATCCGATCCCCCCCCCCCACGGTGTTTCCTTATTATGAATTTGCGATGCAAAATTACACGCGTTTGGATACGCGATCGCGCGGCGGCCCGTGTGATACGATTACAAAACAAAATTCCATGCAAGTTGCCCGGCGAGATCTGCAACTTTCGTCGAATAATTTGTTCTTGTTTTTGTTTTGTTTCGACGATGAAACGTAACCACCAGCGGGGGGTTTATAACGCTCGAATTTCGCGCGAAAACAGATCGTATTTCTCTCCCATTAACGAAATTAAACTATTCTGTTTCGTCAAATATTAAATATTCTGGAAATTCAATGAAATACTGCGATGATTCGTTAAATGAACTCCTGGGTGAATTTTCTTCTAGAAATTGGGTAGGATTTCGAGGTTATGTCTGTTCACCAAAAATGATTGTAATTAATGATTTTAAAAAAATTCAATAAATATTGTAACTGTGTAATATTACAATAAAAATTGAACTATGATAATTCAAGTTGCAACGTTGAATATTTAACAAATTTAACAAAATATTGTAACTGTGTTTCGTTCGTCAGAGAATAAAATATTCGGTATTGGACAGTGGCGGCACACCTTGTCCCTCGATCAGAAGTTGTCACTCACCTGATAGAGCACGTCCAGAGAAATTGGGTAAACCATCTGTTCCACGATGACTCTGAGAACCGTGTTCGGACCCCCTTGGGTCTCCCCTTGCGTCTGAGCCACCTGATTCTGTCCAGGAAGTGCAACCTGGTTGTTCGAGTTCTGCAACAGAGAGGAAAAAAGGAAAGTTAGTTTCGTGAATAACGATTTCGAGGCTGAACACATCCTACGAACTCCGACGATGTTAAAATATTTATTCCCGTGTACTCCATACGCAATTTTAGTCGAAAATATTGCGATATTTACCTTACTATTATTTAAATCAGAGTCGAGAATAAATAGTACACAAGACCTCCATTTTGTTAACATTTATAGATTTATATAACACTATAGATACTCAGAAATTTTTTAAATATTAAATTTTCATTATTATCTATGATACAAATGTAATTTTGATCCAATTAACTGTTGATTACCACCATAGCATGATGGTAGAATGCGAGTCTTCCACCCAGTGGGCCCAAGTTCGATTCCCCCATGACCACAAAAGTTTTTTCTCTCAATATAAATAAAAATTCAAACATAAAACTAACTTAAATCATACAATGGTGATAATTGACAATTTATAAATAAAAATTATATTTATAAATAACAATGAAACTTTAATAATATTAATATTTAAAATATTACAGAGTATCTGCCTCTTATAACGTTATATTAAATATTCTTAACTTGGATAACTGGATCTACAAGCGTGCAAGGACAAGATTGTGTTAGATATTTAATTAAATCACGCCTAGTTTAAACACAAACAATATAATTTGACGACTCCAACGTCCACAAAGGCTATCAACGACATCCAAGTCCCTATCGTTCTCATCAGCTGTTGCTGCATAGTAAACTGCGAAAGCAAACTCGAGAGACAGACCGATTACCATAAAATGCTAAAGAAACGGGCTTGCATTAGAATTTCGGACGCGGATTAAAACGACGGGAAAGTCTTCCGGAAGTCGCGCGAAAGAGGAGCTTGTTACGGAGCCAGAGTTTCCCCAAACGATATCTTTGCTTCGAGGCAGATCGATCCAACTCTCTCAAAGAATATTCTATTTAATACTTATAAAACTGTTACAGCCTCCTGGGAATAGCAGAGGTTTTAAGAAATCATTTTTGTATATTAACATTTTATAGGATTCCCTTGCAAATGAAATTTTTAATAAAAATTCTATTGTCTCTGAAACTGCAATATTTTGCATATTGCTTTCAAGGTATATGAATTTTACAATATATTGTCGTTAATTTAAAGCGTATTGCAAACAATTCAAACAGTCAAATTTTATCAAATTAATTTCGTAAGAAATATTCCAATTTTTTTTTTTAATTTTTGATGGAAGAATTGGAAAGTTTTTTAACGTGGAATAATTTCGACAATTGTTTGTTGCTCGCGACTAAAATGGGAATAAGGTCGTGGTAATTATATTTTAAGAAAGAAGTCACGGAATATCTGCGTTTTATTATCGAACTTCAACTCGTTGGTACTGAATTATCCATAATTTTCTGTCACTTTCGACATACTTCGACGAGTCGACTGCCATGTAACCCGTCGCTCATTCTAATTTTATACGAATGGTCTACGTGATCACCAGACGGGCTCCATATTTTGCTACGTGGACCTGGCCAACTTCGAAAGTGAATTAAATTTGTCCTGAAAAGATGCTCGTCGAAAATTCTGCTCCATTAATATCCTGGCCCAGTCTTTCTTTAATGCAATCCTTGTATATTAAATAATATACTTGTTGTATCCTCTGAACAAACAATTTTTAAAGGAAACAATATAAATGAATTTTTTTTTATTAATTATTTATTCAATTTTATTAATATTTATTGATCAAAACATTTTTTTCTTATTATGTATTTAGATAACTCTGTTTTGTGATAAACTAAGGAAAATAAAAATTCTTAAAGTGAATAATAATATATAAAATTTGATAATGAGAAAAATATTTAATTTGAAATAAATATTCAATGGTCAAATTATTTTTTTTTCTTATGATGTATTTAGATTACTTTATTTTGTGATAAACTAAGGAAAATAAAAATTCTTATAGTAAATAATAATATATAAAATTTCATAATAATAATAATAATTTAATTTGAAATAAATATTCACATTGTTCAAAACATTTTTTTTTTTTATTATGTATTTAGATTATTCTGTTTTATAATAAACTAAGGAAAATAAAAATTCTTAAAGTAAATAATAATATATAAAATTTCATGAGAAAAAAAATATTTAATTTGAAATAAATATTCATTGATCAAATTATTTTTTTTTATTATTATGTATTTAGATTATTCTATTTTGTGATTATCTAAGGAAAATAAAAATTCTTAAAATAAATAATAATATATAAAATTTGATAATGAGAAAAATATTTAATTTGAGATAAATATCGCATTGATAATGAATGCATAACTTAACAAAATTTAATTTAATTCGGTTTGGAGGGGGAAAAGTTTTGTAAAATGGCTCCCACCATCGCGAAAGGTTTTGATCTATTAAGCTTGGGGGGAGCCCTGGATCGATCGTCGCGACGCAAAGTGGCCGATTGAATTTCAATATTAATCGAACAGTTAGCGAACGTTGTTTCGACGCGGACGTTCATTCGGCCTATTAAAAATGCAACGGGTCAAAATTGGCTCTCGCCAGAGAAAACAATACCATTAAACGTCGCTCTATGTTCGTTGCAGCGCGTTTGAAGGGAACGGCATTTTTGCGTTGGTAAAAGGGTTCAGGTTGCAAGTTGTTTAGAAAGAACTTTGACACGCGCGAATACGTTTCTTGCGATTAGAAACACTATTTATATACTATAAAATTGTTATTTTTTTGTTTCTATATTTTATAATAAACTTTCAAATTAATTATATCAAAAATGTTAATTGGTATTTTAGTTTAGAATTGACGCAATAAAAAATGATTTTTGTTTGTTTGTTTCTATACTTTATAATTGACTTTTACATTAATTATATAAAAAATGTTAATTAGTATTTTATTTTAGAATTGACGTAATAAAAAATGATTGTTTTTTTTTTGGTTTCTATATTTTATAATAGACTTTTAAATTAATTACATAAAAAATGTTAATTAGTATTTTATTTTAGAATTGACGTAATAAAGAATAATTTTCTTTTTTTTGTTTCTATATTTTATAATAGACTTTTAAATTAATTATATAAAAAATGATAATTAGTATTTTATTTTAGAATTGACATAATGAAAAATGATTTCTTTTTTTTGTTTCTAAATTTTATAATAGACTTTCATATTAATCGTATAAAAAATGTTAATTAGTATTTTATTTTAAAATTGACGTAATAAAAAATGATTTCTTTCTTTTGGTTTCTATATTTTATAATAGACTTTTAAATTAATTATATAAAAAATGTTAATTAGTATTTTATTTTAGAATTGACGTGATAAAAAATGATTTTTTTTTTTTGGTTGATTTATTTTTTGAGGTGACTGTATCTTTTGACATTTTCGAAACGAGTATTCCTATGTAGCGTATCAATTATATAAAAAATTGTCAATTAGTATGATATTTCATTTTAGCTTGATATAATTAAAAATGATTTCGTTAATGTGTCAATTGTATCTTTTACAAAAATTGTTTTTACTATGTTTTTTTTGTTTAATATTTCATCATACATTTCCACATTAATTATATAAAAAATGTCAATTAGTACTTTATTTTAGCTTGATATAATTAAAAATGATTTTGTTAATGTGTCAATTTATTTTTCGAAGCGACTGTATCTTTTACAAAAACTGTTTTTATTATGTTTTTTTGGTTCTATATTTCATCATACGTTTCCACATTAATTATATACAAAATGTCAATTAGTACTTTATTTTAGCTTGACATAATAGAAAATGATTTCTTTACTCTGTCAATTTATTTTCTGAGGTGACTGTATTGTAAAACTGTTTTCAATGTTTTTTTTGGTTCTGTATTTCATGATACATTTCCACATTAATTATATAAAAAATGACAATTAGTTATTTTAGCTTGACATAATAAAAAACTGAAAAATTAAAAATAAAAATTACTTTTACTCTGTCAATTTATTTTCTGAGGGTGACTATTGCAAAATTGTTTTCAATACTCTTTTATTTCATGGTACACTTACACATTAATTATATAAAAAAAATGCCAATTTTATTTTTTCTATGTGCCAAATTACATATACTTTGACACTTTACCGACCGGTAGCGGTTGATTAATCGGCTATCGGTCGGTAAACGCCGACCGATAAAACAGTTGATTAATAGGCTATCGGTCGGTAAGCGTTGGCCGGTAAAACAGTCGATTAATAGGCTATCGGTCGGTAAAGTGTTAAATTTCTTTCTAATATTTTAGTTTCTTCTTCATGATACATTTCCACGACGATTCCGCGAAAGACAATATGGTGGATTTACGGAGGTCGACAATTACACGGTCATTACGAGCAATTTCCGGGTCCCTTTGTACCCCCTACCCCTCCACCCTCCACCTTCCCCTCTCTGTAAGAATCGTCGCGAGGTAACGTTACAACTTACTCCCAGCTAACACAATACATCGCTAAGTTTACTGTTTCTGCAATCCATCCGGCGCTGCTTACGCCGCCGAACACGTTCAAGTTTTACTCGCTGGAAGTTTCCGGCTAATGGATTCGAGCATACGTGCCGGAAAGTAGTTCCAGCGAGTTTCGTAGCAGCCACTGCAATGAAACAACAGCTGCCAACGGTTCTGTCCCCACCCCTGTTATTAAATTAAACAATCGCCCGATGTTTTTAGCGTTCGAGCGCGTGCATCCCCCCCGCCAGACATTTTCTTTTCGACGCGTCGTCGTTCTTTAACGTCTTTGGGGCACGCGAGGGGGGAACACGGGGGACACCTGACCCCTGTCGACTCGTTTTTTAAATGGTCAAAGTTGGTTTGTTGACTTAAGTCAATTTGAGTCATTTGAAATTTGATATATTTTGCAATTTTATTTTTTAAATACGTGCATTAGTTTTGTGATTTTGTGTTTGTATATCTTGAGTATTTTTAGCAAAATAATTATGCTGAATTTTGTGAAAGCAATTTTTTGTAAAATGATTTGGTTTTTTAAATACTCAAAGTTGGATTTGTTGATTGAGTCAATTTGAGTTTTTTGAAATTTGATATATTTTAGGTATTTTATTTTTTGAATACGTGCATTAGTTTTGTGATTTTGTGTTTGTATATCTTGAGTATTTTTAGCAAAATAATTATGCTGAATTTTGTGAAAGCAATTTTTTGTAAAATGATTTGGTTTTTTAAATAGTCAAAGTTGGATTTGTTGATTGAGTCAATTTGGGTCATTTGAAATTTGATATATTTTTGGTATTTTATTTTTTAAATACGTGCATTAGTTTTGTGATTTTGTGTTTGTATATCTTGAGTATTTTTAGCAAAATAATTATGCTGAATTTTGTGAAATCAATTTTTTGTAAATTGGTTTGATTTACCAAGGGAAATTTATGTTACGAAAAGATTGTGAATTTCTGTTATTATTTAATAGAAGAGCCTTTGTGGTAGCTCTGATAGAAATTGTATTTCGAAAACAGAGTTTATATTTGAAAAACGTTTCGAAGTTTTTGATAATAAATTTTTTGTTTAAATTGATTTGGAACTGTTTTTTGTTTTCGCGAAAAGCTTCAATTTTGTGGTATGAATCAAACTGGCTCGCTTCAGTAAATCTAGTATTGATCAACTTGGAATATTATTACAATATTTTATTCAACGTGCAATTTATTTTTATTGAATTAGAATTTTATTGAAAATATTTTCCCTTGCACCCATTATTAATAGCTTCAGTAAATCTACTGTTAACAAACATGAAATAATTTTATATTACAGAACGTATAAACTACAAAGCTTTGTTCTATATATAATGACTTTAAAGTGATCAATGTATTTTTTTTAACAGAATTAGAATTTTATTAAAAATATTTTTCTTTTAAGCAATAATTTAACATCCAATTACAGAATGAACAAACTAGAAAACTTTCTTCTATATAGAGGGTGTTCTAGAGGCCAAACTAAGACAAAGATCAAGAATATTAATTTGTTGATTGAGGCTTCGCTAAAAGGTTATTAAAAAATTTCAAATTGTTCTAAAAAAATTATTATCAATTTCAGGGGTCAATTACAATCAGTTTTGGTCGATGGGCATACCCTCGAAATCCTACGCATTTACGAGAAAAAAAATTAATTACCGAATGTCTGACCACACGTTGATATGTTTCACTGAAAATTGAAAAGTTTCAAACTGTTCTAAAAAAAATATTTTCTATTGCAGGGGTCAATTACAATCATTTTTGGTCAGTGGACATAACCTCGAAATCCTAACCATTTTCGAGAAAAAAATTCCTTACCGAAAAAGTAATGTCTGACCATACGTTGATATGTTTCACTGAAATTTCATGCAAATCTTTAAAATGCCATAACTTTTGAACGGTTTGGACGATTCTAATTTTTCAAAATGCAAACGACGCGTATTTTAGTGAAGGATATGTAGAAATCGTACGAATGTTCGAAAAGTTGTTTCTTAACCCCGAAAAATAAAAAAAACACTATAAAAATGGGCCAATTTTCAAATCACCGTAACTCCTATAATAGTGAATATATTACAATGAAATTTTTTTCTGGGATAGAGCCCATGGGTACCTACAAAAAAGTATTAAACATTATTTCTGTAGCGCGTCAAAGAAATTTATTAAAAATGAAAAACTGATTTCTAAGAAAATTCGACAGGGGGTAGGTGTCTAAATTGTTCGATAATAAAAAATTTCTTTAAATCCTTCTAAAAAAATTATTTTTAGTTGAAGAACTCAATTACAATTATTTTTGATTAGTAAATATACCTTCGAAATCCTACGCAGTTTCGAGAAAAAAATTCGATTAGGTACTGAAAATTTTGGGTGAAAAAAAAAGAATTTCGAATCGTCTTGGAAAAATTATTTTTAGTTGTAGGCGTCAATTACAACCATCTCTGGTCAATAGACATATCCTCGAAATCCTTCACACTTTCGAGAAAAAAATTCAGGAAGACTGTCAAATTTTTCGCCAAAATTAAAAAATCTCAAATCATTCTAAAAAAATTATTTTCGATTGCAGAGATGAATTACAATAATTTATGGTGGATAGACCTACCCTCAAAATCCTACCCACTTTCTAGAAAATAATTCATTACAAACAGAACTTTAAATGTTAATAACTTTTTAACAAAGCCTCCATCAACAAATTGATATTCTTGATTTTCGATTTATTTTGGCCCCTAGAATCTCCCATTAAAATTGTTCCCCGGGTGTATATAACATTTTGTGAAAAATATTAAACGTGACTTTAAAGTGATCAATATTTTTTTTTTAATAGAATTATAATTTTATTAAAAATATCTTTCCCTTCAGAATTAATATCTAACTAATTTAAAATTCTGTGTTTGTTTAACACTTCCCGCGGACAATACTCTGTGTGTTCGTTCTTTTCTATAGCCTTTTCCAGTTCTCCTTTTGTGTCGAACCAGTGTTATAATTTCTTTCACCAGCCATCAGTTTCTCTTTTTCCTCTCATCCGTTCCCCGCTTCCCGACTTCGAGAAAATAAGGTACAACTTTAATTGAGCCTTTCCACGGCCGCCCGGCAGCTGGCGACTTTATTATCGGCATCCAGTATAATTAAACCATCTGCATCCTCTCTTCAATGGCGAGAAGAGAGCGTTCCTAGTCGTCTCTCGCTTCTCTACGAAACTTTTTAAACGCGGAGGAAACGATTCTCGTTCGAACTTGTTTATTAAAAAATAATACGAAACTTTTTACATCGCGAAACTCGAAATAACAGTTTAACAAGCAACCGGCGGAGGCTAATTCTACGATGGGGAGGGAGCGAAATTAATACAATTGATTAAAACGGGGCCCTCGTTTCCGTGTGGAAATAATTCACTTTCTATATTTCTGTATGATAATTACAAAATGTTTCAAGTGATTTTTTTTTATTATTAGTTTCTTAATTCTTTGTTATAGTTTACTATGTGAAATTTAATAAGAGGTTTATTCTGGTCATTTGTTTGCAATTTTGAGTAATATGAAATTTTTTTTTATTAAAATTACTGATTTGTAATGTTTTTAATCCTTTGATGCTCGATTTTGTTCTAAATAATTTTTCAAATTTATAGTATTTAATTCAAAATAATTTTTCAAATTTATAGTATTTAATTGAAAATAATTTTTCAAATTTATAGTATTTAATTCAAAATAATTCTTCAAATTTACAGTATTTAATTCAAAATAATTTCTCAAATTTATACTATTTAATTGTAGATTATTTAATTCAAAATAATTCTTCAAATATACAAAATATATATAAATAATTATATATATAAAATTAGTTCACTTTTCATTCATATTTCTCCCTTTTATTAGACTTCAATAAACCCACCAACACAATAAACAATCTCCAATATCATAAACATTAAATTTGATAATTTATAATAGCACCTTTCCTGTCAATATAAATACAAACATTGTAAACAAAGAATAAAAAAAGAATTAATTAGAAAAATTGCTGAAACCCACCAACACAATGAACAATCTCTAATATGATAAACATTAAATTTGATAATTTATACTAGCACCTTTCCTGCCAATATAAATACAAACATTGTAAACAAAGAATAAAAAAAGAATTAATTAGAAAAATTCCTGACTTGCTGCATCCGTTTTCCAACAAACAATCTACTAATAATTAGAAAAGTACTCGAGTAAAATTGCGATGAGAAGAGGAACGAAAACAAACAGTACGCGTAGGAAAGTGGAACACGTGAAGAAACGTTAAGATTTCGAGTTTAAGGTCTCGTTAAAGCTGCAGCCTTTCCGCGTTCAATGATCATCAGGCGCAATACACTTTCGTTGGGCGCGGCCGTAAAGCGCGGAAATGACAAACGACAAATGTTTCGAAAGCACCCCGGTTTTTCCTTGGCCGATACAACTTTCCCAGCCCCCGGCTTTTAGAAAACGCTGCGAGCCTTTTTAGAGCGCCGTTATCCCGTCGAGTTTACGGCCCGCGGCAGTGGCTTGAATATTTCGCGATATAGTGGCCAGCCGTAAAAAATACTACGGGGGTGGTAAGGGACACCGTGGAAATTATTATACGCGGGTTACGCGACGATTAAGGCGTCTTTAACGAGCTATGTCGCCGCGACGGGGAATTTGGCAAGCGAGAAAGCTTGCAATGGCGCTCGAGTTGGGGAGAAAATCATCACTGATGTGTTGTACGAGATGGAAGTTTGGTTAGGGATGTGCAAAGAAGCTTTTTTTTTTGTATTGGTTGATAATATTCTGAGAGATATGCAGTGACATGTAAATATTTATTGTGAGAGAATTTTGTGCTTTTTTTAATTTTTATTTCTTGACTTTTTGAGGAAAGGGAGTATAGTTTGGTTGATTTTGGAGGGTGGAAAAGTGTTTTTTGAGTTATTTGTAATTTAAGGAAAATTACTGATATGTTATTTGTATGAGGGTTGCAAGACAGTTCATTTTGGAATTGAAATGATTGATTTTCAAGGTGAAATGTTAATGTAAATAAAGTTGAATGTTGAAAAATATTTATAAAAGCATAGGTATTCAATGTTGATAAAGAGAAAATTGATTTTTGTTACACATTGATTATATGATTGACAAGACTTTTCACTTTGGAACTAAAATAATTCATTTTCAAGGTGAAATGTTAACGTAAATAAATTTGAATATTGATTTGGATGTTGAAAACTATTTATAAAGCATAGGTATTCAATGTTGACAAAAAGAAAAATGGTTTTTATTCCACATTGATTATATGAGTGATAAGACTTTTCATTTTGCAATTAAAATTCATATTCAAGGTGCAATGTTAATGGAAATAAATTTGAATGTTGAAAAATATTGATAAAATCATAGGTATTCAATGTTGATAAAAAGAAAATTTGTTTTTTGTTCCACATTGATTATATGAGTGACAAGACTTTTCACTTTGGAACTAAAATAATTCATTTTCAAGGTGAAATGTTAACGTAAATAAATTTGAATATTGATTTGGATGTTGAAAACTATTTATAAAGCATAGGTATTCAATGTTGACAAAAAGAAAAATGGTTTTTATTCCACATTGATTATATGAGTGATAAGACTTTTCATTTTGGAATTAAAATTCATATTCAAGGTGCAATGTTAATGGAAATAAATTTGAATGTTGAAAAATATTGATAAAAGCATAGGTATTCAATGTTGATAAAGAGAAAATTGATTTTTGTTCCACATTGATTATATGAGTGACAAGACTTTTCACTTTGGAACTAAAATAATTCATTTTCAAGGTGAAATGTTAATGTAAATAAATTTGAATATTGATTTGGATGTTGAAAAATATTTATAAAGCATAGGTATTCAATGTTGACAAAAAGAAAAATGGTTTTTATTCCACATTGATTATATGAGTGATAAGACTTTTCATTTTGGAATTAAAATTCATATTCAAGGTGCAATGTTAATGGAAATAAATTTGAATGTTGAAAAATATTGATAAAATCATAGGTATTCAATGTTGATAACAAGGAAAATTGGTTTTTATTCCACATTGATTATATGAATGACAAGATTTCACACTTTAAAGAAAAATTAAAACCAAATAACCTGGATTTGATAAATTATTTTTCAAGGAGTGAAAATAAAATAAAAAAAATTAGATAGAATAGAACTACCCTTATTATTAGCCTGATGAAAATTGTTTTTTGGTGAATTCTTTGCTAGCTAATAATTTTTCTGACTTTCCCAGATAAATTCTAATTTTTCCCCCGAAATTGTAAGCTTGTCTGTAACTGCCAGTATTCCACGTCTCCATATTTCTCCATATTCCGGTGCTTCCGTAAATCTTACATGTTCGTGCATTTCCTAAATCCCCGGTTTCTCCTCGTTTCTGCATTTTTCCGAGCTTCTGAACTTTTTTAAATTCTACGTATTCTTATTCTACGGAGTGTAAGGAAAGTGTCCGCCATTACGTTGAAACTCCAAGGCGCTCGAGTACGTGGAAATTTGTCAAAAAGTGAATCCAAAAATAGCAAACTGAAAACTCCCCTCTCTCGGTCAAGCAATTAATTTAGAATGTTTAAAAATTAAATTTATTATTCCCCACGGTTGAAAATCGCGTGCACTTGCATTGTTCGATCAATTTATTATAAACCATTAATAAACAAAAGAATAAATTCCGTGAAATAAAATTACCACGGCACAATGGGGGGCAATATAGACTCATATTTTTGTAAATCTAAATTTTTGGGAATTCTTTTTAGATTGTAAATTTATTTAACTAGTAAATTCACGTTTTTTAATAACTTTTCTGTTTTTCATAGATTGCAAATTTATTTAACTAGTAAATTCACGATTTTTAATAACTTTTCTTTTTTCATAGATTGTAAATTTATTTAACTAGTAAATTCACGATTTTTAATAACTTTTCTGTTTTTCATAGATTGTAAATTTATTTAACTAGTAAATTCACGATTTTTAATAACTTTTCTGTTTTTCATAGATTGTAAATTTATTTAACTAGTAAATTCACGATTTTTAATAACTTTTCTGTTTTTCATACATTGTAAATTTATTTAACTAGTAAATTCACGATTTTTAATAACTTTTCTGTTTTTCATAGATTGTAAATTTATTTAACTAGAAAATTCACGATTTTTAATAACTTTTCTGTTTTTCATAGATTGTAAATTTATTTAACTAGAAAATTCACGATTTTTAATAACTTTTCTGTTTCTCATAGATTGTAAATTTATTAAACTAGTAAATTCACGATTTTTAATAACTTTTCTGTGTTTCATAGATTGTAAATTTATTTAACTAGTAAATTCACGATTTTTAATAACTTTTCTGTTTTTCATAGATTGTAAATTTATTTAACTAGTAAATTCACGATTTTTAATAACTTTTCTGTTTTTCATAGATTGCAAATTTATTTAACTAGTAAATTCACGATTTTTAATAACTTTTCTGTGTTTCATAGATTGTAAATTTATTTAACTAGTAAATTCACGATTTTTAATAACTTTTCTGTGTTTCATAGATTGTAAATTTATTTAACTAGTAAATTCACGATTTTTAATAACTTTTCTTTTTTCATAGATTGGAAATTTATTTAACTAGTAAATTCACGATTTTTAATAACTTTTCTGTGTTTCATAGATTGTAAATTTATTTAACTAGTAAATTCACGATTTTTAATAACTTTTCTGTTTTTCATAGATTGTAAATTTATTTAACTAGTAAATTCACGATTTTTAATAACTTTTCTTTTTTCATAGATTGGAAATTTATTTAACTAGTAAATTCACGATTTTTAATAACTTTTCTGTGTTTCATAGATTGTAAATTTATTTAACTAGTAAATTCACGATTTTTAATAACTTTTCTGTGTTTCATAGATTGTAAATTTATTTAACTAGTAAATTCACGATTTTTAATAACTTTTCTGTTTTTCATAGATTGTAAATTTATTTAACTAGTAAATTCACGATTTTTAATAACTTTTCTGTTTTTCATAGATTGTAAATTTATTTAACTAGTAAATTCACGATTTTTAATAACTTTTCTGTTTTTCATAGATTGTAAATTTATTTAACTAGTAAATTCACGATTTTTAATAACTTTTCTGTTTTTCATAGATTGTAAATTTATTAAACTAGTAAATTCACGATTTTTAATAACTTTTCTGTTTTTCATAGATTGTAAATTTATTTAACTAGAAAATTCACGATTTTTAATAACTTTTCTGTGTTTCATAGATTGTAAATTTATTTAACTAGTAAATTCACGATTTTTAATAACTTTTCTGTGTTTCATAGATTGTAAATTTATTTAACTAGTAAATTCACGATTTTTAATAACTTTTCTGTTTTTCATAGATTGTAAATTTATTTAACTAGTAAATTCACGATTTTTAATAACTTTTCTGTTTTTCATAGATTGTAAATTTATTTAACTAGTAAATTCACGATTTTTAATAACTTTTCTGTTTTTCATAGATTGTAAATTTATTTAACTAGAAAATTCACGATTTTTAATAACTTTTCTGTTTCTCATAGATTGTAAATTTATTAAACTAGTAAATTCACGATTTTTAATAACTTTTCTGTTTTTCATAGATTGTAAATTTATTTAACTAGAAAATTCACGATTTTTAATAACTTTTCTGTGTTTCATAGATTGTAAATTTATTTAACTAGAAAATTCACGATTTTTAATAACTTTTCTGTGTTTCATAGATTGTAAATTTATTTAACTAGTAAATTCACGATTTTTAATAACTTTTCTGTTTTCATAGATTGTAAATTTATTTAACTAGTAAATTCACGATTTTTAATAACTTTTCTGTGTTTCATAGATTGTAAATTTATTTAACTAGTAAATTCACGATTTTTAATAACTTTTCTGTGTTTCATAGATTGTAAATTTATTTAACTAGTAAATTCACGATTTTTAATAACTTTTCTGTTTTTCATAGATTGTAAATTTATTTAACTAGTAAATTCACGATTTTTAATAACTTTTCTGTGTTTCATAGATTGTAAATTTATTTAACTAGTAAATTCACGATTTTTAATAACTTTTCTTTTTTCATAGATTGTAAATTTATTTAACTAGTAAATTCACGATTTTTAATAACTTTTCTGTGTTTCATAGATTGTAAATTTATTTAACTAGTAAATTCACGATTTTTAATAACTTTTCTGTTTTTCATAGATTGTAAATTTATTTAACTAGTAAATTCACGATTTTTAATAACTTTTCTGTTTTTCATAGATTGTAAATTTATTTAACTAGTAAATTCACGATTTTTAATAACTTTTCTGTTTTTCATAGATTGTAAATTTATTTAACTAGTAAATTCACGATTTTTAATAACTTTTCTGTTTTTCATAGATTGTAAATTTATTAAACTAGTAAATTCCCGATTTTTAATAACTTTTCTGTTTTTCATAGATTGTAAATTTATTTAACTAGAAAATTCACGATTTTTAATAACTTTTCTGTGTTTCATAGATTGTAAATTTATTTAACTAGTAAATTCACGATTTTTAATAACTTTTCTGTTTTTCATAGATTGCAAATTTATTTAACTAGAAAATTCACGATTTTTAATAACTTTTCTGTGTTTCATAGATTGTAAATTTATTTAACTAGTAAATTCACGATTTTTAATAACTTTTCTGTTTCTCATAGATTGTAAATTTATTAAACTAGTAAATTCACGATTTTTAATAACTTTTCTGTGTTTCATAGATTGTAAATTTATTTAACTAGTAAATTCACGATTTTTAATAACTTTTCTGTTTTTCATAGATTGTAAATTTATTTAAGTAGTAAATTCACGATTTTTAATAACTTTTCTGTGTTTCATAGATTGTAAATTTATTTAACTAGTAAATTCACGATTTTTAATAACTTTTCTGTGTTTCATAGATTGTAAATTTATTTAACTAGTAAATTCACGATTTTTAATAACTTTTCTGTGTTTCATAGATTGTAAATTTATTTAACTAGTAAATTCACGATTTTTAATAACTTTTCTTTTTTCATAGATTGTAAATTTATTTAACTAGTAAATTCACGATTTTTAATAACTTTTCTGTGTTTCATAGATTGTAAATTTATTTAACTAGTAAATTCACGATTTTTAATAACTTTTCTTTTTTCATACATTGTAAATTTATTCAACTAGTAAATTCACGATTTTTAATAACTTTGTTCTTGGTATTACAAATTCCATAAATTCCACGATTTCAGCTGTTCGTGTGCAAACTGAAAGTTTTGGAAATGTCGTGACCACAATGGGAACTATGATTCCATTGACGAAATTTTGGGGCAGTCAATATTCTAGAGAAGTTTATCGTTAGCGTTTGGCACAACTACTTTCATGACCCACTGTGGGCGAGTAAAAGCCAGACAGGGAGACTATCAGTAGCAACAAGTAGCTTATGGTAATGTTCTCAGGCCCAGTACTTACGTTACGGTTAGTTCGAGGGCGAGCCATCGGTAAGGGGGATAGAAACCCCCTTGGAACGGTTGTTTCGCCTCTTGAAAACCGCTTCGGGCAAGTGCATAGTCGAAGCAATAAACTCCACTCAGCCTTTTACCAAACTTCATGAATTATTTCTTAACACATACACAATGAAGGATCCCCGAATTTCCCTGCATTTTTTTAAATTTCAATATTTCAACCATTGGAAGATCAGGCTGATAATAATGTGTGGTTTATTATGGGTAATTTATTCTTAATTATAAACAAACAAATTTCAGTTTCAATGTAACAAATATAAAAGTAATTTTGTTCTATTTTATTTTAACCCCTTCAAATTTTCAAATATACACTGCGCAATTCGAAATCATTTCTCCAATGTAGATTGTTTGATTCTAAATAATTTTTAATAATCTTTATGCAGTGATACTTGTTCTAACAAGTTGTTTATTTTACTTCTGCGCCCTAAATTAATAATATTATAACATAATATTAAAAATTACTTTTAAACAAATTTCTTTACACATTAGTTATTCTTTCACGATGCAGCCATTTTGACTGCTTTTTGGGCAATATAGGTATATACTAAGTTTCTAGTCTTTCTAGCGTTAAGCGAATAATCGGCTCCCCCGTTGGTTGTACCGTTTTCCCTCCACACTGTACGGACACAAACGGAGAATTTTGCAGTACCCAATGATTCCTGGTCGCTATCTACCCCTGGAAAATTCTAGTGGCAATCCTTCTTCGATTCTACCGTACTGTTTTCTCGCCCCGCGCAACCCTCTCAAGTATTCCAACGGATACAGGATGCTAGCTCGTTTCGCAAACAAATCACAGGGCCATATTCTTCGCGGCGGGGTCGAACAGCCGCAATTTTCCACGGCGCGTCTTCGGGGGTGTTTCGCCCATTAATTCTTAATTTCTTCATTTTCTTTCCGCGCGGTGTTAGAAGAGCATTACTCGGGGGCCAGTTCCCCTCGCAACGAAACAATCGCTTAAATATTTCGAATTCACTGAATAAATAGGGAACGGGGGGGCCTGCAGCGAATGTATGCGACTCGAGGAAAATGGGGAAAATTCAAACTTTTATTTTCTCCACGCTGCTCGATTTACGCGTGATATTGCTCCTGCAATACTTTTAATATTTTAATATATTCACTATTGTAGGAGTTCGTTTGAAAATTGGATCAGTTTTATGGTGTTTTTCTAATTTTACGGGGTTAAGGAGTAACTTTTCGAATATTTTTGGAATTTCTACATATTCTATATTAAAATACGCGTCGTTTGCTTCTTTAAACATTAAAATCGTCCAATTCGTTCAGGAGTTATGAAATTTTAAAGATTTGCATGAAATTTCAGTGAAACATATCAACGTTTGATCAGACTTTCGGTAAGGAATTTTTTTTCTCGAAAATGGTCAAGAATTCGAGGGTATGTCTATCCATAAAAAATGATGGTAATTAACCCCAGCGAACAAATATAATTTTTTTAGAACGATTTGATATTTTTAATTTCGTCGAAAACTGTAGGCACCTACCCCCTATCGATTTCCCTTAAGAATTCGTTTATTGATTTTTAGTCATTTTGTTTGACGCCCTATAGAAAAGTTGTCTAATGCTTTTTTGTAGGTGCCTATGCGCTCTACTTTAGAAAAAAATTTCATTTAAATATATTCACTATTGTAGGAATTATGGTCGTTTGAATATTGGATCGCTTTTATGGGGGTTTTCTCAAGTTTACGGGGTTAAGGAACAAGTTTTCGAATATTTTTTGAATTTCTACATATTCTACACTAAATTACGCGTCGTTTGCTTCTTTAAACATTAAAATCGTCCAATTCGTTCAGGAGTTATGAAATTTTAAAGATTTGCATGAAATTTCAGTGAAACATATCAACGTTTGGTCAGCCATTATATTTTTAGTAATGAATTTTTTTCTCGAAAATGAGTAGGAATTCGGGGGTATGTCTATTGACCAAAAATTATTATAATTAACCCTCCTAGCTAAAAATATTTTTTTCAGATCAATTTGAAATTGTTTTCTTCCGGTCGAAAAATTTCACACCTTCTCGAATTTTTTTCTAGAAACTGGGTAGGAATTCGAGATTATGTGTATTCACCAAAAATGATTGTAATTAACCCTCTTAGCTGAAAATAATTTTTCCAGAATGATTTGAAACGTTTCAATTTTCAGGGAAACATATCAACGTATGGTCAGGCATTACATTTTCGGTAAGGAATTTTTTTTCTCGAAAATGGTCAGGAATTCGAGTGTATGTCTATTCACCAAAAATGATTGTAACTAACCCCCCCAACTGTAAATAATTTTTCCAGAACGATTTGAAATTTTTTAATTTAATTTTTCAATAGCTTCTTAACGAAGCCCCTAAAAAAACATCGATATTTCTAGATAGAGAATAATCTGCTGGGACGGTGAACGCGTGAATAATTTTTCTATCAAGATTTCTCGTCAGATCTCGCGATCGTTGGACCGTAGAAATCCGTACCAACGATCCGCGATAAAAAATTTATATTTCATTATTAGGGTGGCTAATAGATTTCTGTTACGTTTATAAAGTTTCCCCCAAGTTAAACAGCCATCGTTCTTAATAATTGCTCGTAATGAAAAGAAATTCTGCTGAAAGTTCCAAGGGCCGAAATAAAAAGAGGAATACAAAGGGAAACTTGGTTAAGCGAAGAATATTAATATTTCTGCGAATATTCCCTGCCACGTTTCCAGGAATATTCTTGTTCCGTGCTCCTCAAGGGCGCGGGAACCATAAAAATTTCTGACAAACTCGTCTATAAGTTTCCCTTTTAAAGCGAGATCAAAAAACTACCCTAACAAATTTCAAACTATTTAAGAATTTACGACCACGGGCTCCCCTTTATTACCTGATTATAAGAGAAACTAGAAAAAAAAAAAAAAGAAGAGTTTCGAGCTGCTTCTGATTTCAACGTTTTCAGGTACAGTTTCCTTCCTTGTTATTTAATTTAACGCCGGTACTAACGACCAAGTCAAAATTAAAAAAATAAGGATCAAAAAAAGGTCGAAATTGAGGAGAATTTATATTGGGACTGGATTTTTGCAAATTTTCCATGGTTTCCTTTGAAACATTCATTTCCATTGCATCGTACAATTTTGTTCAAATATCTGTCGTTTCAATGTCTTCAGTGCAATTCTAATAAATTATATTCTAGTGTCATATGTTATAGAACTCTAATAAATTATATTCTAGTGTCTTGTATTATAGAATTCTAATAAATTAAATTCTAGTGTCATATGTTATAGAATTCTAATAAATTAAATTCTAGTGTCATATATTATAGAATTCTAATAAATTAAATTCTAGTGTCATATATTATAGAACTCTAATAAATTAAATTCTAGTGTCATGTATTATAGAATTCTAATAATTTAAATTCTAGTGTCATATATTATGGAATTCTAATAAATTAAATTCTAGTGTCATATATTATAGAATTCTAATAAATTAAATTCTAGTGTCATATATTATAGAATTCAAAATCAATTAAATTCTAGTGTCATATATTATAGAATTCTAATAATTTAAATTCTAGTGTCATGTATTATAGAATTCTAATAAATTAAATTCTAGTGTCATGTATTATAGAATTCTAATAAATTAAATTCTAGTGTCATATGTTATAGAATTCTAATAAATTAAATTCTAATGTCATATATTATGGAATTCTAATAAATTAAATTCTAGTGTCATGTATTATAGAATTCTAATAATTTAAATTCTAGTGTCATATATTATGGAATTCTAATAAATTAAATTCTAGTGTCATGTATTATAGAATTCTAATAATTTAAATTCTAGTGTCATATATTATGGAATTCTAATAAATTAAATTCTAGTGTCATATGTTATAGAATTCTAATAAATTAAATTCTAGTGTCATATGTCATAGAATTTTAATAAATTAAATTCTAGTGTCATATGTTATAGAACTCTAATAAATTAAATTCTAGTGTCATGTATTATAGAATTCTAATAAATTAAATTCTAACGTTTTCAGGTACAGTTTCCTTCCTTGTTATTTAATTTAACGCCGGTACTAACGACCAAGTCAAAATTAAAAAAATAAGGATCAAAAAAAGGTCGAAATTGAGGAGAATTTATATTGGGACTGGATTTTTGCAAATTTTCCATGGTTTCCTTTGAAACATTCATTTCCATTGCATCGTACAATTTTGTTCAAATATCTGTCGTTTCAATGTCTTCAGTGCAATTCTAATAAATTATATTCTAGTGTCATATGTTATAGAACTCTAATAAATTATATTCTAGTGTCTTGTATTATAGAATTCTAATAAATTAAATTCTAGTGTCATATGTTATAGAATTCTAATAAATTAAATTCTAGTGTCATATATTATAGAATTCTAATAAATTAAATTCTAGTGTCATATATTATAGAACTCTAATAAATTAAATTCTAGTGTCATGTATTATAGAATTCTAATAATTTAAATTCTAGTGTCATATATTATGGAATTCTAATAAATTAAATTCTAGTGTCATATATTATAGAACTCTAATAAATTATATTCTAGTGTCTTGTATTATAGAATTCTAATAAATTAAATTCTCGTGTCATATGTTATAGAATTCTAATAAATTAAATTCTAGTGTCATATATTATAGAATTCTAATAAATTAAATTCTAGTGTCATATATTATAGAACTCTAATAAATTAAATTCTAGTGTCATGTATTATAGAATTCTAATAATTTAAATTCTAGTGTCATATATTATGGAATTCTAATAAATTAAATTCTAGTGTCATATATTATAGAATTCTAATAAATTAAATTCTAGTGTCATATATTATAGAATTCTAATAAATTAAATTCTAGTGTCATATGTTATAGAATTCTAATAAATTAAATTCTAGTGTCATATATTATGGAATTCTAATAAATTAAATTCTAGTGTCATATATTATAGAATTCTAATAAATTAAATTCTAGTGTCATATGTTATAGAATTCTAATAAATTAAATTCTAGTGTCATATGTTATAGAATTCTAATAAATTAAATTCTAGTGTCATGTATTATAGAATTCTAATAATTTAAATTCTAGTGTCATATATTATAGAATTCTAATAAATTAAATTCTAGTCTCATATGTTATAGAATTCTAATAAATTAAATTCTAGTGTCATATGTCATAGAATTTTAATAAATTAAATTCTAGTGTCATATATTATAGAATTCTAATAAATTAAATTCTCGTGTCATATGTTATAGAATTCTAATAAATTAAATTCTAGTGTCATATATTATAGAATTCAAAATCAATTAAATTCTAGTGTCATATATTATAGAATTCAAAATCAATAAAATTCTAGTGTCATGTATTATAGAATTCTAATAAATTAAATTCTAGTGTCATGTATTATAGAATTCTAATAATTTAAATTCTAGTGTCATATATTATGGAATTCTAATAAATTAAATTCTAGTGTCATATGTTATAGAATTCTAATAAATTAAATTCTAGTGTCATATGTCATAGAATTTTAATAAATTAAATTCTAGTGTCATATGTTATAGAACTCTAATAAATTAAATTCTAGTGTCATGTATTATAGAATTCTAATAAATTAAATTCTAGTGTCATATGTTATAGAATTCTAATAAATTAAATTCTAGTGTCATATATTATGGAATTCTAATAAATTAAATTCTAGTGTCATATGTTATAGAATTCTAATAAATTAAATTCTAGTGTCATATGTTATAGAATTCTAATAAATTAAATTCTAGTGTCATATGTAGACTGCGGATCTTTATGCAAATTCACATTTTTATTAATAAAATTAATGAAACGGAAGCTTCGCAGAGGGCTGTCTCAACCCCTAAATATCATAATTCGTATCTTACTGTAAGTATTTCTTATATTTTTGCATATTAAATGCATTCTGTAGTTTTTTGAGGATTAAAATTTCCCATAAATGCATAAACATCCGCAGTCTAGTCATATGTTATAGAATTCTAATAAATTAAATTCTAATGTCATATGTTATAGAATTCTAATAAATTAAATTCTAGTGTCATATATTATAGAATTCTAATAAATTAAATTCTAGTGTCATATATTATGGAATTCTAATAAATTAAATTCTAGTATCAATATTAGAACTATCGACAAGTATAATGTGCTTGTTTCTACAAAAGAAATTAAATGGAAATAAATATTTATTAATTCTCTTACAGAAAATAAAATTTTCAAAAATTCATAACAATTTTAATTAAAAATTACTAGTCATTTCGACCAGTTCGATAGCTCCAATGTTGGGGGTGGTCAAAAAATAACAAAAAAATATTTTCACACTAATAATGGTCCCAATGTGCAACTGATAAAAAATTGAAAAAATTCGAAAGTGAAAAACGTGACTCGAGACTGAAAAGTTTCTGGTTGGAGAAGCGTGGACGAAAGAATACGGGTGGCTCCCGGAGGGTGGATAAAGGGACAGCTCGTTGAACGAGAGTAAACCGTCGGAGATATGCAGCTGGTGTCACAGCGTCGAGCAGTAAACTCGCCTCTAAATTAATTACTATACAATGCAGAGCCGCTTTGTCGTACGGCGTCTTTATTAAACGAGCCCGGGTGCCGCGCCTTTTACTTAACCGACATATTACCCCCAGGGGTGAGCGATGTATTAACCGTGTCCGTGGCGGGGCGCGGGGTGTGACCCGTACCGAAGTAATTTTTTTTTTTTCTTCTTCTACGTCGACCCGTTACGCCAAATCCCCTCGTTGCATAAACAAAAGGATGCAACGAGGGGCCAACCGGGCAAATATTGCGGAGATTACGTGCTCGACTTACCGGCGAAGATTTAACGGTGTATTAGTGGGTGTTCCTTAATGAAACATGAATCAGGGATTGAAATTAGGGGGACGTTTATTTCGGGGCACTGGGTAGAAACGACGATGGGAGAAGATAGGCTTTTGGCGGTAACGAAATGTCACGTTGCATGGAATGGAGATAGATTAATCATGGAATAATAAATTTTTATTTAAAATATTAAAAATCCTAAATTTTTAGAATTTTTTGTAATCATTAATATATTTTTAGAATTTTTTGTAATCATTAATATATTTGGGGGGTTTTTTGACACTTTGATTTCTCAGTTTTTTGGATGTTAGATAATTTTTTAGATTTGATGGTGAAAATTCATTTGGATTGGAACAATGAAAATAGATTCTGTGATAATATTGTAGGTGTATTAGGTTCTGATTGTTTATAAATAAAGTTTTAGGGGTTTTATTGAACCATCCCTAGAAGGATGACTTTTTAGTTTGGAATTAAAACAATTCTCAAGATTAGATATTGTGGAAAATAAATTTAGGTAAGATTCTTTAATTTTAATGAGGCTGTGAAAATAATTTCTGTGGCAATATTGTAAGTATGTTAGTTTCTAATTGTTTATAAATAAAGCTTTGTTTTCTTGAGCAATTTTAGGGGTTTTATTGCATCATCCCTATATGAATGACAAGACTTTTTAGTTTGGAATTAAAACAATTCTCAAGATTAGATATTATAGAAAATAAATCTGGATAATATTTTAGAATTGTAACAAATCTGTGGAAACAAATTCTATGACAAATTTTAGGTCTAGGTTAGGTCTGAATTAGAAAAAAAAATCTAAATAATATTTTTGAATTCTAAAAAGGCTGTGGAAATAAATTCCATGACAAATTTTAGGTCTGGGTTAGGTCTGGATTAGAAAAAAAATTCTAAATAATATTTCTGAATTCTAAAAAGGCTGTGGAAATAAATTCTATGAAAAATTGTAGGTCTGGGTTAGGTCTGGATTAGAAAAATAAATTCCATGACAAATTTTAGTCCTGGGTTAGGTCTGGATTAGAAAAATAGATCTAGATAATAATTTTGAATTCTCACAAATCTGTGTAAACAAATTCTATGACAAATTGTAGGTCTGGATTAGAAAACTAAATCTAAACAATATTTTTGAATTCTACCAAGCCTCTTCTCTAACATCACCTATAAGCCACATTAAAAAAAAAAAGAATCCATCACCAAATCGTCGCAATTAACTCAAAAATCGATGCAACGTGTAAAACATGAATTAAAAAATTAATTTCTTCTATTCTTGACTAGTAATTTCGGTTCTTTTTTGCCCTCGTCTAGGATATCATCCATTATTAGTGTCATAGTTTCTATAATAGCATAAGTTTGATCTCCACGACGAGATATCGGGGAACCAAAATTCGCAAAATAATATCGGGTAGTTCCCCCACCTGACCGATGAGCGATATCGCAACTTCCCGTCCATTCTAACGACGGTTCTCCAGCGTGAAACCGCGCATCTGGCAGAGGGTCGAGTGATTTCTCGCGGAACATCCCGGCTGACAAACGACGCCGAAAAAGCAATCGCCGTGAAAGCCTCGGCGATGCTTGCATGCACGTGCGTTGCTCTGCTTTGCGTCTTACGAACGTGGACCGTGTCGGGGAATTTCTATAACGTTGAATAGCGTGCTACGCGGGTTCCTCGAGCGTGAGGAATCCCCGCTGTTCGTCCAGCGCGGATAAGAATTTTACAAGCACTCGCGTTTCAAATAATCGCGACCCACTCGACCGGCAGACGGGCTCGGAATTCCATAATTCGACATTGGAAATCGTTAACGCAGTTAACGCAGACTATTATATCAAAATCGTGCAGTTTTTTAAAAGATTTGACATAGGTGCTTGTTAGGTGCTTGGTAGCTAGCTCACTGGTTGGTAGCTAGCTAGCTCATCTCTTGGTAGCCTAGCTAGCTCACCTCTTGGTAGCTAGCTAGCTCACTTCTTGCCTAGTTAGCTAGCTCACTCCTTGGTAGCTAGCTAGATCACCTCTTGGTAGCCTATCTAGCTCAACTCTTGGTAGCTAGCTAGCTCACTTCTTGCCTAGTTAGCTAGCTCACTCCTTGGTAGCTAGCTAGCTCACCTCTTGGTAGCCTATCTAGCTCACCTCTTGCCTAGCTAGCTACCTCACCTCTTGGTAGCTAGCTAGCTCACCTCTTGGTAGCCTAGCTAGCTCACTGCTTCCTAGCTAGCTTGCTCACAGCTTGCTAGCTAGCTCGAGAGACACCAAAGCATGCCCTTCTAGTGGCCAGTTCAGGAAGTAACACCACAGCCTCCACCATCTATGGGCCTCTATCAGCTCACAATGCATCCAAATTTTACCAAATAATTCTACTTTTTCCACAAGATAACATCTCAATATCTCTGAGATAACCAATAACAATATTGACATCACCTTCAATCTGAAATGTCAAAGTAAAAGTCTTGCAAATTTACATTTCATCACTTTGACTGCCATGTAGCTAGCTAGCTCGTCTCTTGGTAGCCTAGCTAGCTCACTCCTTGGTAGCTAGCTAGCTCACTTCTTGCCTAGTTAGCTAGCTCACCCTTTGGTAGCTAGCTAGCTCACTTCTTGCCTAGTTAGCTAGCTCACTCCTTGGTAGCCTAGCTGGATCACCTCTTGGTAGTCTAGCTAGCTCACCCTTTGGTAGCTAGCTAGCTCACCTCTTGGTAGCCTATCTAGCTCACCTCTTGCCTAGCTAGCTACCTCACCTCTTGGTAGCTAGCTAAATCACCTCTTGGTAGCCTAGCTAGCTCACTGCTTCCTAGCTAGCTTGCTCACTGCTTGCTAGCTAGCTCGAGAGACACCAAAGCATGCCCTTCTAGTGGCCAGTTCAGGAAGTAACACCACAGCCTCCACCATCTATGGGCCTCTATCAGCTCACAATGCATCCAAATTTTACCAAATAATTCTACTTTTTCCACAAGATAACATCTCAATATCTCTGAGATAACCAATAACAATATTGACATCACCTTCAACCTGAAATATCAAAGTCAAAGCCTTGCAAATTTACATTTCATCACTTTGACTGCCATGTAGCTAGCTAGCTCGTCTCTTGGTAGCCTAGCTAGCTCACTCCTTGGTAGCTAGCTAGCTCACTTCTTGCCTAGTTAGCTAGCTCATCCTTTGATAGTTAGCTAGCTCACTTCTTGCCTAGTTAGCTAGCTCACTCCTTGGTAGCCTAGCTGGATCACCTCTTGGTAGTCTAGCTAGCTCACCCTTTGGTAGCTAGCTAGCTCACCTCTTGGTAGCCTATCTAGCTCACCTCTTGCCTAGCTAGCTACCTCACCTCTTGGTAGCTAGCTAGCTCACCTCTTGGTAGCCTAGCTAGCTCACTGCTTCCTAGCTAGCTTGCTCACAGCTTGCTAGCTAGCTCGAGAGACACCAAAGCATGCCCTTCTAGTGGCCAGTTCAGGAAGTAACACCACAGCCTCCACCATCTATGGGCCTCTATCAGCTCACAATGCATCCAAATTTTACCAAATAATTCTACTTTTTCCACAAGATAACATCTCAATATCTCTGAGATAACCAATAACAATATTGACATCACCTTCAACCTGAAATATCAAAGTCAAAGCCTTGCAAATTTACATTTCATCACTTTGACTGCCATGTAGCTAGCTAGCTCATCTCTTGGTAGCCTAGCTAGCTCACTCCTTGGTAGCTAGCTAGCTCACTTCTTGCCTAGTTAGCTAGCTCACCCTTTGGTAGCTAGCTAGCTCACTTCTTGCCTAGTTAGCTAGCTCACTCCTTGGTAGCTAGCTAGATCACCTCTTGGTAGCCTAGCTAGCTCACCCTTTGGTAGCTAGCTAGCTCACCTCTTGGTAGCCTAGCTAGCTCACCCTTTGGTAGCTAGCTAGCTCACTTCTTGCCTAGCTAGCTACCTCACTCCTTGGAACTAAAACAATGAATTCTCAAGCTGAGATGTTATCGAAAGTCAATTTTAATAGGCATCGTAAATTTCAATGAGGTTAGAAAAGTAACTATTACAACTTTCAAGTTTATTGTAGTTAAAAATTTCCTAAAATCAGAGTTTTGGTCTCGTAAACGATTTTAGGAGTTTTGACTGGCGGAGTCAACGTGTTAAGAAAGAACCAACATCCCAATAGAAGATTAACATCGAAAAAGCAACAAACTAGTCTAAGAAACTAGCATTAATCTTCAAACCATAGAAAATCGAAGGAATTGCAGCAGAAAATAAACTGACAAATATGTGACTGACACCGATGGTTGCAACATTTTTGCAAAAATTGCACAGAATGGCTCGCTGGAAAGTTGTTGGTGATCGATCGACACAGTGTCGTTATCATTAATAAGCAGGATCCAACTCGAGCTTCTCGATGACGCGGTTCCCGGGTCTCCAGAGGTGTCTCGGAAGTTACGAAACTGCTCTTTACCCACCGAATGATCCCGAGAAACTTCCCCCCACTGGATAGGGGCACGGATTCCACGGGGAGTGTTGCGAGTATCGCGGCCGGTCGAAAGAGGGCGCACGTAATAAATAAGCGAGTAAACATTCGAACGCCTCCTCTTTCGTGGCACGTGACTCGCGGACATTTTGCGATCTCGAGCATCCGGAGCATTTCATTTTGACCTTGTTGACTCTGTTTCGTAACGGGTTCGACCAACGTATGCATTTATGCAAGAAAAATATGCAAAATACGCGAATAATACCTTCGATATATATAATATCGTTTACCGCGATGCAAATTGTCCGCCATTTGTTGAGAAATTGCAGCCCTGAGAGTTCTCTTCGTAAATGCTCCACAGAAAATAATAACTTTGTGCTTCGAGACGATTTTGGAGTTTTTATCGATCTGCCGTTCGATGTATTTAGAAGAAGCTTAACTGCAAAATTTCGAGACAATTTAATTTTTGTATAGTCGATTCGAGGGTCCATGAATTCATCAATAAACGTAACTACGAAATTATTGAAGAGGATTTAATTCATTTTTGACAAAGGTTTACTAGAATGTTTTGGTAATAACAATATTCTTTTCATAATTCTCTCTCTCCCCCTGATGAAATTTTCCACTTTCTCGGGTTCACTCGAACTCGATAAACAAAGCCATTGTATCTCAAGTTTCCGCCAAAGTGGATTAAAACTATTTTCATTGTTGGAAAAAAAAAAGAAAAAGGAGGGAGAGGGGGAAAAAAAAGGAAGGAACGAGATACCGTAAGCTCGTATTTCTCCATTCCTTACCGCCCCCTCCAGCGAAGTTTTGCAATTAATAAGTAATTTCACTTCACTTTATAGCGGGGGTAGGAAACTGTCATAAAAAGTTTCGAAGCCCGTTTCTTGCGCTTCGATCCGCGGCCGGCAAAAAACAATACAAATAAATATCAATGATATCGCCCGGGAGAATCGACGCCATATTTCATCCGGGAACTAATTCCCCTGTCTTCTCTGTCCCGATGGCGTTACATTTTTAAACCATGGCGCGAACGTTATCGATTACTATTCTACGTCCACCGTTGCAATATATTTCTGAGCTGGTAATTTTATTTACAAGAAAATGTTAATAACTGGGCTGCGGATGTTTGTGCATTTAATTTGCAAAAATGTAAGAAACACTTCAAGATACGAATAATCATCAAATAATTATTAAAAACTTCATTCATTCACTGAGAAAACCCCCATAAAAGTGGTTCAATTTTCAAACGACCATAACTTCTACAATAGTGAATATATTTAAATGAAACTTTTTTCTGAAGTAGAGCCCATGGATACCTACAAAAAAAAGTATTAAACAATTTTTTTATAGGGCAACAAACAAATTGATTAAAAATGAGAAACGAATTTTTAAGAAAAATCGACGAAATTTTCGAGGAAAATGAAAAATTTCAAATCGTTCTGGAAAAATTATTTTTAGTTGCAGGGGTCCATTACAATCATTTTTTGTGAATAGACATACCTCCGAATTCCTACACAGTTCCGAGAAAAAAATTCCTAACAGAAAATATAATGTCTCCCTAGACATTGATCTATTCCCCTTAAATTTTGCGGCGAAAAAAACTATCAAATCGTTCTAAAAAAATTACTATTAGGTGGGGGGATTACTTACAATCATTTTTGGTGAATAGACGTATCCCCGAAATCCTACCAAGTTTCGAGAAAAAAATTCCTAACTGAAAATAGAATGTCTGACTATCCGTTGATATGTTTCACTGAAATTTCATGGAAATCTTTAAAATGTCATAACTCCTGAACGGATCGGGCGATTTTAATGTTCAAAAATGCAAACGACGCGTATTTTGATACAGAATATGTAGAAATTCCAAAAATATTCGAAAAGTTGTACCTTAACCCCGTAGACTTGAGAAAACCCCCATAAAAGCGATCCAATTTTCAAACGACCATAATTCCTACAATAGTGAATATATTTAAATGAAATTTTTTTCTAAAGTAGAGCGCATGGGCACCTACAAAAAAGTATTAGACAACTTTTCTATAGGGCGTCAAACAAAATTACTAAAAATCAATAAACGAATTCTTAAGGGAAATCGATAGGGGGTAGGTGCCTAAATTTTGTCGGCGAAATTAAAAATATCAAATCGTTCTAAAAAAATTATATTTGGTCGCAGGGGTCAATTACCATCATTTTTTATGGATAGTGTTCTATTTGAAATTTACGTGATTTTGTAATTTTCAAATGTAAAAATTAAATAATACATGTAATTTAATTTTTTATTTGTAAATATTTCGATATTCAAATTTTAAAATTGAATACAATAAATTTCAATCTTGTTACCAGCTGCTCCCCCAATGCTTTTAAGTGTCTTATTTGAAATTTACATTAATTATTTTATTTATTATTAATTTTCAAGTGTAAAACTTAAATAATAAATATAATTCAATTTTTTATTTGTAAATATTTCAATAATTCAATTTTAAAATTGAATACAATAAAATTCTTATGAAATAGAATAATAAGAAAAAATATATTCATAAAATATTTTCATATATCCAGTGAAAATTATTATCATTTTGGTTTGGACTTAAAAAAATGTCGACAAAGGAGTACCTCGGATAAAAACTGACGTCGAGTCACATTCGTAAGGGGTGAAGAGGGTTAAAAATCGAACTTTAATAATTTAAGAATATTCACGGATTATTTCGATAAAAAAGTAGCAAAGTTTGACTTCTCTTCCACGACTGTGTTTGATGGGAATAGTCAGGCGCGATTAAACTTTCGTAAAAAGGAGTCGGGTGGCGATCAAACGGGGTGATAAAATGGCGGAGACAGACAGCGGGGATCGCGTGATTTCCGGGGGAAAACGTCGCTGAGGGTTTCCAGTAAGAAACTGAGAAGAGCAAGGGGGGATGGGGAGAGCACGAAAGACACGTTGTAAAAGAGCAAGGCGCGAAGGGATGAAACGGGGTGAGGCAAGGGAAACAATATACGAGACGTCTCATAGAAACAATGCACAGCGCCCGTAGATCACGCAAGGCACCCTCCATTAAAAATATTACGCCATCTTGGCTGCGTTAGCACCCTCCAACCTGCGACTCCGGTACCCGTGGTCGGCGCCCTTGGTCTCCCCCTCCTTCGTTTCATCCCCCTTTTCGCCGCGACAGGTCCGAGAGCAACAATGCCCCGGCCATTGTTCAGCCTGCATCGGGCTCGAAAATACGCGAGTCATGGTGATCATGTTTCGCGAACACGGTGAGCTCCTGCAGCTGTATCTCTACCACGTTTCCACCCTCTTTCGGGTCGAAAATCTACTGGAAAGTTCTCTTATAAGGGGTGGGTTGGACTTATTAATTTTTTTTCACGAAAATGGGTAGGATTTCGGGGGCGTGTCTGTTCACCAAAAATGTTTGTAATTGACCCCTGCAACGGGATATAATTTTTTCAGAACGATTTGAAATTTTTTTTTTTCCGAGAAAATTTAAGGGGAATGGGTGTATGGTCAGGCATTAGATTTTCGGTAAGGAATTTTTTTCTCGAAAATGGTCAGGAATTCGAGGGTATGTCTATTAACAAAAAATTATTATAATTAACCCTCCTAGCTAAAAATATTTTTTTCAGATCAATTTTGAAATTGTTTTTTCCCCGGTCGAGAAATTTCACACCTTCTCGAATTTTTTTCTAGAAACTGGGTAGGATTTCGAGATTATGTGTATTCACCAGAAATGATTGTAATTAACCCTCTTAGCTAAAAATAATTTTTCCAGAATGATCTGAAACGTTTCAATTTTCAGGGAAACATATCAACGTATGGTCAGACATTACATTTTCGGTAAGGAATTTTTTTTCTCGAAAATGGTCAGGAATTCGAGGGTATGTCTGTTCACCAAAAATGATTGTAACTAACCCCCCTAACTGTAAATAATTTTTCCAGAACGATTTGAAATTTTTTAATTTAATTTTTCAATAACTTTTCAACGAAGCCCCTAAAAAAACATCGATATTTCTAGATAGAGAGAAATCTGCTGGGACGGTGAACGCGTTAATAATTTTTCTATTAAGATTTCTATTAAATTTCAAATAAAACACTTAAAAGCATTAGGGGCAGCAACAAGATTGAAATATATAATTTGTGGTGCAAAGGGTTAACAAAATGGTGGAATTTCGAACCGCCCAAGACCTTTGTAATTAAGCGTGATGCAAAGTGGCGGTGCGTTGGGTCTCGATCAAAGTGTCTCGAGGACGCCTGCATAAAGAAGTGTCATTTTGTTGGCACATCGTCGCCATGACACTTTTCCGCAGCGGGCGTCCCCGGGACACCTGTTTCTAATACCTTCGGTGGCTACAGGGTTTCAGGATGGCCGAGGGGGGGTGGAAAGTGTGTCGACCCGCCTTTGTACGAGAATATACGGGGCTAATGGTTTTAGCGGGGAAGGAAAGTTTCGGTAGCCTTTGGAGGCGGCCGCGGCTCCACGAAGCCCCGTAAAAAGTATCCAACGGCAAAGCCGTGACATAATTCTACTTTACACAGGCGGCGACCACCGGCTCCCAACTACCGTGTCTCGGCTCCTTCGTTCCGCGGAAAGGACGATTTTTCAAGAACCGACAGCTCCCAGAGTCTCTTTCAATGGCGGCCACCACACTTCCGGGGGAAAAATGAAAATTTCAGGTCAAAAATCGCGATTTCGATTCACCGAGAACCCTCGAAAATCTTGATATCGACGGGAAACGAGAATTCTCGTTTTACAGAAATCTACGTTACCGACCGGGGAACGAGTATTCTCGTTTTGCGACGAAACAGTATTATTTGAGTGGTTCATTTTTATAGTTTCAAATGATTACATTGACCTGTATTAAATAATTGTTAGTTTAACCCTTTGCACTCCGAATTATATTTAAATTTTGTTTCATTTGAAATTTACGTTAACTAAAATATAGAGCAATTTAAACAAACAGAGGAACAAATAAATTCAATTGAATATCTCGTTTTATTTACACTATTGCTGTATTTTGTAATTTTCAAGTGGATGTCTTTGGTTTGGACTTGAAGAAAGGTCGACAGTTACACTCGACATAGGAGTCCAAAGGGTTAATACTAGATTTACATGTATATTTACTGATACCTTTCACGTTGACAATTACCTTAAAATACGATTTTTCTTTCAATTAGAATATGTATTTTTGCCATTGCATCAATCAAATTCAATGTACATTGTTAAAAAATAATATTTACGTGGTCTGCAATTTTAAATATGGAATCAGACATCTTAACACTTTACCGACCGGTAGCGGTTGATTAATCGGCTATCGGTCGGTAAGCGTTGGTCGGTAAAACAGTTGATTAATCGGCTATCGGTCGGTAAGCGTTGGTCGGTAAAAAAGTTGATTAATACGATATCGGTCAAACATATTGAATTTTCTCTTTATTATTCAACATCAAAATAAAAGAAAATAAGCATATTTAATTTTTATTTTGCTATTCAACTCAGAGGAAAAGCTTATTCAACTTTTCATTCATCATCAACAGATTGCAATTATTTTTATTTTGATGTAGAATACTTCTTAAAAAATTGAGAAACATATATAATTTTGTCTTTATTATTGAACTCAAAGAAAAAGATTATTCAACATTTCATTCATCATCAACAGATAGTCAATTTCTTAAAAAGTACATCAAAATAAAAAAAAAATAATCCAAACAAAATAAATTTATTTCCTTGTTATTCAACATCAAAATAAAAAAAAAATAATCAAACATATTTAATTTTCTCTTTATTACTCAACATCAAAATAAAAGAAAATAAGCATATTTAATTTTCTCTCTGTTACTCAACTCAAAGAATCAAGAAACTTCATTCTCAACATTCCCAAGAACCATTTGTGAATTTTACCCTCAACAAAATTTGAAAACGTTTAGGGGGTTCCCAGGGTTCTTTAAAATAAATTAACCGAACGGAATAAAATAACCTGGAACAATCGAATCGCGATGACAACGAGCAAAGGGTTTACCAAACGACCGGCGGAATTGTTTCGACGGAGAACTTGTGTGTAAATCGGGCGCACAGTAGTACAATTTACGCGACGAGCATTTCAACCGTAGAATTAAAGTGACTTTCGAGAGTGGAATTTCGTTAACAAATCGCCGGTGTTAGAGAAAGGGAACGAACCACAAACAAACTGAAAAGCCGATGACGTCAAAAATTGCTGCCCCGATTTACGTAAACGAATTTCACGCGAACAAAAAAAAAAACTTCCGTTTCTTCCCACTTGTCGATTTTTCCGTCGATTCTGACATTTATCGAATCTTTGCAGCTACGAATCGATTGTTTCGTCCATCGAGGCGTTCTTTTCGAGTTTCTCTTGGATTTCGTTCCCCTTTTTAGCCATTTTTGCTTTCATGTTCTTCTGTTCGATTTATTAACGAAACCAGCGATTTTCAAAATTTTCTTTTGCCTGAATTTTTTGTAATTAACAGATGATTTAAACGGAGTAATTAATTCCACTCATATTGTTTATTAACTGTTACAAAACATGAAAGTCTTTATTATAGTAATTAATTTGCCACATAATTTCTGGTTCATTTTCATAATAAATCACGCGTAAAAGAATAATTCACTTGACTCCTTCTAAGTTGTTAAACTTAATTACACCTTGCAACGAATTTATTACAATATTGGCGTTTCCTCGATATCGCGAGACACTTTTAGGCGTCCCACTTGCGGAAGTAATAAAAAAGAAAAATAAAGAAGAATGATCTCGCCAAGAGTTATTTATAGGCGACAGGACTATGATTACGGTGTTTTCACTTTAGGGGCCAACCGTGTCCCCGATAAATTTAATAATGAGCTCCCGGGAAGTTCGAACCTTTCGAAGTAAAAAAAGGTTGTAAAATGCAGAAATTTTTATTGACTTTTCTGGGGCATGGTTTATGCTTAAATATTTGATAAGGTGTGTTTTGCATGTAGGACGAGGCTCTTATCGACCAGTCGGTGAAACTTAATTTTTGAAAATTTTATAACCTTTTGCAAAGTTTCACACATTTGGGATTTATTATTAAATTTCACGAGATTACAATTTATTCGTGAAAAGTCACTCGATTCTGGTTATTCTTCGATTCTGGTCGAGTAAGTCAAAATGTGGGGAGAGTATTACAAATGTATTGACAAGATTCTCCCGATGAAAACGAGTACAAACACGATACCATTCGGACAATTTTTGATTATACGTAATTTAGAATTTTTCAAAAATAGGTTGAGTAAGCCAAAATCTGGAGAGGGTATTACCAATGTATTGGTGAGATTCTCCCGATGAAAATGAGTACAAACATGACATGGTTTGGACAATTTTTAATTATACGTAATTTAGAATGTTTCTAAAATAGTTTGAGTAAGCCAAAATCTGGAGAGAGTATTACCAATGTATTGGTGAGATTCTCACGATGAAAATGAGTACAAACACGACACCTTTCGGAGAATTTCTAATTACACATAATCCAGAAGTTTTCATAAATAATTTGAGTCAATCAAAATTAAAAGTTGTCCGAACCAAGTCGTGTTTGTACTCATTTTACTCGGGAGAATCTCCACAATACATTGATAATACTCTCACCAAATTTTGACTTACTCAAACAATTTTGAAAAATTCTGAATTACGTATAATCAAAAGTAGTCTGAACCAAGTCGTGTTTGTACTCATTTTACTCGCGATAATCTCACCAATACATTGATAATACTCTCACCAAATTTTGACTTACTCAAATCATTTTTGAAAAATTCTCAATTACGTCTAATTAAAAGCTGTCCGATCCAAGTCACGTTTGTACTCATTTTCATAAATTCAGTTCGATATTTTGAAACTGGCGAAAATGTATAATTCAATAGAAAACAAAATTTGTCAGTTCAGGGTATTTCTGAAATTTTGACCATCAAAAATTCATGGAAATTTGAAATAAATAAGTCGAAGCTCCAATTGGGGGATCAAATACCTAATATGTATTGTTAAAATAGTATTTAAAAGTCTTATTCTAAGAAAAAAATTGAGGGAGTTGAAACTGGGTCTTCCACAGTCAAGAATACCCCTTTTGATAAATTCGTGTCAGATTAGCGATCGATTAATGATAGAATAATTGATGGACGTGGAATATTCATCAGAAAATACTCCGTGCGTTGAATGTCCCACGGAACAAGAAGCATCCGCGACTGAGACGTGTCACGTAGGGCGATAGATGACAAGCGCAGAGACACATGCGGGAGACACCTAAACACCTGCAAAGACAACGCGTATGATGGACAGTGTCACCTGGACGCGAGAATAGAACGGAGACAAGGATCACGCTGAGAAGATGGACCCTCTAGCCCCCAGAGGCGATGTTCCTAACTTATGGACGCGTTAATTATACTGCAATTTACAGCCCTCCTCCCACATTGTTCATTGACTAGATCCACACGGTAAAATGGCGCATTTCCAAAGGTTTCTCTAACGACAGTTTCGTGTGTCCTCGTTGAGCCTGGAATAAATTTCTCCAGCGTCGAATCACCTCCGTTAATCGTGACAATTTAATCGATCGAGACTTGGGTCGTCAGCTGGCGTATAATTCGAGCAGAAATTGCGAACTCTCCTTAGGAATTAACTAGCAAATCTCTCGAAATTATTTTCAGCGAAATTTTAACCGAATAAATTTTAATATTGTTAAATATTATTGGTTAGGTATATACAGTTGGGGGTAGTTGACTTAGCAAAAAAAAAGCAATTAATTTTCTAAATATCAGTGAAGACCATTTCTTCAATTCACCCAGTCGTGAAGGGTATTTTGAGCAAGTTTTAAATTTTTCCAACATCGTGGATTTGAACAAGTGAAACTGCCTAATCGAGACACGTGTTTAGGTAAAAAGAACCATCGACTGATAGAATGAATTAGGTCTGTCTGGGAAATGTCGTTTGGAATTCGCTCGCGACGGGAACGAAAGAATGTTTTTCGCGCTTTTGTACGCGTGTTCCGCGTACGGGGAAGAAGAAGAAAAAAGAAGAGTTGAAAAACGCTGCCGGGGTCTCCGCGGGGCGAAATTATGAAAATATTAAGGGCACAGCGAGCCACTCGTTAAAAAGTAATTGCGCGAACTGCTCCGCAATAACTGAATATGGAAGAGCGAACTCCGGGATTCGCGCTGAACCAAAGAGCGCCTCTGCTTTCTTTAGCCTCTGCTGAAAATTACCGCGCCCGCTTGGTTTTCATATATTCAGCCGGCAGACGTAGAAACACGGCTCCCCTTGGTCATAAGGAACCACACTGGGTTCTAGAGGTCCGCCATCTTTCTCTCTCTTTCCCGCCAAACAATCTTTTTTAGTACTAATTTTGGTGAAAAAAATATCGTTGAGTACGTTATTTTGGACGTTTCGGGTCCAACGAGCTTCTTCAACGCGTTGAGTCCTTTAGGAGCTCAATATTTGATGTATTTTGGCAAATATTAGTGTTTTTTGAGTTTCAATTTTGAGTGAAAATAGGAGAACAATAATTGGTCCTTGAGAGGAATTTGGTGAGAGAGTTGTTTCGTGTATTAAAAATATGGGTACATTGTTACCTCGATGTATGAAAAAATTGCTACCTCGATTCATGGAAAAAGCAATTTAATATGTTGGTATTTTGATGAAAGGTATGGGAACAGTAACTCACATTTGACAGGAATTTATTGAGAGAATTCATATGCCAAAAATATGGATACAGTATTACTTCGATATATGAAAAAATTCCTACCTCGATTCAAGGAAAAAGCAATTTTATATATTGGTGTTTTGGAGTTTCGATTTTGATAGAATATATGGGAACAATACCTTGCATTTGACAGGAATTTATTGAGAGAATTCATATGTCGAAAATATGGATACAGTATTACCTCGATATATGAAACAATTCCTATCTCGATATATGCAAAAAACAATTCCAAATCTGACACACTACAGTCCACAAATTTGGTAATTCGTCTCTGAGAGGAATTTATACAGAAAAATGTTTCACATATTTCATATATTCATATGGATACAGTATTACTTCGATATATGAAACAATTCCTACCTCGATTCATGGCAGAAACTATTTCATATGTTGGTGTTTTGGAGTTTCGATTTTGATAGAATATATGGCAACGATAACTTGCATTTGACAGGATTTTATTGAGAGAATTCATGTATCAAAAATATGGATACAGTATTTCCTCGACATAAGAAACAATTCTACCTCGATATATGCAAGAAACAATTCCAAATCTGATACATTACAGTCTAATAGTTTATAACTCGTTTCTGAGACGAATTTGTTGAAAAAATTGTTTCACATATTTCATATATTCATATGGATACAATATTACGTCAATATATAAAACAATTGCTACCTCGATATATGCAAGAAACACTTCAAATCTGATACACTACAGTCTAATAGTTTGGTAACTCATTTCTGATAGCTCATTAGCTGAGAGGAATTTGTTGAGAAAGTTATTCCATATATTTCATATATTGTAATAGATACAGTATTACCTCGATATATGCAAAAAACAATTCCAAATCTGATACACTACAGTCTACAAATTTGGTAACTCGTTTCTGAGAGGAATTTGTTGAGAAAGTTGTTTCACATATGGGTACAGTATTACCTCGATATATGAAACAATTCCTACCTCGATATATGCAAGAAACACTTCCAAATCTGATACACTACAGTCTACAAATTTGGTAACTCGTTTCTGAGAGGAATTTGTTGAGAAAGTTGTTTCACATATGGGTACAGTATTACCTCGATATATGAAACAATTCCTACCTCGATATATGCAAGAAACAATTCCAAATCTGTTACACTCCAGTCTACAAATTTGGTAACTCGTTTCTGAGAGAAATTTGTTAAAAAAATTGTTTCACATATTTCATATATTCATATGGATACAGTATTACCTCGATATATGCAACAATTCCTACCTCGATATATGCAAAAAACACTTCCAAACCTGATACACTAAAATCTAAAAGTTTCGTAACATATTTCCGAACAAAACTTGACATTTTTATCATTCCTCCGGTCATTTAGAAGAAATTAAAGATATAAATAAACATAATCCTCAAAATTTGAAAGTTACCCAATGAAAGCTAGTAATTTCGACGATAAAAAAATTGAATAAACCAAATATCGATGCAACAAAAGGTGACCACAGTCTGTGTGCCTACTCACCGCATTGTTAGTATGTGTCTGATCCGTCTTGAGCTCCCGATGATTGCTAAATTGTACGTAGACTGCTCTGCCACGGAGCTGGGCGATGCAGGAGGCATAGTAGCTCACCATCGTTGCCGCAGCATTCTCATCCGCCATTTCCAAAAATGCCTGCAACAGGAAACACGGAAACCCTCTTTCATCCATCCAACAATACCACATTCTAACTAATTAACAAACTGTACATTAACATCCCCAAAACAATTCTCCTTTTCATCCATCTTTTCCTACCTAAACGAGAACTGAGAATCTGACTCTCTGAGCTTCTGAAGCTGAGCATAAAAATCAAAACTGAAGCATTTGCAATCTATATGGGGAAGAATTTTTTCCCCGGCTCGTTTGGCCCCTGGAAACTACCCCTACGTTCTACGACAGTGTGCACAAACATTCTGCTATCCAGCGTCTCTCAATTTCTCCCCGCGTTCCTCCTTTTTCCGCGATCCATTCCAATCGTCGGCTGAGAGGAAACGCTGCATCTGCATCGTGCCTCTGATCCACTCCCCCCCTCCGCCCACACGGACCGTCTCTCGCCGCGCCATATTTCTTTTTTCCAGTTGGAATCAATATTACTTAAAGGTACGTCGCGCATCGGGGAGGGAGGGAAAGGAGGAAAAACGATTTACCCGGGTCTCATATTTACGAATTCAATGGCTTATTATTCGATCCTCGAGAGATACAGGGAACAGAATAGACCGGGGGGCGGGGGGGAGGGGCGAACAAAAGGTACCGAATTATCGGTAGAGCTGCTCGCGTTTCTGCCGCGTTACAAAGAACGAAGGGGTTGAATACTTAAGACGGTCGAAACGGAATTTAATAAAGAAAATTTGCCCCTCCCGGGACTTTTGACAAAAGATCGACAATGGCGCCCTCCACCCCCCGCGCCTGGAACGCGGCGATTATTTTATTATTACATTCTAGCCATAGATCGGTCGCCGGGAAATGCTGGGGGAAATACAACCGACCAGATTCGTTTTCTAATAAATTCTTTTCTTACTTTGTTAATTTCAGAGACGACAGAAAATTAAATTGTTATTTCAAACGGGGCTCGATCGATCAACATCGACTTTCGACCATTTGAACCCCCCCCCCCGGGGGGGAAATTTCGACGAACATTTTCGAAAACAATTTTCCGACTTCATAAATAAATAGCTAAAATAAATAACGCGGTTGAAAAATTGCGAGCAAACTTCGAATCGGTTCGATAAAAAGTTACTGTGTATATACGGGGTGAGACGAAACAACGCGATTATATTAAGGGAGAATTTTCATGTAATGGCGTTAAAACTAAAGTATTTAATTTTTTGCTTGAGAAATTAAAAGTTTTATTGTAGTAGAAATGCTTAAACTATGGGAAAATATTTTTCTAGTCCATTTTTCATTATTTTTTATTAAACAGAATTATTTAGTAGAGAAGAGACTCTTAAAGTGTAAGAAAATATTTAGTTAGTCCACTTTACACTATCTTTTATTAAATAATAGTTAAGTTTTTTAATCCTATTCAACGATGTAGCATTCATCATAGAGATCAGAGCACAACGAATGAAAAATTTTCTTAAAACAGGCTGATTTTCGCTGGTACTGAACCTATTCTAATCAAAAAATTAACTGAGATAAATTTACACGCTCAAATTGACTTCTAAATCTAGTGTTAATAATTTTAAGTGCGAAAATTTTTATTAGAAGTCAAGTTGGTCAAATTAAAATGTAGTGAGAAGATTGCCAATGCATTGGCAAGATTCTCCCGATGAAAATGAGTACAAACATGACATGGTTTGGACAATTTCTATTGTACGTAATTTAGAATTTTTCTAAAATAGTTTGAGTAAGCCAAACTGTGGAGAGAGTATTACCAATGTATTGGCAAGATTCTCCCGATGAAAATGAGTACAAACATGGCATGGTTTGGACAATCTTTAATTATACGTAATTTAGAATTTTTCAATAATAGTTTGAGTAAGTCAAAATCTGGGGAGAGTATTATCAATGTATTGGCAAGATTCTCCCGATGAAAATGAGTACAAACATGACATGGTTTGGACAATTTTTAATTATACGTAATTTAGAATTGTTCAATAATAGTTTGAGTAAGCCAAAATGTGAGGAGAGTATTATCAATGTATTGGCAAGATTGTCCCGATGAAAACGAGTATAAACACGACACTATTCGGACAATTTTTAATTACACATAATCGAGAATTTTTCAAGAATAATTTGAGTCAATCAAAATTAAAGTTGTCCGAATGGTGTCGTGTTTGTACTCATTTTAATCGGGAGAATCTTACCAATACACTGATAATACTCTCACCAAATTTTGACTAACTAAAACTATTTTTGAAAAATTCTGAATTACGTCCAATTAAAAGTTGTCCAAACCATGTCATGTTTGTACTCATTTTAATCGGGACATTCTCGCCAACACACTGATCACACTCTCACCACATTTCAATCTGACCAACAACATTCCAGTAAAAATTAAAAATGACTAACACGTCCACTGTCCATGCCTCGTATATGGTTCACACCACCGTGCTATTAGATACACCACCTAGAGATCGGACAGTGAACGCATAAACACCATATTTAGAAGTCAATGCAGCGATAATATTTCCTCCCCATTAAACGTTTATTCCATTTTCATAGTTCTCGCCGGGTTAAAAGAGACCCGGCCGCCTCGAATCGCGTCGCAATCGCGCGCAAGGCAAATCAATCCCCACGGTAAAAACGCGTATCAGAAAGGACTTCATTAGTCGAGGCTCGAAATTTCGTCGAGCTGGGAATGGCCACGAGAGGGGCGGGGTGGAAAAAAAACCCGGTACAGTTTGTTCGCGGAAATCGAGTTTGACGGGGACGAACGATCATTCATTCGCATTTCCATGGGGGTGAGGGGGAGGGGTCATCATTCTGCAGGGAGGTCTGGCCGCCTTTTGCACGCGCGCGCACACACACGCTCGAAATCACGTACGGGACCAGGATGAAATCCCACGCAGGCCGTAAAATTTGCACCCGGGAACGCGAAAACGCACACAGAAGCGGGAATAATGTGGCGGCCGGACGAGCACCGTTCTGAATTTAACGCCGTTAACTCCGTTTCCAGCGCTAATGACGCATAGAGCCGAGCAATTGGGTTTTCGTTCGAATCGAGGGGCAAATTCTACGCGTGGATTTCTACCCCCCAGGACACAGAGCGTCCTTATGTCGACGCGCGTCGCGTTTCGAGACGGCCAGGTATCGGGCTAAATCGACCAATGACCGTGCTATTGTTCCCCGATTAAACCTGCACTGTGAGATTTTGGAAAATGATCTATTCACCAGAGAGGGAGGGGGGGTAAATCGTGGATGAAAATCTGCCACGTGGGTACTCGAAATTGCAACGGGGTGGAATTTTGATAGAACGCGTTTATTCATTTGTCGTCTATGCATTTGCATTGATGTCCCCCCCCACCCTCAAACTACGCCCCTGGTCTAATCGTCCCTTTTGCCCGTTTCGCTTCGTCCAGCTTCTCCGACTCGTCATTAATATTTAACGGTTTCATTGTTTCCCTTGCATTATCCATATCCCACACGAAGTTGTTTCGTTTTGGACCCTCATACATATTAATGGCTTACGGGGATGCACTCTTAATCGCTCTCGAACCGTTTCGAGGAACAAACAATCGTTCCCAAGCCAGGGGAGAGAAGTTCCAGGGAAACAGTCGTCTTCGTCGCCAATGAGCAGAGAAAAATGTACAGTGGACGAAATTTTTATAACACTGTGATTTTTTATAAGAATTTATATAATTTTGATGATATGTTGGAAGGAATGGGAGAAAATAATTAAGGTGTAATGGGAAAAATTTTAATATCAATTACTTGATTGAGGCTTCCCTAAAATGTTATTTAAAAAAATATAAAAAAATTTCAAATCGTTTTATAAAAATTGATATAGCTAGAGGGATTAATTAGAATTATTTTTGGTGAATAGACATACCCCCAAATTCCTACGCACTTTCGAGAAAAAAATTCGAGAAAGTGAAATTTTTCGACCGGAAAAAAACAATTTCAAATTGATCTGAAAAAATTATTTTTAGCTAGGAGGATTAATTATAATAATTTTTGGTGAATAGACATACCCCCAAATTCCTACGCACTTTCGAGAAAAAAATTCCTAACCGAACATGTCTGACAACGCGTTGATATGTTTCACTGAAATTTCATGTGTATCTTTAAAATATCATAACTTCTGAACGCGTTGGACGATTTTAATGTTTAAAAAGGCAAACGACGCGTATTTTAGTGAAGAATATATAGAAATTCTAAAAATATTGAAAAAGTTGTCACTTGACTCCTTAAAATTAGAAAAACTCCATAAAAGTGGTTCAATTTTCAAACAGCTATAATTCCTATAATAGTGAATGTATTTCAATGAAACTTTTTTCTGAAGTAGAGCTCATGGGTACCTACAAAAAAGTATTAAACAACTTTTCTGTAGAGCGTCAATCAAATTTATTAAAAATAAAAAACTAATTTTTAAGTAAAATCGACAGGGGGTACATGCCTAAATTTCTCAACGAAAAAAAAAGTTTCAAATCATTCTGGAAAAATTATTTACGATCGCAGGGGTCAATTACAATCATTTTTGGTCCATAGACATACCTTAGAAATCCTAACCATTTTCGAGAAAAAAATTCGAGAAAATGTGAAATATTTTCACAAAATTAAAAAATTCCAAATCGTTTTGAAAAAATTGTTTACGGTTAAGGGAGTCAATTACAATCATTTTTGGTCAATAGACATACCTTCCAAATCCTAACCATTTTCGAGAAAAAAATTCGAGTAGGTATACAAATTTTTCGACGAAAATAAAATTTCCAAATCGTTCCGAAAAAATTATTTATAGTTAGGGGGGCTAATTACAATAATTTTTTGTTAATAGACATACCCCCGAAATCCTACGCATTTTCGAGAATAAAATTCAGTAAGGATGGAACTTTAAAAATTAATAACTTTTTAACGAAGCCTCAGTCAACAAATTACTATTCTCGATTTTCGTCTCGTTTCGGCCTCTAGAATCTCTCATTAAAATTTTTCCCAGGTATATGTGAAACGTCGATACAAGAATTTGCATAGTTTATTTATAAAAAAAAAATACCAAAAACGTTGTAAAAAAACGTGTGTTACGATAGAAAGTCCCCTTAATTCCGTAGAAACGAAGAAGGAACTCGAAATCCTGTAGTTTGCTTGTGAAAACAGGAGCTCCATTGGGCGTGAAAAATGTACCGTAGTGGAAGTTCGGAAAGTATACCAAAGAAATATTGCTACTTTCGAAACAGTTTCGTCCCAGTCCGTATAGCCCGTCGAGAATTTCGCTGCGTGTGAATAAATTTTGATCGAGCGTCTAGGAAGATGTGTGCGGACAAGGGGGAGGATCAGAGGAGAAGGACGATGAGCTTCCTCTTTTCTGGTCCACGCTCGAGGACAGAAGCGGCTTTTCCCCTTGATCCTTTGGGACGTCCTGTCCTGCAAAACTTCCCTCGCATTTGTATACGTTGCACACGCGTGCCAGCATACTCCGGTATTTACTATTTTTCCCCATTGTACACGTTCCTACTACTGCCAAGATCAAACATTCGCCGCTGCGAAGACCCTGAGTCTCGAATTTCGTTAGACATGCAAAAAAGCGTCGCGAGGGGCCAAACTAAAATGTGGTGAGAGTATTACCAATGCATTGACGAGATCATCCCGTGAAAAATGAGTACAAACACGACACCATTCGGACAATTTTTAATTATATGTAATTTAGAATTTTTAAAAAATGGTTTGAGTAAACCAAAATGTGGTGACAGTATCATCAATGCATTGGCGAGATTCTCCCGATGAAAACGAGTACAAACACGACACCATTCGGAGAATCTTTGATTATACATAATTGAGAATTTTTCAAAACTAATTTGAAACAATCAAACTTAAAAGTTGTCCGAATGGTGTCGTGTTTGTACTCATTTTAATCGGGAGAATCCCACCAATACATTGATAATACTTTCCTCACATTTTGATTTACTCAAACTATTTTCGAAAAATTCTAAATTACGTATAATTAAAAGTTGTCCAAACCATGTCATGTTTGTACTCATTTTAATCGGGAGAATCTCGCCAACACACTGATAACACTCTCACCACACTTCAGTGTGACCAACAACGTTTCAATAAAAATTAAAAATTATTAACTCGTTCACCGGCTATGACTCGTATATGGATCACATCGCCGTGCTATTGAATACACCACCGAACAAACTGAACGTCAATTATCGACGGGAAACGATCAATGAGAAAAATAGACGAATGATTTGCGTGGAAAGTCGTTTTCTGGATGTTTAGGTCCCCGCCGGGTCCAGGCGGTATTCCCACCCGAATCGTGATCCTGGATTACCACACGTATCCCCCCCCACCCCACCCACGCACCTTACCGCAATCTTCTCGTCCTGGTAGCACAGGAGCTGCCGCGTTCACCTTACGATGGCCATAAAGACGTTATTGGATCGAATTCCCGTGCCACGCCGTAAACAACCCCCCACAGCCCCGCGAACTCCACGCGTGGCGCGTGTGGGTGTGAGCACACGACCGAATCATCGACGAGGGCAACCTTCTCGATGTCTCGTTTATGGAATCTTTCAATTTATTTTTTTCACAGATTAAAACACCGAATTGAAGGGGGTCTCACGCTGTAAAACGCGTTTTTCTTCTGTTTTATTTTTTGTTTGGTGTATACTAAAAATGTGTAAAACGAGAATACTCGAGTATTGTATGAGTCGACTCATTTGGACGATATGCTTCGTTACAAGCAACTGCTTTCTCGATATAAGCAACCAGCTGCATAAAATTCTATTCACAGATGAAAAGATATTTAATTTGGATGGACCAAATTTTTCTTAATATCATCACGATATGATTCGTTATAAGCAACTGCTTTCTCGATATAAGCAACTAGCTATACAAAGTTATATTCACAGATGAAAAGACATTTAATTTGAATGCACCAAATCTTCCTTACTATTATCCACATACAATTCGTTACAAGCAACAGTTTTCTGACTCGAATCTATTCTGACAGTATGCTTCGTTATAAGCAACTCTCTATCCCTTCTCTATTTCAGCCACGAAATGCAGAGTCGAAACTAATCTTTGGTCGTGAATGAAAACAATGTTAAAAATTTCTGTTAAATTGGAAACTTTGGAGCACAATTTCAAAAACTATCGCCCTGTAAACAATATCGAAAGGGGGGTGGGGGGATCCCGTAATAATCCGTCGAGTCGGCTTTTTTCCACGAATGATGGAAACGTAAGCGTCCAGCCGCGTCTCGGAGGTCGCTGAATTAATGACGGGGGAGGTAAGGAGAGTTATTTCTGATTTAAATAAACTCTCAAGACCTCGTCTTCCAGTCGACGATCAGAACCGAGGACCGAGAGTTGTTTGCTCGAGGAGACGGGGACGGGGGATGCGAAACGGGTTTCCTGAAACTACGTTTGAACTCGCTCCCGCCCTATCACCTCCACCCCCCCTCCCCGCAACCCCTTCAATTTTCTCTCTCGTTTTTTTTTTCCGCCAGTCCCTTTAAACGAGAAACGCTCCAAGGAGGGGGTCAGGGGGAACGGGGGAGAGAAAGAGGGGGGTTGTTAACGTGGAAGCTCCTGGTGAATCAAAGAAATATTATATCATTAATAGAGACCCCAGGGTGCAATGGGGCCGAGTGTCTGCGTGGAGTTTCTCATCCCTGAGGCTCTTCCACCACAACAGGCAAGGAGAACCGGCGGAACCTTAGGAATATATATCTTGATAATTTGACACGGCTTATGTAGCGGGCGTAACCATTGTTTACGTCTTATAGGTTCGTTCATTCATGGTTTATGAGGATAAGCGACGAATGCAAGATGCCGTTTCGCGAACGGGGTTGAAAGGGATTTACAAACTTGCCCTCTTTCTTAGTTCGAGGCATTTGGCGTGTAAGTCCGTTTGGGGATGTTTCGTTATTTCGTTGGAGGGGGAATTGAAAATAATTATTGTACCGGGTCATTGAATTGTTTTGATTTTTTTATGATGGGTATGTTGGAATGAAAATTTAAATATTTGTTATTGTTGATATGGTTATTGTACGAAATATGTGTTAATGTTTTTACAAATTGAATGAGAATTGTGTCAAAATAGGTTTTTGGTTTTAATTATTCAATTATTTCTTGAGTTTTTAACTTGAATTATTTTGATTTTGGTTCTCGATATTGGAAAATATTAAATACGTATTAGTACGTGTTAATAGTTTTATATATTTAAGGAGATTTGAGTTCAAATTGGTTTTCAATTTTAATTATTAAATTATAATTTGTTGTTTTAATTTGAGTTATTTTGATTTCGATTTTTGGCATTAGAAAATATGAATCACGTATTACTACGTGTTAACATTTTCACAAATTCAAGAAGATTTGAGTTCGAATTGGTTTTCGATTTTAATTATTAAATTATCATTTGAGTCTTTAACTTGAATTATTCAGACTTTAATTCTTGACATTAGAAAATATGAAATACGTATTAATACGTGTTAATATTTTTAAAAATTGTGTAAGAATAGTGTTCAAATCGGTTCTCAATTGTAATTATTAAATTATCATTTGAATTTTTACCTTGAATTATTGTGACTTCAACTTTTGACATTGAAAAATATGAAATACGTATTAGTACGTGTTAATATTTTCATATATTTAAGAAGATTTGAGTTCAAATTGGTTTTCAATTTTAATTATTAAATTATCATTTGAGTCTTTAACTTGAATTATTCAGACTTTAATTCTTGACATTAGAAAATATGAAATACGTATTAATACGTGTTAATATTTTTAAAAATTGTGTAAGAATAGTGTTCAAATCGGTTCTCAATTGTAATTATTAAATTATCATTTGAATTTTTACCTTGAATTATTGTGACTTCAACTTTTGACATTGAAAAATATGAAATACGTATTAGTACGTGTTAATATTTTCATATATTTAAGAAGATTTGAGTTCAAATTGGTTTTCAATTTTAATTATTAAATTATCAATTGAGTTTTCAACTTGAATTATTTTTATTTCGATTCTTGACATTAGAAAATATGGAATACGTATTAGTACGTGTTAATATTTTTACGAATTGTAGAAGATTCGAGTTAAAATTGCCTTTATATTTGAATTATTGAATTATTAGTTGAGTTTTTAATTTGAATTATTTTTATTTCGATTCTTGATATTGGAAAATATGAAATACGTATTACTACGTGTCAATATTTTTATATATTTAAGAAGATTTGAGTTCAAATTGGTTTTCAATTTTAATTATTAAATTATCATTTGAGTTTTTAACTTGAATTATTCAGACTTCAATTCTTGACATTAGAAAATATGGAATACGTATTAGTACGTGTTAATATTTTTACGAATTGTATAAGATTCGAGTTAAAATTGCCTTTTTATTTGAATTATTGAATTATTAGTTGAGTTTTTAATTTGAATTATTTTTATTTCGATTCTTGACATTAGAAAACATGAAATACGTATTAATACGTGTTAATATTTTTACAAATTGAATAAGAATCGAGTTAAAATTGCTTTTTAATTTGAATTATTGAATTATTAGTTGAGTTTTTAACTTGAATTATTCAGACTTCAATTCTTGACATTAGAAAATATGGAATACGTATTAGTACGTGTTAATATTTTTACGAATTGTATAAGATTCGAGTTAAAATTGCCTTTATATTTGAATTATTGAATTATTAGTTGAGTTTTTAATTTCAATTATTTTTATTTCGATTCTTGGCATTAGAAAATATGAAATACGTACTAGTACGTGTTAATATTTTTAGAAATTGAATACGAATAGAGTTAAAATTGCTTTTTAATTTGAATTATTGAATTATTAGTTGAATTTTTAACTTGAATTATTCCCTACTTCGATTCTTGACATTAGAAAATATGAAATACGTATTAGTACGTGTTAATATTTTTATATATTTAAGAAGATTTGAGTTGAAATTGGTTTTCACTTTTAATTATTAAATTATCAGTTGAGTTTTTAACTTGAATTATTCCGACTTCGATTCTTGACATTAGAAAATATGAATTACGTATTAGTACGTGTTAATATTTTCATAAATTCAAGAAGATTTGAATTCCAATTGATTTTCGATTTTAATTACTAAATTGTTAGTTGAGTTTTCAACTTGAATTATTTTTATTTCGATTCTTGACATTAGGAAACATAAAATACGTATTAATACGTGTTAATATTTTTACAAATTGAATAAGAGTCGAGTTAAAATTGCTTTTTAATTTGAATTTATGAATTATTTCCTGAGTTTTCAACTTGAATTATTTTGATTTCGATTCTTGACACTAGAAAATATGAAAAACGTACTAATACGTGTTAATATTTTTATAAATTTATTAAGAATAGAGTTCAAATCGGTTTTCAATTTTAACTATTAAGTTATCATTTGAGTTTTTAACTTGAATTATTTTTATTTCGATTCTTTACATTAGAAAATATGAAATACGTATTACTACGTGTTAATATTTTTACAAATTCAATAAGAATTGAATTCAAATCGATTATTAATTTGACTTAGCAAATTATTCAATTATTATTTGAGCTATTAACTTGAATTATTTCAATCTCTATACTATAAATATTTTGCAATAAAAATTAAAATATTTGTTACTCCAGATTTTTGAAACTTTTCTGAGAATTTTTTTTTTAAATATGAAATATGTATTAATACAGTGTGTTTATATTTTTTTATACTCGGTAAGAATTGAATTCAAATCAATTGTCAATTTGACTTAACAAATTACTCAATTATTATTTGAGCTATTAACTTGAATTATTTCAATCTCTATACTATAAATATTTTGCAATAAAAAATTAAAATATTTATTACTGTAGATTCTTTACACTTTTCTGAGAATCTTTTTTTAAATATGAAATACACATTTATACAGTGTGTTTACATTTTTACAAACTCAATTCTCATCGAACTATCGAGTCCAAATCTATTTTTAATTTCACGATCGAGCGATTCCACCGCAAATATCCCGAAATATTCCACGCAAAGCTGCTACTCTATTAAATTATTCCCCAGGTTGAAATTGTTAACCGATTTCTCGTCTTTCACAAATCGAGCACTGAAAAAATTCTCCCGAAAAAAAAGGAAACAGGAAAAAGGAAGGTGATTTTCGACGTACAGATTTCCCACAACGCGTTGTATTCGTACGGTTCTTGTTTTCCACGTTCGATTGCGGATCAAATTTAACCTAAAAATTAATAAACGCCGCGGAGACTAAGAGGATTACCGCAGTTTCAGTTAAAGCTCGTGTTTCCGCGAGTCTACAATAGCACACGCACACGCGCACGGTCGCTACCCCAACACACGTACGAAAACTCGTTACGCATTATGGTTACCGGGCGAATGAAGCTGCTTATAATGAATCATTCGTGAGTCGCGAATGTTGTACCGATAAAATGTTTTACTATTCAACGAAAATCGCGTCTAACGCAAATAATTAATTCCATGCAACCTGGTCGAAATATGGATGTAATGATCCTGAGCATTTTAAATTTCAATTTAAATCACATTTTTCCAACAAATTCTCTCAAATTTTGAATATATACAGGAATACATTAAAATAAAATTTATGGTTTTTGGAGCATCACATTTTACATGAAAAGTGTCAAATTTGCTCTTTTATTCATCTATTTAAAAAAAAAAATTAAATTAAACTAAATTAAATTGAATTTATTAGATATTGAATATGTTAAACCACATTGACAATAAATATTCTGATTAATATATTTATCAAACTATTATTATAGTGATCATTGCATGTTTTCTCCATTTTTTTAAAAAGTAAAAGAAAATTAAATTAAATCATTCTTCATCTCTATTAAAAATAAAATTAAATAAAATTAAATTTTGTATTAAAAATAAAATTAAATAAAATTAAATTTTGTATTAAAAATAAAATTAAATGCATTAGATATTAGAAATGTTACATTATACTGATAAAGTGTCCACGAATATAGTAATTAATAGATTTATGAAACTATTATAGTGAGCATTGAATTTTGGATTTTTCTCAATTTTTTTAAATAGAAAAAAGAAAATTAAATTAAATCAATCTTCATCTCTTATAAAAATAAAATTAAATAAAATTAAATTTTGTATTAAAAATAAAATTAAATGCATTAGATATTAGAAATGTTACATTATACTGATAAAGTGTCCATGAATATAGTAATTAATAGATTTATGAAACTATATTATAGTGAGCATTGAATTTTAGATTTTTCTCAATTTTTTTAAATAGAAAAAGAAAATTAAATTAAATCATTTTCCATCCCTTATAAAAAAAAAAATTGAATTAAATGCATTAGATATTAGAAATGTTATATCACACTGATAAAGTGTACCATGAATATAGTAATTAATACATTTATGAAACTATATTATAGTGAGCATTGAATTTTAGATTTTTCTCATTTTTTTTAAAAAACAAAAAGAAAATTAAATTAAATCAATCTTCATCCCTTATAAAAAATAAAATTAAATGAAGTGGATTAGATATTAAAAATGTGTATGAAACAACTATAGAAAGCATTGCATTTTGCACTTAAAATCAAATAACTCTGTCTCCGTTAAAAAAAACAATGAAAAAAAGAAAATTAAATTTTTCTCCACCTCTTTAAAAAAAAGAAAATTTTATCAAATCCATTATTTACTAAAAACAATAACGTGCACCATAAATAATGAAATTAATACATTTATAAAACTATTATAGTGAGCATTGAATTTTGGATTTTTCTCAATTTTTTTAAATAGAAATACAAATTAAATTAAATCATTCTTCATCCCTTATAAAAAAATAAAATTAAATGAATTGCATTAGATATTAAAAATATTTATGAACACTACTATAGAAAGCATTGCATTTTGCATTTAAAATCAAATAACTCTGTCTCCGTTTAAAAAAACAATGAAAAAAAGAAAATTAAATTTCTCTCCATCTCTTTAAAAAAAAGAAAATTTTATCAAATCCATTAGTTACTAAAAACAATAACATGTACCATAAACAATGAAATTTTCGAAACTATCATTTCTCGTAAATAATTGTCTCTTCATTAACAAATATTAAATTCACAAAATATTGCAAATCAATTCATTTTTAGAAAATAAACAAAACAAAAAATTCTGGTATCTTTTTAGTCAAAATTCTCGATAATTCTCCACAGTATCGAAAACGAGTTCCAAGGGTTTAGGGGGGGGTGGTTAAGCTCTGATATCCCAGGGGTTCTCGAGGGACACGTGGAGGGCTCCATTGGTTCGATTAATTAATTAGCACCCATTATCGAGTTTCGCGACCAAGTCGAGTGGCATGGAGCCAGAGGTGGCAGTGTTTTCCATACCCTCGAGGAACCCGGACGATGTAGAGCGAGACCGGAAACGAGAGAGGAACCCGGTGGAGGGGGCAGGAACACATAATTTAATTCGTCGAGTGCCATCCGGACTTTTTTACTTCTTTTTTTTTTAACTCGTTTCCCCGAGCATTCTCCTTCGTTCTTTCCCCGTGGCGTGGGGGTCTTGAGGACGGGTAAACAACCGACTGGGCCGCCTGCCATTAAGTTTTTCACTCCGTCGCATCGGCCACGATCATTGGAAAACTTTTCCCCTTCCTCTTTCGATAACCAAATACAACTGTTCATACCAGCCGGATAATTCGTATTCTTTTTTTTTTTTTTTGCTACGATTTACTTTTGGGACTCGTTAATGGAGTCGTTTATTATGAGAGTAGTGAGGTATGGTTTATTTAGAAACAATGGGCAGAATTATTTTTTATTATTTTCTTTGGTGGATAATAGAGGATGTAGTTTAGTTTCGAAACGATTGAGTTTGCAAATTAATAAAAAGAATGAAAAACAAGTAGAAATATAAAGCAATGGTCAGACACGTCTGACTAGTCGTACTTGATTCCACTTGTATTCGAGAAATATTCAATTTTTAATTATTATTGTCATTACAATGTGAGTTGTTTATGATAAGAATAATAAACTGTAATTGATTTGACGATTTTTTAATTTTTGGGAGGTTGGATAATTTAAAAACAAATGGGAAGAATTATTTTTAATTTGTTCGAATTAATCTCTGATATTTGAGACAAGGTATAGTTAGATTTCGAAACGATTCAGTTTAAAAATTAATAATAGAAGTAGAGTGTAAGTAGAAATATAGAGAAATGGTCAGACGTGTCTGACTAGTCGTACTTGATTCCACTTGTATTCGAGAAATATTCAATTTTTAATTATTATTGTCATTACAATGTGAGTTGTTTATGATAAGAATAATAAACTGTAATTGATTTGACGATTTTTTAATTTTTGGGAGGTTGGATAATTTAAAAACAAATGGGAAGAATTATTTTTAATTTGTTCGAATTAATCTCTGATATTTGAGACAAGGTATAGTTAGATTTCGAAACGATTCAGTTTAAAAATTAATAATAGAAGTAGAGTGTAAGTAGAAATATAGAGAAATGGTCAGACGTGTCTGACTAATCGTACTTGATTCCACTTGTATTCGAGAAATTTTCAAATTTAATTATTATTGTCACTATAGTGCATATCATAAACATCTTCTTTTAAGGAATATCTCATTAATGGTGTCTTTTACAATAAGAGTGATATAAACTATATTTAATTTGACGATTTCTAGATTTTAGTTTCATAATTAAAAAAAAAATAGACAGAATTATTTTTATTTTTTTCAAACTATACTCTGACATGTAATAGAAGATATAGTTTGGTTTCGAAAGGATTGAGCTTGACAATTAATAGCAGAAATAGAGTCCAAGTAGAAATATAAAGCAATGGTCAGACGTGTCTGACTAATCGTACTTAATTCCACCTATATTTGAGAAATTTTCAAATTTAATTATTATTGTCACTACTGTGTACGTATCATAAATATACCAACCCCTTAAAATACAAGAAATTTGATCTTTTGAAAATAAATTAACTCCATAATATTACTTTCTATTCCTAGATATAAAAATAAATATTCAAAAGCAGTAATTTATTCTAATCAATAATTCAAATAACGTTAGTACTATTTAATCAGTGTTTCATAAATATACTAATTGTAAACAAAACTTCGATCTTATTTTTATCCATAGTATTCCAAGGCTTCACTTCTATTGTATGCACTAAAGTATCCAATTCTTTCGTTTTATTTACTTAAATAATATTTATACATTATTCTAAAATACCACGTGATCATAATAGTTTTCTAATTTGTAAAAATATTTAAATACAGATGATTTGGTATGTTTGTGGTACGCGCTGTATTATTTATTTGTAAACATAGCCCTTTCTATGTATGTATTTCTATCATATAATTCCACATTAAAAAAAAAAAATGTATTGCACCTAAAATAGAAGTTGTCGTTTGGAATATATAGCATTCCAATTTTCTTAGAAACAAAGCCCTTTATATTCTCAATATCCTTCGAAATGAAGCCCATTCTAGATATTTATATTATACATAATTCCACATAAAAAAAAAAAATGTATTGCACCAAAAATAAAAGTTGTCACTTGGAATATATAGCTTTCTAATTTTCTTCGAAATGAAGCCCTTTTCTAAATAAATTCCCCATTAAAAAAATATATATATTGCACCCAAAATAAAAGTTGTCACTTGGAATATATAGCTTTCTAATTTTCTTCGAAATGAAGCCCTTTTCTAAATAAATTCCCCATTAAAAAAATATATATATTGCACTTAAAATAGAAGTTGTCACTTGGAATATAGCTTCTCAATTTCCTTCGAAACAAAGCCCTTTCTACATATCTATATTATACATAAATTACACATAAAAAAAAAAAATATATTGCACCCAAAATAAAAGTTGTCGCTTGGAATATAGCTTTCTAATTTTCTTCGAAACAAATCCCCTTCTACATATTTACATTATACATAAATTCCACATAAAAAAAGATATATTGCACCCAAAATAAAAGTTGTCACTTGGAATATATAGCTTTCTAATTTTCTTCGAAACGAATCCCTTTTCTACATAAATTCCACATAAAAAAAAAAATGTATTGTACCTAAAATAAAAGTTGTCACTTGAGATTTTTAATATTCCTCAAAACTAAGAATAAACAAATCGTACTAAAAATATTAATGATAGAAAATGAATTTTAGGTTAAAGTAGGTGTTTCAAAATGGCGTAGAGGAAAGTGTCCAAGGGATAAAAGGGGCAGAATGGGGAGCCCCACGGAGTGGCGCCCGATCGGCTTTTCGGCTTGCTATGACTTTTTTGACGGATGACAGAGAGCGGCGGACACGAAGGGGCCGAATAAAAATAGAAAGAAAGAGGGAATTGCGGGGCGAAAGGGCGGGAAAGGTCAGCGCGGAGTTTCCATCGAGGGCTTTTCTGCGGCTTCGATTCCCATTGGCCAACTGTGAGACAGCATTTTCCCTCCTCCCCCGGGAGACTTTTTCGCGTCCGTCTCTTATTCGTTACGTTTTTCACTTCCTCCTTTTCGCTACCAGCGTCGATCCATCCGCCGAAACTTTCCAACCCCAAACTTTTTCATCCCGACCTCTCTCCTTTTTTCTCTCTACTCCGGGGCTACTTAGATTGTGCCCCCGCCAAATCCCCGGGTCCGTGGAGTCGATCTTTGAAGCTAGGTTTAACCTTGTGGGAATCCACAGGGTCTTTGAAATCGAATCGAAAAATCAAAAAATGTACATACGTTGTTTTAACTCCATGTTACTATAAACGAGCCAGTTGGCTAACCCTTTGCAATTCCAGAGTATTTTATTTTATCAAGGAATTGATTTATTTATTTATTTATTTTATCAACTTTATTAGTATCAAGGACCAGCAATACCAAATTAAATTTTGTGATGTGAGTATTGAAAATAAAAGAATATTTCTCCCACAAAAATGCATAAATACTTGTAATTTAAATTTTATGCATTTATTTAGGAAATTCAATTTGTGTTATCATGAATGAAAATACCTATATCAAATTAAATTTTGTGATGTGACTATTAAAAGTACAAAAAATATTTTTTTTCCCCCCCACAAAAATGCATATATACCTCTAATTTCAATTTTATTTATTTATTTTTCTAAATTCAATTTGTGCCATCACAAATGAAATCAGCAATATCAAATTAAATTTTCTAATGCGACTATTCAAAATAGAAAAATATTTTTTCCCCCCCAAAAAATGCATAAATATCTGTAATTTCAATTTTATTTATTTATTTTTCTAAATTCAATTTGTGCCATCACAAATGAAACTAACAATATCAAATTAAATTTTGTGATGTGGCTATTGAAAGCAAAGAAATATTCCCCTCCTCGCCGCAAGAATGCATAAATATTTGCAATTTAAATTTTATTTGTTTATTTAGGAAATTTAATTTGTGTTATTACGAATGAAACTAGCAATATTAAATTTTGTAATGTGAGTATTGAAAGTACGAAAAATATTTTTCCCCCCCCCACAAAAATGCATACATGTATAATTAAATTTAATTCATTTATTTTTTAAATTTAATTTGTGTTATCATGAATGATACTAGCAATATTAAATTTTGTGATGTAACTATTTAAAGTGAAAAATATTTGTTCCCCCCCCCCCACAAAAATACATTGATACCTGCAATTTAAATTATTTTTTAAATTTAATTTGTGTCATCATGAATGAAACTAGCAATATTAAATTTTGTGATGTGACTATTGAAAAATAAAAAACAATGTTTCCCCCGCCCCCCACAAAAATGCATAAATAACTCTAATTTCAATTTTATTTATTGATTTTTTAAATTTAATTTGTGTTATCATGAATGAAATTAGCAATATCAAATTAAATTTTGTGATGTGAGTATTGAAAATAAAAAATATTTTTTTCCCCCCCACAAAAATACATTTACACCTACAAAAATTGCTCGTGAAATATTTTAAGGGTAAATTTCCCCAGTGGAGTCATTATTTCGACCACCCCAATTTCAATCTGAAAATTTAAATTTATCAATAAATAAAGTCTGACCATTTTTACAAAACAAATTTCACTAAATTTCACACAGACCCCCTAAAACCTCTCTTATTTCCTCTAATTTCCAAAAAAATAAAAATTTACCAAAATTCCAAAAATCGTGGAGTATTTAAAGGGTTAAATTTCCCCAGTGGAGTCCCCAATTTTAACTTGAAAATTTGAATTTATCAATAAATGAAGCCTAACCATTTTTACAAAAAAAATCTCGCTAAATTTCACACGAACCCCCTAAAAACTCTCTTATACAATTTTTTGTAGTCTTCATTTTCCACTAATTTCCAAAAAAATAAAAATTTTACCAAAAATTCCAAAAATCGCTGGTAGACTATTTTAAGGGTTAAATTTCCCCAGTGGAATCATTATTTTGATCACCCCAATTTCAATCTGAAAATTTAAATTTATAAATAAATGAAGCCTAACCATTTTTATAAAAAAAATCTCACCAAATATTACACAAACCCCCTAAAAACTCTCTATATGCAATTTTTTGACTCTCGATTTTCCTCTAATTTCCAACAAAATACAAATTTACCAAAATTCCAAAAATTTCTCGTTGAGTATTTTAAGGGTTAAATTTCCCCAGTGGAGTCATCATTCCAACCACCCCAAATTCAATCTGAAAATTTGAATTTATCAATAAATGAAGCCTAACCATTTTTACAAAAAAAAATCTCACTAAATTTTACACGAACCCCCTAAAAACTCTCTTATACAATTTCTTGACTCTCGATTTTCCTCTAATTTCCAACAAAATAAAAATTTACCAAAATTCCAAAAATCGCACATGGAGCATTTTGAGGGTTAAATTTTCCCAGTGTAATCGTTATTTTAGCGGTCCCAATTTCGAAAAACGCCACTAAGACATCGGTCGAGGAAAACGCGAGGCAAGGATATTGCCAGATTCCCTGCAGGAAAGCCCCCGTCAGGCGAGTTTGCTCGAATTTAACGCGGTCTAGAAACAGGCCAGGTACGGTACAAGCAACGTCGTGTCGGCGAGTCAATCTCGGTCGGGGCTAACTTTTCAATTTTCCATCGTCCAACTTCGTGTGTATGCACGTGCACAGGGTAACACGAGCGTTTCGACGGTGTCTGAAACGGGTGGGTGGATGAGGATGAGGGGCGAGGGGGTGGGAGGTGGGAGGAGGGAGGGCTGGTGTGTGCAAGCGTCGCTCAATTTCCTCAGTGACGAGCCAGGCCACTACCTGTAGACGGACCGATTTATCACAGCCTATAATTGAACGGAAGCAATTTATTAATCGGCCTCGCGCGCCAGATCGATTCTACGCCACTGGACATAGACGACCGATTCTTTTAATCCGCGTGTGTGCTTCCTCCGTGGCTCGCGGCCGCGAGAATAGGACCCTGGTCTAGTTTCTATACGACACAGGCTAACAGAAAATACCATTTCGTTCGATTCTGTTACGGCTTTGTTCCGTTGGAATTGATTAGATTTGTCACTGGTTGCTTGGAAACTTATTTTAGTTTGTTGGGGAACTGTGAGAGTGGGGGAGAATGATTCTAGTTGAGTCATCAATTATTTTTGGCCGATTTAGTGTGTAAGATTTGTTGGGAATTCAGGAATTGCTAAGTTGCTACTTTCGTTGCTAGTTTTGTTGCTAGTTTTGTTGCTAGTTTCATTGCTAGTTTCATTGCTACTTTCTTTGATACTTTCATTGCTACTTTCATTGCTACTTTCGTTGCTATTTTCGTTGCTACTTTCGTTGCTACTTTCATTACTACTTTCATTGCTACTTTTATTGCAACTTCAGTAATAAATTATTTTTATTTGATTTAGTTAACAGTATATGCCAGGAATTAAATAATAATTGTTTTGTTCCTACTTTCATTGCTACTTTCATTGCTACTTCAGTAATTAATTATTTCTGTTCGATCCAGTTAACAGTATTTGTCAGGAATTAAATGGCATTTAATGGAATTCAATAATAATTGCTTCGTTGCTGCTTTTGTTGCTATTTACGTTGCTACTTTCATTGCTACTACAGTAATTAATTATTTCTATTCAATCTAGTTAACAGTATTTTTCTGGAGTTAAATAGTAATTGCTTCGTTGCTACTTTCATTGCTACTTCAGTAATTAATTATTTTTGTTTGATTTATTTAACAGTATTTGTCAGGAATTAAATAATAATTGTTTCGTTGCCACTTTCCTTGCCACTTTCATTGCTACTTTCGTTGCTACTTCAGTAATCAATTATTTTTATATGACTTAGTTAACAGTATTTGCCAGGAATTAAATGGCATTTAATGGAATTCAATAATAATTGTTTCGTTGCTACTTTCATTGCAACTTTCATTACTATTTTCATTGCTATTTCAATAATAAATTATTTTTGTTCGATCCAGTTGACAGTATTTGTCAAGAATTAAATGGCATTTAATGGAATTCAATAATAATTGCTTCGTTGCTACTTTTGTTGCTATTTACGTTGCTACTTTCATTGCTACTACAGTAATTAATTATTTCTATTCAATCTAGTTAACAGTATTTTTCTGGAGTTAAATAGTAATTGCTTCGTTGCTACTTTCATTGCTACTTCAGTAATTAATTATTTTTGTTTGATTTATTTGACAGTATTTGTCAGGAATTAAATAATAATTGTTTCGTTGCTACTTTCCTTGCTACTTTCGTTGCTACTTTCATTGCTACTTTCATTGCTACTTCAGTAATTAATTATTTTTGTTTAATTTATTTAACCGTATTTCCCAGGAATTAAATGCCATTTAATAGAATTCAATATTAATTGCTTCGTTGCTCAGCAAGAATTCACAATGAAATACCTTTCCATTTACCACATAAATCATTATTAAAACTGAAATAGTATTAAAGTTCCCCTAATATTCTTCACCATTCTCAAATTTTAATACAAATTTTCCTTTTCCCCACAAATCCATAAATCACCAAAGCAAAAAAATAAAAAACCTTCCAACCTTTTTATACAACGTTTTTAGAATGTAAAATCGAAATTTACTGGGGGAATCATTGTCAGGAATGTGTGGCGTTGTGGTGAATCACTCCTGGGCGAGGGAACAATGCACGAATGGGTCTCGAGCGATCACGGTTGACGAGGTTACCCGGTTGACCGGACGAAAATTCGACGTCGTGGAAGGCAACCGAGTTAAGCGACAGGATCAATGCCGAGGTTAGACCGACCTGGTCTTAAGCGAGTTACTTTAATCCAATCGCAAACAGGATGAGATCCGATTAACCCGTGTTAGCCGGCTATTTCCAACGATCGCGACGCACGAAGCTTGCGGGGGGAGGATCTGTATTTTCCGCCAGCCTTTGCCGCGTTAAACATATTACTGTTCTCGGTTTTAATCGCGGCGGCACCCCTCCGGAAAATGCTCAACTTTTCCGAGGAAATGCGTTCTCAAATCGTTCTGAAAAAATTATTTTCAGTTGCGGGGGTCCATTACGATCATTTTTGGTCATTACGCATAACCCCGAAATCCTACGCGTTTTCGAGAAAAAAATTCCCTACCGAAACCATAATGCCTGACCCTGAAATTTCAAAAGGTACAACTTTCTCCTTAAATATGTCGCGAAAGAGAATTAAAATCGTTCTAAAAAAAATAGTTTCAGCTGTGGGGGTCCATTGCGATCATTATTGGTCATTACGCATATCCCCGAAATCCTACGCGTTCTCGAGAAAAAAATTCCCTAACGAAACCATAATGCCTGACCCTAAAATTTCAAAAGGTACAACTTTCCCCTTAAATTTGTCGCGAAAGAAAATTCAAATCGTTGTAAAAAAAATAGTTTTAGCAGCGAGGGTCCATCACAAGCATTTTTGGTGATTAGACATACCCCCGAAATCCGAACCATTTTCGAGAAAAAAATTCCCTACCGAAACCATAATGCCTGACCTATAAATGTTCCCCTGAAATTTGATGCAAATCTCTAAAAGGTCATAACTTCTGAACGAATTGAAGGATTTTAATGTTCAAAAATGCAGACGACGCGTACTTTGACGCAGAATATGTAGAAATTATAAAAATACTGAAAAATTTATTCGTTCACCCCGTAAAATTAACAAAACCCCCCATAAAAATGGTTCAATTTTCAAACTGCCATAACTCCTACAATAGTGAATATATTGCAATGAAACTTTAGGGGGAAGTAGAGCTCATGGATACCTACAAAAAAGTACTAAACAACTTTTCCATAGCGCGTCAAATAAATTTATTAAAAATAAAAAACGAATTCTTAAGGAAAATCGACAGGGTACGAAATTGAAAATTTTCAAATCGTTTAAAAAAAATTATTGTTAGGTAAAGGGATTCATTACAATCATTTTTGGTTAATAGACATACCCTCGAATTCCCACTCAGTTTCGAGAAAAAAATTGAAATAGTTGAATATATTTTTTGTCGAAAAAAAAAATTTCCAAATCATTCTGAAAAAATTATTTGTAGTGAGAGGGGTTAGTTGCAATAATTTTTGGTGAATAGACATACCCCCAAAATCCTACGCGTTTTCGAGAAAAAAATTTATCAGTGTCGGTACTTTAAAAATTAATAACTTTTTAACGAAGACTCCATCAACAAATTAGTATTCCTGTTTTTCGTCTTGTTTTGGCCTCCAGAATCTCCCATTAAAATTTTTCCCAGGGTTGTCCTAACACACTGTATAAATTTTGATTTTTGAAAATATTTAACAAATAAAATTAACTATAAATTTTTAAAATGAGTCACACTATAAATAAATCGAAAGAAACTGCATTTTCACACTTAAAAAAAAATTGAATCGTGCCAAAATCGTATATCTAAAAATTAATTTAAAAAAATGGAAAATTGTATTAAATATCGTGTTGATGAAATATTCTGAAAATTTCGAAATATCAATATCGTTATTACGGGGCGATTATAATTTACCCCGGTTTAATTGGCTCAACTATTCTCCTAATTCAATGACACTATCTGCCTCATCAAGCTCATCAAATATATTAACGTTTGCGTCTATAATAATCGAATATTTCAATCTACGTAATCTAGGACAGTTTAATTCTGTACGTAATGGGAACTATGTTGGATTTGCTCTTTAGCGATAGAACCACAATCTATTTCTATGCTGCTTCCCAGACATCCCGCTATCTCCTAACTGCTTTCAATCTGCGTTGTTACTAGAAATTGAAACAATACTGTGCCCACAAATCGCGAATTAATGGCGCTCGATTCCTAATTATTTAAATAATATCAATCGTAGCGAATCTATTTAATCTGGGTATGATTTTACTACAAATTTCACTGTCACAATAAACACTAGATTTACCAAAGCAATAAATATTTAAAATTACAAGAACAAGTAAATATTATTTTTTAACAATTTATTTCGAAGTTTATCTAATATATATTCTAATTCAAAGGAAAAAATTGCTAATTAATGGTACTCGATTTTTAATTGTTTAAATAATATCAATGGTATTAAATTCATTTTGTTTAAAATTTTAGTGACTTAGGACTAGATTTATGACAGCAGTAAATATTATTTTTGAACAATTTATTTTGAATTTTATCGAATATATTCTAAGATGTTCTAATATGTTCTAAAATATTCTAAAATATTCTAAAAATATTCTAAAAATATTTTAAAATGTTCTAAAATATTCTAAAATATTCTAAAACATTCTAAAAATATTCTCAAATATTCTCAAATATTCTAAAATATTCTAAAACATTCTAAAAATATTCTAAAATATTCTAAAATATTCTAAAAATATTCTAAAATATTCTAAAATATTCTAAAAATATTCTAAAATATTCTAAAATATTCTAAAATATTCTAAAATATTCTAAAAATAGTCTAAAATATTCTAATATATTCTAGTACATTCTAGTACATTCTAATACATTCTAATATATTCTAATACATTCTAATACATTCTAATATATTCTAATACATTCTAATATATTCTAATATATTCTAATACATTCCAAAACATTCTAATACATTCCAATACATTCTAAAATATTCTAAAACATTCTAATTAAAGAAAAAATGCATTTCAAAAATACATATCAATAAAAATATGTGCAATTGATAAATCTATTGTTAATAAAACATTTTCACACTTTAGAATCTTCGATATAAACGAGTTTTCGAGATCATACAATTGTAATTGTAATCCTAGCCTATTGCAATCACAATTTGGTAACTCTTGACCCCTAATTAGGTTACCTCTGACTGTATAAAACAGACAACCAAATCTACAAATAACTCGACATCGTCGAAGCAATAAACTGGATAATTTCAGACGTTTTGACAGTGGTTCTAACAATACACAGAATACGATCGTCAAAATATGAGGTTCCGCAGTCGGAATTTCAATTTATCCAGCGATAGTTCCATACAAATGTAAAAAAAAAAAATTGTTTACGAGCGACGTATGGGTAAAATCAAAGCACACACGCGAAAGGGACGAATTTTATTTTTGTATGCCAGTCGAAGACGTGACTGCAGAAAGCACGGTGCTCGTTGTCCGTAAAAGGGGACAGAGATACATAATAAAAGCAGGAGAAGGGGATTCAAAATAGAAATTGTTCGATTCTAAACGTACGATGTACCAGAAACTCTGCTCCGCCGCGGTAGCGAGGCATTCTTTTTTTTTTTTTTTTGGCACAAAAGAACGAACACATCCATTCTGATTCATGGAAAAATACGATACATTGAATTTGGTACGAGCCCCCCCCCACCCGGCAAACGAGCTCTGTGACCAAAATTCGAAGCGTCGCAATTATTCGGTAAACGACGCGCGCTCGGAGATCAGAATTCTCTGATTACATTTTAGTAACGCGACGCGTTTCTAGGTTTCGTTGTTGGGGGATGTTGGGGGAAAATAATGTTTATTTGAATGTTTGTAGATATTTTGCAAAGGATGGTGCAAAAACAAATTTGTGACTTTAGGTGAGAAAGAAAGCATTGGTCAAAATGTATCAGGATTTAGTTTAATTTAGAATTTATATTTTAGTAATTGTGTCTCTTGTGAATTCCTAGATTTAGATAAAAATACCTCACAATTTAGTTAAATTTCTAATTTACATTTAAATAATTGCATCTCTTATGAATCCTAGTTTAGATAAGAGGACTTGACAATTTAGTTGCACTTATAAATTACATTTAAATAATTGCATCTCTTGTGAATTCCTACATTTAAAAAAAAATACCTCAGGATTTAATTAAACTAGTAATTGACAATTTTAATAATTGCATCTTTTATGAATTTCTATAGTTTAGATAAAAATGTACGATTTACTTGAACTTATAAATTACATTTTAATAATTGTAACTCTTGTGAATTCCTAGGTTTAGATAAAAATACCTCAGGATTCAGTTAAACTTAGAATTCACAATTTTAATAATTGCATCTTATATGAATTCCTAGATTTAGAAAAAAATACCTCAAGATTTAGTTGAACTTATAATTGACAATTTTAATAATTGCATCTCTTATGAATTCCTAGGTTTAGATAAAAATACCTCACAATTTAGTTAAATTTCTAATTTACATTTAAATAATTGCATCTCTTATGAATCCTAGTTTAGATAAGAGGACTTGACAATTTAGTTGCACTTATAAATTACATTTAAATAATTGCATCTCTTGTGAATTCCTACATTTAAAAAAAAATACCTCAGGATTTAGTTAAACTAGTAATTGACAATTTTAATAATTGCATCTTTTATGAATTTCTATAGTTTACATAAAAATGTACGATTTACTTGAACTTATAAATTACATTTTAATAATTGTAACTCTTGTGAATTCCTAGGTTTAGATAAAAATACCTCAGGATTCAGTTAAACTTAGAATTCACAATTTTAATAATTGCATCTTATATGAATTCCTAGATTTAGAAAAAAATACCTCAAGATTTAGTTGAACTTATAATTGACAATTTTAATAATTGCATCTCTTATGAATTCCTAGGTTTAGATAAAAATACCTCACAATTTAGTTAAATTTCTAATTTACATTTAAATAATTGCATCTCTTATGAATCCTAGTTTAGATAAGAGGACTTGACAATTTAGTTGCACTTATAAATTACAATTAAATAATTGCATTTCTTGTGAATTCCTGGATTTAGAAAGAAATACCTCAGAATTTAGTTGTTTTTAGAATTTACATTTAAATAATTTGATCTCTTATGAATTACAAGATTTAGATAAAAATACTTCACAATTTAGATAAATTTAGAATTCATCTTTCTAATAGTTATATCTCCAAATTTATAATATACAGTCCAATAATTGCACCCCTCATAAATTCTTATTTAGTACAAAAATAAAATAAAAAATTCCCACCCAAGTCTGTGAAAATTCCCCTGAAATAAATGCACAGAAAATGGCGATCTCGATATTTCTTTCGACGATAATTTACCCGACTTTCCACGTCGAAAACACCGAAGTTCTCGATAATTAGATTCTCCCCGTTCGACGTGTATCGCAAACTACACACCGTACATCGCGTGTAATGTATCGAATTTAATGACGGATCCTAGGTAAACGAACGTAGCTAGGGGGCAACTCATTATTTCCTCTTCGTCGGTTGCCGTCAGGCGATACTTGTTCGCGTATATCGGCCGTCGTTAATTAATCGAAATTTTCAATATTATCGGCAATGTAAAATGTAAGCTCGTAATTCCGTCTTCTCTGTTATCGTTACGCAACTATTTATTCCCCCGTAATTAAAAAATACTCTGCCACGAAACAGCTAGTGGGTCAATATTCGACAAATATTCGCAAATAATCAATAAAAATTAAAAATCAGTGATAAAAACGGGTAGGAGATGATTCTACATGTAACAATAAACAAAAAAAGTAGAATAAAATTTTTTCGTTGGTGGCCTCGTTTTGGAGATAATAGACTTTAAAAATTTAAGTAGAAGAAACCAGTTTATGGTCAGACGCGTCCGACTTGTCGCAGTGAATTCTACTTGTTTTCCCAGGAAATTTTAGAATTAAATTATCTCGAAAATGTAGCCTCGAATGGGAAAATGTTATTCTTGCTTTTTTACTTAGTTTTTGATGTAGAATCATCCCCATATTTTTAAAAAATATATATATGTTTGTACAAACAATTTTCATCAACTTTTTGATTATTTAAAATAGTACAATTAATCTCGAAAATGGTGCCTCGAATCTAAATATATTATTCTTGCTTTTTTACTTATTTTTTTATGTAAAATCATCCCCATATTTTTTTAAATACATATATTCTAATATAAACAATTTTTACCTAGTTTTTGATTATTTAATATAATTCAGTTTATCTCGAAAATGGAGCCTCGAATCAAAATATATTATTCTTGCTTTTTTATTTATTTTTTTATGTAGAATCATCCCCTATATTTTTTATAAGATAAATATACATGCAAAAATAATTTTCATTCACTTTTCGATTATTTAAATTTCTTATTTAATATAATAAGCGTGAAAAGAATAAATATTGAATTTTTCCACGTGACTGTATAAAAATACAAGTTAGGCTAACGTTATAAGGGGATTATCATGCGTCTTGGACTGTTTTGCATTTCCTGCGAGCGAAATGCAGCCAGTTTCTGAACGGAAAAAACTGTTAAATTTCGAGGACCCGTGTGGTCCCGGGGATCGGTTAGAATTTTTCATTTCTCCGGGGGATTTCATACAATCGTGGCCTACCAGTGACTGAAAAACGGTATTAAATGTACCGACGCATGCTTCAAGCGGTCTGGAGTGGTTCCCATTGCGTCTGGAACACGAATCTTGGCTTCTTCGTTCGGAGAATTCGCGAGAGACTTAAAAAACTTCGAATTTTCAACTGCAATCCTCTTTTCCATCCAAAAACAACTCTACCTCGTCACTCTTTATTATCAAAAAAATATTGGACCATTTACAAATCATTAAATTTAAATAAATTTTAATATTTTAATATTTTAATAGAGATTAATTTCTAAAGGATTAATTATTTTTAAATTTAGTCAATTTTCATTAGAATTATTACTATCAATTATTGAAATAATTAAAATTAAAAATTATTTAGTTTAAAAATATTTTTTTAGTAACAAAAGAATATTTAAAATAATAATGTACTCAAAATATTCTATTTAAAAAAAATAAAAACTAATAAATTTAAATATAGCATTCATTTCATTTTACATGACAATAAAAATACTAAAATTAATTGAATTCTTGAAATAAAGACTTTTTTGGTAGCAGAAGAATATTGAAGCCATATAATAATGTATTTAAAATATTCTCGAGTTTCTCGGAACAATATGGAGAATTTAGAAATAAATGGCCGCCGTTGCACGTTCGCAAACATGAAGGACGACGTAATTCTAGGTCATAAAGTCACGAGGCATAAAGTGCAACCGTACACGCCGGACCAAAGCCAAGAGAATCCTTTAGCGAAAAGAAATATCGCGGTTACGATAACTCGATCTCGCTTAGCTTCGTGAAAATAAAAATAAAAAAACAGTAGAAACCGGAAACGCTTCGCCGACACGCGTCGTAAACCGACGTTTCCCAGTAATATAAACAGGAAAGACAAAAGAGATCCCTTCGAAACGTGAAACCACGAGAAATGACTATTTTTCACAAATCTCGATTAATAAGGAGAGGATGAGATTTATTTAATTAAAATTATAGGGGGTAGGTACTCTCTTATTATCTAGAAATATAATTTTAATGCATTAAGTATCGATTACCACCATGGCGTAATGGTAAAGCAAGAGGCTTCCACCCAGTGGGCCCGAGTTCGATTCCCACTGACCACGAAAGTTTTTTCTGTGTTATAAACAAGTTTTAATTGTGAAATTTATACATAAAAATAGTTAATTAGCTTCTAAATAAAGTGTATTTGTGATTATAACAATTTATAATGTTTATAAAAATATAAAAACTTGATATTGATGATCGAAGACATTAGGAATCGCCCCATGGTGGTAAAAATTGACATTTGACAGAGATATTAAAATTGTATTTGTGTAATAGATAATAATAGACATTAATATTTCTAAAATTCTAATCCTATAATGTATTACAAACAGTTCGAATGATTAGAAAATAGAAATTACACTTTCAACGGATTGTGAGACGACCTGTGTCGTTGGTGGCTCGATTTCAGGGGCTTGTTAATGGCAAAAAAAGATAAAATGGACGTTCGAACGAGACATCGGGAATATAGAAGAATAGATCCCCGGTTTCTACAGAGTGATTTCGATGCTCGTTAAGCCCCCCCATGTTCACCGTGACCACTTCAGATTTTCGCCTAACCCTTTAAAAATTCCGAGCTCGTATCACGGACGAAGACGATTCGAAATCCCCCCCAGTTCTTTTAGAATTTACAGAACCGAGACGAAACTCGGCCCGGGGAAAATTGAAGAAAATAATTAGAGAAACAAAAGGTCGTGGGAACGTGGAAATAGCGTGGAGTGAACGCGAATCCCGCGCCCCAAACTAACAACGTGCACCGAAAAATCGAGGCGAATAAAAAAAAATTTTAGAGACAATGGAAATTACGTTTACCATTTTGTAAAGTGAAAAATGGGATACCATTTCTAATTTTCAATTTTAACATTTATTAGTGAAAATTATAACACTGAAATTTATAAGCCACATCATTAAGTAAATTTTAATGCAGTTTTTATTTTTAGAAATCATTTTAATTTAATGGCTAACTTTGAGTATTTTCATTTTACTTTGTTTTTGTGTCAATTTTTTTTAATAAAATTACAACACTTGAATCACAACTTTTGCAGCTCAAATTTTCATTTGTTCAAATTATAAGAACATTTTGGATGATTCAATGGTGGATTTATTATTTTGCAATATTTCAAATTAAAGTATTATTTACAATTTTACAAGCATTTCTTCCTTCCATTGCAAAATAATATTGCAAAGTGCCGGTCACCGGTGACCACCAGTGACAATCAACGTGTTTTTAACTATTTTTAATTTTTAATTAATTTTTAAACTATTTTCAGCGCCATTTTAGCTTGAAAAAAATATAAAATATTATTCTCCACAGGGGTACATTACATTTAAGTGACGTCACTTGTCCCATTTGGCTATGCCCACCATTTTGTTTCGCTATACGAATCATTTATGCATTCATAACATATTCTAATCTGGAAAACGCATGCAAAATATACTTGCGTAATTAATATAACAATATTAACATTTCATTTTGCATGACTTAATAAATTATAGATACGTTTTGAATATGTTTATTTCACAATTCGTATACTACCAAACGTTTTGTTTTATGAATGATATGTGACAATAAAAGTTTGACAAATATTCGTTTCGAGAGTAACACAAAAGGGTTGTCGCGGTCGAGGAACGCAAAAAGTGGGTCGTGAATCAACGCCATGGTGAGTCCATATTTAGGTAAACGAGCTTGTTACATGCGATGCACCGGTGCAAATCGATATATAAACCCGCGGCACGCATCCCCCGCCCCTCCACGCAATTTTTTCCACTCCCGCCATTTGCATAATGGAAATTTAATCTTAATTTAATGCGGCCCGCTCGGCTACGTCGATGATCCAACGAATATCTTTCCATCCCCCGTGTGTACGTCCCTTCAATATTTAGGCAAATACTACGATTTATAAATCGAGTGAATAAAAAATGAAATGGGGGGATGGTGGATTTTTTTATTATTATTTCAGTTATTAATTGTGACTCGAGAAATTTTTATTTAAGGGGAGGAAATAGTGTTCTTGTTTTTGGGGGGATGAAAAACTACGATTTATAAATCGAGTACGATGAATAAAAAATGAAATCCGGAGGGGGTGAATTTTTTTATTATTATTTCAGTTATTAATTGTGACTCGAGAAATTTTTATTTAGGGGGAGGAAATAGTGTTCTCATTTTTTGGGGGATGAAAAACTACGATTTATAAATCGAGTACAATGAATGAAAACTGAATTTTTTTATTATTATTTCAGTTATTAATTGTGACTCGAGAAATTTTTATTTAAGGGAAGGAAATAATGTTTTTGTTTTTTGGGGATGAAAAATTCATTTTATGGAAGTATATTAATGTTTATAACAATTTGTTAGTCGACAATTTCAAGGAAAAATTCTATATCGTAACTTGATTCGAAAATTCCAAAAATTCGACTGAAAAATTCATGATTATTTATAATTAAAAAGAATTGCAAAAACTCGACTGAAAAATTCAGGGATTTTATAATTAAAAAAAATTGCAAAAATTCGAATGAAAAATTCAGGGATTTTATGGAAGTACATTAATGTTTATAACAATTTGTTAGTCGACAATTTCGAAAAAGAATTCTATATCGTAACTTGTATATATATATATCTGTGTTGAGTAAATGTAAATCTGTGTCAGTAAATTATAATTATAATTATAATTCGACTGAAAAATTCATGATTATTTATAATTAAAAACAACTGGCAAAATTCACGATTTTTTAAACGTCAATTCATTTTTATAATAATTTTTATTGTTATAATGACAAATTCGAGCAAGAATTTTATACGATAATTAATACAAATGTATAGAATAAATATAAATCTGTGTCAGTAAATTATATAATTATAATTAGGAATGATACCAAAAATTCTACTGAAAAATTCATGATTATTTATAATTAAAAAAAATTGCAAAAATTCGACTGAAAAATTCAAGATTATTTATAACTAAAAAAAATTGCAAAAATTCGACTGAAAAATTCACGATTTTTTAGATTTTATCGCGTGTAAATCAATTTCATTTTATAACAATTAGTATCGTTGTAAATCTTTATCAATAAATCGTATTTTTATAGCCGGACGAGAGCAAAAGTATCGACAGAGTACTTACCAGATTTTAGAAAAATTTTCCATCCTCGGGAACACAGACGTGAGTATCGATTTATGTAAAAAAAAATTCACAGAAGAATTTTGTTGTTCGAGGATTCCGAAATATTTGAAAATTGTTTTCCCCCGTCTGAGGGGATGAAAAATTTCGAAACCGTCGTTTTGTATCCGCCAGTGCGTAGAATTTAATGAACGGATGTCGCTCATGGCTGACGAGTGTTTAGCGCGATTTTAATTTCCCGCTAATTAACCTACCAGTCAGACACGCTCAAAGGAATCACGGGGGGATGCTCCCTGGGGGGTGGTGGGTGGGGGAGGAGGGGGCAGAGAAAAAAAAAACAGAAGAACGAACAGTGTAGACGAGGAACGCGGATAAATATGGAAACGTTGCAGTCGTCAGATTTCATGAACGAAGGCCAGAGGGGCGGAGGGGGTGGAGGGGTGGGTGGGTGGGGGAAAAAAGAATACCATGAACACGATAAAACGCGGATGCAGTAACCGAGCTTCCTTTCTGCATTAACATTTTAAATTCAATTTAAATTCAATTAAAGTTAGCTGCGCGCCGCTTAAACGATTGGTCAAATGCTGAAGGTTGGGGTAAATCGTGGGGTGAGACGAGAGTAGATGGGGCGAATCGGGGTTGCTAAGGTTCACCGACAGTGAACATTCGTTCCTAATTATGAACGCCTCTGTTCTCTCGTTTGGCTGTAAAAATACAATTTACTGATGAAAATTTATATTTATTTTATACAGGGTGTCCAGACAACCGTGGGAAAAATTGTAATGGGGGATTCTGGGGGCCAAAATAGGACGAAAATCAAGAATAGTAATTTTTTAATTGAGGCTCCGTTTAGAAATTATTAACGTTTAAAGTTGCACTTGTGAGACGGGAACTGTGCACGCTGCACACTTTAACTTCAATTGTTAATAACTTTTAAACGAAGCCTCAATTAAAAAATTAGTATTCTTGATTTTCGTCTTATTTTGGGCTCTAGAATCCCCCACTAAAATTTTTTCCAGGGGTAGCCTAAAACCTTGTATACTTATGGTTGTGAATTGTATTTGATATTTGAATTGTTGTAAAAAGAAGCTTACTTGTAGGCGGCAAAAAATAGTGAATTTTGTAATTATTTTATACATTTATATTGGCTATACTTTCGTGTAAAATTTTTGCTTGAATTAGTCGAATAACAATACAAATTGTTATAAAATAAAATCCATTTTGACGTGGCTAAAAAGTCCCGAATTTTTGGACTCGTTTCTAATCATAACGACCATTGTACACTATGCAAATTTCTATGAATTTTTTTTTTTTAAATAAATTAATACAACTATATTTACTGCATTGAAAATATTTTTTTTTAAATTCATACTCTATTGATACTTTTGTTGTTAAAATTTGTGTAGGCTTGGAGAGAGTCGTTTTCCATTCTCGCGGTGTATTTCCGTCGAATCGAAAGTTTCGTTAAAGTTCAAACATACCTAATTATAACGCGAAGCTCCGTAATCGCCGCGCGACATATTACGGTCATGTAGCGCCGGGTAGTAAACACTGTTGCACCACTCGTTTCGTGCGTTGTATCGTTCGAGAATCGCTTGCTCTATTAACACAGTTTAATATTAACTCCATTTACTATATTTAAAGCGGACAGGAAAAACACATTAATCGTGGCATTGCGTCGGTGCCGTTTCCCGTATAATTGAATAGCCATGCAACTTTTCATAGCTTTGTGCGCCGCCTAACTATGCTAATAACGTTTGCAAAAGAAACAATGTCGGGCAATTTAACCCAGTTCCTTTTATAACAATTTTTAAGAAATTCATTCACTCGTAAACGTTATTCAATTAAATTTAAATTATTTAACTATTTAATTCAAAATAATTGTTCAAATATATATTTAATTTTATTTAAATTTATTCGTACAAGAAAAGAATAAATTTATTGTAAAAATCTGTTGATTTTAATATATGAGACTTAACCTCTTAATGTACGATTTAATTCCAAATAATTGTCCAAAATTTATATTTAATTTTATTTAAGTTTATCAATACAAGAGAAAAATAGATTTGTTTCAAACATGATTTAGTTACCACTAAAATTACCAAAATAAAAACATTTATTAATTCTCTAATAGGAAATTAAATTTTCAAAAAAATCGACTTGGATAAATATTTTTACAATTTTTATTAAAAATCACAAGTAAAAAACAAGATTATTCATGTTATAAAATTATTCAAAATTTCAATTGCTAATTTTTAAGTTTGCTTCGACCCCCCCTCCCTCTCCAAAAGGATCAACGACAACCTGAAGGACCTCTTCACAGGCTCCTGGCACGCGTCCCGGGCACAATAACGATAAGCCCCTTAAAAGGCCCGCGAGTCTTCTTTGTGGAGTATCGAAAAGAGCACCGGTGGCTCCCAGCGCAGGGGGGATTTCCAGGGGAGATCGCCCGCGGGCAGAGACGCCTGGCGACCTCAAAGGTCGACGGGAACGATTCGAGTGCGAACGGTATCGAAAATCTGGGAGTCCTGGCGGGGGTCTGTTGGATCAAACAAAGAGCCTGTCCGCCCGTTCTGGTAACCAACTTAACCGGAAACTTCGAATCAAAGCAAACACAGCGAAAGTGCCCGCAGGGGTCAACTCGGCGATTCATCGTGAAACTCGATTTACTACCACCACCGGGCGCTGATGCCGCCATCGCGCCACCACCGGCATCATCCCTTGGTGTACTTCGTTGCGCGTACCGGAGCACGCCCCATTGTCATGTTGCAACAGTGCGCACCGTTTGTTTGCGTGTAATTGGGTAGCTTGGCCGCGAGCGTGCGCTGGCCTCGCGGTTCACGATAATAATGCGAGTTTCCTGGATGATCGAGTTACTCCAATTGTCTTAGGGGAATTGCTGGAACACCGATTACCAGTTTTCCTGAGCCCCAACATCCGTCTCCGGCTCGCCTCTTAATAGCTACTAATGTTTACGTCGATATTTTAAAAAGATCACGATTTTTATTTGCAAAATTAATAGCGTAAATGACCTCAAAATTGGTGCAGGAGTTGGTAGGAACTCGAGTCGAGCTATAATCTGTGAAGCGTCAAAGTAAATGTCAAAATAAACATAGAAGATTGCATAAATAATATTAGTTAATATGTTCGTTGGATAGGGGATGAAATGCCCTTTAAAATGAGCGGTCGAACGAGTCGATAGCTTTATTAGTTCCGGAGATATGAGGATTTTAGTTTCGAGTCGACGCGGTGGCTAGTTTGTTTACGTCCGCGCGGTCAATGAACTCTGATGGTCGCTGACCACACGTGTAATTAGGCCACTAGGCCACTCGATGACCACTGGTGACCACGAGGCGACGCGTTAGACGGAGACAGAGATAGTCGAATTAATAAAAAATGTCCCTTTACATAAATTGCGATATCTCGAAAACGGGAAGTCGGATCGAGAAAAACCAAAAACCAATTTCAAAGAGGAAGCTTTGCTGCTTCTAACGGCGGTTGAATTTTGAATAAAACACTAATAGTTTGGAAATTACAGGTAGTTAAAGTTTTAGTAATTTTAATACGTGTTACTGGATTCTTCACGAAGATATTACATCGTTTAATGTAATTAATTCTTGAACTATTCCATCTTTAAAAATAAAAATAGATTGTATATTATAGATGAAATACGAAATCCTACTTTTTTACAATTAAATCGATTATTAATCGGTCATCAATGATACTGAAGAATACCCAGAATTTAAAAATGTTAATTTTGATTCTCATATAATTAAAGATTATAATAAACTAGATTTACTTCAATTATAAAATAAATCTACATCACCTTTTGATTTAATTTTTGAACTATTCCATCTTTCTGGAATAAAAATAGATTCAATTAAGGGACGAGTTAAACAACTTTAATTTCAATATAATCAGAATTATTTTTTCAGAATGTTCAGAAATTTGTAAATTATAATTAAATTATTCTAACTTTATGGCTTGTTGTTGTAGGAATATGTGAGCAAAAAAAAATTCCATGAGAAAAAGAACCAAAAAGAGAGTTTCTTTCGAGTGCTTGTGAGAAAGATACAGTTACCAGTAGCCCTCTGTTGGCGACCGCGGGAAGCTCGCCCACGGTGTAATGGCGGAAAATAGAATTAATAAAATGCTCGTTTGATAGGGGCCCAGTCGTGTTTGTACGAGCCTGATTGCGGATATTTAATGCATGCGAACGGAACACGTGTAAAGCGGGTAGTAGAACAGGTACGATAATGCGGAACTTGGTTTGTTTATACCGGGGGGGATTAAAATAATGCATCGATGCATCGATCCGGCGCATCGAACCCTATAAAGAGATTTACCTCCTGGGCAAATTACATGTTCATTAGTTACGAATACACACGGTGTTCCCAGGCGTTCCAGATCGTACGAAAATATTATGTTTGCACGTAAAATTCCATGTTAATATACAAATTAACAAGCTATAATATCTTGACCCTTAAAAGCATCATTTTTTAATTTTTTAAAATCTGTTATATATAAATTACTATACAGGTTTATGTGAAAATATGAAAAAAACTAAGAAATGAATATGCATATATTTGTTTATTAATTATTATGAAATAAAGAACAGCTTGAATTTTTTTTTAATTTTTTCATATTTCGTTTGAATGGACGAAGTTAAAATGGCGTGCAGACAAAAGTAAAATTTTCACTACGATTATTAGTTTAATTACCAAATAGACGGTCGAAAATAATAACGGGTGTCATAATAGTTTAGTAAAGAATTAAATATTAATTAAAATTAAACAGATTGGCCTATTCATAGTTAGTTTTCTCGGTGAATCGGGATGGAGGAACCGAAGTAGGAACGCCTAAACTATACTGCGTGGATTAGCCGTCCCTGTGGTGGCCTTGAGCGGCCAATTAATTGAGTTTCGACCCAGTCGCTTACCACACGACGGTTCTCGTGTCTATTACCGCAATTCTGAGCCTCCCGAATTCTGCTCGCGATACGAACGTTCCACGGGAAATCATAATTATTAAGGACATCTAATAAATAAATTTTTTTTTACCGTCGAAAAATTTCACACCTTCTCGAATTTTTTTCTCAACGGTGGGTAGGATTTCGAGGGTATGTGTATTCACCAAAAATGATTCTAATTAACCTCTGCGACTAAACATAATTTTTTTAGAACGATTTGAAAATTTTGAAAAATTTCTCCACCTATTTGAATTTTTTTCTCGAAACTGAGTAGGATTTCGGGGGTATGTGTATTCACCAAAAATGATTGCAATTAACCCTAGCAGCTGAAACTATTTTTTTTAGAACGATTTGAAATTTTTGAATTTGAGTCCCATAGTTTGTTTATAAAAAAATACCAAACGCATTTTGCAGCAGAAAACATCCTAAAATAAATATTAATAACAGTCGAATTGTGTAGAGAAAGCAACCAAAAATAAAATGCACCGAAATCTGCGTAAAATAATTTTCGTTTTTTGCGTTTAAAAATTTCCAAAACGTCGAATAACAATTCTACGGTCGCGTTCGTTGAAATTTCGACACAGCTACATCGTAGACCATAGTTTGGAAATGGCTAGGCGAGCAGGAGAACGATCGATGGAAATGTTCGAGGACGGAAACTTGCGGGACAGCGATAATTACGCATTTTGCGACGATTAATATTACTTTGCGCCCGAATCGCGTGTAACGCGTAAATATTCGCGTACGTCAAATTAATACGGAGAATGTACCGTTACGGATCAACCAAATATTCCGTTGGCCGGGAATTATATTTGTTGTCAAAGCGCAACGATTTTCGAGCAAGTTCGACGAATGAAAACGCCGTTGCTAAATCAACGGGCTTTTCGATTCGGTAATGTGTTGTGACTCCGTTTTGGAAAATGAAACGATATTGACGTCGAACGGATAGCTAAAAATTATTCAGTGTTTTTACAGAAATTGGTCAGAAATTGGTCAGAAATATTGCTAGAGTTCTGTTGGATTGACATGGAAATTTCGATTTTCTAGTGGAAAATCATTTTTTTTAAAAAGGGAAGAATAAAGTTTCATTTAGTATGAATTTTTAATTTGGTAGCTTGTGGTTTGTTTGTATGGAGTGAGTGTCATTTGAAATGGATTGTTTTAAGTGAATACATGGAAAATGATTCACTGTGATTCACTGTTTGAGAATGTTTGTATATGATTGCTTGTATGAGACTGTTCCTCTATGATAGATTGTATGATAGTGTACCTCTAGGATTCACTGTTTGAGACTGTTCCTATATGATAGATTGTATGATAATGTTCCTCTATGATTCACTATATGAGAATATTTCTCTATGATTGATTGTATGAGACTGTTCCCCTATGATAGATTGTATGATAGTGTACCTCTAGGATTCACTGTTTGAGACTGTTCCTATATGATAGATTGTATGATAATGTTCCTCTATGACTCACTATATGAGAATATTTCTCTATGAATGATTGTATGAGGCAGTTCCCCTATGATAGATTGTATGATAATATTTCTCTATGATTCATTGTTTAAGAATGTTTCACTGTGTTTGAGACTTCCTTTATGATAGATTGTATGATATTATTTCTCTATGATTCACTGTTTGAGAATGTTTCACCGTGAGTGACTTATTTGAGAATGTATGTGGTTGACAGATTCAGAATGTTCCTGTATGATTGATTGTATGATAGTGTTTCTCTATGATTTACTGTCTGAGACTCCTTCCTCTATGATTGATTGTATGATAATGTTTCTTTGTGAGTGACTGTAAGAGACGGTTCTCCTATGATAGACTGTATGATAATATTTCTCTATGATTCTCTGTTTGAGACTCCATCCTCTATGATAGATTGTATGATAATACTTTTCTATAATACACTGTTTGAGAACGTTTCACTATGAGTGACTTATTTGACAATGTTTCCCTATGATTCACTGTTTCAGACTCCTTCCTCTATGATTGATTGTATGAGACTGTTCCTCTATGATTGATTGTATGATAATGTTTCGCTATGATTCACTGTATGAGACTGTTCCTCTATGAATGATTGTATGATAATGTTCCTCTATGATTCACTATATGAGAAAATTTCTCTATGATTAATTGTATGAGACAGTTCCCCTATGATAGATTGTATGATAATATTTTTCTATGATTCATTGTTTGAGAATGTTTCATTGTGAGTGATTTGTTTGAGAATGTTACTCTAGGATTCACTGTTTGAGACTTCTTCCTTTATGATAGATTGTATGATATTATTTCTCTATGATTCACTGTTTGGGAATGTTTCACCGTGAGTGACTTATTTGAGAATGTATGTGATTGACAGATTCAGAATGTTCCTGTATGATTGATTGTATGATAGTGTTTCTCTATGATTTACTGTCTGAGACTCCTTCCTCTATGATTGATTGTATGATAGCGTTTCCCTATGATTCACTGGTTGAGAATCCTTTCTTTATGATAGATTGTATGATAATGTTTCTCTATGTTTCAGTGTTTGAGAATGTTTCACTGTGAGTGACTTATTTGAGATTGTTTCTCTATGATTCACTGTTTGAGACTCCTTCCTCTATGATTGATTGTATGATAATGTTTCTTTATGATTCACTGTTTGAGAATGTTTCTCTATGATTGATTGTATGTGACTGCTTGTCTATGATGGATTGTATGATACTGTTCCTGTATAATTGATTGTATGATAGTGTTTCTCTAGGATTCATTGTTTGAGACTGTTCCTCTATGATTGATTGTATGATACTGTTTCTGTATGATACTTTGTTTGACAATGTTTCTTTATGATTGACGGTTTGGGACTGTTCCTCTATGATTGACTGTATGAGACTGTTCCTCTATGATTGATTGTATGATACTGTTTCTGTATGATACTCTGTTTGAGAATGTTTCTTTATGATTGATTGTATGATACTGTTTCTCTATGATGAATTGTATGATACTGTTTCTCTATGATTGATTGTTTGATACTGCTCCTCTATGATTGATTGTATGATAGTGTTTCTCTATGATTTACTGTCTGAGACTCCTTCCTCTATGATTGATTGTATGATAGCGTTTCCCTATGATTCACTGGTTGAGAATCCTTTCTTTATGATAGATTGTATGATAATGTTTCTCTATGTTTCAGTGTTTGAGAATGTTTCACTGTGAGTGACTTATTTGAGATTGTTTCTCTATGATTCACTGTTTGAGACTCCTTCCTCTATGATTGATTGTATGATAATGTTTCTTTATGATTCACTGTTTGAGAATGTTTCTCTATGATTGATTGTATGTGACTGCTTGTCTATGATGGATTGTATGATACTGTTCCTGTATAATTGATTGTATGATAGTGTTTCTCTAGGATTCATTGTTTGAGACTGTTCCTCTATGATTGATTGTATGATACTGTTTCTGTATGATACTTTGTTTGACAATGTTTCTTTATGATTGACGGTTTGGGACTGTTCCTCTATGATTGACTGTATGAGACTGTTCCTCTATGATTGATTGTATGATACTGTTTCTGTATGATACTCTGTTTGAGAATGTTTCTTTATGATTGATTGTATGATACTGTTTCTCTATGATGAATTGTATGATACTGTTTCTCTATGATTGATTGTTTGATACTGCTCCTCTATGATTGATTGTATGATACTGTTTCCCTATGATACATAGTTTGAAAATGATTCTCTACGATTGACTGTATGATACTGTTCCTCTATAATCGATTGTATGATAATATTCCTCTACAATTAACTATTTGAGAACATTTTAACATCATTCACACTTAAATATTAGCTATTAACTACCCACGTACTTTTAATATTGAATCTCAAGTCAATTTCCAGAACATCCAAAGACAACTATCACCAAAATCATCTCATAATTTTTCTACCCAACCCAACCCAACCCAACCCAACCCACCTCAGTCCTAGTAATTCCCACTAATTTCATCAACATACAAAGCAAAGGATAAAGTCCCCCAACCATTGAGAGGACCGAAAACGCAGCAGTTTGATCCCTGTGAAAGAGTGTTCGATATACCGCGGGTCAGGGGGGGGGGGGGTATAAATCGAGTCTCGTTCTGTATAATAACGTGCACACGTTGCATGGTACGTCACCGACGTGCACACTCGGTGGGGGGGGACGAATAAAGCTGGGCGGTGGAGCAAAGGGGGGGCGCGCGAGTGGGTGGAAAAACGAAGGGGGTGGAGGGGGGGTTGTGCCTTTGTGCTCGCCACCTCTGTGGAGTACGCCAAGCGAACGGATAATAATGGATAATAATGCCTAAATGGACGATCATCGGTTCGAATTCCATGAATCGATGATTCGATTGTTTCTGTTATTGCGCGCCCGGCCATCCGCGTCCAGGTCGCGAAGTGGGCCGCTCGTGCGGCACAAATTCAAATTCCAATCGTGGATCAAACGTGTTTTTGCGAAAACTGTGATACGCAGAGGCGCGCGTAAATATTGTTTGGGGAAAGGATTTCGTCCCGGTAATTCTACGCTCTGTTGTCGGATCAATTGGAGGACAAACACGGGCCACGGCTTGTTTCGCGCTTACATTGTCCCTTAAACGGTACCAAAGATACTTTTTCTGACGCAACAATGGTCGAAAATCGAGCGATATTGGCAAATACGAATTCTTTGAAAATTTGGGAATTTTTTAAATTTGAGAATTCTTTGAAAATTCGAGAATTTTTTAAATTTGAGAATTCTTTGGAAATTCGAGAATTTTTTAAATTTGTGAAAGCGTAGAAATTATAGGTTATACAGGGTGGTTTGTGCAATATTCTGCACCGTTATTTATTTAATTAATTTTCTAAGTCAATTTATAAAGTGTTCTGAAAAAAATTTTGTATTAAAAAAAGCTATGCAATGCATACCTATAAATTAGATGGTTAAACATTGTAAATTGCGTGGAGATTGTCGACACTTACTTGATTCTTGCCTTTGAGGACGAGGACATTAGTGACACGTCCGAAGGGTGCACCAAGATGGATGATCTCACAGTCTGACACCTCGTTCGGTATGTTTCTGATATGAATGACTCTCGACGGTTTGCCATTGTGGCTCTTGTCGAGTTTAACCTGCAACAGAAAAGAAATTTCGCCGTTAAAATTATATTTCATTCCACGGTACAGTTATTATACTCGGTAAAAATTTGGTTTTATACCGGGGAAAAATTTTAATGGGGGATTCTGGGGACCAAAATAAGACGAAAATCAAGAATAGTAATTTTTTAATCGAGGCTTCGTTAAAAAGTTATGAACATTTAAAGTAGAAGTGTGCAGCGCGCACGGTTCCCGTTTCACAAGGGCAATTTTAATTGTTAATAACTTTTTAACGAAGCCTCAATCAACAAATTGGTATTCTTCATTTTCGTCTTATTTTGGCCTCTAGAATCCACTAGAAAAGTTGTAAATAATTTGGAATTTTTCAATGCTTTAATTCATCTTAAAAAGTAGCATTGTCGAGAATAAAATTTTAATTATTAATTCAATTTTTAATTCTCAAGAATTTTTATTATAATTTAGGGGTTGAAACAACCCTCTGCAAAGTTCCCATTTAATTTAAATTATTATTCCAAAATTTACAATTATTAAAAATAGGATAGTTTTTCCAAAAAAAAAAATTCCTCATTTGCTTCATGAGACATACTTTGAAAACTCTACAGACTGACAACGTAAATTTAAAAAAAAAAAATACAAATTCGCACAAAACCAGTCCATCAATTATTATTCAAAAATTTATAAATATTAAAAATAGGATAATTTACAAAAAAAAAAATTCTTGTTTGCTCAATGAGAGGTGCTTTGAAAATTCCATTAAAGAACTATACACTGACAACGACTTCCAATAAACCTCGTGGAACTTCCACCCCCTTTGGTTACCTCTGTGCGTGTAAAAGTAACGAAACTTTTCGCCAGTGTATACATTTAAATCGAAACCCTTGTTGCCGGGGGCGGAATTTTCAATCACGGCTCAATCTAGTCGACTCGACTTGTCAGCCTCCCTCTTGCCTCGAACGTCGACCTCAGCCACCCTCTTACAGCCCCCAAATTTTCCCTTTCATTTTTTCTTACCTTTAAATTTCATATTTCTTAAATTCAAACTTCAAAAAATAAAAATTCTAGCAATGAGAATGAATTTTATTGTTAAGGAAAATTATTCCCTAAAAATTAATTAAAAAAATCGTCTTTATGGTTGACATTTTTATTTTTATTTCTAGAATTTTAACAAAATTACTCTAATTACAAAATATTAATCACCAGGTATTCAATTTATTTATTGCTTGTAGGCAGATTGCAAATTTTATAAGAAAATAAAAAAAGAGAAAATTATAAAATTAAAACAAAATCGAGCCATTCAATTTTTATTTATTCCATGTGAGTAAATTGAAAATTTTATAAGAAAATAAAAAAAGAAAAAATTGTAAAATTAAAACAAAATCGAGCTATTTAATTTATTTATTCCTTGTAGAAATAAAAAAAAAAGATAATTTGCCTCTAAGAAAAAATTAAAAATTAAAATTAAAAATTAAATGTGAAACAACGTGCTTAATAAATGGAACAAGTGCAATAGGCAGTTCCTGTGTGTTTATAATTTTCGTAACGTCGAGTGAAAGGTACTTTCGAGTATCAAGTATTATACCATTGTGCTTTGAAGAAATAATGAGGCACAGAGGAGAGACTGTTTCGTTAAAATCTTTCTTGGAGATCGTCGGTGAAATCGTATAATAGCGTATTACCGTATATTAATCGATAATCGGAGTGCAGGTGTATAATGCATAATGAAGACATCGTACATAATTTAATTGCACAGTGGAAAATTTCGTCGTCTCTTTAATCGATGCACGATATAATATATATTATCGTATCGAGTATTTAATTTGCCCCATTATGTTTCATTACTCGATCATATTCGATATTTAAATAGTAGACAAAAGAGGGGGATGAAATCGGCGAATTAAACGCTCTCGAGGATCCTTTAATATCTGCTATATCGATTCGAACTTTAACTTCGCGAGACGACGTTTGATAAATCGCTGGAAATATATTTGTAAGGGATGATACAGGGTGGACTTTTATTGTGGATGTCGACTTCCGTGTCACCTCCGCGCTCCGTTGAAAAATATTCAACGCCATATTGAATGGCCAGAGTACGATTAATCTTTCCACGAAACGTGTAACGTCAATTTTTATAAAATTTTTAACATAATAGTGGATGATTCTTAGTTCCCCGTTGCCAGAAATCCAATGTGAAGCATCAATAATCCTGTATTCAGTATGCCTGACCATGCTTGACCATGCTTGACTTTGCTTGACCATGCTTGACTTTGCCTGACCTTGTTTTTTTTGCCCCAAAAAATTTTAAAATGTCACCAACATATGTGTGAATAATCCCTGAAAATTTTACTGCAAAAGGTGTTATAGTTTCTTCACAAAAAATTCTCAAAGTTCAAAAAAATTCACATCAAACTAGCCTTTCAATTTAAAGAATAAAATTAGAAAATTTTCGTGTTTAGAACAATTAAAAAATGATACGTATGTTGTGCTCGAATTTTCCAGTAACTTTGCACATGTATTTTTGTCAAAGGTTACAAATAAAACGTTCTGTACGAAAGGTAAATACGTGAATATATTTCTGGTTGAGGCGACGTTGCATAATCGTCTCTGGTACGACATGTGAAAGGTTGCAGAGCTTGAATGTGTCGTTATTGCAATGTTGCTGGGACGAAATTTTGTTTACCAGGTCGTATTTAGAGAGGAAAAGTCGAATTTAACGAATATATTATTCGTATATTCGTTGCTCGTACTTTATGAAATGAAATTTAGATCCAACGATACCCCCTCGACGATTTAACTGGCTATGACGAATTAATGAAACTCTGTACACGACAGATTTAAAACTGATACGTCATTTATTTGTTTAATTTGTGGCTCGTAATAAAAAAGAATATTTTAGGAATGCATATTATTTATAAATTAGTTTTTCTAGCAAAGGGAATTTTTTCTGATTTTTTTCCATGATAGCAACTCTTGTTGGTGTGTAAATATATATAGCAATTGTTTCTGATTTTTCCCTCATGATTGCTATATAAATATATATATAGCAATTGTTTCTGATTTTTCTCATGATAGCAAGTCTTATTGCTATATGAATATATATAGCAATTTTTCCTGATTTTTCCTTATAATAGCAACACTTATTGCTCTATAAATATATATAGCAATTTTCTCTGATTTTTTCTCATGATAGTAACCCTTATTGCATTATAAATATATATAGCAATTTTCTCTGATTTTTCCTCATGATAGCAACACTTGTTGCTGTGTAAATATATATAGCAATTGTTTCTAAATCCCCCCCCCCCCCATGATTGCTATATAAATATATATAGTAATTGTTTCTGATTTTCCCCCAATATTGCTGTATAAATATATACAGCAATTGTTTCTGATTTTCCCCCCATGATAGCAACCCTTATTGCTCTATAAATATATATAGCAATTCTTTCTGATTTTCCCCTCATGATTGCTATATAAATATATATAGCAATGTTTCTGATTTTCCCTGATGATAGCAACCCTTATTGCTCTATAAATATATACAGCAATTGTTTCTGATTTTCCTCCCATGATAGCAACCCTTATTGCTCTATAAAAATATGTAGCAATTTTTCCTGATTTTCCCCCATGATAGCAACCCTTATATATAGCAATTGTTTCTGATTTTACCAACATGATAGCAACCCTTATTGCTATATAAATGTATATAGCAATTGTTTCTGATTTTCCCACCTAAATGATTGCAGCTACTGAATAACGTAACCATTTCTGCACCTTTTTTAATCCTGTCTGTTACGTGTCGTTTAATTTTGACCAGCATTGTTGTTAGGATGTTTCTCGACACGTTGATTTAATTGCTGACCGGTTCGAACGGAAACGAAAAGGGAGACGAAGTGTAGCGAGGAAAATGGCGATGTTAGGAACACGTTGTCCAAGCGCGAAGAGGTCCTCGAGGTTCGTTGACGGGAGTGGTTGAACGGTGCTCGAAGTCAATCTTGTTTGCTCCACGAGGGCGCGATTCTCGTGGCCTGCATCGGGCCACCTAACTCGCCCTTGCAAGGAAGGGAAACGTCGAGCAATTAAGCCTCTTCTTCTGCGATCGACAGCCACTCGTGGCGAGCCTCGTCTCGCCCTTGACGTTTCCCTAGCATCTCATTTCGTGGCCTCGCGAGTTCTTCCTCTGGACCTGGTGATCGTTAGATTAGACACGAGGGCTGTTCGAGTCCCTGGGAACCCTTAGAAGTCTTAATAAATCACGAATAACTTGATGTCTGACCAAACGTACACCTATTCCCCTTAAATTTAAACAAAAAAAATTCCAATCGTTCTAAAAAAAATATGTTTACTTCCAGGGGTCAATTACAATCATCTTTGGTCAATAGACATATCACCGAATTCCTACCCAGTTTTGAGAAAAAAATTCCTTACCGAAAACATGCCTGACTATATACACACCTATTCCCCTTCAATTTCTCAAGAAAAAAACACTTCAAATCGTTATAAAAAAAATAGTCTCAGCTGCCAGGGTCAATTACAATCATTTTTAGTCAATAGACATACCCTCGAAATCCTAACCATTTTCTAGAAAAAAATTCGAGTAGCTAGACAAATTTATCAACTAAATTAAAAAATTTCAAATCATTCTAAAAAAAATATGCTTACTTCCAGGGGTCAATTACAATCATCTTTGGTCAATAGATACACCCCCAAAATCCTACCCAGTTTCGAGAAAAAAATTCCTAACCAAAACCATGTCTGACCATACCCACATCTATTCCCCTTAAATTTTTCGCAAAAAAAATTCCAATCGTTCAAAAAAAAATAGTCTCAGCTACAAGGGTCAATTGCAATCATTTTCGGTGAAAAGACATACCCTTAAAATCCTAACCATTTTCTAGAAAAAAATTCCAAACCAAAAATCTGACGATCATATGATATTAATTGCGATCAATTATAATTAAAAAATGAATTTAAATTATTAAAAAATGGATGACTGTAACGATTCCCCTTTCCTCCTAGTAGTGGTACCTTAAAATCTGCTTTGACTGGGAACGTTAACAATACGCGTGGTCCGAAGCAGGTCACAGAGGCGGGGTTAGTTTCGACTCCACGTGGGGTCGGTGAATACCCTGTCCGAGCAACTTTTTCACCCCCCCTCTCGCGGTTCTGTCGACCGAGGTTAAGGGGTAGAAGAATTACCGCGGGATCAAAAGAAGTCGAGGGTTTAATTTCAAAGGTTAGCTGCCGGCCAGGGACTTCCTCTCGAGGCTTCCCCGCTATCCGAATCCACCTCGGGAGCCCACTTCAGAAGACTCGAAACTCATCTTCACGAGCTACGGGGGCGGGTGGTAGGGGGACCAGGAGAGAGGAGAAGAAACCGGGGGAGACAGTCGGTGGGAATATGGCTCCTACGGAAACCTCGTAAAGCTGCTGCTTATACGTGCTCCGGCGCTCTAAAGCTCCAGTAACGATAAGGAACGACGATAAATAGGAGTAAATTTTAGAGATAGGTGAGGAGCCGCTCGTGGAATCCTCGTAAAATAAACCTGGAACGATCTGCGTTTTATTGGAATTCAGCGCCGGTACTTGTTTCGATGCTTGGGGATCGATGTTTGACTACGCGAACTTCCGTTTAAGGCGATGCTAGAGCCCGGTATACTGGCAGAAATGTTTAATATTTCATTTCACTTCATGGCTTCTCCGCCTCTCGATCGTGTGGGTACACGTGTCCTGGCCTAAGATGACTTCGTTGCAAAATCATTTGCAGGTCCCCTGACCACCCAGTATCGTCACCCAAGTGTTTTTAGAGCCAGATGACTAGTTAAAGTTACAATTGATTTAGTTCAAATGTCTGCATCCACCAGTGTTCTCTCGACTTTCCTTGAACTGGTCTTTTCTATGCGTAGGTCCTCCATTTTTCTTCCTACATTTTTCTCAAGTCATCAGAAACACACCCACTTCCCAACTCTGATACCTCCAATTACTCAGAGTGTTATTAACAGTTGCGTCTGTAGCTAGGCTACCTGCCTAGAGGCAAAAGTGTTAATAACTTTTTAACGAAGCCTCGAACTTGGAAAAAATTTCGGAGGTGGATTCTAGAGGCCAAAACAAGACGAAAATGAAGAATAGTAATTTTTGAATTGAGGCTTCGTTAAGAAGTTATTAACACTTGCGCCTCTAGGCAGGGTGCCTAACTACGCAATTCCCTATCTACAGGCGCAACTGTTAATAACTCTTTAACGAAGCCTCAATTAAAAAATTACTATTCTTCATTTTCGTCTTATTTTGACCTGGTGAACCTCCCATTACAATTTTTTTCAGGATTCTTCCACCCTATATAGTCAACATTCGTAAATCTAGTGTCACCACGTGCGAATACGAAGTCTCTGATGATATGATCGTGCAAAGATCCAACGAGAGGCATCGAGATTTTTGTCCAGACTCAGCCATGGGGTTTCTCTTTCATCCATGGAAGCGCGATAAAAATTCTGTTCCTCTCTCTCGCTCCCCGGGCCGCGTCTTTCAGTCGCCCTCGTCGAGAATATGTCTTCCTTCATCCGAGCCGATAATTGGACATAATGGAGGCAATTCGCGGAAAATCGCTTGTAGGAAATGGGTACCCGTGACCTCCTCCCGCCGCCCGATAACGAGGGAGGATGCGCTCCGCCGACCGGAAGTCAACACTCCAATTCCGTTGGAAAACGTTCTGCCACGGTGAAACTTACTCGCTTTCTCGGTCGAAGGAAACAACGCGGAGCTCGGTTCCTTCTCTCTTATATTTTTTTTCTCTCTTTTATTTTACTATATCGGACGTTACGCGAAACACGTTTACGAGTTTCATCTTTTTGCGCTAACCAGCACGACTACGGATAGTTTACGCGAGGAGAATATTCTTGGAAACCGGGCACCAATTGGACCGGAGAAAAGGAGCGATTGTTTCGGGATTTACTGTTTCGAAGAATTTTCCCTCGAGATTTTTCCCTCGATATTTTGTCTCAGGAATTATTTTTCCAAGGAATGGTGATATTTGAGATCAATTTTAGGGGTGTTTTTATTTTTTAAGGAGCTTTTTTTTACGAATGGGAAGCATACTTTTTTTTGAGAATTTTACTTATTTTCGAAATTTTAAAATAATTTTGTTAGGATTTTAATTTGTGAAAAAATATAGACCATATTTTTATCTATTTTTTAGAATTTTTTCTGACAATTTTTCCCTCGATCTTTCACCTCAGAATTCATTTTCGAACGAATGTAGAAATTTCGAGAGAAATATTGTAGCTATTTTAATTTACGAACGGACTTTTTATTACCAATGTGGACGATACTTTTATCAAAATAAGAATTCCTCTCATCTCCGGTAATTCGCGCTTCTGGAGCCCAGAAAGGTCCCGTAGTACGACTCTGAAGTGTTTTATCGCGTCGATAATCTTTATATCATTGCTGGCAAACGAGCCCGACGGTTCTTAGAGGGCGCTGTAAATGAGGAAAACCATCGACGATGGTCGGGATCCATTATGCGGTCATACCTACTCGTTAAAGTAGACATCAACCTCACGGACTCCGCCATTACGAGTCCCACAATACGTTGAAATATTTCTCGTGATAAACATGTGACGATTATTTAACCAACCCCTCGTTTCACTGCACCCTTGACTACACCTTATACATTTTCCAACCCCATTCGATCGTACAAAACCCTCACACTCTCCCACTGTGAAAATAAAACACCATTTTCTATTATTAACAGTATTTTTTACCCCTCAAAATATACTATATTAGTCCCCTTTTAATAAATTTAAATTGATAATTTTATAAATTTAATGGGGCATTCTAGAGGCCAAAATAAGACGAAAATGAAGAATAGTAATTTTTTAATCGAGGCTTCGTTAAAAAGTTATTAACGTTTAAAGTTGCACATGTGAGACGGGAACCGCGCGCGCTGCACACTTAAACTTCAAACGTTAATAACTTTTTAACGAAGCCTCGATTAAAAAATTACTATTCTTGATTTTCGTCTTATTTTGGCCTCCAGAATCTCCCATTAAAATTTTTCCAAACCTAACTTTTAATTAATAATAAATTACAAGAAATTTTGATAGAAATTGCAGAGAAAAAGAATCGTTAAAATATGTAAACGTCGCGATGGTTAAAAGCAATGGGGAGACTGAAATTGACGGTACTGAAACGGAGGGTTGCTGGGTCACGTAAGGGCAGTTCGATCCTACCCCAATAATAAAAATCAGCTGTCGCATTATTCGAGGAGAAGTAGACCAGACGTGGTCTACGGAGAAAAGATTCCCATCAATATTGTCCTGTTTGTCCTGTTTTATCCCGTCCGGTGCACTCTATGCTACCCAACGGATCCTGCACTTACGTATCCCCCTGGCCTTTTGTTATCCCGCCTCAATAGAATTTTCGCTAACACGATCGAAAATCTGTCTGGGGCATCGGGGCTTCATCGAATTCCGAGCAAAAGGCGTTACGCAACAAATCTCGTTACGATATTACGGTTCTTGGGTCCTTCATTATATAGAACACGTCTCAGAACGTCGAATTATACTAATAAAATAATAATATTCATTTTACAAAAGCCTTATGCAACACGATATCTAAGATAAATATTCAATTAGAGGGCAAAGACAGCCTGTTGTGTAAACTACAGTCAAGTTTTATTAATAAAATAATGATATTTATTTGTTATAAAAATGCCTTATGCAACACGATATTTAAAAAAAATAAATGGTGTAAAGATTGTTAATATTAACTAGAAAATGAAGGAAAAATAATTTAATGATAGAAAATCGAAAGACTTCTAATTCATGATATATCTGATTCAATTTTTTTTGTGTATAAATAAGGATTGTGATCACACGTTGTCACAATGGTGGTAAATAATTTAAAAAAAATTCTCCTTACAAATACATCGAATTAAAATCTCGAAAATGTTCCAAGAGAGTTCCAAAAATAATTAATCAACGTGGTACTTGCAACAATTGAGAAAAAACTCTAACGTTTGACAACACGTCCAGCCAGAATCTGAACCGCCTCTTGCCGTAAGTTTCGCTCTTCAGGCTATTGCGCATGCCCATGGATCCTTCGAAAGTCGCCGTTTAAGCCACACAAAACAATCAATGAAAAGTTCGAAATGAAACACGTGTCGCGGATCAGTATTTCCCAAATTTCACGGACGCAGAAAGCACTGTTCGCGACGCATCCGAAATCAGGCGATAAATATAACTGGTGACGCGAAGAAACTGACGGCTGCGTGGCTGGTCGATGCCGCACGCCGACGTTCGGCCGTCTCCGCCGCCGCTCGGGCCTCCTCGGCCGCCACCGTCCCTCTCATTGGCTGGCCGACCAATATGGCGGCAGAATTGAACATTCCACCGTCGAAAACACTGAATTACGAGCTTTTGATCGAAATATTGAATTATAAACGTTGAAATGTTTCGAAACATTGAATTGCAACGAGTTTTTCATCGAAATATTTCCTCTAAACGCATGTTAAACGCATGTAGGTTGGCAAAATATATAATTTTTGCTTCAGATTGGTTGTGATAGGAATAGATAAATGAAAGAGTCTTCGAAATATTTAAATGGGTATAATTTTATAAATATTAAGCTTCCATATTTTTGCAAATGGGGTGTCGAAATCTGTTCGATCTCGATACAGTGAATATTAAAGGCTTCGAAAGCAGGGAAATTTAACTTTTATTTTGGATTGTTTACTACTATTATTATTATTATTATTATTATTATTATTATTGAATTATTAACGGAAATAACCCTTTTAGAGCAAAAGATGTAATATGTAAGAAGCTACAAATGTGGATTTTACATATCCAAAAGTTATTGTTAATAAAATTCTAACAAAATAAATTAATTAACAATATTTTTGCATGTGGGGTGTCAAAATCAGCCCAGTCTCGATACAATGAACGATAAAGGCATCGAAAAAAGTTTCAAATAATTATATTTTTGCAATCTGGTCAATGCAAAAGATTTAAATGGAGATAATTTGGAAAATATTGACTTTCTGGTGATTCTATTGTTGCAAATGGTTCGAAATCTGGTCGACGCGAAAGATTATGAGTGGAGAGGTGTTGCACGGTTCCTGTTACACGGAGCACGTGCCGCGACGCAACAGGCGACGCGGGGAGTCCCCCATTAGAATTCCAAGTAGGTTCCTGCTCTCGTCTCCGACACGACGTTCTCCGTGTCTTGCCCTCTCTTTTTCGCCCCCCGGGCGGCGGAACTTGTGCCCGAAGGGCACGTTTTCGTCCCCGGAGCCGCCGACAGGAAACCCAGATTCCTTTCTTTCGAGACATCGAGGTCGAGTTTCGAGATAAGCGCGGTCTCCGTGTCACCGGCGCGAGACGAATGCACTCGAGTGCATCCCGTTGGAAAGTGCAGGGTGAAGTTCCGGAATGTGTCTCTTTCGGGGAGATAGGAGCTATTTTTCACTCGGTTCTTCCATCGCTCGCCAAATGGACGTATCAGATCGTGGGTGTTGTGTTCCACTCTGTTCTCGAGGAGCTCTTTAACGGGAACTAGCAAAGCAGTTAAAATGACAATGTAATTTGTAATGAAAATTGTAGAATTAATAGTCGAGTGGAATTTTTGAAAAATTTAGTATTTTATGAGACGAATGAATAAATATTTATTTTTTATGTATTATACATTTCAAGGGTAGATTTTTGAAAATTTAGTTTTGTATGAGAGAATGAATTAATATTTATTTCCAATATATTTGAGGCTTTGTTAAAATGTTATTAAAAATGTAATTTAAAAATTTCAAATCGTGCTGGGAAAAATTATTTTTAGATAGGGGGGTTTATTATAATCATTTTTGGTCAATAGATAGACCCTCGAAATCCAAACCACTTTTCAGAAAAAAATTCGAGAAGGTGTGAAATTTTTCGACAAAATTAAAAAATTTCAAATCGTTATAAAAAAATTATTTTTGGTTGCAGGGGTCAATTTCAATCATTTTTGGTCATTAGATATACCCCCGAAATCCTGCGCATTTTCGAGAAAAAAAATTCCTTACCGAAAGTCTGACCAAACGTTGATATGTTTCACTGAAATTTCATGCAAATCTTTGAAATGTCATAACTCCTGAACGGATTGGACGATTTTAATGTCTCAAAAAGCAATCGACGCGTATTTTAGTGTAGAATATGTAGAAATTACAAAAATATTCGAAAAGTTACTCCTTAACCCTGTGAAATGAGAAAAACACCATAAAAATGGTCCAACTTTCAGACGACCATAACACCTATAATAGTGAGTATATTTCAATGAAATTTTTTTCTGAAGTAGAGCTCATGGGTACCTACAAAAAAGTATTAGACAACATTTCTGTAGGGCGTCAAACAAAATTATTAAAAATCGAAAACGATATTTCAAGGAAAATTGACAGGGGGTACATGCCTAAATTTCTCAACGAAAAAAAAATGTTTCAAATCATTCTGGAAAAATTGTTTTTGACTGCAGGGGTAAATCGCAATCGTTTTTTATCATTAGAGATACCCCCGAATTCCTAACCATTTTCGAGAAAAAAATTCGAACAGGTACACAAATTTTACGACGAAAAAAAAATTTTCCAAATCGTTCTGAAAAAATTATTTCTAGCTTGGGGGGTTAATTACAATACTTTTTGGTGAGCAGACACACACCCAAAATCCCACTCAGTTTCGAAAAAAAAATTCAAATAGGTGGAGAAATTTTTCAAAATTTTTAAATCGTTCTAAAAAAATTATGTTTAGTCGCAGAGGTTAATTACAATCATTTTTGGTGAATACACATACCCTCGAATTCCTACCCAGTTTCGAGAAAAAAATTCCCTACTGAAAATATAATGTCTGACCAAACATTCATTTATTCCCCTTAAATTTGTCGGCGAAAAAAGAATTCAAATCGTTCTAAAAAAAATAGTGTTACCTGCGAGGGTCAATTCCAATCATTTTTGATGAGTACACATACCCCCAAATTCCTACCCCCTTTCGAGAAAAAAATTTCTTACTGAAAATATACCGTGTGGCCAGAAAAATTTTACTGGGTGATTCTAGAGACCAAAATGAAACGAAAATCAAGAATACCAATTTCTCGATTGATGCTTCGTTAAAAAGTTATTAACATTTAAAGTTGATGTGTGCAGCGCGCACGGTTCCCGTTTCACAGACGCAACTTTAAACGTTAATAACTTTCTAACGAAGCCTCAATCAACAAATTGATATCCTTGACTTTCGTCTTATTTTGGCCCCAAGAATCGCCCATAAAAATTTCCCTTCCGTATATCATAATACTTAACGTTGAAATCGCATATTTTATTTATCTCTCAAACAAACAATCAACAAAATTTGCCACAAAGAGAGAAAAATCGAACTCCTCCCTGTTTTTTCAACTATCCGTGGTCAAAGGATATCCCCACAAACATCCCCAAAAAGAGTGATTGGAAAGAAAAGAAAAATCGAAGGAGTCGCGTGTTCGTTTAATTGGTCGCCACGAAGAACCAGTCGAAAAAGGAGAAACGACGAAAGCAAAAAAGTCGTGAAGGTCGATTAAAGGGATCGACGCGAATATATCCACCAAGAGAATGGACCATCGAATAATAAATTGTCACCCCCCCCCCTCCCCAGATAACGAATAAATATTTTCTTTTTATCTTAATTCCACGCTAATAAAACAGTCGATACAATGTGGCATTTTCCCTGTAAAACCAAGTCAACGCCATTTTTCATCCCCAACCTCCCCTCGCGACAGAAACACGTCGCCCCTTTGCTCGTTTCGATTTCAATGAATACGCGCGCGAAGGGTATCGATTTCGATAGGTCACTTGTCCTTTTCACGTGTTTTTTCTCGCCTCTTTTTACCTCCACGTCCTCTTTCTGCTTATTTGGTACGTGGGAAAATGTTTGTTAAATCGAGAGGAGGGAAACGGGACACGCGATGCTCGGAGCTTCTTTGAGAAAAAGTGTAATCGTTTTTGTTCGTGTCGATATTTGTTTGATATCGGGGAATAAATTCCAGGTGGGGCAAAGGTTAAGTAGAAAATATTTTTTCGCTGAAATTCCTGCGCGACCCCGATAAAGTGCAATAATAAAAGTTGTCTGGAAAGTTTTTTTTTTTTTCGATGAAACGTTGCCTTCTACGTTTTTTAAACGGACCCATGCACTACTTTTTTTTTTATACATAAACTGGGTCACTCCATTATTCTACGTAGAAAGCAGAATCAATACTCGTGGGCGACGTTCACGGTTATTATTATTATTTTTGTTCGTTTGTTTGGAAAATTGATAGTATAGTTGTTCTTGATCACAAATTGAATATTATAGTATTCAAAGAAATTGTCAAATTTAAATTTATATTTTATTGAATTGCAATTTAAAACGCAATTTTTTTAAATTTTCTTCCCATTTTCTCCAAATACAAAAATTGTCAAGGAAACTAAAAATACGCGATTACTGCACCGAGGATGAAAAAAAAAAAAATCAACAAAGTGGAACAGAGTAGAACCGTAAAGGGAGATTAACGTGGGGCAGTAAAAATAAGTGTACGTTACAGTACGAAGGATAAACTCCTCCCTTGTATTTTTAAAGGGCATTTTAAGATCGCGGGGAGTTCGGTTTGACTTATATTTTCATTCCCTTCGTTTTGTTTTCGTTTCGATGGAGCCGAACGCAAGAACAAAGTGACTATGGATAAAAGCGTACGAAAAAATAAAAAAAAATAGAAAAAAGAGAAAAAAAGAAAAAGCGAAACGACAACATTGACCGAGGTCGACAAATATTTTCCTGGAGGTGCATCGAAGCAGCGGGATGCAGTCGGAAACAATGCTTTCAGCCCCCCTGCAGCACGGCAAAAAATATACACACTTGCTGAAAACATGGCGTCAAGTGAATATCAACCGCGATACGATGATTTTGGTATACGGTTTTGCAAAACAATTCTTCCTTTAGTTGGTCTTTCTTTGGTTATTTAATTTTGCAATTTTGAGTGGGCAAAGTCAAATTATGCATTTTTGTTCCACGTTTTGGGAAACTCAAGAATTTATGCATTTAGAGTGAAGATTAATATTATTTGAGCAATTTTAATTTTTGTGGTTTACTGTATTAGGGCTGTTATTTGTTTATTCTACATTTCTTTTTTTAGTCGTCAGTTTTCGAAATTAAGAATGCATTCAAAATTATGCATTTTTATTCCACGTTTTGGAAACTCAAGAGAATGCATTTAGAGTGAAGATTAATATTATTTGTGGAATTTTAGTTTCTCTAGTTTACTATATTAGGGTTGTTATTTGTTTATTCTAGATCTTTTTTTTTCTAGATTCTTCGAACTCAAGAATGCATTCAAAATGCATTCAAAATGCATTTATAATTATTTCTGTAATCTTACTTTGTTTACTTCACTATATTGTCTTTAATATGTTTTTAGTATATCGTTTAATATTATTTTGAATATAAACGGAATATTTGAAAGAATTAATTCGACCTTAAAAATGCATACAAAATGCATTCAAAATTATGCATTTTTATTCTACATCTTAGGAACTTAAAAATGCATTCTAAATAAAGTTTACTATTATTTGTGCAATTTTAATTTTTCTGGTTTACTATATATCGTGGTTATTATTTGTTTATTCTAAATTTTTCGAATTTAAGAATGCATTCTTATGCATTTTTATTCCCATTTCTTGGGAACTTAAAAATGCATTCTAAATAAAATTTATTATTATTGGAGCAAATTTTACTTTTTCTAGTTTATTATATCGTGGTTATTCTACATTTTTTTTTATTCCACATTTTTCGAACTTAAGAATGCATTCAAAATTATGCATTTTTATTCCATGTCTCAGGAACTCAAAAATGCATTCTAAATAAAGTTTACTATTATTTGAGCAATTTTATCTTGTTTAGTTTACTATATTAGGGTTATTATTTGTTTATTCTAAATTGTTTTTTTATTCTACATTTTTCGAACTCAAGAATGCATTAAAAATGCATTCAAAATGCATTTACTATTTTTTCCACAATTTTACTGTTTCTACTTCACTATATTGTCTTTATTATTTGTTTACTACATCATTTAATGTTATTTAAAATACAGATGGAATATTTGAAAGAATTAATTCGACCTTAAAAATGCATACAAAATGCATTCAAAATTATGCATTTTTGTTCCACGTTTTAGGAACTTAAAAATGCATTCTAAATAAAATTTATTATTATTGGAGCAAATTTTACTTTTTCTAGTTTATTATATCGTGGTTATTCGATATTTTTTTTTATTCCACATTTTCCGAACTTAAGAATGCATTCAAAATTATGCATTTTTATTCCACATCTTAGAAACTCAAAAATGCATTCTAAATAAAGTTTACTATTATTTGAGCAATTTTATCTTGTTTAGTTTACTATATTAGGGTTATTATTTGTTTATTCTAAATTGTTTTTTTATTCTACATTTTTCGAACTCAAGAATGCATTAAAAATGCATTCAAAATGCATTTACAATTATTTCCACAATTTTACTGTTTCTACTTCACTATATTGTCTTTATTAATTGTTTACTACATCATTTAATGTTATTTAAAATACAGATGGAATATTTGAAAGAATTAATTCGACCTTAAAAATGCATCCAAAATGCACTTTTTATTATTTCTATAATTTTTCTTCTATTTCACTATATTGTTTTTATTATTTGTTTACTATATAGTTTAACATTATTTTCAACACAGATGGAACATTTCAAAAAGCTAATTCGACGAATGTTTATGCAATCATTTTTATTCCACATCTTTCGAACTCAAGAATGCATTAAAAATGCATTCAAAATGCATTTACTATTATTTCTGTAATTTTACTGTTTTTACTTCACTATATTGTCTTTAATATGTTTTTAGTATATCGTTTAATATTATTTTGAATATAAATGGAATATTTGAAAGAACTAATTCGACCTTAAAAATGCATTCAAAATGCACTTATTATTATTTCTATAATTTTTCTTCTATTTCACTATATTGTTTTAATTATTCGTTTACTATATAGTTTACCATTATTTCCAACACAAATAGAATATTAGAAAAACATAATTTGTCGAATAATTCATGCAAGCATTTTTATTCTACATTTTTCGAATTTAAAAATGCATCCAAAATGCATTTACTATTAATTCTATAATTTTACTATTTCCATCTTATTATATCGTCTTCACTACTTATTTACTATATCATTTAATATTATTTTCAATACAGAAGGAATATTTTAAATAAATTCAAATTAATTCAAACTTAAAAATGCATCCAAAATGCATTTACTATTATTTCTATATTTTTAATATTCCTATTTTATTATGTCCTTTTTACTACTTATTTACTATATCGTTTAATATAATTTTCGATACAGAAGGAATATTTGAAATTAAATTCAAATTTATTCAAACTTAAAAATGCATCCAAAATGCATTTACTATTATTGCCACAATTTTATTAGTTCTATTTCACTATATTGTTTTTATTATTCATTTACTATATAATTTAACATTATTTTCAATACAAATAGAATATTCAAAAAAACTAATTCAAACTCAAAAATGCATCCAAAATGCATTTACTACAATTCCCACAATTCTACTATTTCTACCTCACTATATTATCCTCATTACATGTTTGCTATATCATTTAGTACTATTTTCAATAAATCAAGAATTTTCAAAAGTATCTTACAACTGCCCCCCAATAAACCAAAAAAATCATCAATAAATCATTTCCCCCCCCTACTCAAAGGCCCAAAAGACCACCGTTAAAAATGCTACAATTTCCATTAAAACATCTCCCTCGATTTTCAAATCCCGCCATCCAATTTGCAAACCGTGAATCTGCAATAAATTATACCCCCATCGAAGGAACATCCGCGTAATAACGTACGTCTGTTAATTTCGCAATTTACGGGCACCAAGTTCGTCAAACTGTATAATATGCACCTGTAAAACGCAGGCAGAATGGCCCTCCAGTTTTACGAGGGTGTGTGTCCGGGTGAATGGGTTGACGTTTCGCACGCAAAACCGTGGCTTTGGGCTCGACTCCGAATGGACCTGGCCCGGAGACATCGAGGCAAAGCACAGAGCCAGGGTTGGTATCGCCCCCCGCGACAGAGAAAATCAATATTCGGCAATGAATATCAATCAATAAACACCCCTAAATCCAGCAAACTGGTACATGTCGAGTCCGAATACACAGTCTTCCTATTATCGAAATTGCGACGCCCGCGGCCACGATCGTCGGAATAATAACCCGGCACGGCGATAAAGCGACCCGGGTGGGACGGGAGCGCGGGCCAACGAGGGTGGCCGGAGGGTGGCCGGAGGGTGTCACGGTGAGAAATAAGACGAAAGGGAAACGGGGGAACGACTGGGGGTAGCGAAAGGGGGCCGTTTAAAGCGGCACGAACCTTGGCGAAAACGTCTGAAGGGTTGAGATGTGGCTGGTTGGAGGCGACAACGATTTTTCGGAATTTGGGACGAGAAATGATGGGAGAAAGTGATGGGAAATGGAAGTGATAGGAGTGAGATTCGAGGACAGTGATTTTGATTAATAGTTTTTGCATTATTTTGTGTTGAGCGGCAATTGGATTGTTTGACACAGTGTATTTGGTATAGTGTAATTGATACAGTGTATTTGGTATAGTGTATTTGACAGACGGTATTTGACACAGTGTATTGGATACAGTGTATTTGGCACAGTACATTTTGAATAGTATATTGACAGAGTGTAATTGGCTGAGTGTATTTTACATAGTGCATTTGACAGACTGTATTTGACACGATGCGTTTAGCACAGTGTATTTCACAGACTCTTATATGACACTGTGTATTTGGCATAGTGTATTTTACACAGTACATTTTGAATAGTATATTGACAGAGTGTATTGGAGACTACGAATTTGGCACTATGTATTTGACACAGTGTATTTGGCAGAGTCTATTTGACATAGTGCATTTGACAGACTGTTTTTGACACGATGCACTTGACACAATGTATTTGACAGACTGTATTTGGCATAGTGTATTTGGAGCAGTGCATTTGACACAGTGTATTTGACACAGTACATCTTGAATAGTATATTGGCAGAGTGTATTTGACATAGTGTATTTGAGACTATGAATTTGACACGATGTATTTGACACAGTGTATTTGACAGACTGTATTGACGCTGTGTATTTGACATAGTGTATTCGACAAAGTGTATTTTGCACAGTGTATTTTACACAGTACATTTTGAATAGTATATTGACAGAGTGTATTGGAGACTACGAATTTGGCACTATGTATTTGACACAGTGTATTTGGCAGAGTCTATTTGACATAGTGCATTTGACAGACTGTATTTGACACGATGCATTTGACACAGTGTATCTGACAGACTGTATTTCACATAGTGTATTTGGAACAGTGCATTTGACACAGTGTATTTGACACAATATATTTTGAGTAGTATATTGGCAGAGTGTATTTGAGACTACGAATTTGACACTATGTATTTGACACAGTGTATTTGGCTGAGTCTATTTGACATAGTGCATTTGACAGACTGTATTTGGCATAGTGTATTTGGAGCAGTGCATTTGACACAGTGTATTTGACACAGTACATTTTGAATAGTATATTGACAGAGTGTATTGGAGACTACGAATTTGGCACTATGTATTTGACACAGTGTATTTGGCAGAGTCTATTTGACACGATGCATTTGACACAGTGTATCTGACAGACTGTATTTCACATAGTGTATTTGGAACAGTGCATTTGACACATTGTATTTGACACAATATATTTTGAGTAGTATATTGGCAGAGTGTATTTGAGACTACGAATTTGACACTATGTATTTGACACAGTGTATTTGGCTGAGTCTATTTGACATAGTGCATTTGACAGACTGTATTTGGCATAGTGTATTTGGAGCAGTGCATTTGACACAGTGTATTTGACACAGTACATCTTGAATAGTATATTGGCAGAGTGTATTTGGCATAGTGTATTTGAGACTATGAATTTGACACTATATATTTGACACAGTGTATTTGACAGACTGTATTTGACAGACTATATTTGACGCTGTGTATTTGACATAGTGTATTCGACAAAGTGTATTTTGCACAGTGTATTTGACATAGTGTATTTTACACAGTACATTTTGAATAGTATATTGGCAGAGTGTATTTGAGACTACGAATTTGACACTATGTATTTGATACAGTGTATCTGGCAGAGTCTATTTGACATAGAGCATTTGACAGACTGTATTTGACACGATGCATTTGACACAGTGTATCTGATAGACTGTATTTCACATAGTGTATTTGGAACAGTGCATTTGACACAGTGTATTTGACACAATATATTTTGAGTAGTATATTGGCAGAGTGTATTTGAGACTACGAATTTGACACTATGTATTTGACACAGTGTATTTGGCTGAGTCTATTTGACATAGTGCATTTGACAGACTGTATTTGACACAATGTATTTGACAGACTGTATTTGGCATAGTGTATTTGGAGCAGTGCATTTGACACCGTGCATTTGACACAGTACATCTTGAATAGTATATTGGCAGAGTGTATTTGACATAGTGTATTTAAGACTATGTATTTGACACAGTGTATTTGGCAGAGTGTATTTGACAGACTGTATTTGGCATAGTGTATTTGGAGCAGTGCATTTGACACCGTGCATTTGACACAGTACATCTTGAATAGTATATTGGCAGAGTGTATTTGACATAGTGTATTTAAGACTATGTATTTGACACAGTGTATTTGGCAGAGTGTATTTGACATAGTATATTTGACACAGTGCATTTGACAATGTGTATTATTCTGTGTATTTATTCTCATTTTTGCATAACTTTCACTGCTGCCTAACATTTTTAATCGAATACTGTATGCCAATAATGATGAAAATTATAGAAAATAGGATTAATAAGAATAAGAATAACTTTAAAGGTATACTATTAAAAACAGTAGGAAAAAGTAGCAGCTAATTATCAAATAAATGTGCTTTTCACCTTAAAAGTGCGTAAATCCCTGTAAACAAATTTATGGACGATTATTAAAACTGACAAAACTAATTTTGCTTAATAATTTTTATCTTATAGTAGTTATTTTATAGGAAATGACAATTGAAGTATTTAATTAAAGAAAAAAAGAAATGTGCTTATTATAATTGCAGAATATTATCAATGCTGACATAGTATATTTGATACTATGTATTTGACACTTTGTATTTGACAGAGTGTATGTGACATAGCGTATTTGACACAATGTATTTGGCATAGCGTATTTGACACTATGTATTTGGCATAGTGTATTTGACACTATGCTTTTGACACAGTGTATTTGACACTATGTATTTGCCACAGTGTATTTGAAACTATGTATTTGACACAGTGTATTTGGCACTATGTATTTGACACAGTGTATTTGGCACTATGTATTTGACACAGTGTATTTAACGCAGTGCATTTGGCACTGTATATTTGACATAGTGAATTTGGCATTGTGTATTTGACATAGTGTATTTGACACAGTACATTTGGCACTCTGCATTTGACCCTATGTATTTGATTCAGTGTAGTTGTCATGGTGTATTTGACACTGTCTATTTGATACTATGTATTTGACAGAGTGTACTTGGCATAGCGTATTTGACACTATGTATTTGGCATAGCCTATTTGACACTGTGTATTTGACATAGTGTACTCGAAACAGTGTATTTGACATGGTGTATTTGACACTATGGAACGTAACTATCGTCCACATAATTCGACAGTATCGAGCAACCGTTGCATCAAGATGACCGAAACCTCTAATTGTGCCAGAAACAAAGACACAGAGAAGCCTGTAAAGTGGGAGGAGATTGCTTTTCATCGAACTCGGAATACTTGGATCCCCCGCAAAGGGTTGAAAACTGTGCAATGGGGGGTAGCGTAGGGAGAAAGGGGCGCGTGATAGGCTGCCTACACGCTTGGAGGGACGTCGAGGTAATGCATATTGACGTTTCGCCGATAATTCGCGCGGCGTCCCGGCGCTGGGCGTCGGGGAAACCCTAGCTGCCGCGCAGGGGACATTGCACGGTGTTCCAAAACGGCGATTTAGTCGCTAAAAAGTCCAACTTCTTACCATCTTCGTAAATCCTTGCGGATCTTCGTTTGAAACATTATTTATCCCTAGAAATTGTTTAAATAAATTTATTTTTACTGAGAAAACTCATTTGTTTGGCTTATCTCAAACTCAGCTGCTACAGTTTGCTACGTTTTTCAATAATATATCCTTAGAGTTATCGAATCTTATTCTTATTATTCATTATTATTTACATTATTATTTAATTAATTTTTATTATTATTTTCATGCATTACTTGATTCAAAATGTTATGCAGCAGTGAAAGTTATGCAAAAATTAAAATAAGTACACAGAATAATACTCTGTCAATACACTATGACAAATACACTGTGTAAAATACACTATGCCAAATACACTATATCACATACACCATGTCAAATACACTGTGGAGCATAACTATAGCACCACTGAAATTATCAAAATTTTTATAAATAAAAACAAGAATTTTTCCTTTGTCACTGAAACTACAAATTTCTAAAAATATCACAATAAAAAAAATTCACAAAACCAAAAGTGATCTCTTCGAGTGCCCCACTCAAAGCATCAATAATCGTCGAATCTTTTCTATTATATTTATATTACCCCCCCAAAAAAACAAGCCAAAATCAACTCCCCAAATATTTCTCTCAATACAAAAAATTTTTCGAAACCCTCAAGCCCAACCAGAAATTTAACGAGCGTCCATATTGCCCTAGAAACATACACACGAGCCAGAATCTAGTCCAAAAAAGGGTAAAATCGATATAAAAATATTCCCCTGAATTCGTATGAAAAATTTTTCGAAAAAATCTACGATCAAATAAATAGAAAGATTTGTACAGGTTTCTTTGATAACGGTTCGATTGAAAGGTAGACGCGCGTGCACAAAACATTTCGGCCAATAGAGAAGCACCGAGTTCGCACGAATCATGAAATTCGAAACGAACATAACTTCCCCGTTACTGTCAAAAATCCTTGACGCGCGCTTATCAGTGGACTTTGGGCGCCAACGCGACGAGCAGATTTACGCTCGTCGATTTCGCGTCCGTGATCGTCTGTTTCGAGGAGAAAAGCTGGAGAGTCGCTTTTTCGAAAAAAAAAATTTCCAAAAAAACTGCCCGTATTGCTGCATTTTCGATTCTCTCTGCGGTCTAGGTTATAGAAACTGGCTGCAGGTTATTAAATTGGCCTTCGATTTTAATTATTTCAAAATTCAGCAATGGGTCAAAAGTGACCAATAAACAAAAATTTCAAAAAATTGTGAGCTTAGTTTCGTATTCGGGTCAGAATTGACCCACCTCTGAATCATTTATTCCAACGAAAAATAAATGAAACGAAATTTCAGGGGAACATTTTGGCCAGGCATTTTGGTTTCGGTAGGGAATTTTTTTCTCGAAAATGGTTAGGATTTCGGGGGTATGTCTATTCACCAAAACTGATTGTAAATAACCCTTTCATCTAACAATAATTTTTTTAGAACGATTTGAAATTTTTTTTTTCGCCGATAAATTTGTGTACCTACTCGAATTTTTTTCTCGAAACTGGGTAGGATTTCGGGGTTATGTGTAATGACCAAAAATGATTGTAATTGACCCCTTGACCCGAAAATAATTTTTCCAGAACGATTTGAAATTTTTGAATTTAATTGTTAATAACTTTTTAACGAAGCCTCCAAAACAAATTGGTATTCTTGATTTTCGTTTTATTTTGCACTCTAGAATCCCCCATTAAAATTTTCCCCAGGGTTGGCTAATGTAAATGTAAAAATAACTCAAACCTAACTCAGACCAAACCCCATAATTTGTTATTAAACTTATTTTTAGAAACACGTTAAAATTCAAGAGTCCCATTTAGATTTATTTTTTATTAACATCTGGTATTGTTAATTGTTTTGGCTCCTCGAAATTCGTGTCATATATGGGGTGACGTGGGCAGTTAATGTGTTAATATTATGGTTGGTTCTGCGTTAATGAATAAGCATTGTTCCGAAATTTGCCTGCAATTTTCAAGATAAATGGACTGATAAAACACGCGCAAATTTTCGCCGGACCTAACTTTGTTTTTCGTTTCGGTTCATTGTTTCCGGAAACACGGGCAGAGAAAGAACGCCAAAACGCGAAAACAATTCGTCCGATAATACCGTGGAACGGTCGGAACAATGTACCATCGTTAAACTTTATTTACCGTATCGAGAGCGGATAAAAAATTAGAACAGGAAACGTATTCGCAATTAATTCGGGAATATCTCGCTACGATTCGTAATTCCGAGATTCGTCTCGATCCTCGTAACAATTTGTGTAAATTATTCTCCAAATAATTCAGAAATCATAAAATTTTCTTTGTGAATCCATAAAAAATGAGACTGGATCACTGTTGACCCATCATCTGAGTCATTTATTGCAACGAAAAATATTTGAAAAATTTCTAATTTATATTTTAGTGGGTCAAAAGTGATCCAGTGCTCATTTAGTTGGTTAATATACAAGGAAAATGATAGAGTTTCGTTTGAAAAATTTGCAGTTTTTAGATACATAAAAATTGTTTGTGCGTCTAATCGCGGCTCGTATTGTTAATTAATCGAATAAACAAGTATCTGAACGCGACAGTGGGCTGCACTCGAACGTGCCTGAATCGTCTTTTGAAAGCATGTTTGCTCGATCTCGCGTTGTTACGCGATACTCTCCAACACGCAGTAGTAATTGAACAATGAAAAGCTTGCAGGGAGAATCGTGTAACGTTCACATAGCTGTTAGCAGTTCCCTCCAAGACTGGCATTTGTCTCTTTATGAGCCCTCCGCGTCTACCTTGACGACAAAGGACCGACTAATCGTAAAACCGTATCGAAGAGTACGCTAAATTGACGAAACGGGACCGTCTACGCGTTCCTCGCACAAAGTAATTGTACTCGCGGCGGTAAACTTGGAATTAAACCCGGCCATTAAAGTAGAATTAGTTTTGGGATGCCTCGACACTACAGGAAACAGTCGTATAACGCGTGTTAAAAATAGTTAATCTTTAGACGCGTGTAATTCCGAAACTATTAGAGCTTTATTGAAAATTCAACCGCCGTTAGAAGCGGCGAAGCTTCCTCTTTGAAATTGGTTTTTACTTTTTTTCGATCCGACTTTCCGTTTTCGAGATATCGTAAGTTATGTAAAGTGGTATTTTTCTTCGTCTGACGCGTCGCGTCGTGGTCACTAGTGGCCTAGTGGCCTAGTTGCACGTGTGGTCAGCGACCATCAGAGTTCATTGACCGCGCGGACGTAAACAAACTAGCCACCGCGTCGACTCGAAACTAAAATCCTCATATCTCCGGAACTAATAAAGCTATCGACTCGCACGACCGCTCATTTTAAAGGGCATTTCATCCCCTATCCGATGAATATATCACCTATTATAATTTATGCCATCTTCTATGTTTATTTTGATATTTACCTTGACTCTGCATACCCAAAAATGTTTCAGCAATTCCTATTGATTCTACAACTAGTACACGATAAAACTGAATAATAATTTGTTTAATTTAAAATGAATTTAAATTTATATACAATAAATTAAATACCGTATCATTCTATTTGAGGTCTGCATACACCATTATTAAAATTAATAATCGAGACAATTTATTTTAATGTTTGATTTTCGTAAATGTAAGGGATGAAATTTTTAAAAATTCGAAATTTTTCCTCCTGGCTTAATTCTCGGTGAGGAATCGCGTATAATAAATTTCAGCGGGGCCGACTTAACGAAGAGGCGGCCGGTGGAAAAGGTTGACAGGGCCCAGGAGTTAATAAATTGGCCGACGAAACGACAGAGGGTCGAATGCAGTCTTGCTAGTTTTATGGAAAGGGTGTAGAATCGTAGAACGGACAGGAGGGGTTGGAAATACCGGTTATTGATGAACCGTGCACCCCTCTGGCTACCCCACCCACGATTGGCCGTGTGTCCAGTAGCGTCTGGCAGCGTGTGCACACCACGATACAATGGCGTATGCTACGTTCATAACGTATTTGGACACGCTGGCCAGTTTGCAGCCTCGGGCATGATTAATTGCGACCCCTGTTATCTCCTACGAACGACAGCGACGCGGAAAAGGGAAAAGGAAAAATTTCTATAGGGGCGGGACTACAAGGAAGGCCGCTGGAAATTTGCTTCGGAGATTTTTCGAGTCGAACTTCTCTGATACGTCACTGGTAGTGTTTGTGTCTTCTCTTATGGGGGTTGGTAATTTCACTGTGAGGGGTCTTGGGGTAGGTCAGAGTTTTAACAAATAAATAAATTTTTCTGGGGAAAATTATTAGTTGTAAAATTGTAAAATTTTTGATTTAATATAAAAAAAAATCTATAAGGGTAGATTATCGGAAACAACCCTCCCCATTCCATTATATGTTTAAAATATTATTTTGAAACAAAGTTAGACAAATGGGACCAGACTTCGAATGTGCTTAGCAAGGGGTGGATTATCGAAGCAACCCCCCCCCCCCCCTGTGTAGGTGTACAATTTCCAGCGTAGGCGCGGTCGATGGAAGTCATATTAAACGTATTAAACACCGTGAATAAATATCAATTTGATTGATTGCTGTCGGGGATCGTTTTCGAACCCGGTCTCCTTTCTTCCGTCGTCTCTTTCCCTCCGTAAGCGCCATCGCGCCCCATCGGGCGGGCCAACTTGTTTCTGTATATATCGCGGGTAACTGGCGTTGATTTATGGATGTTACTTGGAGCCATCGTGTCATCGAGTCGTCCACGTGCTGATAGGAAGGACCGAACGAGCCTGGCGTCGAATATTCACTAGCTATTTTCCGATCCTGTTAATGACACCGTGAATTCATTAGGCTGTCAGCCGCGAAATTGAATTCACCGACCATTCTGACGCTGAGTAAATATATGCATTGCTCTTTGTCGATGGGACACCATCCTGGGAAAATTGGGGAAAAAATATTCAACGATTTTCGTCTAATTATGAGCTAGATATATCCAACTATTAATTCTGATCGTATAAAAATTTTAATGGGGGATTCTGGAGGCAAAAATAAGACGAAAATGAAGAATAGTAATTTTTTAATTGAGGCTTCGTTTAAAAGTTATTAACGTTTAAAGTTGAGATTGTGAGACGGGAACCGTGCGCGCTGCACACTTCAACTTTAAACGTTAATAACTTTTTAACGAAGCCTCGATTAAAAAATTACTATTCTTCATTTTCGTCTTATTTTAACCTCTAGAATCCATCAGTAAAATTTTTTTCCAAAATATTAAAAACAATGTGATAGTGATTTTTCCCAGGGGTGGACCAAATCCATTAATATTGAAGAATACTTTAAATAACACTGTGGGAGGGGGTGATCAAGAGTGGGGTTGCAACTGTCCAAAAAATCCATCTTAAAATTCACCTCTGATAATATTTAACAGAATATTTTTCTAAACAATTTTTCTAAGTCATATGAGAACATTTACACAAGGAGATATCGTTTCATTGATCCCATGAATACACCTTCACCTATTAATGAATTTTTCCAGCTGAAGTTTAACCATAATCCCATTTTGTAATATCTAATACTTAGTAGTTGTTATCTACAGGAACGTTCAACCTCTATTTACCTATTACCCGATACCTACACCTGCCGTAACACGAAACTTTTAGCATTTGTATGCATTATAACCCTATATTCTACAACCCACTTCCAGCTACTATTACAATCTACTGTACCCGACTCCCAATTAATCGTGACTATGTTACCAGACCCCAATGTATCATTCTAGGGTTAAGAACCGTTAAAGTAGACTATTAAAGACGTTTTAAACATTCTCGACGAACTTCGCAGGATTAAAAAATTAGCGCACGAGCCTTTTGTTACGTTCGACTTCATGGAAAATGTTTGAAACGGATTTTCCTCCGACCATCCCTTTGTCCAGTTCACCCTCGATTATACCGAGGGTTAATTTAATACAGAATTAACCCATTAACGTAAAATTTAATTACAGAAGTAGAATGTAATTATCAGATTGGGGATTTTTATTAATAGAATGCAATGGAAGCTTGAAAGAGGGTTGTTTCAACCCCCAAAAAATTATAATTCGAATCTTGCTTTATATTTTTATAAATCAAATGCTTTCTATAATTTTTTTGAGAATTTAAATTGGGATTATAAATACAGTATCATGATTTTATTATTTTACAAAAGAATTTTTAAGATAAAATGTTAAAATTTGGTAAAACGAAATAGAATACAAAAAATAGAGGGATTATGGTTGTTTGAATTTTATAAAAAGCATAGTGTGATTATTAAATTGTAAATCTCTATACAAATTCATATTTTTATTAATAGAATAAAATGGGAGCTTTGTAGGGGGTTGTTTCAACCCCCAAATATAATAATTGCATTCTATAAATTTTTTAAAATTATAATTGCACTAATTTCTAATAATCAAGTGGATGCAACAGGGGGTTGGAAGATCGTTGGATTTTCGTTTAGGAATTTTTGAGGGAACGAACGGACTTAGAAATTAGAAACAGTAACTCCAACATGGCGAGTAGCTAGCAAACGTTTACAAGTGAAACTCGAAACGTCAAAAGCACCCCCAGGGTTTACACCCTCGTCTCCAGTCGTGCCCCGTTAATACTGGGTTATATTTGCGAGCGAATCCAAACATCGGAGCAAGTTTCGCCGCGATTTGTCGATCGAAATATCTTCCATCGTGCGTGTTCACGTATGAAGGGTGGGCGAAACTCGATCCGAGTTTCGGGACCGCGAGTAAACGCACCCTTAAGCGCGTGCATTTACTCAACGCCCCCAAGTACATTCTTCGTTCAAAAATTAACCCAGGAACCAAAATTCGAGATTATATTAAATTTTAAATGATTTTCTGCAAATTGCTTCTTCGGTTAGAAAATTTAATAAGGGGGTGTTTATGGTATGAATTTTTTGTGGATAAACTATAAGACCTTTTGCAGCCAAATTTACAGAGATTATTTATGGATATTTTAGAGATATTTTCAAATTTTTTGGGCGAGGAAAAGTTAAAATTGATGGCACTGTATATTTTCAAACATAGACGATTTTTAAATGCATTGGTACAAAGTGCATTTTTTTAGAGTTTCTTAGGGAATTTTTTGTGAATAAACTATAAGACCTTTTGCAGCCAAATTTACAGGGATTATTCATACATGTGTTAGTGACATTTTAGAATTTTTTGGGTGAGGTAAAATTAAAAGTGGTGGTACTGTATATTTTCAAACATAGTCGATTTTAAAATGCATTGGTGCAAAGTGCATTTTTGTTAGACTTTCTTGAGGAATTTTTTGTGAATAAACTATAATATATTTTGCAGTCAAATTTACAGGGATTATTCATACATGTGTTAGTGACATGTCAGAATTTTTTGGGCGGAGAAAAAATTAAAATTGATGGCACTGTATATTTTCAAACATAGTCGATTTTAAAATGCATTGGTGCAAAGTGCATTCTTTTAGAGTTTCTTGGGGAATTTTTTGTGAATAAACTGTTACATCTTTTGTGGTCAAATTTACAGGGATTATTCATGCATGTGTTAGTGATATTTCAAAATTTTTTGGGCAACGAACAGTTAAAATTGTTGGCACTGTAAATGTTCAAACATAGTCGATTTTAAAATGCATTGGTACTAAGTGCATTTTTGTTAGACTTTCTTGAGGAATTTTTTGTGAATAAACTATGAGACCTTTTGCAGTCAAATTTACAGGGATTACTCATACATGAGTTAGTGACATTTTAGAATTTTTTGGGCGAGAAAAAATTAAAATTGATGGCACTGTATATTTTTAAATACAGTCAAGCATAATAATTTTTTTAAATGCATTAGTACGAAGTGCATTTTTCTAGACTTTATTAGCGAATTTTTTGTGAATAAACTATAACATCTTTTGCAGTCAAATTTACAGGGTTTATTTACATATACTTCAGTGATATTTCAAAATTTTTTGGGTGAAAATGCGTTAAAATTGGCAACACTGCATACCTTCAAACATAGTCAAGCATAGTCAGGCATAGCCAAGCATAGTCAAGCATGGTCAAGCATGGCCAAGCATGGCCAAGCATGGTCAAGCATAGTCAGACATAATAGTTTTTAAAAAAAATCCTCTCACAATGTTCACGATTCCACCCATACTATTTATTCAAATTGAAAAACCCTAAAAGATTCTTAATTAGCATGAGTTTGAACCAGTAGCAAAATAAAATGAAAAAATCGATAATTAAAATAATGAAAACACTTTGAAGTTACATCAACGATTTTTTCATGTTCATTTTTTAACTTTGAGGGCCTAAAAAAAATATAAAAAATACAAATTTTGAAAAATTGCAATAAAAATGCAAAAAAATTTTTTCCAAACGTTCACACTGTAAGTTTAACGAATTTTAAAAATAGATTTTATATCCAGCAGATTAAGCATCGTGAAAATTACACTCGTAGACATTTATTAACCGAAAATTCTGCTTTCCAAGGGTCGTCGTTTAATGAATGAACGAAGAACAATTAAACGCCGTGGACAGGCGGATATTATTGGGTTTGTTTGGGCGTACAGCGTGATTCGTTATTGCTATAAACTTGTGCACGTGCACTTGTCCATACTCGTTTTTCCTTTACTGACAAATTAACGAATTGATTGCCACGTTGTTCGATGGTTCCATCTAATTATCGATTTTTAAAACTCAACGATTTTTGGTATCAAAAAAACTACTGAACGTGTCTATTATAAATAGACTGCAAATTAATAAAATTAACAAAATGGGAGCTTTTTGTAGAGGGTTGTTCCAACCCCCAGATACAATAATTTTTAAAATTTTTGCATATCAAATACATTTTATAGTTTCTTAAAAATTCTTGAAAATTAAAATTTAATTATAAATTTTTATTTAAATTGTTTCTTATTGTAAAATAATTCTCCCCAAAAATCTGTGAAGTATTATTTATGCAAAATAAAATTATTTTGCTCCTTTTCTTCGCATCTGAAAGTCAGTATTAAATAACAAATTTTTTAAAAATGTGACAATCTTTATTTGGTTTCAAAAAAGCACACAAAACAAAAAGCTTTCATTTAATCATTGATTTATGGAGATCGAATTTACTTATAGACGCAAGAATTGTTGTTCCAGGTCTTTGATAAACGGTATATCATTGTTGTTACTAATACCGACTCTATGTTTCGAGTAGGAACATGGTTTCCATTAATAATTACTGCAGCCATGTTATGTTACAAGAGTAACATGCACCAAGTCCAATTATCTGAAATCCCACCAAGCAATATTTTATAAAATATAATTCTAACATGATACAATATTAATAACCGCCGCGGGGGGAATAACAAATGACGTAATGTATATTAATACGCGGAGCAACAATGATGCAACTGTAATAACGAGTGCTGAATTATTAACCACCGTTGATGGCAATAATTGCCATTGTTATTATTTTCATTTCGCGGAATAAAATAATGCCAACGGGTTGGACAGCTCTCTCTGTACTTGAACGCCTGGACGTATATGATATTAATTAATTATTCGTTAAAGAATAATTATATTCCTCGTTTGTTTCGGAAAATTATTTTTCACTTTTGAGTATTTGTTTAAACGTAAAACGAAGTGAAAAAATTTTTTCTTTGTTATTACGTCACTTAAATTGTTAATTAATTTTTTTGGGGAATTTTTTGTAACAAACTAAAATTGCAAAGGGTTAAACAAAATATGGAATTTTTATTTCGAGTTTTCATTGACATTTTTGCGAGCAAGCTTGCCACTAATTGTTTAAACAATTAGCCAAAGACAGTAACATATTGAAATCGAGAAAAGGTTGAATAAAACAAAACAAAAAAAAAATTTTTCATTTTTTAATTGAAAAAATTATTATTCAGTTCCTCGATTATTTAAATAAATAAACAGACATTCTTTCAACCAAACTCACCATCTTTACGTATATTTCTGTGAACAATTAATACAAAAGTACTGAGAAATTAAAATCGAGAAAATATTAAATAAAAAATAAAAAAATTTCTCCATTTTTTAATTGAAAAAAAAAGTGGCTGGAATTTTCGACGAGAAATCTTTCTCTTGTATTTACGAGATCTCCATTAGGAAGTTCCCGCGCTTTATACGAGGCGTCCAATCTTTTTACAATCGCCCCCCCCCCTCCCCCCCCCCCCCAGCCGCGTACAGCTTTGCATCTTCACGGCCAGTCGATAACTTTTTATCGTTTCGCGGTTTAAATAACTTTTTAGCGGTTCAGTCGGATGCTTTATTTATTTTTTTCCGAAACGGTTTCGGTTTCGCGCCCCCCCCCTCCCAAAGCACCTTTTAAAAAATTCTTGCACGCCCCTGGCTTCAATTCGTCGGCGAATTAACGCAGCTTAAGTTTTATACCTTCCAACGACGTTCTTTCGACGGGCAGTTTAAAACTGAATTTTTTATGAAAATAGATCCTCGATGAAAGGGGCCTTTCAGAGGGGATTTCCATTGTTCTGCCGTGAGGCGCCCCCTAGCGGGCCATGCAAGTGCATAAACAACTCGATTTTGTGGAAAATGTGCTTCAAAGTCATGAAGAATTTGTAAACTAGACTCTGCTTACGTTTAATTTGTAAATTAATTCTTGAAAGGCCAGGTCAAATTGCACTTTGAGCTTGCAAGAATTCATTTTTCACTTCAGAAAGTGCAGATGGAAAATATGGAGTCTCAAAGTTGAGGAATTTTTATTTGGAGGCAATGAATTCACAAATTAGCTTCTGTTTACGTTTATTTCGTAAATTAATTCTTGAAAGGCCAGGTCAAATTGCACTTTGAGCTTGCAAGAATTCATTTTTCACTTCAGAAAGTGCAGATGGAAAATATGGAGTCTCAAAGTTGAGGAATTTTTATTTGAGGGCAATGAATTCACAAATTTGCTTCTGTTTTAATTCATCAGTAAATCAGTTCTTAAAACAGCAAGCTCAAATTGCACTTTGAGCTTGCAAGAATTCATTTTTGTTTATAAAATGTATAGATGAAAGATATGAATTCCCAAAGTTGAGCAAATTTTATTCGAGGACAATGAATTTGTAAGTGAATTCTTAAGAGGGAGATTCGAATTCCACTTTGAGCTTGCAAGAATTCATATTTCTCTATAAAAAGTATAGATGAAAAATTTGAATTCTTAAAATTGAGCAATTTCTATTTGAGGACAATGAATTCACAACTTAGCTTCTGTTTATGTTTAATCACTAAATCAGTTATTAAAAGAGCAAGCTCAAATTGCACTTTGAGCTTGCAAGAATTCATATTTCTCTATAAAAGGTACAAATGAAAGATATGAATTCCCAAAGTTGAGCAAATTTTATTCGAGGACAATGAATTTGTGAATTAAATCTTAGGAGGCAGACTTGAATCCAACTTTGAGCTTGCAAGAATTCATATTTCTCTATAAAAAGCACAGATGAAAGATGTGAATTCCCAAAGTTGAGCAAATTCTATTCGAGGACAATGAATTCGTAAATTAATTCTTAAGAAGCCAAGTCAAATTCCAGTTTGAGCTTGCAAGAATTCACATTTCTCTATAAAAAGCACGGATGAAAGATATGAATTCCCAAAGGTGGACAAATTTTATTCCAGGACAACGAATTAATTAAATGTAAATGGAGACTAGTTTACAGAGCCAATTAAATTGCACTTTGAGCTTGCAAGAATTCATTTATGTCTATAGAGAGTACAGATGAAAAATGTGAATTCCCAAAGTTGGGCAAACTTTATTCCAGGACAACGAATTCACAAATTAGCTTCTGTTTATATTTAATTCGTAAATTAATTCGTAAGAGGCCAAGTCATATTGCACTTTGAACTTGCAAGAATTCATTTTTGTGTATAAAATCTATAGATCAATGATATGAATTCTTAAAGTAGAGCTTGCAAGAATTCATTTTTGTCTATAAAATGTATAGATGAATGATATGAATTCTTAAAGTTGAGCTTGCAAGAATTCATTTTTGTCTATAAAATCTATAGATGAGTGATATGAATTCCACTTTGAGCTTGCAAGAATTCATTTTTATTTTCGAAATAATTTATTTGATCAAATTTTATTCGAGAACAACGATTTTTCGTGACCTTCCATTTACGTTCAATTAATTTTCAATTAGTTCCACTAAAGATTGTATTTTGAATTTCCCCCAAAAATTCTTCGAGTTTATTTCGATTTATTAACTAGATTTCAGTGATCCTACTGTTGCCTAATTCTTGATTATCCACGGAAACAGCCCTCGGAACGAATCTAGCATGAATGTTGGGCACGCGCCACGGGGCAGACGATAATAAATCAAACGGATGTGAGATTAGGGTAACAGAGGGTGGAGGGTGGGGAACGGTAAGCTACAAAGTAGCATGGAACAGGTAACATGATTCCCATTGAGATTCGAAGTTCCTGGCAACGCGCCAAGTCACTCTCTTTCCCTCCATTTTCTCTCCTCGTTTCTTCCGTCCACCATTTTCTCCCTTTGTGATCCAACCATAATTTACCCCCGGCGTCCCACTTCTCTTTTTATCCCCACATTTCATTATACTTGTCCTGCTAATAAAAACACTTGACCCCTTTCATCTCGATTTTCTCAAAATCAAAAAAAAAAAATCATCCAAAAATAATAAAAAATAATTATTATTCAATAATTGTATATTGAATTTCGGCAAACTTTTTCTGATAATTTCGGAGCAAATATAAATCCCACCTTTTTGCTCAATATTTACAAATACATTTAATATTGAATTTTTTGGTTTTTTATTTTTAATTTTTTTTTTTAAATTTGTAATTTTTAGTTTCGTCAGAGGATCGTCACAATTACTTTGGAGACAGTGGATTCCTACTCTCGAGATCCAAATTTCGAATCCAGTTAAAAATAAAAATTTAACATCTTTTTTCAAAAAAGAAATTTTTTTTTAAATTATCTCTTTCCTTTTGCATGCTCCACCATTTTATAAATAACGAACGTTGGTAAGAAAGCTCGAATCTAAAACGAAAACCCCCAATAAATAAATTTTCAATTTTCCCAAATTTCGAGTAAAACGATGGACGATTTGTTCAAACATTGTTCGCATCAAACTCGTCGATAAAAGAAAAAGAAGTAAAGCAGACATCAATTCACTTAACGCACATCCAATTCCGGAAATAGCCTCCGATTATACTTCTGGCTCGCTGGAACGAGGCACGGGGTAAAAATCTGTTAGGCGAACGAGAGGAACGCGTTTAATTCGCTGGATCCGAGAACGAAGGGAACCCCGGTTTTTCGCGCGAAATTAGCAGAACGAGATACCTCACTGTCTGCTCCCGTATGCAGGTAACAAAGGGAAATTAGCAGCCGGGAAATACATCAGCTGTTCGCTTCGACGCGGCCGCGAAAGAACCCGGGGAAATCGTAGACAAATGTGCGTTCGCTTTTTCTACGTCGCGGTTAAATGAAAATCCTTTCGAGATAGCCTCCTGCACCCGGAATATTAATAGACTAGACGCGCCGTTACCCTGTCCATTAACCTGGACAGATTCTCTATGGAGCTGATCCAACGATGGACGGTATCCTCGATCAGCGTCCATCAAACTTTCATAGTTATTTTCCTCTTACAATCTTTTTTTTCCTTTTCAAAATTCACGTAACATTGAAATTTCGGGGCTCAACAGACGGAGGTTTACGAATTTATACGTGAAATTGCAAAAAAAAATTTATTGGGGTAAGAAAAGGGAGTGACTTTACCGACGTGATATCTAAAAATAGGTTCTTTACCTATGAATATTTGCACAAGACGCGATAACAACGATTTGAAAGTTTCTATTAATTGTTTTTCAAGTCTCACACAATGTTTTCTTGTGTATCGTCACATATTTACCACATTTGACTAGTGAAATATGTGCCCTGTGTGTCCAGGAGAAGCTAGAAAGTGAGAGGAGTGCGTCAAGGTCGGAGTTTGCCCCGCCCACGTCACGCCTACCGTCGCTATTGGTCGAGTGGGGCGTGGGCGGAGCTAGTGAGGCGCCGCCCAGTCCCCTATGCCCGCCCACGTCACGCCTACTGTCGCTATTGGCCGAGTGATGATTTTTATAGCACCAGAAATTGTGAGATTTATTGTGATTTTTAGAGCTCCAAAAATACTGGGTTTCATTATAATTTTCAGACCCCCAGAGATTATGATTTTTATGATGATTTTTAGAGGTCCAGAAATTGCACTATTTTATTTTGAAATCTTCCAATCATTTTTACATCACATTTGTCCCAACTTCCCTATAAACTCAAATAAATTAATTCTCCAATACAAATCAGTGACTAATAAATTTCACTTTACAAAAATAACACAAATTTTGAGCAACGTAATTTCCAAAAATGTCTAAAATTCAAAATTATTAATTTACGTACACGTGCACGTATTTATACGAGGACAAAGTGAAACAACGTTAAACGTAATAATGAGAAGACGCGTAAGGATGTGCATATTCTTTAATTATTGCTCCGTACGAGCCGACCCGTATCGCGTTTCAAGGAAAATAATGAAGCTCTGCAATTTCTCTGTGGCCGTGATAATTATTATTTGTAACGAGCAATCGTTGGCGGAGTCCTCTGCACTGTTCGTCCGACGCGCGAGCAAATAAACAGAACTGTGCAAATATTTAAAAATTAAAACGATACACATATATATATATTTAATTAAAATCGCGGTTTGGAGTTTAAATCGGTCGAAAAAATATCTCGATATTTAATTTAAACTGAAGTACACGGTAATGTGATTTTGCTCTTTTTATAATGATAATAATTTTATTCCGATTATTAGTGAAAATAAATATATGTATGTCTCTCGTTCGATTTATTTTTAATTTTTTTCCAATAACGTTCAGAGCTTTCTCCACCATTGGACAGAATTTTTAAAATATTTTATTTAAATACGATCATGTAGCTGCAGTTTAAATTAATTTAAAAAATAGCAATGTTATTTTGCTATTTTATTTCGATTACTAGTGACAATAGATATATGTTCGAAATAATATTAATATATCAAATTTAAATATCAATTAAAGTCAACATAATTCTGTTAAAAAGAGAGTTTGCCCCGCCCACGTGACGCGTACAGTCGCTATTGGTCGGGTGGGGGATGGGCGGAGCTAGTGAGACGCCGCCCAGTCCCCTGTGCCCGCCCACTAGCCAACTTCTCGCGCTATTCTATTCTATTTCACTCTTTTAATCACTAGTAAAACTAAATATATGTCGAAATAATATCAATATATCAAATTTAAATATTAATTAAGGTCAACATAATTTTATTAATACAAATTGAGACGAATGAAGCTGAAGAATATTTTCTAATAATTTCTAAATTACATTTGGAGCATACCCCACCCTTAAATGCAGTTCTATAAAATGTAACATCGATAGTAGAGACTTAAAGAAGCCTCCAATGATTAACGAAGGTCCAAATCGATAATCTAAAATACCATAGATGGGGTAGAAGGGAGGGGGAAAAATTTGTGAATTCCATTTGGAGCATCCCCCAACACTGAATGGAGTTTCTAAAATTCAACATCGACACTAGAGACTTAAAGGAGCCTCCAATGGGTTAACAAAAGACCAAATCGATAATCACAAATACCATCCATGGGGAGGGGGGGATTTTTGAATTCAATTTGGAGCATCCCCTACGCTTGAATGGAGTTTCTAAAATTCAAGAGACTTAAAGGAGCCTCGAATGGGTTAACGAAGGTCGAAATCGATAATCGAAAATACCATCCACGGGGAGGGGGGTGAAAAAATGTGAAAGCAGACACCCGTGATTCGCGGAACAATGGTCGCGTAACGAAAGGACGAGCGTGTCCTGTTGGATTTCGAAAAGACAGGCGCAGCTGGAAGCAATTTATCTAAACGGCAGCTTTGTGAGGGCACTCGAACCGAAAGCAGAGTCCATCCGGAATATTACTGGCCTCTACCGGGCGTACCATTACCTTTCTGCGCTTTGATTCTTTTGTGCGTGGCTAGCAGCCCCCGACGAGATTTTCAACCCTTTCCTGCTCGACGATTGCGTGGCCGGGGCTTGGGAGCTCCCATATTGAAGCCACCGAACGAGAGAAATAAAAAGAACCGCCGGAAGAGTGGACGTACTTAGTGATCCGTGGCTCCCAGGAAACGGCAGGAGATGTCTGCTCCGGGGTCCCGAAAAGGGAATTCTTCCCTTCGAATACGATCATTTTCTGCTCGAGGACCTTCCCAAGGCTTGTCATTAGAAAGGGGAGGGGGGCAAAAAAAATTAATAAATATTTTATTCGTTATGGTCGAAACAGTCGAATCATTCGTTTTTGGAAAATTTTCTCTAAAATATCTAGATCTTTAAAATTTATCTTTAAAAATCTTTAATTTTATTTTTGATGAGAATTAATTTTTTCATGATTTATTGAGGATTTTTTTGGAAAAGTGCATCTCCAAAATATCTGGATATATTTATGTTATGAAGTGACGGTCACCGGTGACCACCAGTCAAGCCCAACAAAACATCAAAAATTAATAAAATTTGAAAAATTCTAATAAAACTAGATTACAAGGGGTCTATTAGAAACAGAAATTTCTTGAAAATAATAAGTTTAAAAGACGATTGAAGTGACGGTCACCGGTGACCACCATTCAAGCCCAACAAAACATCAAAAATTAATAAAATTTGAAAAATTCTAATAAAACTAGATTACAAGGGGTCTATTAGAAACAGAAATTTCTTGAAAAAAATAAGTTAAAAAGACTATTGCATTGTCGGTCACCGGTGACCACCAGTGAAGACCAACAAAACATACAAAATTAATAAAATTCGAAAGGTTCTAACAAAACCAGAGTACAAGAGGTCTATAAGAAACAGAAATTTCTTGAAAAAAATAAGTTAAAAAGACTATTGCATTGTCGGTCACCGGTGACCACCAGTGAAGACCAACAAAACATACAAAATTAATAAAATTCGAAAGATTCTAATAAAACTAGAGTACAAGGAGTCTATAAAAACCAGAAATTACTTGATAAAAATGAGTCACAAAGACGGCTGCAGTGGCGGTCACCGGTGACCACCAGTCAAGACCAACAAGAAAACATAAAAAATGAAAATTCGAAAGGTTATAATGAAACTAGAGTACAAGGAGTCTATAAAAAACAGAAATTACTTGATAAAAATAACTCACAAGACGGCAGAAGTGACGGTCACCGGTGACCACCAGTCAAGACCAACCAGAAAACATAAAAAATGAAAATTCGAAAGGTTCTAATGAAACTAGAGTACAAGAGGTCTATAAAAAACAGAAATTTCTTGAAAATAATAAGTTACAAAGACGACTGCATTGCCGGTCACCGGTGACCACCAGTCACGACCAACAACACAACATGAAAAATTAATAAAATTCGAGAGGTTCTAATAAAACTAGACTACAATGGTCTAAAAGAAACAGAAATTTCTTGAAAAAAATAACTCACAAAGACGACTTCTCTGCCGGTCACCGGTGACCACCAGTCAAGACCAACAACAAATCATAAAAAATTAACAAAATTCGAAAGATTCTAACCAAACTAGAGTACAAGGAATCTAAAGAGAACAATAATTACTTCATAAAAATAACTCACACAGACGCCTTCTTTGCCGGTCACCGGTGACCACCACCATAAAAAACTAATAAAATTCGAAAGGTTCCAACAAAACTAAAGTAGAAGGGATCTAAAGGGAACAATAATTAGGTTGCAAGCGCGTAAATAGGTAACAAAAGAGACGGGGAAACACCGGATGTAAAAAGTAAAGGGAACGTAGAGGATTTATGAATCCGTTGGAAATTGCATTAAAACTGTGTTTAAATTCATTAGGTGGGGAGGGTGTGCCGTTTGGTACCGAACAACGGTAATGCTCATCCAACACTACCGAGCTGGCCTCGTATTTATCCGCCGCGCAATAATTCGCTGAAGGGAGAAACTCGGTCCGAAAACGAATCGAGTTACGCGTGCTTAATAATTCCGAATAGCTCGAGGCGCTCCCTTTTAATCGGTACTTTTAATTCAATACGCGGGCCATCCTTTTACTTTAAATCGATTAACGATCGCGCTTTAAAACAGGAATTAAAACCTGTCCGTCGTAAATTCATCGGACACAACCGCCCTCTACAGTTTTCAAACTTTAATAATTTATGGGGGAAATATTCAAACGGGACGATCGATGCCTAATTTGCCTATTGACGAGTCCGTTGATTATGGCTGAGGGACGAACAGCCACGAAGCCACTGATTCCCTTGTTTCCTCAAGAAAATTATTAATCGATCTCCAAGAGTGCTTATTTTCATCGAGCAAAAATATTTTTCTTTTTTTTGTAATTTTCAATTGCAATAGAATTTTTTTTCTCTCAGTTTTGGGATAGTTTTGATGCATGTATTTAATATTATTTATTTGAGAATTTTATTCAATCTGTGGCGTTGCTTCCCAAGCTCGCCGCTAGAGGGATCCGCTCTCTCACAAGCGCTCGACCAACTCCTCGGTTTGCTATATATACATTCTTCGAATCACAGACGAGGTATACGACACAGATTCAGAAATGAATTTTAGTCCCTTCCATAGTCAAAACTACAGCTGGTTTGCCTATCAATACTAATTCAGTGAACAGTTTCTCAACTGACCACCATCCATGAGAAGAGACAAAAGACAAAAAGGCAAAAACTAACGAGATACACTCTTCCAAAGTGTAACAAAAAATGTTAAAAAGATCCTCGTAAGAAGGCTTTAATTTTCATAATGGTTTCATAATGGATCGATGGTCAACAATGACTTATGGTCACTGGTGGTCAATAGTGAGGTTGACATCAAGGTCAGGGGTCCCAGTTAAGATCTAGAAATGGTCAAAGAGGTGAGACCAATCGAAGTAGTTTCTTCGTAGACGAGACAGTCTTAAATGTTAACTTTAACGTAGGCTCTGACTGGTCTCCCCACCCTTTCGTCACCTTAGACATATAAGCAGGGCCACTGCGGAGAATTCTTCAGTCTCGTCGCGAATTCGGGAGTGTACAAGTGGCCAGAGGAGAACTTGGGGACCGCTGGTGACCTCTGTCGGCCGCTGCTGACCACTACTGGGCGGCGCTGACCATGGCTGACCACTACTGACCACTACTGACCACTACTGACCAATAGTGACCACTGCTGACTAGTGGTGGCGCAACTAGTGGCTACTACTGACCGCTAGTGACCACTGCTGACTAGTGATGGCGCTACTACTGACCACTACTGACCAGTGCCGGACGGTGATGACCAACGGTAAGAACTGTTTAAAAATTCTCGTCTATTCTATAGAAGATTCTATCATTTAATACTAATTTTGCTTCAATGAACTGGTTTTGCCTTGCTTGTCTAACTGACATTGCTATAATTTGAATGTTTTCTTACTTTACAGCTGGCCCCAGTGGTAACTACCCTATGTACTGACAACAAGTAGTAAGTCCACTCCACTTATTTATATTTTATCATTTATATTTGTTTATTCAATGTGAACTTTATTTATCTATCTGATTTTATTTGATTATTATGAATATTCCCCTTTCTCTGTTTCCACTTTTACATTGTTTTTCGAATTTATTTGACTGCTTTAATATTTACAATATTGCAAAATATAACGATGTAATATTGTTTTCAATCATATACTATATTTATTTCTACACAATTTCATGGATTTTTATTTTCACGATTTTGCTCGAATTTTCGTAATATTCCACGGAGGTACTTTGTTCGATGTTTCGTCGATGAGAATTTAGAGGTTAATTTTTTCTCGAAAAACTCTTTCGTTGGTTGCATTTTCGTTTGTTTCTTCTTCGAACAACGATGGTTAAGATCTTTATTAATGGAGGGTGGTTGGGAATCGGTTAGGGCGGGTCTCCATTCGCAGCAACCTCCTCGTGGTGAGACCTGGGTAATATTATTTAGCGTTTAATTAATAATCGTATCACTCCTAGCTGGGTATTACAATTATTAATTAAAAACTAAATAGTATTAGCAAATTGGCTGCGATCCGCCTGGCTTAGGTCATAAATATCATAAATATAGAGCTTCTTCGCTTCAACTGACCACAATCCATGTGTAGAGGTCGCTAAAATTAGCTTCGAATTTTCAATATGGCGGTCAGATTGGGTCATCAAAGTCCATAAAGTGAAAGATTTACTCGTTTATCTCGTCTTTTTCTCAATATTACAGTCGTCCAAGGCAGGGCCTGCTAGGAAGCCATATTGATGGCTCCACTAGCGCCCTCTCCAACGATAGTTCGAGTTCCCACCGCAACGAAACAGCGAAACAGCGCCACAGGTCCAAAGAATAACCACAATCGCGTCGAGCAATTATCATTTTCGAGAATTCTAATTACTATCGCGGTGGATCTCAAACAACAATTACAAAACAAGCAATTTGCAGTGAAAATAATGAATCAATTACAATTGTAATTAACTATGAACTCAAACTCTGGCTGACCTCTTCAAATATGTAACAAAAATAATTACCAATAATTACCCAATTTAAATTCACAGATATTCGCGACATTTTGAGAAGTTCTAACGGGTGACTCTAGAGTCAGCACCGACTCGAAGAACGATTGTGTGCATCTCGAGCAGAGTGTAATCACGGTAATTACGTGACTTTAAAAAGCGAGGCAAAGATCGTCGATGAGAGACGGAGGAGGGGGGGGAGTGGAGAATCGATAGAAAGACCAACGCAAGAACCACCCCTAATATCGTGAGTGCTGTTTGGTACTTTGCTTTATTAGGTGGACAACGGGGGTTCCTTTGTCCCAGTTTCTTTTTGATGTGCCATTTTCTGCTCCGTTCCGTCCCATTATCCACGAATGATGGCCGTGTTGCGCCACTTATCCGCGCGGTGGCGCGTTCGCGACGCCCTTTGAAGAATTAGCGCGCCTTGCGCTGGGAAACGAAGGCCACCGGTGAACATTAGGATCTCGTTAAAGGCGTTACGACGTTAACAATTATTGGATACCTTTCGCATCATTCGTTCTTTCCCTTGATCCTATGCAATTTTCCAAAGGGGGGGGGTGCAATCTTTAGGAACTTTTGTTTTTAATACGAAACTTCCTGTTAAATATAGTGTGAATATTTTTTAAATTATTCTTATTCGTTTGTTGCAATAGTTTTGAGTTATAATAAATTATTTACATTCTGGTTTTGTCATTTTTTATTTTTTTCACCTAGAGAGGTGTAAAATCATCCCTTAAAAAAAATGTTCTATGGTCGAAGAATTCATATATTATTTTTGCAGAGATTTTTGTTTTTAATAAAAATTTCCTGTTAAACATAGTGTGAATATTTTTTAAATTATTCTTATTCGTTTGTTGCAATAGTTTTGGGTTATAATAAATTATTTACATTCTGGGTTTGTTATTTTTTATTTTTTTACCATGAGAGATGTAGAATCATCCCTTAAAGAAAATGTTCTATAGTCGAAGAATTCATATATAATTTTTGTGAATTATTTTCTATTTTCTCATCTTGAAAATCATCCCTAAAAAAAAATATTTTACTGTCGAAGAATTCACATATTACTTTTGCAGTGATTTTTGTTTCGAATAAAAATTTCTATCAAATTTACTGTAAAAAACATTTTTTAAATAATTCATGTTATCAAAGAAACTAATTTATTATAATACTTTCGATCTGAATATCGTGTATGGATATTGAGAAAATGTAGTTTTGTCATTTTCTATTTTTTCGTCTCGAAATGTAGAATCATCCCTTAAAATCATCCCTTAAAACTTTTACAGTCGATGTATTGATATATTATTTCTGCAAAGATTTTTGTTAATAATTTTCTACTTTCTCATCTCGAGTCGTAGAATCATCCCTTAAAAAAAATATTTTACAGTCGAAGAATCCACATATTATTTCTGCAAAGATTTTTCTTAATCATTTTGTATTTTTTCATCTGAATATTCAGTATTCAAATCATCCCTTAAAGAAGAATATTTTACAGTCGAAGAATCCACATATTATTTCTGCAAAAATTTTTCTTAACCATTTTCTAACTTTTCATCTCGAAAATCATCCCTTAAAAAAGAATATTCTACAGTCGAAGAACCCCCACATATTACTTTTGCTGAAACTTTTGTTTCTAATAAAAATTTCTATCAAATTTACTGTAAAAAACACTTTTTAAATAATTCCTATTATAAAAGAAACTAATTTGATATAATACTTTCGATCTGAATATCGTATTTAAATAACGAAAAAGCCACCATTTTGTCATTTTCTATATTCTCAACTTAAAATGCAGAATCATCCCTTAAAAAAAAATATTCCATAGCCGAAAAATCCACTCGAAAATCATCCCTTAAAAAAAACATTCTATTGTCGAAGAATCCACTCGAAAATCATCCCTTAAAAAATATATTTTACAATCGAAGAACCCCCACATATAACATTTACAGAGACTGTTATTTCGACTAAAAATTTCTATCAAAAAACGTAGTTTTATCATTTTCCATTTACTCATCCCAAAATTATCCCTTAAAAAAAAAACTGTTTTACAGTCCAAAAATCCCCATATATTATTTCTGTTAATTCTAAAAATATAGAATCATCCCTTAAAAAAAAGTATTCTATAGTCGAATCATCCATTCGAAAATCATCCCTTAAAAAAATATTCTATAGTCAAAGAATGCACTCGAAAATCATCCCTTAAAAGAAACTAGTCTATAGTCGAATAATCCACTCGAAAATCATCCCTTAAGAAAAATATTTTACAGTCGAAGAACCCACTCATATTACATTTACAGAAACTGTTGTTTCAACTAAAAATTTCTATCAAAAAACGTAGTTTTGTCATTTTCCATTTTCTCATCCCAAAATGTAGAATCGTCACTTAAAAAAAAAATTATTTTACAGTCCAAAAATCCCTATATATTATTTCTGTTAATTCTCGAAATATAGAATCATCCCTTAAAAAACAAATCTGTTTTCCAGTCCAAAAATCCCTATATATTATTTCTGTTAATTCTCGAAATATAGAATCATCCCTTAAAAAAAAAATCTGTTTTCCAGTCCAAAAATCCCTATATATTATTTCCGTTAATTCTCCAAATTTAGTATCCCTTAAAAAAAAAAAAACTGTTTTACAGTCCAAAAATCCCTATATATTATTTCTATGAATTCTCGAAACATAGAATCATCCCTTAAAAAAAAAATCTGTTTTCCAGTCCAAAAATCCCTAAATAATACAAATTATTTCCGTTTATTTTTTTTTTTTATAAACATATACCTTGCATATACCGTTCGTGGATCACCAAAGTATCCTGGACAATTATTTTCCCCCGGGGGGGGGGGCCGTCGGGGAATTTTCATATATGAATATGCGTGGGAGGGACCGATCGTCCATGGAGACTTCTAAAACCTGACCGAAACTTCTGCTTGGTATGTCCGACGTATTTCGAGATGGAATGTTTCTCTCCGACTGCACTGGAACGCACGCTACGATTTTCAGATACCAGACGAATTCGTGCGGGGTAAATCTCGATTTCGTGATTTTCGATATCTCCAAATTATGTCGAAATCCATTCATTATCGAAAACCTCCCTCAAATCTTCAAAGAATTGGCCCCCAAAACGGTCGTCAAATTTATTTATTTAGAAAATAGAAAAATAAAAAATAAAACACAATTATTTATTTAAGAAATTTTATATTTTCATAGGAATATTTTATTTCAATCAAAAGGGATCCAAATTCTTTGAAAAATTATTTTTTCAATTTTAAATTACATTCACGACGTACAAATAATAAATAAATTATTATTTTTCAAATTTCAAATCAAAATAACAATTTTAATCTTCTAAGAAGATCATAATCAATTTTCTTAAAGAATCGTTACCAAAATAGGGGTGTAAAAAGGCAACATAAATTTAAAAATTGACGATAAGTAACAAATTCTTGGAAACACAATAATTTATTTAAGAAACTATATTTTCGAGGCCATATTTTATTTCTATCAAAAAGAATCCAAATTCTTTGAAAAATTATTTTTTCAATCTTACAGTCACATTCACAATATACAAATAATAAGTAAATAATTATTTTTCAAATTTCAGATCAAAATAACAATTTTAATCTTCCAAGAAAATCACAATCAATTTTCTAAAAACATTGGTTAGCAAAATGGGGGTGTAAAAATGCAGCATGAATTTAAAAATTAACAATAAATAAATTACAATGTTTGGAATTCCAAAATTCGAGTACTGAGTTCATTTCAAAGTAAATTTTTTTTCAATTTTTTTTTTTGTGCTTTTTATTTCGTTTTTAAAATTTTATTTTTATTAAAAATCAGTGTTGCTCCTGTGGATATTTTAGAGATGCAATTTTCCAGATTCCAGAAATTATATTTCCACTTTTTTAAAGCATTAACACACAATGGTGACTATAAATACGGAAGAGAAATATGCACCCTATCTGTAGCCATTTTCAACCCTACTGAATCGAATACTTATGAAGGTTATGTTGTCTTTACTCAATTGAATTTAACACATTCACTGCAAGATCAAAACCGTATAATATTCCTGCACAAGTAAAACTTTGATTTCATAGACCATTGCAAGCTACATAACCTAAAATTTGTTACCTATTTTTCTAACCTCGTTAAAATTCACAAACTCGATTCAAATTTATTTCCCTCGACGTCCTCACTTGAGAATTAATTTTTCTAGCATCAAAATGGTAAATCCTGTCACCCATATATGGTTCACGTGGCAGTCAAGGTATTAAAGGTTATGTTGTAATTATTCATTATATATATATGACCACAAAAGAGCGGGAAAATCTACTGATTTTAAACTCGAAATTCACAAATTCCATCCAAATTAATTTCCCTCGACGTCTTCACTTGAGAATTAATTTTTCTAGCATCAAAATGGTAAATCCTGTCACCCATATGTGGGTGTCATGGCGGTCAAAGTGTTAAAGGTTATGTTGTAACTATTTGTCATACATACATATACAGGGTGTTCGGCCACCCGTGGGAAAAATTTTAATGGGGGGATTCTAGAGGCCAAAATAAGACGAAAATCAAGAATACCAATTTGTTGGTGGAGGCTTCGTTAAAAAGTTATTAACAATTAAATTCAACAATTTCAAATCATTCTGGAAAAATTATTTTCGGTTGCGGGGGTCAATAATAATCATTTTTGGTCATTACACATAACCCCGAAATCCTACCCAGTTTCGAGAAAAAAATTCCTCACCGAAAATATGATGTCTGACCAAACATTCATCTATTCCCCTTAAATTTTTCAGCGAAAAAGGATTTCAAATCGTTCTAAAAAAATTATTTTCAGTTTCAAGGGTCAATAATAATCATTTTTGGTCATTACCCATAAACCCGAAATCCTACCCAGTTTCGAGAAAAAAATTCCTCACCGAAAATCTAATGTCTGACCAAACATTCATCTATTCCCCTTAAATTTTTCAGCGAAAAAAGGATTTCAAATCGTTCTAAAAAAATTATTTTCGGTTGTGGGGGTTAATTGTAATCACTTTTGGTGAATAGACATACACTTGAAATCCTAACCATTTTCGAGGAAAAAATTCGAGAAGGTGTGAAATATTTCGACAAAATTAAAAAATTTTCAAATCGTTCTGAAAAAATTATTTATAGTTAGGAAGGTTAATTGCAATAATTTTTGGTGAATAGACATATCCCCGAAATCCTACCCACTTTCTCGAAAAAAATTCGAGAAGGTGTGAAATATTTCGACAAAATTAAAAAATTTCCAAATCGTTCTGAAAAAATTATTTATAGTTAGGAAGGTTAATTGCAATAATTTTTGGTGAATAGACCTACCCCTGAAATCCTACCCATTTCGTAGAAAAAAATTCAGTAGTGGCGGAACGTTAAACATTAATAACTTTTTAACGAAGCCTTAATCAACAAATTAATATTCTTGATTTTCGTCTTATTTTGGTCTCTAGGATCTCCCATTAAAATTTTTCCCAGGGGTTGTCGAACACCCCTGTATATGACCACAAAATGGCGGGAAAATTTGATTTTAATATATCGATTTTAAACTTGATTTTACAACTGCTCAACGATAATTCGAATTAATTCATTTTGTACACCCAACAAAATGACACTCTGCCAATGATTGCAAGATCTGTACGACCAAAGTCGATTACCAAGGCAGAAATAGAACCCATTTGCGCGTAGACGTTCCCCCGTATCAATCACTCCCTCGTTCTGATATCATTTGGAGGACCGAAAGGCAGCCAGGGGACCGACAACGCCTCGGATATTCCAACCGGAAGAGGATGGTTAGTCCTCGGAGATTTACCAAGGAGGAGAACAAACCTTCCAGCGAATCCGGACCGGCTGATATCGAGAGGAAAGACCCCGAGGCGCAACCGACGGAAATACGACGGCGCTGGCGGTTCTCGCCCACCCCCTTGGAAACTTCATTCAAGCTGGAAGACGCGACGAATGGACGCTTCTACGAACTGAAACGTTCCTTTATGGGAACATCCACGGGACGTCCTGTTACCCCCTCCACTAGCCTCTCTTAAACTTTCGTTGGAAAAGGTGGCTGGGAAGCATGTCCCATCGGTTTACCGTGTCTCTTTTCCTGGGGTTCCCTTTGCTCGACGTGTTCTTGTGGCTTTGGCGATTACCAGAGAGTCCGACGGGGCTTCTATAAATTCCTAGGACATCGTATATAAGGGACAGGGAAAACGGAAATATCGAAATTTAGTGTGAAAAATCACCACGTGAAACAGGGCAATTTAAGGGAAAGTTGTTATAAAAGTTTTTTTTTCTTGGAAGTGAGTAGGATTTCGGGGGTGAGTGTGTTCACATGAAATGTTGCACATTGAAATACGCGTTGTTTGCATTTTTTAAATTTAAAATCGCTCGATCCGTTCGGGAGTTATGACGATTTAAAGGTACAAATGGAAATTCAGGGGAATAGGACTTTGGTGGTCAGACATTGTATTCGGTTAGGAATTTTTTTCTCGAAAATGAGTAGGATTTCGAGGGTATGTCTGCTGACCAAAAATGATTCTGATTAACCTCTGCGACTGAACGTAATTTTTTTAGAAGGATTTGAAAATTTTGAAAAATTTCTACACCTATTTGAATTTTTTTCAGGAAACTGAGTAGGATTTCGGGGGTATGTCTGCTCACCCAAAATGATTGTAATTAATACCCCTAACTAAAAATAATTTTTTTAAAACGATTTGCGAATTTTTTTTCCGCCAAAAAATTTGTTCAAATACTTGAATTTTTTTCTCGAAACTGAGTAGGATTTCGAGGGTATGTCCATTAATAAAAAATGATTGCAATTGACCCCTTCACCTAACAATAATTTTTTTAGAACGATTTGAAATTTTTTTTTTCGCCGATGAATTATCCCGTCAATTTTTCTTAAAGCTTAGTTTTTGATTTTTAGTAATTGCGTTTGATGTCCTACAGAAAAATTGTTTAATACTTTTTTGTAGGTGCCTATGAGCTCTATTTTAGAAAAAAATTTCATTGAAATATATTCACTATTGTAAGAGTAATGGCTGTTTGAAAATTAGGCAATTTTTATGGGGTTTTTGTCAATTTACGATGTTAAGGACCTATCTTTCGAAAACTTTTATAATTTCTATATATTCTCCATCGAAATACGCGTAGTTTGCTTTTTTAAACATTAAAATCCCTCAATCCGTTTAGAAGTTATGGCGATTTAAAGATACGCACGAAATTTAGGAGTGATATTTCTGCCTTAAAATTATATTTTCGGTAAGGAATTTATTTCTCGAAAATGATTAGGATTTCGAGGGTATGTGTATCCACCAAAAATGATTATAATTTACCCCTTCAATCGAAAATAATTTTTTCAGAACAATTTGAAACTTTTTTCCGAAAAAATTCAGGGAAATCAAACATATATGGTCAGCCATTATATTTTCAGTAAAGAATTTTTTTCTCGAAAATGCGTAGGATTTCGGGGATATATCTAATCACCAAAAATGATTGTAACCTACCCCAGCAGTCGAAAATAATTTTTTCAGAACGATTTGAAATTTTTTAATTTCCAAGATTTTCAAAGAAAATAAAAAAAAATTACAATAATGTAATGTTTAAAAAATAAAAATATAAACCAAACGAATTATTAGTTTAGTTTAGTATTTTCACAATATTCCATCACATTTGTAAGCTCCAAGTGTCGGTCACCGGTGACCACCAGTTGCAATCAACAGTGTCCAACAAAAATTTGACGTTTAAAAAATCGCTACATAAAGCAGACGTCTTTTACGAGGATTAATAAAATCGTCCATACTGATAATCGAAACGACGAAGCCAAGAAAATTGTCCTTTCAAGATGCAACTCGAATCGATGGTACAAACCCAAATTTCTCAACGAGTCCGAAAATAATCTCGTTCGTTCGAGCCATTTCTTCCAGGGGGGGGGGGATCAGAAACTTCTCACTTATTCCATTTCCCCTTTCCCATCGAGTTTACTAAATCCTATTTCTCAGGGTTTCCCAGGATTTCATTGGAGTTCTCCGGGCGCCAGGACTCTGGACAGGCTTCTTTCGCTCTGCGGGGATCTTTTTTACAGATTGCTTGATCAAAACCTACCACCAGAAACGCCCCTTCTTCTTTGAAAAAAAATCACTGACACTTATATTCAAAAACTGAAGTCTCAAACAGTTTCCAAAATCACTCTTTCAGACTAAATAACAAAAATAGCCATCTATTTTTAATATTCAAATTCTGAGTAGAAAAGTAGAAATTTTATGTGAAAGATGAAGTAACAAAGATATAAAGTGTTCAGGTACCTTTCGAAAAAAATTTGATGGCTGATTCTAGAGACCAAAATAAGATAAAAATGAAGAATAGTAATTTTTCATTCGAGCCTTCGTTAAAAAGTTATTAACGTTTAAAGTCGCGAGAACGACTGTCACGCGTCCGCGGGTCACACATTGACTTCAAACGTCAATAACTTTTAAACGAAGCCTCAATTAAAAAATTACCATTCTTCATTTTCGTCATATTTTGGTCTCCAAAATCTCCCATTAAAATTTTCCCCAGATCCAACAAAATGGAGACGAAGCACGCGACGAAATCGTCGCCATTTAAGTCGAAACGAGCGCGTAAATTCCGGATGGAAAACAAATCTGGCAACGTTCGAGGAAAAATATTTATTATTGTCGGTCGCGTGTGCAGTCGGCGTTCGCGTGAAAAAAAATGCTCGGAAGTTTAGGCGCGCACAATAGATGCAGCTGTGCGTTCGTAAGCCGCGGATGATGCACGTCTCCGTCACCGGGTGCACGCGCGCCGGGTGCATCAGAACTTGCGTCCACGTAGCCCAACCTCGTTAATCATCTCCCTAGCTGGATGGAAAATAGAATGGGATCTCGTAAGTCGCGTGACACGGGAAAGGTTTTTGATTTTTCCCCGCGTCCCTTTCTACCTGGTACGTGGCTCGATTCGTAAACAAAAAACTAACGACTGCGTACACATTTTTTACTCGCCACGATTTTTCCCACCGTCACTCGTTTAGTCTTTCAACGGCGTTTTCCAAAGTCTCTCTCTCTTTTAACGCTTCGACTCGCAAAACAAATTAATTCTTGGGATTAGAAAATAAATAACACTCATTTTTATTGCCCCCAATTTTATTTTGTTTCTATGCGTTTGAAAATTTCTTTCAGCCAGGACACAACAGCGCAAAATCACTTACTGTAAATCATAATTTCTGTAACTCATTAAAGTTTCTACTGTCCACCGTGTCAAATTATCGTATTACAAATCTTTGGCACTGTGTCGTTAAAAAAGCTACCGTGTGTGGGCGAGAAGTTGACTAGTGGGCGGGGCAAAATAGAAAGGGGAGTGGCCTCGTCTGCCACGCCCATCGTCGCCCCGCCCAACCGCGACGATAGGCGTGTCGCGTGGGCGGTTGCAGAGCAGAAAGGGGAGTGGCCTCGCCTGCCACGCCCATCCCCACTCAACCAACAGCGACGATGGGCGTGTCGCGTGGGCGGGACGAACTCTGAAGTGGGGGAACCAATCAGACTCGCATTTCTTTCGCTTGACAACTTCTCGCGGACGCACAGTACTCAAAATTGAAGATTCCACGCTCTCTTTTTTAATAAATAGTAGAATGGAGTTCGATGGTGTTTGAAATGCTCTCGAATCGTGATTTAATGTACTCCTAGACTTACCTTCTTGGCGTCATTGTTGTTGTCGGCGTGATGTGGTTGTGGACTCATTGCAGCACCATTGCTAACTGCTCCGCTCTGCGACAGAAGTTCGTCGCTACCCCTCTGCAACAAAAATAAAATAAGGAAAAATTAATATAAACAAATTGATACGATTAAACCATCGACAGTTTCTCTGCTATGTTATATCAAAATGAAAATCGTTTGTTACTCTCACAATCTTCCTAAAATATACTTTATTAACATTTTAAATTGTTTGTTATTCTTCTGTTAACTTGTAAAAATAAACTCACTAGGAGAATGTATTAATTTTCTATCATGTTGTATACCGGGTGTACTACTTATTAAGCATCCCAAAGGACACGAAGAGAAAAGAAGCCGCCTCTGTGCTGTTCCTCTCGATTTATCAAACTAACCAGATACGATTCAACACAACAAACATCTCTGTAGGTGGATGCACATTATCTCGTTGCGTCGTTCAATCCGGCGACCTTTCAGCGAGGAAAATACGGGCAGGATAATTCATAACCCCCGGGGGCACCGGGGAGCCCCGGTAACCACGTCATCCGTCGGAAAGACAGAATGGCAGATCAAAGAGTCCCGCAGGATCATGTTCCCGGATTTTCCTGCGTTCACGTAAGAAAGGACAGGGATATCGGTGAAAGGCGGTGGGAGGGGGATGGGCGTACGCGTTCCCCGCGAGGAATATTTATGACGAGTCAAAATTCCTCCCTGGTATTCGGCTGTTGACGGATGAGGACTCGAAACCTCTCGGAAGCTAGCTTCCCGGGGGCGTGTTCCCGGCGAATTCCGGTTCCATTTTTGACGTTTCTAGGTCTAATACCACCTGGGGATGACGCCTGTGCAATTTTTTGAAAATTCAGTTTTGAGTTATTTTTGAATTTTTTGAGGCTGTTGATGACAACTATTGACATTGAGAGTTGCTACTTTAGCGTTGTAAATTGAATCTTTTGCAGTGTAATATCGATGTAAATTGCTAGTTTGCGTCCTTATATTCAACAAAATTTGATTTGAAGACTTCATATGAAGAATAAAAGAGAAAATTAGAAATTGAGGTTTTTGGTCCATCTAGCGTTTCAGAGTTAGCTGTTATTGGAGAGTTTATAACGTGGTATTAGATTCTCGTTGTTTAGTTTGCTAAACAAGGAACCTCTGAAGCCCCGTGGTCTCACAATTTCCCCTAAAACGTCTCACGGCGTGTCCACCCCCTCCCCCCCAGTCGCTCCTTTCGTGGAGCAAGTTGTCCCGAAGCGTGCCGTGTGTTTACCTTGCAATTAATGCGAGTCGCGCGAATCCTCGAGCAAATAGAGGAGGCAAAGCCCTTCGGGGCTGGTGTGTCAGCCGGCTACGCGGAAACTCATCGGATCGCCTTGCAGTCCGGACGTGAAATTGGTTTGTCAACCGAGTGAGCCCCTCTCTCGTGTGTGTGTGTGTGTGTGATCCCCGACATCTGGCCAGACGATCGTGAGACAATTCCTTGCGGGTCGTCGAGCACGTAAAACGTTCCGTAAGATTCTATCACAGGGGCTAGAAAAATGAAAGGCAGCAGGAGGTACTCTGGAGACGCTGGCTATGATGAACGCTGACCCTCCAGGTTGCTCTCTTAATCGGTGATTGATTTTCTGGCAGATTTCTCGTGAAAGACACCCTTTGGGAGGGGGAAAAAGCTTCCCCAGGGTGATAATAGTCCTTTTTTCATGCGCCATTCGCTCTGTTCAGTAGTCTCCAACCTGGGGAAGACGTAGGTTCATGAAACACCTTCGAACTTGCTACTTCTTTTGGTGTTCTAGAGGTCTCTCAGAAATCGAGATGATTCCTGACTATTGATAGCTGGGAGTAGCTAAAATATAGTGTTTCCAGGTTCCTCAGACATCTTGAAGCTCAATATTTCTTTGGTTGCTCTAAAGAATCTTCAGAATCTAGAGAACTCCTCACTAAGGGTGTTAGTGACTTCTTAAAAAATTCTAGATTACATCGATACTGTTCTTCTTGAGTCTTCCAGAGGAGAAGTTTTAGAGTCTGTAGTGAATGTACACGTCCTGGTAATCCCCAGGTTCCAAGCTCACTGTTTCTTTGGTTGCTCCAAAGGCTCCTCAGAATCTAGAGGACTCCTTGCTGGAGGTGTTAGTGACTTCTTCAAAAATTCTAGATGACATCGATACTGTTCTTCTCGAGTCTTCCAAGAGAGGAAATTTTAGAGTCTGTAGTGAATGTTCACGTCCTGGTAATCCTAAATTCTGAGAGTATTGGGCAAATATCTTGCAACTAAATCTGGAGAGGAGCAACGTTCACTGAGGATCTTGCAGAGGGCAACAAAAGACTGGGCTGATCGATCCCATGGAAATTTCGTGGCCGTAAAATCCGGACGAGACGTGGATGGATCGTCTTGCAGGCTCGTCCGAGCGGCGACCATCTACAGGCAGGTGATCGTGGATCCGTGAAAGTACTTCCCCGCGAAATCTTTTAGAAGCCTATCGAGCTTCGGGGATTCGAGTATCGGATGAGGCTATACACACGATCCGCTGAAATAATATTAGCTCGAGATAGACCTCCTGATAAGGCGATAGAAGAAGAGAGGCTGAAGGGGTGTTAGAATACGGAGAGGCGGTTATCGTCTTTCAAGATGGATGGCTCTAGGATGATGGGGACGGGGGATGCGTGTCGTTTTACTCGACAGGGACTTTCGAGTTCATAATTTCGAGACGTAGGAAAATTATACGGGGCCCTGCAAACACATTACGATAACCCATTTCAGAGGATGCAAGGTATTTCCATGAAATCCATTTCTCATTCCCATTTTGCTGAATATCTTGAAAGAAAGATGTCTTTTCATTGGAAACGAGAAAAGATGACGTTTTAAACATGAAATTTCGGGGTGACATTTAGGGTCAGGCAATATGGTATTGGTAAAGAATTTTTTTCTCGAAGGTACGTAGGATTTCGATGGTATGTCTATTCACCAAAAATGATTGTAATAGACCCCTGCAGGTAACAATAATTTTTTTGGAACGATTTGGAATTTTTTTTTGTCGAGAAATTTAAGGGGAATAGGTGTATGTTTGGTCAGACATTAGATTTTCGGTAAGGAATTTTTTTCTCGAAACTGAGTAGGATTTCGGGGGTATATCTGTTGACCAAAGATGATTGTAATTGACCCTCTCAGCTGAAACTATTTTTTTTAGAACGATTTGAATTTTTTCGCGAAAAATTTAAGGGGAATAGGTGTATGTTGGCTCAGACATTAGATTTTCGGTAAGGAATTTTTTTCTCGAAACTGGGTAGGAATTCAGGGGGATGTTTCTTCACCAAAAATCATTGTAATTAACCCCCCTAACTATTAATAATTTTTTCATAACAATTTGAAAATTTTTTTTTTCGCTGAAAAATTTGTTCAACAATTAGGAATTTTTTTCTCGGAACTGCGTAGGATTTCGAAGGTATGTCCATTAATACAAAATGATTTCAGTTGACCCCTTTACCTAACAATAATTTTTTTAGAACGATTTGAAATTTTTCAATTTCGTCGAAAAATTTTAGGACCCACCCTCTATTGATTTTCCTTAAGAATTCGTTTTTGATTTTTAATAAATTTATTTGGCCTGCTACGGAAAAGTTGTTTAATACTTTTTTGTAGGTATCTATGAGCTCTACTTCCCCCTAAAATTTCAATGCAATATATTCATTATTGTAGGAGTTATGGTCGTTTGAAAACTGGACCACTCTTTTATGGGGATTTCCTAACTTTACGGGGTTAAGGAACAAGTTTTCGAAAATTTTTATAATTTCTACATATTTTCCATCAAAATACGCGTAGTTTGCTTTTTTAAACATTAAAATCCTTCAATTTGTTTAGAAGTTATGACATTTTAAAGATACACATGAAATTTAGGGTCAGGCAATATGGTTTCGGTAAGGAATTTTTTTCTCGAAAATGGTTAGGATTTAGGTGGTATCTCTAATGACCAAAAATGATTGCAAATGACCCCCGCAACCAAAAATAATTTTTCTAGAACGATTTGAAAAAGGGGAACCACTATATTGATCAGTATAATAAAATTTCAAGAAAACATTACGGGTCAGGCAATATGGTTTCGCTAAGGAATTTTTTTCTCGAAAGTGCGTAGAATTTCGATGGTATGTCTCTTCACCAAAAATGATTCTAATAGACCCCTTCACCTAAAAATAATTTTTCCAGAACGATTTGAAACTTTTCAATTTCGTCGAAAAATGTGTCCATCTCTCTGTCGATTTTTAATAAATTTCTGTGATGCCCTAACAAAAGTTGTTTAATACTTTCTTGTAGGTATCCATTAGCTCTAGTTTACAAATAAATTTCAATAAAATACATTAACTATTATAGATCATTATCAACTACTTCTTCGAACATTTATAATCGTTGTCATTCCTATTTTAAAACACCAGAAATTCCTCTGTCAATTACTGCAAGCTCTTCCCAGTTTTCCTGCCAGATCACGATACTTTGAAACCCAAGCATTCGAGCCACATAGTTACCCGAGTGGAATCAGGATACCCCCGGTAACGTCACAGAGAATTTACCAAGTATCACGGGAGTTTCGAGTACCAAGGTAGCATGTTGCTATCAGAAATCATCCAAGTTTCCAGGAATTGCCCACTACAGTTCCAACAGTGTTACAGAAAAATGCTCGTCTCGAAAACGATACACCAATTACGTCGTCGAGGGGGAAAGAAAAATCTTTCAGATTTCTTTGACTCTTTCGATTAATTGCCTCGAAATTGTTGGAACGGGAAAACGGTAGAAAGAAATTGTCCCGCGGGCTCCAGGACTCCCCGGGGTTCCCATCGTTCTTTCTACTCCACGTTCGCTCAATTTAATATGGCCAGGCAGAAATCACGGAACGACAGACGCGATCCACTTTCTTCTTTGTGTCTCGAATATCGAATCACGCTCGCCGTCCGTTCGCGGCTCAGTGACTCCGAGGAGGCGCCCCGGCGATCGGTCGAAACGTTTCACCCTAACGAGCGGCTTTAATTTCTGCCCTCTTTCCGCGTCATTTGCCATGGAGAAGGGGCTCGATGAAAATCACGACAGCGTGACACAAATCTTTCGGCCTCATTCGGTTATCTGCCTCGCTGGTTCGTTCCGGGGGATCCCCGATCCGACGTCGCTGAACTCGTTTTACGCGATCCCGCCTGCTTCCAACGAGTCATGCAAAAAAATGGGCTTCGTGAGGATTTTTTTCGAAAATTTATTTTCAATTTTATTGGGGTTTTTTTTTCGTTTAAATATCAAGTATCACCACGGTTATCTACTAAAAAGACTATTATATTACTATTAATTCCAGTGACTCTTTTGACAAAAAAAAGATATTACACTGAAAAAGTAGGAAAAACTAACTGGAACTTCAGAAATAAACCCTCATCTGATAATAAAGTAACTCAGATTCTTATATTTTCCAAGCGTTCATTTGTTAACACGTTCACTGTCTGGTCTCTCAGCGGCCTATCTAAAAGCGTGGCGCTATGACCCGTATAAGGGTCATGGACAGTGAATACGTTAGCCTGCCAATACATTCAGAAGGCAGAGAATGTCTCGAAGTTACGAGGGAGTTGCTAAAATGGACTTTATGAAGTTTTTCTTTTTTTTTTGAAAAACAAACTATTTTGAATTTTATTGGTTTTCTTCATTTAATTATCGAGTATCATCAGGATTATCTATGAAAGGCGATATCTGCAATATGACTTTAATAATAGCAGAATATTTTATGTCTTTCTTAATTTCAATGACCCTTTCGACAAAAAAAAAAATACAGTGCACTGAAAAAGTAGGAAACACTAACTGGAACTTCGGAAATAGGCCCTCGATTTGATAATAAAGTAATTCAGACTTTTAGACTTTTTGTTAACACGTTCACTGTCTGATCTCTTAGAGGCCTATCTAAAAGCGTGGCGCTATGACCCATATAAGGGTCATGGGCAGTGAATGCGTTAGCCTATAAATACATTTTAGAAGGCAGAGAGTGTCTCGAAGAATTGACACTTCGATAGTGGACACCATCTTTGGGAATTCTAGTTACGACGGAGTCGCTAAAATGAATTTTATGAAGTTTTTTTTGAAAAACAATTTGGAATTTTAATGGTTATTTCATCTAATTATCAAGTATCACAACGATATCTGCAAAATGAGTTTAGTAATAGCAGAGTATTTTAAGTCTTTGTTAATTCCAATGACCCTTTCGACAAAAAAAAAACTACACTGAAAAAGTAGGAAAAACGAGCTGGAACTTCGTAAATAAACCCTCATCTGATAATAAAGTAACTCAGACTCTTATACTTAATGAGCGTTCATTTGTCTACACGTTCACTGTCCGGTCTCTCAATGGCCTATCTAAAAGCGTGGCGCTATGACCCATATAAGGGTCATGGGCAGTGAATATGTTCGCCTACGAATAGAAGGCAGAGAGTGTCTCGAAGAATTGAAACTTTGATGGTGAAGGCCATCTTACGAAATTCTAGTTACGAAAAAGTCGCTAAAATGGACATTATGATGTATTTTTGTTTAAAAACAAACTATTTTTAATTTTATTGGCTTTTTTCATTTAATTATCGAGTGTCATTATCTATGAGGATTATCTACGAGAGACGATATCTGCAAAATGAGTTTAATAATAGCAGAATATTTTATGTCTTTCTTAATTCAAGTAACCCTTTCGATAAAACAAAAACTACACTGAAAAACTAGGAAAACCAAACTAGAACTTCAGAAATAGGCCCTCATCTCATAATAAAGTAACTCAGATTCTTATATTTTCCAAGCGTTCATTTGTTAACACGTTCACTGTCCGGTCTCTCAATTGCCTATCCAAAAGCGTGGCGCTATGACCCATATAAGGGCCATGGACAGTGAATACGTTAGCCTACCAAAACATTCAGAAGACAGAGAGTGTCTCGAAAAATTGAAACTTCGATGTTGGAGGCCACCATAAGAAATTCTAGCTACGAAAAAGTCGCTAAAATGGACTTTATAAAATTTTTTTTAAAAAACAAACTATTTTAAGTTTTACTGATTTTTCCATCCAATTATCAAGTATCAAAGTGACTTAAATAATACAGCAGAATATTTTAAGTCTCCAAGTGATCCATCAATGAAAGAAAATTAATAAATTATTTAATTAATAAATTTAAAAATAATACAGTGCCAAATGAAATTTTATATTTTATAGTTTATATTTTCGTTCCCCTCCAATTCGTCCCATGAATTATTGTTTCCATTTTCAATTATATTTTGAACAATGTTATGAAAATAAAAAACAAATATGCCAAATAAATCACGACTTCATTCTCGTCCACGTAAATTGTTTCACATCAAACTCCAATTTCGTGATTTAATACGCTGGCCAAACAATGGGCGTGTTTACTGCTCCCAGTTAAACAATCCAATGCTATTCCCAGCGAGGTTTTTTTCCCCCATCCGCGGTCAGAAAAATATGCGTTACGATCTTCATGAAATCCGAAACGCGGCGTTACTTTGAGCTAGAAATTGCAATCGTTTCGATGAAGATTATCGCGATATATTTTTCAGAATATTTCTAAAGAGAATACCCACAAAACACATCGTGATGGCTTTTCTCGTAATATTATACAATAACTATAAAAATGTTAACAAAACTGGAAAATTTTATTTCTACAAAATTTAGATTATTAATATTAATTATTAATAATTTGCCAACCAAATGGACCAAGAAAAACACATAACTCCGTTCAAACATAATTATTTAAATCAGTCGATAGATAAAATTATTTTTACGATTTATTCACGAAAATTCAGCGACAAATTTTTTTATCTGGATTATGAAAATATTTTCATATTGGATCCGTATTTAATCCCCAGCTCGTCCCACTCGATATCGAATATTATTAAATATTAAAATTCAGAAACAGTTTTCGATCGAACGCGAGAAATAGAAATATTCATCGGTCGAATAATTTTTCAAAGACGCTTCGCCCCCGGCTAATTGCAATCCTCCGTGAAGCAACAGTCTCCGTACGAATCGATCGAACGGAGACAATTAAATCCGGTTCTCGAATAAAGTGCTCCGGATGGAGATATTCGATTACAATTTCCCATGGAATCCCACGATCCTCCTTGCAACAATGGTCCAGTGTACCGAGACGTTGAACCCTCTGAATGCCACTGGGACAATCGCCTCGTGAAAGAAAACATTGCTGGAATACGATTTTCACTGCGTTTTAAGACCCACTGTTCGTATTTTAATTATTGCAAATAGAGACATTTTTTTTGTTGGTCTCAATACACTTGAGGGTAAATAAATAGCTGACTGTGATGGCCTACTCAGGTATTGGTGGGCCCTGCTGTCCACCACTGACCACTGTTGACCACTACTGACCACCACCGACCACCACCGACCATCAGTGACCACCACGGGTTACCAACGATCACCACTAGCAACTATTGACCACTACTGACCACTACTGACCATTGTTGACCACTGCTGATAAAGTAGAGAACGCCTGACAACTTCAGACACCATACAGCGACTGTTACTGGCTACTGTTAATTACGTTTTAGCTATAACTTAGAAATTTTTCTTGCAAGAGTGTCACAGAAGTATTAGCCGTGGTCCGTGAAGACCACCAGTGGCCAGCAGAGGCAAGCACAAACTAGCAGAGAGAGGCTGGATCGGATGGAACCCTCCCAGAGTGCGGGTGGATGGAGACTGACCTTTCCTGGTATCTGCTGACCACTACTGACCACTACTGACCACTACTGACCACTGTTGATCACTGCTCACAAAAGTAGAGAACTTCTGACACCATATAGCGACTGTAGCTGGCTACTGCTGAGTACTTTTTAGCTATAACTTAGAAATTTTTCTGGAAGACCACTGTTATACTTCTGCGATGTTCCTTCCAGTAAAATTTCTAAGTTCCACAGCTGATCTCCGGGACAAATGGCGGCGGGACGAAGTGACCTCGTCCCGCCGTCATGAAATAGCGTGACTCTGCCGGGGGGACCGTTTGTCCCCCCGTACATGGTTGCGAGGGCACGGGGAGGATACCGGAAGTATGCTTCGAGCGATTTCCGGTATTCTCCCAAATCGTGCTCAGTGGTCACCGTGGGGTTTTTAGTGGGTAGGTTCCGTGTCCATTCCATGGACACGGGGAATCCCACACACCCCTCCCGCCTCTCCCCAGAGGGGTGGGAGGAAGTCTTTCGAAGATTTTCCCCACGTTAAAATTTCCACAGCTGACAGGCACTTGGCGGATGGCGACTACAAGAAGTGAGATGTTCTTCCAGAAAAATTTGTAAGTTCCTCGGAAACATTTCAAGGTAGGGGGACGTTTTAAAATTTTTGCAGAGTTTCTTGTCGCTGCCTGAAATTTCCAAGAATTTCAGGACTCGCGTCGAAAACCCTGAAACTTTAGAAAATCCTGAAACGGCCTAAAGTTTCAGGACCTTCGAAAATTTTGGGATTTCCGAGAATTTTCAGGGATTCCAAGAATTTTAAAAAATTCCGAGAATTTTTGTGACTTTCAAAATCCCTGAAACTTTAGGACGTTTCAGGATTTTCTAAAGTTTCAGGGATTTCGAAACTTTTTGGCGTTTCAGGGCCTCTGAAAAATTTCAGGACTCGCGTCGAAAACCCTGAAACTTTAGAAAATCCTGAAACGGCCTAAAGTTTCAGGACCTTCGAAAATTTTGGGATTTCCGAGAATTTTCAGGGATTTCAAGAATTTTAAAAAATTCCGAGAATTTTAAGGGATTCCAAGAATTTGTAAGATTTCCGAGAATTTTTGTGACTTTCAAAATCCCTGAAACTTTAGGACGTTTCAGGATTTTCTAAAGTTTCAGGGATTTCGAAACTTTTTGGCGTTTCAGGGCCTCTGAAAAATTTCAGGACTCGCGTCGAAAACCCTGAAACGGCCTAAAGTTTCAGGATCTTCGAAAATGTTGGAATTTCCGAGAATTTTCAGGGATTCCAAGAATTTTTAAAATTTCCGAGAATTTTCAAGACTTTCGAAAGTCCTGAAACTTTAGCCTGTTTCAGGATTTTCTAAAGTTTCAGGGATTTCGAAACTTTTTGGCGTTTCAGGGCTCCTGAGAAATTTCGGGACTTCCAAGAATTTTCGGGATTTCTTATCACTAAGGGAATAATGTGGAAAGGAGAAGAAGGTTAAAAATGACGAGAAAACATAGAATTCTTTGAAATTACATCGTTTATTGCTATAGATTTACATTATACAAAGTTTGGATACATATAAGTATATTATATTATATTATACATCACGTCACAAGTGGTCAGAAGTGGTCAGCTGACGTCGAGAGATGCTGGCAGAGGTCATCAGTGGTCAGCAGTGGTCAGCTGGCGTCGGGAGATGCTGGCAGAGGTCAGCAGAGGCTGACAGTATCCAATAGTAATCGTTATGTGTTGTCAGAAGTATCGAGAGTGGTCACCAGTGGGCAGCTGACGTCGAGAGATGCTGGCAGAGGTCCTCAGAGGCTGACAGTAGCCAGTAGTAATCGTTATGTGTTGTCAGAAGTGTCGAGAGTGGTCACCAGTGGTCATCAGTGGCCAGTAGCAATCGTCATATGTTGTCAAAAGTATCCAAAGTGGTCACCAGTGACCATCAATGGTCATCAATGGTCATCAGAGCCTTTCTCTCTCAACTCCCACGAAGACGGTCCGAAATTGCATCGAACAGCTACGGAGAATCGAAAAAGAGGGCACGTGTCAGTTGCCTTGGTCGACTCTCCGAGCTCACAAAGTGGAATGAGGTGTCCCCGGTGCACCCTGGGCTCCGTCTGGCATCTCTGGTTGAAACACGACCCCGAGAGTGAGCCTCCGTTCTAACCGGTAGGGGGAGGAGGGGACGTCGAAGCAAATCGATCGACCCGCTAACAAATGAACCGCTCAAACGCAGAGCCCTCCGCTTGACGTTCGTGGGATTCCCGCTAATTAATTCGCTTAAGATCAACGCTGGTCGTCGCGGATGGATTCGGGGTCCGCGAAACGCCGCTCCAGAAGAGACTTTCCAGTCGATTGTCTCGATGCACTGCTACGAAGGATTTCTCTGATTAACGAGGCTTTCCATCTATATTCGCGTCCGTTGTTGTTCGGCGGTCTCGTTCCCCGGCAAACTGTTCCCGCGGTCTTGTCAGCTCCGGGCCAACCTAACGGCCCGAATTATAATTGCTTTACACCGTTACATCCGGGAACTACGGTGCATTTCCTGTGCCAGGGTCGCCTGGGAACTTTGAACGTCGGTGAACGTTTTGGGGGACGCGAACTACATTTGCGACGCTTGGTTTTAATATTCGACAGCTCCGTGAGAAGAGTGTGAGGGCGATTTCATGGAATGGAACGATTTTTTCCGAATTTTTATCGTTGCGCTTTGTTCCTCTCGAAACACTCGTCGACTTTTGTTTCGAACATTTTTTTGTCAGAGTGGTGTATATGGGGCAGAATTGTAAAGTGAAGCGTCGAGAAAAATGTCAAAATAAATATAGAAAACAGCATAAATAATGATAGTTAATACATTCAGTAGATGGGGGATGAAATGCCCTTTAAAATGAGTGGTCGAACGAGTCGATAGCTTTATTAGTTCCGGAGATATGAGGGTTTGAAGTTCACGTGCTCGTAGTGAGCACTCGGCCACTCGGTGACCACTAGTGACCACTGGCGACCACTCTCTATGCGAGACAAAGAGGCCCGACGCGACGCGCTAGACGGAGACAGCGATAGTCGAATTAAGAAAAATTACCTTTTACATAACTTACGATATCTCGAAAACGGGAAGTCGGATCGAAAAAAAGTAAAAACCAATTTCAAAGAGGAAGCTTCCCCGCTGCTAACAGTGTTCCCAAAACAAAGAAAACACTAATAATTACGAATCTGCGCGCTATCTAAAATTTCATTATTCTCAATACGCGTTACTGGGACTGTCCATTAAAATTTCACAGCCTGCAAGTAAATTATTCTCGTAACTGAGTTCGTTTTGCAAAATGGCTGACACGTTGTGTGATAAAATCCTATATTCGAGACGAAATTAAAATTTAACTGCTCGATCGAATTGCCTCGTCTCTTCGCCGGGTATCTATTATTCGAATAAAATTTTCGCTATTTCTGCCCCTCCTCCTGGTCGAGGTCGGTTTGAAATTCATGAAACCGAGTGGTTTAACCGCATAAGAAAGAAGTTTGAAGGGGGTGGAGTGCAAGTTTTTGCGAAGCAGCGGCGGAGAAAGTCCGCGAGGCCGTGCAAACACATTGTGTGTTTGCGTGTGACGGCGCGGAGTGCTTCCCCGATATTTGAATATCCGCTTTTCGCGAAATTAAATACGATTGCTGGCGGGGGAGTTACTCGAAACGAGATTGCTGGGCGCGTTCTTCTTTCGCCTGTTCGCTGCTGCTGACGGAGACTTTACAAAGAAATTTTGCGACTTCGCCTCTGCCCCTGGAATTCAATTCGCGACTCTGAGTTTCTTGACGAACCCCAAAACCTCAAAACGAATGGCTGGAGGGTGCAAGATCGAGCAGAATGTTATTTGAAGAAAGAATCTCAGCAGAGAGATCGACAGTAGTCAGTAGGAATCGTTATATGTGGACAAAAGTGTCGAGAGTGGTCACCAGTAATCGTCATATGTGGTCAAAAGTATCAAGAGTGGTCACCAGTGGTCATCAATGGTCACAAATGGCCAACCAATGGTCATGAATGGTCACCAGTGGCTAGTAATGGTCAGCAGAAGCCTGTAGAAATAATGAATAAAAATGATAGTCAACAACAGCTATCAGAGCAGTGGCCTTTGCCTCCAATTCACTCAATTTCACTAAGTTCCAACCTAAGGAAAAATCAAATGAAACACTCAATTTTTAAAATATTAATTTACCATCGCTGCACTATTGTTTCGAGTGTTTTGTGAAATATAAGAGAGAAATAGCTTCGAACGATTACTAGAAGGATCCTTGAAACTTCGATGGGAACTCGTACGACGCAATTTTTGTTGCTTTGTAGTAAATTTATTGTCTACGGTGAAATAATTTCGAAAGAATGGAGTCGACAAGGGCTGTTAAGAGACACAGGGGCCGTCGGAATCGAAGTAATTTCATCGGGAATAAAAAGAGAGACCGTAGAGGAGGAGCCTTAACAATCGAACGAGGTACAAAAGGATCGAAGGTTACTTCTGATGACCAGAAACGGCCGTTGCGGTTCTATTATACCGTAGCAGACCCGATACAATTTCGATGTTGCCGATCCCACTTTATTATTCCGCCACGGGAAGACCGATGAAAACGGTCCCGGAGGAAACCATGAACGGGAAATTTAGTCAGCCGGATGCGATTAAGGTCGGCACGGGCGCGGATGAAATTTAAAGCATCCTGTTTCTTCCAACCCCTTTGAGATATCAGCTATACGCGTTCTGGAAAACGCGGCTTCCGCGTGGAGGTACCAGCTATCATCGAACTGGGCGTTTGGGATTGGGTTGGTACTTGGAACGACTGTGCTTGTTGTTTTGTACACGGGTCAGAATTCACCCACCCCTGAAATTATTATTGACACGTAAAATATTCGAGAAATTTCTGTTCCTTAAATCTTATATCTGGAGGAATCTGTCTAATAATTAATTTTGTATCTTTATATATGTATAGAGCGTGTAATATTATTTTTTTTTAAACATTTACGAACTACTTTTCTACATTCATAAAGCAGATATTCCCATAACGGTTTTTCCAGAACCGATATTATACAAACATAAACGTGGTATACGTTTCGCAAACTCCGTGTAAAAGTTACTCGGGGCAAATATTAGTTGACCATAAATTTATAGCGTGTTCGAAACAGTACTTGATTTTTAATTAGTTTCCCGTCGGTTTGCTCGGGCTGCCCTAAAGTGGGGCTTCGTTGCAGCCAGGCCCTGCAAGTTTTCGTTCGAAACTGTTACATATTTCGAGGATGGTCCACCACCATCTTCTACGATCGTACTCCCGGGGGTCCACTGAAGGAGAAACGCGGAATCGAAAGGAAAGCTAAAACGAGCTCTTCTCTCAAATACCGTGCAACTTTATGTACGTTCATAATTCTTCGCCGCCTCCATCATTCTCCTATCCGGTGCAACGATGCATAATACATGCATTACACGTCTGACCAACGGTCGAATCCATCCTCAAGGAACATTCAACGTCCACAGAGGATAATTCAACACCAATAAAAATATTCGTTTTCACAATTCTTTTAAGAGGGGTCGCTTTTGGAATTTTTTTTTGACGAAACTATACAATTTCTTGCTTTGATTTTTTTTATATATATTTGGTACCCTTTCAGTGATATATACAAATTTTTTCAAGGAGAAATACTCAAAATTGGTGATAGTACAGAGCCTAGTACACTTTTCATATAAGCTTTCTGTTTTGTTTACTTTGGTATTTTTTTATAAATAAACTATGCAATGTCATGCTTTGATTTTTTTTATATATATTTCGTACTCTTTCAGTGATATATACAAATTTTTTCAAGGAGGAATAGTCAAAATTGGTGATAGTACAGAGCCTAGTACACTTTTCATATAAGCTTCTTGTTTTGTTTACTTTGGTATTTTTTTATAAACAAACTATAAAATTTCTTGCTTGGATTTTTTTTATATATATTTGGTACCCTTTCAGTGATATATACAAATTTTTTCAAGGAGGAATAGTCAAAATTGGTGATAGTACAGAGCCTAGTACACTTTTCATATAAGCTTCTTGTTTTGTTTACTTTGGTATTTTTTTATAAACAAACTATAAAATTTCTTGCTTGGATTTTTTTTATATATATTTAGTACCCTTTCAGTGATATATACAAATTTTTTCAAGGAGGAATAGTCAAAATTGGTGATAGTACAGAGCCTAGTACACTTTTCATATAAGCTTCTTGTTTTGTTTACTTTGGTATTTTTTTATAAACAAACTATAAAATTTCTTGCTTGGATTTTTTTTATATATATTTGGTACCCTTTCAGTGATATATACAAATTTTTTCAAGGAGAAATACTCAAAATTGGTGATAGTACAGAGCCTAGTACACTTTTCATATAAGCTTCTTGTTTTGTTTACTTTGGTATTTTTTTATAAACAAACTATAAAATTTCTTGCTTGGATTTTTTTTATATATATTTAGTACCCTTTCAGTGATATCTACAAATTTTTTCAAGGAGGAATAGTCAAAATTGGTGGTGGTACAGAGCCTAGTACACTTTTCATGTAAGCTTCTTGTTTTGTTTACTTTGGTATTTTTTTATAAATAAACTATGCAATTTCTTGTTTGGATTTTTTTTTGTATATATTTAGTACCCTTTCAGTGATATGTACAAATTTTTTCAACGAGAAATAATCAAAATTAGGGGCACTGGTCGCGAAAAGTACACAAGCAGTGGTCGAGGATATGCAGAGTACTTATATCGAGTAACGAAAGACGACTTATAACGAGGTAACACGAAAAAAGGCGATTTAAGACGAATTGAAACGCTTTTTTCGACATTATACCTTAAATATACATATTCCACGATAACCTACCCCCCATTTAGAAAAAATACAAGGACGTGAAACGTAAATTTCCCGAGCACCAAGGGTGAAAGACAAGGGTATTTGCTTAATTGTCGACTCGATTAAAGAAGCTCCACGCGAGGAAAAGAAACATCAAAGACGTCTAAATAGACCGTAGGGGGATGATCCATCGAACGAGCATATAGGAGGGAATGAGAGCCAGGGCGACGGGACCAGGGGGATGAAAAGGAAGAACCGAGGCGTGGCGCCGTGAAAACTTTTTGATAACACTTGAAAATTGCTTTCGAAAATAGAATAACAATCCAATTTCAAGGCAGTCGCGGTGGTTTACTGAGGCTGCCGGGTCGCGCGACACTGGGAAGGGGTTGGAGTGCGGAAGGTCAAAATGGGGATGCAGAAACGAGCGTAACCACTGCACGTCGATCAATTTTTTTTTTTCAAGAGGATATTATTTATTAGGGAAGAAAAATAAAATAATAATACAGTATAGGAGGGGAGGGAGGGGGGGAGAGGAGCAAATTGGGGATAAATTTTCACTTTGATTGTCAAGATGAAATGTTAAATACATTTGAATCCTACAAAAATATAAATACCACAGGAAATTAAAAAAAAAAATGAAAAAAGGGGGCACTGAATTTCTGGGGCTCAAACAATTAAATAAATGAATTGAAAAATTAAATATTACGAAAATAAGTCCCAACGAAAATTTTAATTAAAAATTCTCTGAAATTAAAATAAAAAATTTTGCAACGATGTCGAAGTGAAAGGGATAAAAAAAAAAGGTGGTGTATCGTATTGTTGCGATTTAAAATCGTGTCCAGACTGGTCCTCGCGTGAATTCATACGCGGGGAGTAGTTTTCTACACGAGCACGAAAATCGGCAGGAACGGGGCAATCTTGAACGGCTTCCGGACAATCGTGGAACGTCCCTTCCGCTTCCGGAATACCCCTCGATCGTTCCTGCCAATATAATTGCTATTATGTGGCGGAGAAAAATGTGTCCTGGCCCCGGTCTTCAATGGCTCGATTTTACCCTCGATCGACTCCGGAATATCGTGGCCGCGAAACTTTGGCCATTTGCGGCCAGCTCCCGCGAAATTGTTCGGGGAAATTTGTGGGGAAACCGTTGGCGTACTGTAATAACGTGTGTATTTTTTTTTTTTTTTTTTTGTTACGAAAATATTAAAGAAAGAATTGGAATCCGTTCGTCAAACGTGGCTGGACAATTCGATCCAACGATTTCTCGTTTATCGTTTCACTTGTTTTAGCTGAGATCGGAAACGTTGCAAAAATATATCGCCAACAGTAGTGAAGATTGCATTAAAAATATTTTTAAAGGCGTAGGTTATTCGTTGTTGGTCGAAAAAAATATTTGTTTTTGGTTCATATCGATTAAAACACTGACTGTTCAATTTTTGGGAAATAAAACAATTAATTCTGAAGCTGGAATGTCTAAAAATCAAAGTTTCTCTCATTTAGTATGTTAAGGGGGGTCTTTAAGTTTCAAATTTACAGTATCACTAATCAAAGTATCAAGAAAATAAAGTAAAAAATATATAAAATGTAAAATATATGTTGTCAGAAGTATCTAGAGTGGTCACCAGTGGTCAACAGTGGTCAACAGTGGTCGTCAGTGGTCAACAAGTGGTCGTCAGTGGTCAACAGTGGACGTCAGTGGTTGTCAGTGGTCGCCAGTAATCGTCATATGTGGTCAAAAGTATCAAGAGTGGTCTCTCTGACAATTTTTGAACGATCTCAACTAAATTTCAAATTTGCAGTATCACAAATCATTGTATCAACAAAATAAAAAAAAAAAATATATAATATATCAAATATATGTTGTCAGCAGTGGTCACTAGTGGTCAGCAATGGTCACCAGTAACCATCACATCTTATCAAAAGTATCATGAGTGGTCACTCTGGCAATTTCGAAATAATCTCAACTAAATTTGAAATTTGCAGTATCACAAATCAAAGTACCAACCTAAAAAAAAAAAAAAAAAAAAAAATAAAAAAATCTCCACAAGCCATTAAATACTAAAGTGCAGAAGATTTCGAGGCTTCCAAATAAAATAATATCGAAAATTACGTCTGAATAACAGTCCCACCGAGCAGCTCGTAGCTATTGTTTAAACAAATTCCAAGACTCAGAATGCTTTGAGATGGAATTTCATTCCCGTCGGGCACGCGACCTTTGTTCTCGAATGGATCTGTCCGTAATACGAAATTGAAAATAAGGGACGAAGAATAACGGGGGGAGCATTTCTGAAATCCCGGGTGTGCAGAAACGTCGGGGCATTTCGAAAAATAACGTCGGTATTTTCCCGTCCGGGAACTTTAAATACGACGAATGCACCGACTAAATTTTCCCGGGGAAAGAAATTTAATTCGAAAAGACTCGAAAACTGCCCGCCGCGGCCATTACCGTAATTGGTTTGTTATATATTAATTAAAAGTAGCGCGCGTGGCTCGCTTGCACGAGCAACATTTTCTAACTGCAACCACCGAATAACGCGTTTGTTTTGTTGTTTCGAACATCCGGTAAAGTATTCCATTACACGTATAAACGTATCTCGTAATATTCGGTTAAATAACAATTCGATGAAACATGCAATTAAACAACAAAATTTCCAAATTGTTGGCTGTGTTATCTGAAATTAACGCAAATTTCACGTTGGTGAAATTTTCGAAGTTTGAAACAAATTATTTATTAAAAATTTGAATTTTAATAAAAATCAACAAATTTGATTTTTCTCAGTATTTTACTCAATTAATTTTAATTTTGATCAAAATATTTAGTGCTTAATTTCAAGTGAGTTGGTTGATTCGCTTATATCGAAGCGGGGCTGTTTTTAAAATTTCGCTTCGATAATTGCGAAATGAAACCGAAAACTGATTTCGTCGACGATTTGTTGGCGAACGCGACGGTCGGTCGACGTCTTTCCACGCCCGGAGACGAGACTTTAACCACTCCCGGGACTACACCGAGCGAGTAGGCGACTGAAAGTTTAATTAATTCATGACGTTACGTCGGACGTAAAGCGATATCCGTGTACACGAATTAAAGGCGGAATTCATGAGCGTCACTCAAACGATAAGTGACAGTCGAGTAACGCGCGGGAAATTTATGTAAGGATGGAGTAAAATGTCACCCGTCCGTTAATCCGCGATGCAGGATCCGTAATGAGATGACTTAATGACTTAGGCTGTGTGCCGTTTAACCGTTCAAGTGGTACACAAATTGTACGAACTCCGACGATGGGCGATACGTTGCCTATTCGAGCCTCGAAACAATCCAGAAATCCATGCAAAATGAAAATCACTTCCCAGTAAATAATATTTATTAAAAAAACTAATAGTAACTGGTAAAAAGTTGGAATTTTATTGGGCAGATGGAAAGATATTCAATTTGGATACGATATATCTTCGTTAACTGTCATTACGACGTATGCTTCGTTATAAGCAAATTTCTTCTGATTCGATATAAGCAACTCGCGGTATACAGTTATATTCACAGATGAAGAGATGTGTAGTTTTGGTATATTGAATCTTTGTTAACTGTTATTACGATGTATGATTCGTTATAAGCAAATTTCTTCTGATTCGATATAAGCAACTCGCGGTATAGAGTTATATTCACAGATGGAAGGATATTTAATTTGGATACATTACACATCTGCTTTACAGTTATTACGATGTATGATTCGTTATAAGCAAATTTCTTCTGATTCGATATAAGCAACTAGCTATATAAGCTACATGAAGTTACATTCACAGATGAAAGGATACACGAAATCATTCTTACTATCATCACAATATGATTCGTTATAAGCAACTCGATATAAGCAACTCGATATAAGCAACTAGCTATATAATATAAGCTACATAAGCTATGTAAAGTTATATTCAGAGATGAAAAGATATTTAATTTGGATACATCACATCTTCTTTACTGTTGATTCGTTATAAGCAAATGTTTTCTGACTCGATACAAGCAACTAGCTATGTAAGCTATATGAAGTTATATTCACAGAAGAAAGGAAACATAATTAGGATACCTGAAATCTTTCTTACTGTCACCACGATATGATTCGTTATAAGCAAATGTTTCTTGACTCGATATAAGCAACTAGCTCCATAAAATTATATTCACAGATGAAGAGATACATAATTGGGATACATTAAATCTTTCTTACTATCATCACGATATGATTCGTTATAAGCAACTACTTTCTGTCTCGATATAAGCAACTCTCAATTCCTTCTTCTTCATTTCGACTTCCAACTTGTTTGAACATGAAAGTGGACCAAGTCTAACCATTTTATTAACATCTAATACCATCAGATGACACCGTTGTCATCGTTTTCCTAGCCCCCCTCTATCGCTTATATCGAAACATCCAACGTTGACGTTGAAACTGTACAATCAAGCCCATGTTGTGCATCAGGGGCAAAGTGGCGGAGCCCTGAACGAGCAAACGTCGCAGTAATTACTTAACGAGACGACAGAGACTCATCGTAATAACATCAGAGGCGTCCTTTTGCCCCGTCTAAAAATGTTTTCTTTCCGTCCAAGTGAAAACAAAGGGCACGGGCAATATTCAAAATTAAATTCCCACGACCTGGTTTCGAATTTTATCAATTCATTCCCTACGACCCGTTTACGTGCAAAAACAATGTCCGACCAGTAATAATATTGACTTTGGAACGACGCAAGAGAACCTTCACGTAGGTGAATTCCCATTAAAAATTGTCTTAGCGATCTTAGCAACTAATAGTGAAACTGAACACTTGTACTGTCCAAAACATTCTCATCTTCGTGACCTATCCTGGTGATTATTTTCAACCGCCCTATCTTCCGTGTTATGCAACACAGAGGGTCAAAGAAGAAGCTAATCCCCAGGCCCAGGACAGTCGAGACGTAAAGAGAGAAACGTCTCGTGACGGGTCGAGACGACAAATAAACCGGATTGCAGGGGCTTGTTAACCCACAAACGCTAAAGAACCCACGAGTTACACCATTTCGTCGAAGTAGACCAGGGGAGCCCTCGTGGCTGGGCGTCCCTGGGGCGACGGGATCAGCTAAGTAATTCCATTCGAAGATTCGGGGAAGGAAAACTCCAATTTCTTTCCTCTCCCTCTGCCCTCCTGGCATCCGATACTCTTTTCGTTTTATCAGTCGATTCCTTTTTACGTCTCCACCGCGGACACGGGGGCTCTTATCCGCGCTCGGTTCCTCCTTTTGCCTCTCGATACTCGATCCCTCGTTCCCCGATATTTGCTTTAGCGACTGCATTTTATTTCTGCCTCCGTTGGTCGATAACAACCCGACTCCGAAACTCTTTGTTTAGAAAAGTTCGAGACAATGCATTCGACGTTCGTTTTTCTGTGTGTTTTTTTTGTGTTTCTTCTTGAGACTCCAAGTGTCTCGAAGGGTCAGACAATTGGGCTCGTTCTAATTCCCCTCCCCGAAGAATAATTAAAAAGCTTGTGATCGAGGGACGTCCAGTCATTGTCCTTTCGTGGCTGACCACAAAGAGCGGCGTAGAGAGGAGAATTCGCGGTCCAGTTAAGCCTTTCTCGACTCGACGACTTGAGGGGACAATTAAGGGACAATTAAAACATTTCTTTTGCGACGGAGACGTTCCTTGTGACCGCGAGTGCCACTCGACTCCGCTGGCGGCGAGTTAATTGTCGGGGCTCGCTGGGGCCACGATACACGGGGAAAAGGAAACATTTCTGCTGGCTGGGCGTTTTGTTTAAACGAAATGTACCAATGGATTACTCGAAAAATTGGAAAAGTTCGATACTGCAATTGGAAATAATTTTTCCGGAACGATTTGAAATTTTTTAATTTTGTCGAAAAATTTGTCTATCTACTGGAATTTTTTTCTTGGAAGTGCGTAGGATTTCGATGGTATGGCTGGTTACCAAAAATGATTGTAATTGACCCCCCTAACTATAAATAATTTTTTTAGAACGATTTGGAAATTTTTTTTTTCACCGAGAAATTTAGGCCCCGTCGATTTTGTTTTTAAATTTGTTTTCGATTTTTAATCATTTTGTTTGGCGCGGTACGAAAATTTTGTTTAATACTTTTTTGTAGGTACCCATGAGCACTAATTCAGAAAAAAGTTTCATTGAAATATATTCACTATTGTAGGAGTTATGGCCGTTTGAAAATTGGACTACTTTTATGGGGTTTTTCTCACTTTACGGGGATGAAAGAACAGGTTTTCGAATATTTTTAGAATTTCTGCATATTCTTCACTAAAATACGCGTCGTTTGACTTTTTAAACATTAAAATCGTCCAATCCGTTCAATAGTTATGATGTTTTAAAGATTTGCATGAAATTTCAGTGAAACATATCAACGGATGGTCAGACATTACATTTTCGTTTAGGAATTTTTTTCTCGAAACTGAGTAGGATTTCGAGAATATGTCTATTCACCAAAAATGTTTGTAATGAACCCCCGCAGCTAAAAATAATTTTTTTAGAATGATTTTTAATTTAATTTTTTAATAAGGAAACCTCAATCAAGAAATTTGTATTCATAATTTCCGTCTTATGTTGGCCACTAAAATCTCCCATTAAAATTTTTCCCAAGGATTGCCAAACACCCTGTATAGTTTCTCAATAGTTAACATTACGTCTCTTGCTAACTAACTAGTATTAGGATTACTATTTACAGCAATTATTCTTAAAATGAACACGTAATTTATAAGTTGAATATTTTTATCCTTTTCATCTGGGATCCTAGCAAATCCTTGGGAGCTAGCGAAGCATAAAAGACACGATCTGATTCGCAAAATGGATACGTGATTCGTAAATTGAACATTTCTACCTCAATTCCCTGTGAGGATCCTCTTTGGAAGCCAATGGAATCGTAAAAGACGACGTTTTAAGATCGAAATGGAGCTGATTCGTAAAATGAACCCATGATTCGTAAATTGAACATTTCTATCTCTTCCCCCCTGAAAGGGAATGCTCCTTAGAAGCCAATGAAACGTAAAAGACGACGTTTTGAGAACGACACGGAGCTGATTCGTCAAACGAACCCATGATTCGTAAGTTGAACATTTCTATCTCTTCCCCTCTGGAGGGGAATCCTCCTTGGAAGGCAATGAAACGTAAAAGACGACGTTTTAAGGTCGACACGGAGCTGATTCGTCAAACGAACCCATGATTCGTAAGTTGAACGCTTCTATCTCTTCCCCTCTGAAGGGGAATGCTCCTTGGAAGCCAATGAAACGTAAAAGACGACATGTTAAGAACTACACGGAGCTGATTCGTCAAATGAACCCATGATTCGTAAATTGAACATTCCTATTTCTTCCCCCCATGGGGATTTTTGTTGATAACCAACGAAGCGTGAAAGACATTTTAAGAACTACCCAAGAGCTGATTCGTCAAATGAACACGTGATTCGTAAATTGAACATTTCTACCCCATTCCTCTATGGGGATCCTCCTTGAGAGCCAATGAAACGTGAAAGATGACGTTTTAAGAACTACCCAGAGCTGATTCGTAAAATGAACCCATGATTCGTAAATTGAACATTTAAATTCAACTCAGTGCTCGTACCGTAAACGAGGAAATATCCGTCCATCGGGTGAACACCGAGGCCGGAGAAACGCGGATCCAATGCATCGGTCGGCTCGAAGACGTACGAGCGTCGAGTGGCGCGTAAATCAAATCCCGCGCTGTCCCGGGGAGCGCGTCCGCTGCACTCCGTTTCACGGGGCAGCGGAAACGTGAAAATACGTACGACCGATATAAATACAGGAAATAAAATATCGCGAAGAACGACACCGCGCTGCCCCGGAGTTTTCGCTACCGTTTGTTCCCGCGGGTACCATTTCCAATGGCCCCATCCTGTCAGCCGCTCTTTCTCCTCCAAATTGAATCAACGCCCTACCCACACCGCCCCGCGATCGACGACTATTGGATTTTAATTCGATTCGTGGCCCCCCAGACGCCACCCATCGATTATTTTCCAAAACAGATTGTCCTTGGTCTGCTTGGTTGGCCATTTAAATACCATGGAAAAAGTATCAAGGATGTATTCTAATGTAAAAAGAATAGTTTTGTTGAAACTTTGTACACTTGTAGATTTAGTTATCGTTTTAAAAATATATAACATTGCAGCAGATGCTCGATAATGTTAAATAACAGTTTAATCTATTAAGTGTTAATTGCCACTGTGGAGCGTGGTGGTAGAGTAAGAGGCTGCCACGCAGTGGACCCGTGTTCGATTCCCAATGACCACAAAAGTTTTTTCTCGTGATATAGTTGAATTTTAATAGTGAAAAATTACTTTACTGACCCACCATGATGGCAATTGACAGTTGACAGATATAAATTATATATATTCAGAGATAATAATGAAATTACAATCATTAATATTTCAAGAATTAGTATCTGTCACTATATAATGTTATATATTCTTAAGTTTGAACAGTTTGAGACAGTTGACAGATATAAATTGACATATACTCAGAGATAATAATAATGTTATAAATTCTTAAGTCCTCAACAAAGTAACCTCAAAATCTGTTTCCATGGGAGTCGAAAAAATTCCCCTGCACAGAGGCCAAAAAATTCATCTGGTAGAAATAACGAAAGAAAATGGAGGAGCGCATTGAAAAACAATCGTACCTCCATCGTCGATTTCTCTAGAGCTTCGTTAAACAATTCCCCATGAAAATTCGTGTGGTCGGGGGGGCGGCCTGTGTCTGCTATCGACGACCAAAGGAACCGAACGGACAGTTAATTGCGTCGCAAAAACTTCATGTTCAACCTCGAAAGCGTCGGAGGTACCGTGGAAATAACGTTGCCTTGAAAAACTCGACGACACTTCGCCAAGCTAACTTGATTTACGAAATTTCCATATTTATACGGCCCCCCTCTCCGCCCCCTCGCGCCTCTGTCCATCCAGAATACACACTACCTGTCTCTCCCGGCCCCCCACCCGTTTCCCTTTCGCGCTCGACCATCCCTTTCACGAGCTAAAACCGCCCGAGGGCTAGAAAAACAGAGTCCGGGAGAAAATTCTCTCTCGTCCATGATTCATTTAAACGCACGCCCCGGGACTATGGCGCTGCCTCGAACCGTTCGAACTAATTCGCCAGAAGTGCTACCAGCGACAATCGATAAATACTGATCGGTCGATTTTTGTAAAATCGAATTCCTAATGCTCGATGTTCACCGATTACGTCTGTATTTTTTAATAAATTTGATAATGCGGTAGATATCGCGATATGCTTCGTTATAAGCAAATGTGTTCTGTCTCGATATAAGCAACTCCACTATATAGAGTTATATTTACAGTTGGAGAGATATTTAATTTGGATAGATTAAGGCTTCGTTATTGTTATTACGACATGCTTCGTTATAAGCAACTGTTTTCAGACTCGATATAAGCAACTAGCTACATGAAGTTATATTCATGGATGATAAGATACTCAATTGGGATAGATTAAATCTTCGTTACTGTTATTACGACATGCTTCGTTATAAGCGAATGTTTTCTGATTCGATATAAGCAACTAGCTACATAAAATGATACTCACAAATGGAAACATATTCAATTCGAATACACCAAATCTATCTTACTATTATTACAACACAATTCGTTATAAGCAACTATTTTCTGATTCGATATAAGCAATTCGGACGCGTAGAGTTCTATTTACAGTGAACTTTAACGGTGTTATATTCATTTCCAGACCAAGAGACACGAAAAATGAGAGCAGCAGAGTACTCAACCCTTCGTTAAATTGTATCGAAGATGAAAAAAGCTTCGGTTCATGCGGAGGTCATTTCAGGAATGGTATTAGTGTAATCCACAGCTCTCGAGTTTACGGCGGGGGGCAAGCTTAGCTGTCAGAACTACATTTGCCGATTTAAGCTTCTACTTAAATATTAGTTCAAGCACCGTTGCCAACTTCTGGTGTTCACGTATAATCGCAACAGCTCGCGTGAACTTTCGACGTAACTACCGATCTCGTGGAAGATTTAAATTCTGGCTTTCCAAAAATAATCGTGCAACTTCTTTTCGAACGAAAAAGTTCGTGTTTTTTTTTTAATTATTTTATTAGTTTTTCCACCCTATTTTTTTTAAAAAAAATTCTCAAATCCTGAATTTATTATTTTGCAACTGGCAGGCTCAAAATTTTAATCACCTACAAAAATGATCAAATGATGTAATTTTATTTAATTTAAGCAACATGGCTGAAATTAATTTTCAAAATACACAGAGACAAAAATGAAAGTACTCGATGGACTCAAATTGAAAACTAATTAAAATTTTGATTTTACAATTAATTTTTATTACTTTAAAACTATTTTATAGAGTTACCCATAAATAATTTAAAAAAATGAAAATTATGTAATTTCCTGTCACAATGTTAATAAATAATTTTTCTGGAAGATTTCTACGATTCGAAATTAATGCCCCAAGCAAGGATCCAAGAGTTTCTAAATTTTCGTTTTCCCCGGGGCGAAAGAAAGCAGCGAATAATGAGAAGATACCGCGAAAAATGAAGAGCATAAATTCAACACGGCAGAATTTCCCATCTCAGTTTCTCCTAATGTCTTGAAAAGCGTATTTCTGCGTGCTCGTTCATAATGCACCGCGAGACCGGTCAAACAATACGGTCTTCAGCAGCGACGCAACAGTTCTTACGAAAAGAAAAGGAAAAAAAAAAAAAAAAAGAGGAATCGAGTAGCTCCAGCGAAGCAACTTTTCCATCCCCTTTAAGCGTGCTCTTTTCTCACCGGGCTTCGTCTTCTACGCGAACTTCCCCCGTAATTTACAGCCACCATCCCTGACAAAATCCGCACGCGATTTCATAAGGAAGCTGGCGCGCAGATTGAAAACGCGCTACCAGGAACAACGACCCTTCTCGCCGACGAAACGTTCGTTTTATTGGACGCCTCTTAGAGCATGGCTTTGTGCACTCTCTCTTTTTCAGACTCTTTCAATCGTTATTCGAAAATGTTCAGAGGAAATCAATTTTGTTTTCATTTTAGATTTGAAAGTTATAACAACTATACAGGATGATTCTAGAGACCAAAATAAGACGAAAATCAAGAATAGTAATTTTTTGATTGAGGCTTCGTTAAACAGTTATTAACGTTTAAAGTTGAAGTGTGAAACGGGAACCGCGCGCCGCTGCACACTTCAACTTCAAACGTTAATAACTTTTTAACGAAGCCTCAATTTAAAAATTACTATTCTTCATTTTCGTCTTATTTTGCCCTCTAGAATCTCCCATCAAAATTTTATATAGCTACTGTCTTATGGTTTAAAAAATGTATAATAATAATTAATATTAATAACTATAATAATTAATATTTCCATACGAAATTTTGAAAAGAACTAGTTAAAGATGTGTACTTTCGAAAAAATTAAACATTTATGTTATAAAAAATTCTTGAAAATAGCCCTTTATTATTAAGAATTCTTTGGGGGGGTAACTTTGAAACATTTTCTTTAATTTTTTAATTGATGTTGTTTTCTATAGTTCGTGCTGTGGAAAATTAATTATTCGTAATATGTCTTACTTTTGAATGCGTCAAAGAGTCCAGCTTCCCTTTGAATTCACGCGAGTTGACCGCGATTTTTTATTTGAATAAATCCGTTATTTTTCTCTCTCCGATATTTGTGCTGATAACCGACGAGATATACGAATTAATAAAACTGATGTTTGCTTGTTTGTTTAGTGCTCGAACCCGTACAGTTAATATTTGAATATTTATAAAATGTTGGGTTTAAAAATTTCGCGACGAGAAACTGTTACTGTGGACTAGAAAATACTCGTCACCCAATTACTACTGGTATTTGAATTTGATAGATACTTGAAGAAATGTATAATGCATTGGAAATAAATATTTATTCATTTTCTTAGAGAAAAGTAAATTTTCAAAAATCGAAAAAGAAATTACGAATGGGGTCATTTCACCACTTTTTTAGTGCTAATAAATATCTGAGAACCTGTTATTTGTTTATAGTTACAATTAATTTAGTTGAAACTATATTTCAGTATGTAAACACTATAGTGTCTTTTGCACATTTCTCCTAGTATATTGGTGTTTTTAATTAATGTTGATTTCTTACAATATTTGTGTTTATTAAGTTAAGTATCTTCACGTAGATATGATTCGTTATAAGCAAATGTGTTCTGTTTCGATATAAGCAACTCTACAATTTTCACATGGAAACATATTTAATTTAGATACACCAAATCTTCCCTACTCATGCAATGGGAAATAAATGTTTCTTCATTCTCTAATAGAAAAATAAATTTTCAAAAATCCAATCGAGCAAATTTCGAACAATTTTCACAAAAAATTACGAATCGTGTCGACCATTAATTCGTAATTTCCAGTATCTTGCATAAACATTTCCCCAATCGAGAACGTTTATTTTTTCCACCGATTTTCACGACGATCAATATTAATTTCGAAACTGATTTTCCTACAGTTCCGGGTAAAATTTACTCGACATCCTACATCGACGTAGTCGCTAATTAAAACCTGGCGTCAAAAGCGAGCCCCCCGTGAAGTAGTTGTTGGCTATCGCGTATCAAACGAATACACTCCCCGCCTAATTTCGCGAAGAGGGCGCGAGGGAAAAAATATGGCGGGACGTGTGTCCGGCAAGGGCTGTTGAAACATATACGAGGCCACCTTCTACATTTTCGTCGTGTCGGTTCATCGAATATTTACCTGACCAGCGCATTGAATATTCTCTGCTGGCAATAGATTTCGAACACGGTGTAACGCGAGTCGTACCGGCGCTACCAGCTGCGCTGCACTATACACGGTGCTCCATAAATACTCACTCCACTTCGACACTGCACCCCATTTTTTTTTTTGTTACAAAAAAAATTTTATTCGTTAATTTTTATTATTAATTTACGATTAATTTTTGCTTGACCAGTTATGCCTGACTATGGACACTTATGGTATTTTTTTGAAACATGAATAAGAATTGTTTAAAAATACTATGAACCACTCTTTTTTCCTTATCTGACTTCCAAAAAAAAATTCTGTAGAGTTTGTAGAGCTCTGTTTCAACCCCTAAATTTTAATTTTTTTTACACCCCCACAGTTATCCAGTGTAATATGAATTAATTAATTTCTTCAATTGGGGGGATGATTTTTCTCAACGTAAGAATCTGTTTCTTTTTTTGAGCGGAGACACCCGATATACAGGTAGAAGCCGAAGACCATGAGAAATGGTGTCGGGTACGGGGGGCGGTGGGTGGCATAGAACGGCTGTTCGAAGAGGGTAGCAAGTATCGAATTTTCACCCCATCCGAGAGCATTCGTATTAATATTTTACAGGATGCCGGCAGACCCGCTAAGCCAACCAAAAACGGAGCTCGACGGTGCAGATGCGGTATCAATGGGAGCGAAAGTCGATCTCGTAAGATATTCTTGTTGAATGTGTTACGTCTAACCCGGGTACGGGGTTATCCTGTAAAATGAATTGAAAAGAAATCGAATATGGGCTCCGCCTGCCGATAAAATTGACTCCTTTTCCAAAGGAAATTGCAAATACACTATACCACAAATTTTCTAGGATAATATTCCTAGAATGTTATTACATTTAACAGTAATTTGTCATTTATCGTACAGGGTATTTGGCTATCGGAGAAAAATTTTAATGGGAGATTCTGGGGGCCAAAATAAGACGAAAATCAAGAATAGTAATTTTTTAATTGAGGCTTCGTTAAAAAGTTATTAACGTTTAAAGTTGCACACGTGAGACGGGAACCGCGCGCCGTTGCACACTTCAACTTCAAACGCTAATAACTTTTTAACGAAGCCTCAATTAAAAAATTACTATTCTTTATTTTCGTCTTATTTTGGGCTCTAGAATCTCCCATAAAAATTTTTTTCCAAGGTTATTTATGCGATATTAAATTTCAAAGAGAGAAAAGGTCGTGGGTGGAACTTCTCGTTCCTCGAAAATGTCAGCCTGGAACGAACTTAATCCATCGTAGTTTAATTATAACCGTTCACGAAAACGCGATCAAGGGAACCCGGTTCGATCGAGGCGATCTAGGATCTTTATTATCACCGTCGGTTAGCCCAGTTTCCCTCAAACCAATCTCGTCTCGTTATTAGCGATTCCTCGGAACGGAGAGAGCACGGGGGCACAGAACTAACGCAATTTTCTTGGAAGAACGAGCCGGATAAAAAGGGAGGACGCTCGTTTTTCAGCTGCAAACGAGTACACCGATGCGGACAGGTGCTCCGAGTTTAATCTCAACCGGGGTTTAATCAGAAACGCCTATCGAGGATCGATCTGTTCGGGGGGACGTGTATCAAGGATTTGCCCTGAGTGGAGTTTAACGTCGACGAAAGAAAATCGAAAAATCGATCACGATTTGATCCCTGGGAATTGATTTTTATTTTCAGTGTATTTTTTTGAAAATGGTAAGAAATTTTAATTTTTCAAAACTGGAGTGAAAAATATAAAAAATAAGTGAGATACGAATTTTTATATTTAGGGGTTGAAACAACCCTCTAAGGAGCACCAATTTCGTTAATTTTATTAATAAAAATATGAATTTGCAATGAAGATAAGTGTCTGTGATCATCAAATAATGCAGATCAATTTCAGATAAAATTAATTATTTTACAACGAACGAACCACCCCCCGCCAAGTTGTCAATTTACGAAGGGTGCAGATACTCATTTTTGCTTGGTTTTTCCCCCCACCCCCACGGTGGAAACTTTTGACCACATTTTTCAGAATTACAAGACTTTGCGATAAGAAAGCTCACGTGATGAGATTCACGTGCTCCTCGATAGGGGGGCGCTGTTATCAGTGTACCGTGCAAACAAGGTTATAATGCGTTCGAGGAAGTTCGGGGTGGCGAGAACCTATATTCTCCGATCGACGTCGAACTAAAAATACATTCTATCCACAGCAACATAAAATATTTTTTTTTAGAAAATTGTTTTAAGTTCCTTTTATAAAAATTTTGAATTAAATATTGTCACGCTGTTTTTTATAAATAATCAAAACTACCCTGTGTATCCCATTATAAATATCATTTATTAATTTTACATTGATTGAAATCACCACCCCTTTATTTACAATTTTATTATTTCCAAAAAATAGGAAAAATTGTTTAAAATTCCTTTTATTAAAAATTTCAATGAACCACCAATATTATTCTCCATAAAAATCGCCACGAGACCGACTTGGAAATAAACCCTCAGAAAACCACCCCATTCCATGTCAGTTAAGCCGTACATGTTAAAACATTAACAGACAGGATAATTACCGTCGTAAAACGAACGACGCTTTTATAGCTCCTGAATATAAAACTCGCCCCATTATTGCCAGCGACGCCTCAAAAATCCCTCAGAACGTACACGGTCCGGTAAAGAAATTAATCGGAGATTTATCTTATCAAAGAAATCCCATTATCCGCGAAACGTGCGGTGATACTTAAGTGAATAAATAGAAGAGACCAGTCTCCCGGCCAGGAGCTTGGACAGTGTCCCCGGTTGCACAGGTGCGACCGAGAAAAACACGCGAAATAAATCTCCTCCTCCTCCTCCTCCCCTCGTGTGCACGATCACCTGTAAGAGATACCAACCCCCAGAGGGTGGGGCAGTAAAAAGGGTAGCAGAAATAATTTGGATGAAACGTTCCGGGATTATTACGAACCCACCCCCTTTTGCTCCAACCCCCCGCAATCACTGTCTCCGATTTCTCAGTGCTTTCTTTTCCTTTTTTTGGTCGGAAATTCGCTCGATCTTGCTCCTCGCGATGCCAGACGTCGTTCGATTGTTCTTGGGACAATTATTTAATCGTTTGATTGTGCAAAACGGTTGATTTGAAAAATTTTATTTAAGGGACTGGCAGCCATTTTTTTTTTTTTTAATTAATTTTAGGGGATAGACTACCCAGATGGCTTATAAAAACATGTTAAAAACAATTATTTCATAAAATACCGAAAAATCACCGAAGACCGTAGTTTTTTACTTGAGAATCTCTCGCGTATTCCACTGAAAATCGTCGATATAACGTAAATAAAAGTACAAAACTCGAACGTAGCTTCATAAAAAAAGTAACAAATACAAGGTTGGGGGAAACTTGACCGTCAGATTTCCGGATTAAAGAAAATTCCAGGAAAGTTCCAGGGGCGACGACGGCCGGAAGATGGTATCGAAGCGAAGTAATTATGCCAGCCGCAATTAACCGCGGCGACAAGCGTCTTCTTTTGCGCCTCTTTTCGTTCTGTACAGCTCCAGCGAGAGGGGAGAGAGAGTAATTACGGGCAGGAAAGGCGCGAAACTATGGCCAGCGAAATATTTAAATTGTTCGTCTTCCCCCTAAATTGCCGCGGCGGTTTCGCCAGCCATCTCTCCGTCTCCTTCATCCATCTTGCTGTCATCCGAAAATTTATCTGCGGCTGGTACGTGCGGCCACGTAGCGTGCCCGAGATAAGGAACCGAGATACTGGCCAGTGGCCGCTGGGCCCGGGGAAAAATTATATCGCCGCGGAAATTGAACCCCCCTCGAGACAACATGGAATCCGGAGAACGACCCCGAATATCCCGAAACTTTCCGTCCTCTGCTCGACCGCCCTCGACTTCCACCACCAAACCCCTCCGAGTCCACGAAAACTTCGTTTCTGGGGGATTAGAGAACTATTTTATTAAGTGTGTTATTATAGTAAATTGGAATAATTTGAAATTTGTCTTAAAAGTACGGTAGAAGTCCATTTAGAGTGATGATTCGTAAAATGAACGTCACTCTGGGGTTGGTATGTTCACTCAGGACCAGTTGTTACTTTCAGAATTGTTCTAGAATGTCCAACTTTAACATTGGTTCGAATAAAATACAGCAGAAGTCCATTTATAGTGATGATTCGTAAAATGAACATCGATCTGGGGTTGCTATGTTCATTCAGGACCAGTTGTTACTTTGAAAATTGTTCTACAATGTCCAACTTCAATGTTGGTTCGAATAAAATTGAGTAGAAGCTCATTTATAGCGATGATTCTTAAAATGAACATCGTGTCAGGGTTAGAACGTTCATTTAGAACCAATTGTTGCATCGAGAAATGTTCAACGATGTTCAACTTCAACGTTGGTTCGAATAAAATACAGCAGAAGTCCATTTACAGAGATGATTCGTAAAATGAACATCGCGTCAGTGTTGGGAAGTTCATTCACGACCGGTTGATGGGTCGAGAATTGTTCTACAATATCAAACTTCAACGTTGGATCGAATTAAACATAGCAGAAGCCAATTTATAGCGATGATTCTTAAAATGAACATCGCGTTGGAACGTTCATTTTGAACCAATTGTTCAACAATCTCCAACTTTAACGTTCGTTTAAATAGAATAGAATGGAACTCCATTTATAGCGATGATTCGTAAAATGAACATTCCTTCCCCCCAAAAAATTGACACAATTTTGTGAGAAGAAACGTGCTCATTACGCAGTCGAATGTTTTTTCACGCTTAGAGAAAGAACTGTGGTCTGGTTTCGATGGTAGAATGGAGTGACCAGATGGTCGAAGGCGGATAAAAGCCGGAAAGAAGAGAACCGTAAGCGCGGCGTAATTTAAGTAGACCATATCGAAGTTTATCGCGCCGGTTCTGACGCCACGGCCCCATAATCCACCGCTTCGTTTCCAACCTGGAAACCCATTAAGGTAGCAGTTGCAACACGGACGCGTTGCACGCCGCGAGAACAAAACGTGAATGAGCGAGAGGAAGGAAAAGACCCTGCTCCATCAGCCCTCGCCACCCTTTCTCGCGGTGTCGGAGTGATTAATGCGAATGGATGGAAGAAACAAAAAGGGAGCGGAGGAAAGAAACAACGAATCCGGCTGACGCCCCGGTATTAACTTTTTTACACCAGCCGGCCTCTTTTAACCTATCGAGTCGTGTTTATTGCTGAAAGGATCTGTTCCTATCGCTGGAAATTAGACTGATCACCGTGCTATGGATCACTTGGAAATTAGACTGGCCGCTGTGTGCTCAAAAAAATTTCTTCTCTAATAAATTTCAAATGAAGTTAAATGTCATTTTAATGTCAATTGAAATTTATTATGTGCCAAATGTGGAAGTCTTGTTTAGGGTTGTTACTATAGGGGGGAAGAAATTTTTTTGATATTCGTTTACTAAAATTTTTATTTGATACTTGTGTGTCTCTCCTGTCGCGAAATTATACTCGCGATGGTGGATGTCAGACAGTGTTCATTTTAAGAATCATCACTGTAAAAGGACTTCTGCTGTATTTTATTCGAACCAACGTTGAAGTTGGACATTGTCGAACAATTCTCGATGCAATAATTGATCCCTAATGAACTTACCAACCCTGATGCAATGTTCATTTTACGAATCATCGACATAAATGGAGTTCTGTTCTATTTTATTCCAACAAACGTTGGAGACGGACATTGTCGAGCAATTTTCGATGCAATAATCGGTCCTGTATGAATATACCAACTCTGCTGCAACGTTCATTTTAAGAATCATCGCTATAAACGGAGTTCTAGTCAATTTTATTCAGACGAACGTTGAAATTAGACATTCTTAAACAATTTTCGATGCAATAACCGGTCCTGTATGATTATACCAACCGTATCGCGATGTTCATTTTACGAATCATCGCTATAAAGTGGCTTCTACTATATTTAATTCGAACAAACATTAAAATTAGGCATTGTCGAACAATTATCGACGCAATAACCAACCCCGTATGAACTTCCCAACCCTGGTGCAATGTTCAATTTAAGAATCATCGCTCTAAATGGTATTCTATTCTATTCTAGTTAAAGGAACGTTGCAGTTGGACGTTGTCGAACAATTCTCGACGTAATAACAGGTCCCAACTGAACGTACCAACGCTACCACGATGTTCATTTTAAGAATCATCGTTCTAATCGGACTTCTACTCCATTCTACTCCAAGAAATCGTAAAATTAGACATTATCGAACAATTCCCGACGCAATAACAGGTCCCAACTGAACGTACCAACCCTACCACGATGTTCATTTTAAGAATCATTGTTCTAAATGGACTTTTACTTTATTCTACTCCAAGAAACCTTAGAATTAGACATTATCGAACAATTCTCGACGCATCAACTGGTCCTGAATGAACGTTTCAACCCTGACGCGATGTTCATTTTAAGAATCATCGTTCCAAACAGACTTTTACTGCATTCTACTCCAAGAAACCTTAAAATTAGACATTATCGAACAATTCTCGACTTAATACCAGGTCCCAACTGAACGTGCCAACCCTACCATGATGATCATTTTAAGAATCATCCCCATGAATGTCATTCTACTCTACTTTAACCCAACAAACGTTAATCCTGGACATCACAGGAGACTTTAGAACACAACGACCTGAAATTTGAAGCGTGAGATCGAGATTCTTTATCACGTATCTCGCCGAAATATAAATGCAAGTAAAAGCACCGATGTCTCCGGTACGATATGGACGTAACAAAGTAGAAAAGTTGCGAGATCATCGCGATTAGATACGCTCGATGATCCATGACCGCCTTTTCAGCAGCCATCCGTTGTTCCCCGGAGGGGCTAAACGATGAAGAGCTAAACGACGAAGAATCGAACGGGAACAAGGTGAGCGCGCGGGGGGAGGCCCCCCCCCCCCTCCCCCCGATATGGTTGCACGCGCGAACGAGTGACTTGCTTCGAGAGCGTCCGTGCAAAAGGGAATTTATGCACGGCTCGTCGACGCGAGGGAGCAAAACACGCCGACCAGCAAATATTAATGCGTTCATTAGTCGCGCTTCATATTCATGCTATGAAAACTCATCGTTTATTATGTAATGATTGCCACCCGATGCGCTCGTTGCCCGGATAAAATCGCCTGGATCGCGGGATTATCGAGTAATGGTAAATGACGAGACAGGATTTCGTGTCACTTTGCACAGCTTCTGTGTAACGAGTCTGCTCGTGAAATACTTTTTAAGACATCCAAATGTTTTTTTTTTTTTGGAGGAATAATTGATAAAAATGGGGGTCACTTTTTGTGTACAATGATTATTCTTCAATCGTTTCTTTTGTATGTGTTATTGAGGATATTTTTGAAAATCAGGTTCTATTTTATTTTGAGAGATTTAGTGCAATTTTTGAATTTAGAAATTATTAGTTTTGCAAACTCTGTATGGGGGGAAAAAATTATTAGAAAATCGTGGATTTATTTTTGCAATGCATTGTAAATTAATTGTTAGTTTTTGATAATAAATATGGAGTTTATGTAGATTTTTTTGCATATTTTTGGACTGTATTAATTATTTAAATACGATTTTTTATTAGCTTCTTCCTCTTGTTGTATTGGTTTAATTAATTAAATGGAATAAAAACTATTTTGTTTTTGTTGGATTTTTTGAATTAGGTGTTCCCTATATGCTTTCAGTCTATTTACTCTATCAGTAATACATTTTAGTGTATTTTCAACCAAAAATAAAATCAAAAATCGAAAGATTGAGATAGATAGTTAATAGAAATGAATGAATAATTATTACAAAAACAAAAAAATAATTAGAATTAAATGCAACAATTATGTATTCTATCAGTAAAAAATTTTGATAGATTTTCAAACAAGGAATAAAATCAAAAATTAAAAGACTAAAATATACATACATATAGATGTAATTTTGATTTTTTAAATTTATATAAATTTTGGTAAATTTTTATCAATGAATAAAAATAAAAATCAAAAGCTTAAAATATATAGATATATATGCAGAAGATGGAAGAATAATTAATATTATGAAAACCAAAAATAAGTAGGAATAAATGGGGGCAAAAATAGAGTCACCATCCTAAAAATTAAACCACCCTATGTGTTCTATTAATAATAAATTTTAATAGATTTTCACCAATGAAAAAAATCAAAAATCAAAAGCCTAAAATAAACAGCTACAGAAACAAAATAACTACAAATAAATGCAGCAGAAATAGAGGCACCACCCCAAAAATTAAACCACCCCATATATTCTATGACTAATAAATTTTGACCAACGAATAAAATCAAAAATAAAAAATCTAAAGCATAAAATACACAGCCACAAAAAGTGCAAAAAACGATTAATACTAAAAAAAACACAAAAACACCCCATAAATACAGCAGAAATAGAGACACCACCCCAAGAATTAAACCACCCCCTATATTCGATCACTAATAAATATTAATACATTTTCACAGCTACAAAAACAAAATAATTACAAATAAATGCATCAGAAATAGAGCCACCACCCCTAATATTTAACCACCCTATGTATATGCTATTACTACTAAATTTCAATATATTTTCACAAACGAATAAAATCAAAAATCAAATGCCTAAAACTACACACAGCCACAAAAACAGCAAAACCAATTACTACAACAAAAACAAAAAACTACCCCAATTAACACCCCAAACCAACACCTACCCCCAAAAAATTAAAAAATACATTCAATCACTCCATACATTCCAAGTGTCCCCCTCGAGCCCCAAGCATGCATCAAACACCTCCCAAAAACCACCCCAATAAACACCCCAAAACAACACCTCACCAAAAAAAATTAAAAAACACATTCAATCACTCCATACACCCCAAGCTTGCATCAGCACCCGTCGAACCCCAAGCATGTATCAAACACCTCCCCCAAAACCACCCCCGCGTCTTTTAATCCCCCAAAAAAACTACCCCAATAAACAAACCAAAACAACAAGCTTCCCAAACAAAATTAAAAAACACATTCAATCACTCCATACACCCCAAGCTTCCCCCTCAACCCCCTAACCCAAAAACCACCCCTAAACAACCTCAAAAACCACCCCCGGTCTTTTAATTCCCCAAAAAAAACCGTAACCACAACCACCAGAAGCAGTTGGCTATTCCAACCGGGCGTGAAAGCCCCGCCGTTTCTCCAAGTGCCTGAAAAATATCCCTCGTGCCAGTTTCCACGCGAGCATCCCTCCGCCCCCTAACCAGCACCCGACCGAGCCGGTGTGTTTCTCGTTCCCCGGCGAAGCAGCTGCAATAATACCGGCTGGCCTCGTTTGCGTGTCGCTTGCCGGGCGTCTATAGACCGGGAAACCGGAAACGAGGTGTCCGCGGTTATCTTTTTGGAGCGCGTCTCCCGCGCGTGCAACAGGGACACGAGCCTCCAAACGGGGAGAATGTGCACAGAGAGACGCCAGCAACGTGCTCGAACGCCGATAGGATTGTACCCACGCTCGGAGGAGGGGAGTTGTCTGTGGGAAAAATGCCGTCGACCCGCTTCCATTCGCGAAATTTCCTCCCGCCTTTCCGGGAATTATGGATTTCTCGTTGGGGCTCCCCCTGGCCGGGGAAACTCGTGGTTAATGACCCGCGACCGTTTCGCTTAAGACGCACCGGGAGAAATCTGTAAGTTGGAAAAGTTCCCAAGGAAAATGCGATAGAATTCCAACAACCCCCCTCCACCCACCCCTCAGGAGTTTAGAGAATCGAACTTTTGCGCCATTAATCAGGCAAAAAGGATGTCCCCGAGAGTTGCACAGGGGCATAAATCTTTTAGTCTTTTTTTTGGAGTTTCGAGGGGGATGAATTCTTACGATTTTGGTTTTTGTGATGTGATTAGGGGTTGTTTTGAATTTTAGGGGGGATTGTATCTGTGGGAGGTTTTCTTTGAGTTTGGGAAAATATTGGGGGTGATTTTTAATGTTGCTTTGTGATATTAACCCCAACAACCCCCCACCACCCCGTCAACCCCTCGGGAGTTTAGAGAATCGAACTTTTGCGCCATTAATCAGGCAAAAAGGATGTCCCCGAGAGTTGCACAGGGGCATAAATCTTTTAGTCTTTTTTTTGGAGTTTCGAGGGGGATGAATTCTTACGATTTTGGTTTTTGTGATGTGATTAGGGGTTGTTTTGATTTTTGGGGGGATTGTAGCTGTTAGAGGTTTTTTTTTTAATTTGAGAAAATATTGGGAGTGATTTTTAATGTTGCTTTGTGATATTAACCCCAACAACCCCCCACCCCTCTCAAAAGTTTAGAAAATCGAATTTTTGCACCATTAATCAGGGAAAAAAGGAACTTCTGGGGGGATGAATTCTTGCAATTTTGGTGTTTATGATGTGATTAGGGGTTGTTTTGATTTTTTGGGGGATTGTAGCTGTTAGAGGTTTTTTTTTTAATTTGGAAAAATATTGGGAGTGATTTTTAATGTTGCTTTGTGATATTAACCCCAACAACCCCCCACCACCCCTCCAACCCCTCGGGAGTTTAGAGAATCGAACTTTTGCGCCATTAATCAGTGAAAAAGGAGCTTCTGGGGTGATGAATTCTTGCAATTTTGATATCTGTGATGTGATTAGGGGGTTGTTTTGAATTTTTGGGGGGAATTTTGGAAAATATTGTGGGGTGCTTTTGTGGGCGATTTTTAATGTTCCTTTGTGATATTAACACCTTCCAGTGCCATTTGTTTCGACGAAATCCGGGCCCAACAACCCCCCACCCCCTTCAGGAGTTTAGAGAATCGAACTTTTGCGCCATTAATCAGGCAAAAAGGATGTCCTCGAGAGTTGCACAGGGGCATAAATCTTTTAGTCATTTTTTGGAGCTTCGAGGGGGATGAATTCTTACGATTTTTGGTGTTTGTGATATGATTAGGGGGTTGTTTTGAATTTTAGGGGGGATTGTATCTGTGGGAGGTATTTTTTTTTGAGTTTGTTGAGAATTGAATGTTTGGGAAAATATTGTGGAGTATTTTTGTGAGTGATTTTTAACACTTTGACTGCCACGTGACCCATATATGGGTCACAGGAATTATCAATACGATATTTGAAAAAATTGATTCTGAATTTAAGACGCTGTAAGAAGCATTGAGACAAATATTAGGTTATGTACAATGGTGTGAAATCAAAATTTTACTTTTGCGGAATATTATACGATTTTGGTCTGGCGAAAAATTTCGTCGATTTTACCTCGATGAAATCCGGGTCGAAACTGTAGGCGTCAACGCGTGGTGAACAGACTGATACCAGACTGCTTTGCAAACAGAGATATTGTAAGAATCGTGACCGACTCTTGTGGCGTACTGATAAGAAGTAAGAACTCAGTCAGGGTCATGATTTGTTGTCTGCGAGCCTGGCTCGTGATGTTTACACGTTTGGGCAGAGTTTTTCTGCTCGCGAGCCTTGGCTCGTGATGTTTACGTTCGGGCCAAAATCTTCGTCACGAGTGTGACTCGTTAATAATTGTGTTATATATGTTGTAATTGGAACGGATTTATATTGTTATTTAAGGTATTTATTTTTGGCGGTTTATGAAAATTTAAGGTATAATGTGTATTCACCAAAAATGATTGTAATTGACCCCCAGAAGAGAAGAGAATTTTTTTGGAACGATTTAAAAATTTTTTGATTTTGTCGAAATATTTGTCCATCTTCGCGAATTTTTTTCTTGAAATTGCGTAGGATTTTGGGGGTATGTGTATTCACCGAAAATGATTGTAATTGGCTCCTGCAGCCGAAAATAATTTTTTTAGAACGATTACAAAATTTTTAATTTTGTCGAAAAATTTTATGCATTCCCGAATTTTTTTCTCGAAAGTGGGTAGGATTTCGAGGGTATGTCTATTCACCAGAACTGATTGTAATTAACACCCCTAACTATAAATAATTTTTTCAGAACGATTGGAATTTTTTTTTTTTCGTCGTAAAATTTGTTCAACTATTTGAATTTTTTTCTCGAAACTGAGTAGGATTTTTAGGGTATGTCTATTAACCAAAAATGATTGTAATGAACCCTTTCACCTAACAATAATTTTTTTAGAACGATTTGGAAATTTTTTTTTCGTCGAAAAATTTAGGCACCCACCCCCCTGTCGATTTTCCTTAAGAATTCGTTTTTGATTTTTAATAAATTTGTTTGATGAGCCACGGAAAAGTTGTTTAATACTTTTTTGTCTGTGCCCATGAGCTCTACTTCAGAAAAAAGTTTCATTGAAATTTATTCACTATTATAGGAATTATGGCTTTTTGAAAATTGGACCATTTTTATGGAGTGTTTCTAATTTTACGGTCTCAAGTAACAATTTTTTCAATATTTTTGTAATTTCTACATATTCTACGCTAAAGTGCGCGTCGATTGCTTTTTGAAACATTAAAATCGTCCAATCCGTTCAGGAGTTATGACAATTTAAAGATTTGCATGAAATTTCAGTGAAACATATCAACGTTTGGTCAGACATTCGGTAAGGAATTTTTTTTCTCGAAAATGGTCAGGAATTCGATGGTATGTCTATTCACAAAAAATGATTGTGATTGAGCCCTTCAATTAAAAATAATTTTTTTAGAATGATTTGAAATTTTTTAATTTTCTCGAAAAATTTACACACATACTCGAATTTTTTTCTTGAAATTGCCTAGGAATTCGATGGTATGTCTATTCACCGAAAATGATTGTAATTGACCCCCACAGCTAACAATAATTTTTTCAGAACGATTTGAAATTTTTTAATTTAATTTTTTAATAACTTTTTAAAAAATTTTCAATCAAGAAATCGGTATTTTTTTCTTTTTATTTTGGCCTCCAAAATCTCCCATTCAAATTCTTCTGAGAAATGACCTAACACCCTGTATATTATTATTTGCATAATTTATTTACAATTAAGATGAATTTTTGCCTGACCTCAAAAAACAATTTTTAATGCAAATAAAACAATTCTTTAAAATTCCACTGATTGTCACATAAAAATTTGTAATGAATTTATATCATCATTTGCACAGATGATTTTGAAAATTTAATTTGTTTAAGTATTTGTTGTTTCGTTTATTCGTATTTGATGACGTGGACACGAGAAACGAGAGAATCGAGGATCGTAACAGAATCCGCGGGCTGTGTCGCGTGTCTCGATACTACGGTCGATAAGAAAAGCACCGATCAGGATGAAAGGGTCCGAAGGGACGAGCCACGGAGTCCTATTTCATCGGCCTCCGGTGAGAGTTCGGCTTCCCGAGCTTCTGATGACTCGTGAAACTCCTCGAGACGACCATAAGCCGATATATTTATTGCATGATACTTCTGAGACTCGTCCCCCGGCGAGGAGTCGATTTACTAAATAAGGCCGGAAGTGGATTGCCTGTGACATCGCCGTCAAACTTCTACCTTTGAAGTAGGATTTCAAAGGATTTTTCCCCCGGTTATCAACCGACTTGGCCTCAATGATAAGGAACTTCAAACGGAAAGTAGGAAATTGTAGTTTCCCCGGTTCCGTGTCAGACGTGGTTTAATTAAAGAAATTTACTTTGTGTACTATAATTAATACCGGTTCTCCAGATTTTTTTTCCCACCCCCTATACAGAAATATAAAAATATTAAAAGACATGGACAACTGTCACCCTCATTCAAATTCATTCAATTCAAAACTCAACTAACTTAATTCAAAATTATTCAATTCAAGACTCAACACATTCCAAATCAGTCAAGTCTAAACTCAACTCATTCAAACTTATTCAATTCAAGACTCAAGTCATTCGAAATCATTCAATTCAAGACTCGACTCATTCAATATCAGTCAATTCAAGACTCAACTCATTCAAAATCACTCAATTCAAGACTCAACTCATTTAAAATCATTCAATTCAAGATTCAACTTATTCAATATCAGTCAATTCAAGATTCAACTCATTCAAAATCACTGAATTCAAGACTCAACTTATTTAAAATCATACAATTCGAGATTCAACTCATTCAAAATCACTCAATTCAAGACTCTACGCATTTAAAATCATTCAATTCAAGATTCAACTCATTCAAAATCATTCAATCCAAGATTCAACTCATTCAATAGCATTCAATTCAAACCTCAACTCATTCAATTCAAAATTATTCAATTCAAGACTCAACTCATTCAAATTCATTCAATTCAAGACTCAAATCATTCAAAATAAGTCAAATCAAAACTCACCACATTCTAAATCACTGAATTCAAGACTCAACTCATTTAAAATCATACAATTGAAGATTCAACTCATTCAAAATCATTCAATCCAAGATTCAACTCATTCAATAGCATTCAATTCAAACCTCAACTCATTCAATTCAAAATTATTCAATTCAAGACTCAACTCATTCAAATTCATTCAATTCAAGACTCGACTCATTCAATTCAAGACTCACCTCATTCAAAATCATTCAATTCAAAACTCAACACATTCAAAATTACTCAATTCAAGACTCAACTCATTCAATATCAGTCAATTTAAAACTCAACTCATTCAGAAACATTGAATTCAAGATTCAACTCATTCAAAATCATTCAATTCAAAACTCAACTCATTTAAAATCATTAGATTCAAAACTCAACTCATTCAAAATCATTCAATTCTGAAATCAACTCAGAATAGTCTCAATTCAGAACTCATAAAAGACTCCACGCTAAATATTTCAAACAAAATTATTTGATCCACATTATCTTGCATTTAAAATCATTCAATTCAAGACTCAACTCATTCAAAATCATTCAATTCAAGATTCAACTCATTAAATTCAAGACTCAACTCATTCGATGCCATTCAACAAGACTCAACTCATTCAAAATCATTCAATTCAAGATTCAACTCATTAAATTCAAGACTCAACTCATTCGATGCCATTCAATCCAAGATTCAACTCATTAAATTCAAGATTCAACTCATTAAATTCAAGACTCAACTCATTCAAAATCATTCAATTCAATACTCAGCTCATTCAAAGTCATTCAATTCAAGACTCAAGTCATTCCAAATCATTCAATTCAAAACTCAACTCAGACACTAGTCCCAATTCAGAACTCATAAAAGACTCCACATGAAATATTCAAACCAAACTTATTTGATGCACCTAAAATTGCAATTAAAATTTCCCTCAGCCCGAGACTTCCTCTCGAGCGGTTCTTCGGGGGCAGAATTTGTCGCTTCTACGGGGGGGAAATCACCTAAGCGCGCAAAGAAAGGAAGCGGGTTGGGAGCAGTCGAATCGAACGCGGGTCTGGCTTATCCTTTTCCAGGCGATTTACGTGCGAAGTTCACGTGGAAGGAAGCGAATCGTTTATCACGCGGAGAGCTAATAGATAACACGGTGGTTACGTGTTCGTGGTTCGATCGCGCGCCATACCCCTGCCCCTAACCCCCTGGAATCCATTTTATCGGTCTCGATCGACTAACAGCTGCGAGTACGAAGCTGGGAATCTCAGCTCGAATCGAACTTCCGAGCCCGTCGTACCGGAAATGCGTAATTCTTTCCAGCCGCCGGGAACCGTATTCGAACGGTAATCTCTATCCACGAACAGGACCACGTGCGTGGATCATTTTGCATCTACGAGTCTCCTCGAACGTGACTCCGTCTCGATGTTACGTAATTATTTACAAGCACGAGCTCTGCATTGAAATTTATTTGAATTTTGCATAATTTTGTTCGATATGCAGGGTTAAAATTTTAATGGGAGATTCTAGAGGCCAAAATAAGACGAAAATGAAGAATAGCAATTTTTTGATTGAGGCTTCGTTAGGAAGTTATTAACGTTTGAAGTTGAAGTGTGCAGGCTATTGCGCGCGCAACTGTTCGAAGCTTCCCGTCTCACATGCTGAACTTTAAACGTTAATAACTTTTTAACGAAGCCTCAATCAACAAATTGTTGTTCTTGATTTTCGTTTTGTTTTGGCCTCTAGAATCTTCCTTTCAAATTTTTCCTGGGGCTTTTGATGTAACGTGAAAAAGTATGTTTATTGTAATGATATAATAAAATTCTTATCTAGAAGTTATTTACAAAAGATTGAGATGCTTTTTCACGTGTTATTTGAAGTCATGACAATTTTTAATACACTTTTAAAATACTACTGATCGTTGCAAAAATTTTTTTTGGAACGAATTTATATTATTATTTGTACAAATACAAAAATTGTATTTTTTGACTGTAGATGTACGATCTGTTTTGAGATTTTGTTTCGACTGTAGAATCGTGACGAGATTATTTTGTTGCAAAGCGAAAAACGAAATGCAATTTACGGTGTAATGTATGTTTTATTAAACAGAAAAGGGCAAAACGCGACGACGGGGCGCGCATAAAGTCGCTAAAATTGAAAACTGTACGCACGCTGGTTCGACAAAACGAGGAAATGCATCGATTCGAGTTTTCGAATACTGTTTACAGGTTACGTTTCAATAAATAGGAAACTTGTGATTTTAAATTATATAAAAGAGAACGATCCTTTTTTTTTTATTTTTTTTTATGGATCGTAGGCTGAGAGAATTTTAATTAATTTCGAAAAGTTCGTTCAAACATTTAAATTCACTGCATCATTGTTCAAAACAATGTGTTTATACTATATATAAAAAAAATAAAATTTAGAAAATAAGATATAATATTTTCTAATCAGGAAATTGGATTAGAAATAATTAGTGCGTTTCTTTTCAGGAAAAGTGAACGAAAAACAAACGTCATAAATTCTCGTACTTCCCAATGACAAAATTTACAAAATAAGACATAATATTTTCTAATCAAGAAATTGTATTAGAAATAATTAGTACGTTTAATTTGGTGAGTATTTCTTTTCCCCAGAAACAGTGAACAAAACCAAACGTCTCGATGATGAATTCTTCGACGCCACGCGCCCCGAGACGTCGCGCGAACTCGCCCTGGGAACTATTTTTTCTCGTTGCTCGAGATGAAAAATGTCGATGTCTTCGAAGTCGAAACTTCGTCCCGTTTCCCCCCCGGCACGAAAGAAAAGGTGAAAACTCCGCCCGGAGTTCGTAACTTGGGAAAGTGCGCACTCATTTCCGTGTTCGGTGAATTCCATCGATCCTTCCGGATACAGTATCGCAGCATTTTTCACGGGAAGTGGAACGAAAGTTCCTTCCAACGGGAAAGAAAGGGGGACAGGGTCGTTTGAAACCCGTTCGACCACGCTTTCGAGGAATTTCGATGTTTCTTTTTCGCTGGATCCCCGGCGTGGATCGTTCGCGAACCCCCAGGAGCGAAATTCGGCCACCTGGATTGGGAAATCGTCGACTTTTACACCCCCCAAAAAACAGAGGAAAATAATTTAAAAATTCGAGACTCGACCTAATCAAATTTGTCCAGTTTTGTACGGAGGAATTTTGATTTTAAAATTTTTGGGCTTAGTCAAGTTTTATGCCCGCAAAAAGACATTTAGATTCTATAGATTTCTCCTAAAAGTCAATAAGATCCATGCAAAATATTTTAGTTATTATATTAGATATATTTTTGATATTTTTAGTTATTTTATTGGCACTATTGCATCATTCAAAAATGTTTGCTTTAAGTTATTCACCTAACTCGCATTAAAATTTGCAGTGGTGGCGGAATTTGTCTCCAATGTATCGAAAAATGAATGTGTCATATATGGAACGATGTTCATTTTACGAATCATCACTGTAAATGGACTTCTATTGTCTTTTATTCCCACAAACATTAAAGTTGGACATTGTAGAAAAGTTTTTGTCGCAACAACCTGTGTCGAATGAACATACCAACCTTGGAGCAATGTTCATTTTACGAATCATCCCTATAAATGGAGTTCTACTGTATTTTATACGAAGGAACGTTCTTTTTAGTCATTGTCGAACAATTTTCAATGCAATAATCGAACCCATATGAACCTCCCAAAACTAACTCGGTGTTCATTTTACGAATCATCCCTATAAATGGAGTTCTACTCTATTTTATTCAAAGGAACGTTGAACTGGGACATTGTCGAACAATTCTATATGCAATAATCGGTCCTGAATGAATATACCAACCCAGGTGCAATGTTCAATTTAAGAATCATCGCTGTAAATGGAACTCTACTCTATTTTATTCGAAGGAACGTTGTATTTGGACATTGTCGAATAATTCTCTATGGAATAATCGATTCCATATGAATCTCCCAACCTTGACACGGTGTTCATTTTACGAATCATTCCTACAAATGGAGTTCTATTCGATTTTATTCAAAGGAACATTGAAGTTGAGCACTGTCGAGCAATTTTCAATACAATAATCGGCCCTGAATGAATATACCAACCCTAGTGCAATGTTCAATTTAAGAATCATCGCTGTAAATGAAGCTCTACTCTATTTTATTCGAAGGAACGTTGTGCTTGGACATTGTTGAACAATTTTCTATGCAATAATCGAACTCATATGAACCTTGCAACCCTGATGCAGTGATCATTTTACGAATCATCCCTATAAATGGAGTTCTATTCTATTTTATTCAAAGGAACGTTGAAGTTGGGCACTGTCTAGCAATTCTCGATGGAATAACCGAACCTGAATGAATATACCAACCCTGGTGCAATGTTCAATTTAAGAATCATCGCTGTAAATGGAGCTCTACTCTATTTTATTCGAAAAAACGTTGCATTTGGACACTGTCAAACAATTCTCTATGCAATAATCGATCCCATATGAATTTCCCAACCCTGACGCGGTGTTCATTTTACGAATCATCCCTATAAACGGAGTTCTATTCCATTTTATTCAAAGGAACATTGAAGTTAGACATTGTTACAACATTCTGAACGCAACAACCCGCTTTAAATGAAGATATCAACCCTGCCCCAATGTTCATTTTACGAATCATCGTTATATATAGGCTTCTACTATATTTTATTCGAAATCAACGTTACATTTGGGCATTGTTGAACAATTCTCGACGCAACAATCAATCCTAAATGAATGTGCCAACCCTGACGCGGTGTTCATTTTAAGAATCATCGCTCTAAACGGAGTTCTACTCTATTTTATTCGAAAAAACCTTCTATATGGACATTGTTGAACAATTCTTGACGCAACAATCGACCCTGAATGAACCTCCCAACCCTGATGCGGTGTTCATTTTACGAATCATCGCTGTAAATGGAGTTCTATCGCAGATATTTGACTCGAACGACGTCCAAGGGGTCCCAGAATCCTTTTAGAATTCGGATAAGCATGTTCCAGCGACGTATCGGTGTATTTTTACGCGGATCCCGAGGAATCCTTATCGCAAACGCGATATTTATCACGAACAAACGACTGGCACGCGTTCCATTTCGCCCCTACGGAACGACACACGACACGAAATTCCCCTCGTTTCAGGCCGCCGATTTACTCTCCTCTGAGCGAATGTTTCTTCGCGAGATTCCTTCTTTGCCCGGGGTCTGCCTTTTCTTTCTTTCACCGGGCGGCGCTTTCACGGCGAGAGCTCGCGTTCACGCCCCGCGCCCCGTAACATCAAAGCGTGCGCCAAAGACACGCTTTCTCCGGGAATTTTCTCGCCGCGACGAGAGAAAGCCCATCGAAATTTTCTTCCTCTGTTCGCTCGATGGAAAGCCCCTAGTAATTTCCGCGAAGTTGATCGTGCCCCGTCGGGGGGAAAGAAATTCCGCTCGGGAGTCGCGAAAATTGAAATTTTTGTACTAAATTTTTCGATTTATCGCTATTTTTTTTTTTGATATTTTCAGTTTTAAAAATCTGGAAAGAGAGAGAGGGGAAAATTGCTATTTAAATATTTTTATTTAATAATAAATTTTACTTTAGCTTCATAATTTTGACTAAAATAAAAATATTTAAAAAATTACTTTTGCTTCAATATTCATTTGAAAAATTATTCCAAAATTATAAAAAAAATAGAATCCTCAAATTTTTCAGTAAGAATTAACACTAAACTATAGGTAAACAAAACGAAACAAATGTTAACGAATCTCGACGAAATTGAATTTAATCAACTTTTACTGAGTCATAAAGAAAGCACGTTTTTGGTCGAAAAGGTGAAAAAAAGTGGCAATAATGAGGCGGAAAAGGAGAGAGAAAATACGTGTAAGTGGTAATGGTTGACTTGTACTCGAGAACGGTCGGCCATGTCAGGAACATGTTTGACTTTAACGATAGCCGGAGGGGCTTGCTCGTTGATAAGGCTCGTCCTCGTTTATGTGGAAAATAAAGATAAGCCACGAGGCGAAGGTTCGATATACCGCAGTTTGCGCAACAGTTCTATTTAAAGAAAAGAGCAGGGGGGGATGAAAAACAACGGGGCTAGAGAAAAGCTAAACGGAACAAAATAAAACTTTCAAGCTTGTTTAAAATGCAAACTGAACTACTTTGTCGACGTAAATAGTCGCGTTGGAATATTTTTTAAAACGTTTCTTTCCAACTCGTATTCCCCGGGATTTAAGATTAATTTTTTCCCCCCGTTACTTTGGTCGAGTAAAAGCGTATAAAACATAATTTCTTTTTTATAAAAAAAATACGAAATTATTTACAGGGGAAATTTTTTAGTAATGGGGTTTATTAGCGTAAAATGGACGATTGAAAAAGGGGAAATTGTACTGTTTTTCGAGGGGAAAATTTCAATTTTAGAATTCTTTTGTATTATAGTAAGAAAGTGTTTAGTATTCTGAAAATTGTTTATACGCGTTTGAGGGGATGTAAATTGAAAGCGAAATAGGACTGTGCTCCATTTTGCCTCTCTTCTCGTTTTAAAACCGCCCGAATACGTCACGTACTATTCTTTGCAATTTTAACGAACCACAGTAAAATTGTCGTTTTGAATAAATAAAACTAGTTTTCTATTCTTCGAACAAATTAGAATATTTAATTAGAAAAAATTTTACATATTGTTTAATGAATTTGTAAAAATTTTCAAACGGATATATGTTCGTTAATCTGATTAAATAATTGAATTATAAGAAAGTGTCAACAAAAATTTTTAAATAAATAAAATAGATAATATTTTCTTAAATGTCTCTCGTATTATTTTGTGTAATTTTAACGAAGCACAGCTACATAAAATTGTCATTCTAATTAAATAATTGAATTATTAGAAAGTTTGAACGAAAATTTTATAATAAATAAGAAATCGATTGAAATTTGACTAATTTAATGTTAATAAATTCTCTCCAAAGGGGTAGAATGATTTTTTGCAGTTTTTACAACCCTGAAACTCCTTGGTGGTTGCACTGATGATATACAAATAGGTTCTCGCGTGACTCTCTTGGGAAACGCTTTATTCTACGAATAGGGGTTGATGGTTCTACTTAAAATGGGGTTAAAAATGAGGAATTGTCAAGTTTCAACGACAGAATTAGTAGCAATTTTTCTAGGAAAAATAAGGGAAGCAAATTTAATTTTTATATTATATTGAGCCATCGTTAAGGGTAAACTACCCCTATTATAATAGGTCCTTGATAACTGTCAAATTCCAACGTCAGGATTAGTAGTAATTTTTCTTGCGAAAATATTGAAAGGAAATTTAATTTTGTATATTATATTAATCCCTCCTTAAGGGTGAACTACCCCTATTATAATAGATTCCTCGATAACTGTCAAGTTCCAACGACAGAAATAGTAGTAATTTTTCTTGCAAAAATATTGAAAGCAAATTTAATTTTTATGTTATATTACCCCCTCGTTAAGGGTAAACTACCCCTATTATAATAGATTCCTCAATAATTGTGAAGTTTCAACGACAGAATTAGTAGTAATTTCCCAGGAAAAATAAGGGGAGCAAATTTAATTTTTATGTTATATTAACCCCTCGTTAAGGGTAAACTACCCCTATAATAATAGGTTCCTCAATAACTGTCAAATTCCAATTTCATGCATAGTAGTAATTTTTCTTGCAAAAATATTGAAAGGAAATTTAATTTTGTATATTATATTAATCCCTCGTTAAGGGTGAACTACCCCTATTATAATAGATTCCTCGATAACTGTCAAGTTCCAACGACAGAAATAGTAGTAATTTTTCTTGCAAAAATATTGAAAGCAAATTTAATTTTTATGTTATATTACCCCCTCGTTAAGGGTAAACTACCCCTATTATAATATCTTCTTCAATAACTGTCGAGTTTCAACGACAGATTCAGTAGTAATTTTTCCAGCAAGAACACTGGAAGCAAAATTTAATTTTTATTTTATATTAACCCCTCGTAAACCACCCCTATTCTAGTAGCTTCCTCGATTTTTGTACCCTGAAAAGACTCAGTGGCTGCTGAAAAGTAGTTCTGCGTCGCGGGACAAAGAAAAATAGGGTCTATCGCGACTATTCACCCCGTGGTTCGTCCAAAGTGTGAAAAACTGGGGTGCCTTCGCGTTTAGGGTAGCCAACAGCGGGCGAAACGGGAATACATTGCTTTATGGCTTACCATCGTAAGGGACGCGCTCGTCCCTCGAGCGTACTGGAATTCCGGGACACTCACCTGAAAACAGAAAAAGAAAAGCTTTAGTCACTGTTCAACATTCAATAGAATCACCAAAAAACTGAATCAAATATAAATATTCAAAATATATGAGAAAGGGATGTTTTAAAAAAAAAAAACAAATAAATTTGAAATTTCGATTTGAAGACGAAAGATTTAAAAAATAATTATTACTAATTTAAATAGATATTAAAAATATTTATCTTGTCTTATTTATAAATATAAATATTCAAAATATGTGTGGAAGGGGATGTTTTCGAAAAAGCAAATAAATTTGAAATTTCAATTTAAGACGAAAGATTTATATTCTTTCCGTTCCGTCTGTTCCGTCGAGATTTAAGCTTTCTATCGAACAGGTTTTTTGACGCACTACGGATTCCTTAAGAATTCCGTCTGAAAGGAGTTTCGAGGCGTTCATCGTTGTTCCTAGTCGTCTTTTGCTGTCGCGCAGCAACTTCAATAGATCCAGAATATCTTTGTAAAGTTTATTGACTGGCGGAGCGTGTTGCATTCAATTCCAGAATAAGCGTTCCGTCGATGGAAAGCGCTCGCGAGGATAATTTCCGGCGTCTGACGACGCGTTGACTATTACTACTTACAAACGCGTGCGGGGGGAATATTCGCGTGCACGGTGATTATTAAAAGAAACAACTCATTTTTTTCCTGTGTTATTTAAAGTGAAAAATAATTTGTTGTGAAACGCAAGTTTCTTTAAAAGTTCAATGAAATAATTATTTATTTAATGAGAAAATATAAATATTGCAAGAGGGTATGGGAATGTGAGAGAAAACTGTGTTACTCAAACTTTGGCTTCTAGAATCTCGCGTGAAAGTTAAATTATAAATTATCAGTTTCTTGGTATACGATTATTTGGTTTCATTTATGTTCATTTTACGAATCATCGATGTAAATGGGCTTCTATTCTTTTTTATTCCAACAAATGTTGGAGATGGACATTGACGAGCAATTTTTATATGCAATAATTGGTTCCTAATGAACTTACCAACTCTGAGGTAATGTTCATTTTACGAATCATCGCTATAAATGTAGTTTTATTCTATTTCATTCAACCGAACGTTGAAGATGGGCATTGTCGAGCAATTCTAGATGCAATAATCGATTCCTAATGAACTTACCAATCCTGATGCAATGTTCATTTTACGAATCATCACTGTAAATGGATTTTTATTCTATTTTATTCCAACAAACGTTGAAGATCGATATTGACCAGCAATTTTTGATGCAATAATTGATTCTTAATGAACTTACCAACTCTGAGGCAATGTTCATTTTACGAATCATCGCTATAAATGTAGTTTTATTCTATTTCATTCAACCGAACGTTGAAGTTGGGCATTGTCGAGCAATTCTAGATGCAATAATCGATTCCTAATGAACTTACCAACCCTGATGCAATGTTCATTTTACGAATCATCACTGTAAATGGACTTCTATTCTATTTTGACCCAAGAAACGTTGAAGATGGACATTGTCGAGCAATTCTCAATGCATTAACTGATCCCTAATGAGCTTCCAAACCCTGATGCAATGTTCATTTTACGAATCATCGCTCTAAACAGAGTTGTAATCAATTTTACTCAGTCGAATGTTGAAATTAGACATTGTTAAACAATTCTCGATGCAATAACCGGTCCTGAATGAACTTACCGACCCTGATGCTATGTTCATTTTACGAATCATCACTGCAAATGGAGTTCTATTCTATTTTATTCAAAGGAATGTTGAAGTTGGGCACTGTCGAGCACTTTTCGATACAATCATCGGCCCTGAATGAATATACCAACCCTGGTGCAATGTTCAATTTAAGAATCATCGCCATAAATGGAGTTATATTGCATTTTATTCGAAGGAACGTTGTATTTGGACAATGTTGAGCAATTCTCGATGCATTAACCGATCCCTAATGAGCTTCCCAACCCCAGACGCGATGTTCATTTTACGAATCATCGCTTTAAACAGAGTTCTACTCTACTTTATTCAGTCGAACGTTGAAATTGGCCATTATTAACCAATTTTCGATGCAATAACCATCAACAAAATTAATTATTTTTAAAATAAACCAAATCATATAGCACTAATTTAACTAATATTTAAAAAAAAGGCGTTCCATCAGACTCCCAAGGGCCAATAAACTATCCAGACCTCACAATAACTTCTTTACTTCTTTTCTTCCTATCGTCACCCCATTTTTCGAATCTACATACCCCCACACTAGTTTAATGCGAAGACAAAGGGGAAACGTTCGCGGAAGTCGGTTGGAAACGTTTGCAAAGTATCCTTGGCGGTTACCTCCGGGACAGGTTCGTTTGAACAGGGACAAGAAACGAATTAATTGGAAGGTAAACGTATGCCCATAATGGCGTATCTGACATCGTACGTACGCGCGATTTCGTGTCCCCGGGGCGGGTCTGTCCCTTCGGTCGTTTCAAAATGCCTCCCGGCAGCGCAAACAACGTAGCCAGTTCCAACATGCTCCTGCTGCAACGTTTACATCGATAGAATTCGTGCTTGGGCGACACACGACCCCCATTTCGTTCCTTGTCTCTTTTACAGCTGACATCTGATCCCTTTCCTTCTTCCATTAACGCCAACTCGACCGATTCGCTGGACAAACTTTATTCGGGGCAAAGATTGGGAACGTTTCGAATTAATGGCAATCGTCTGTTAGCTTTCCCACTTGGGAAACTGTTGAGTCGATTGTATGGGGGAAAATAGATTTTTTATATATTATTTATAAATAAATATTTTTAGATTATTTATGAAAAAAATGCATTCTGAGTTAACTGGATCAGAGTCTACATATTGAAGGACAGAATAGGTATTATGAAACACTGTTTTATTAATGCGGTGTTGAGTGGCGTGACGGTCACCGGTGACCGGCGCTTTAATTCTATTTAAAATATGTTTATTAGAATAATATGGGGTCAGTTAATATGAAGAGTGTTCCCAGTTTAATAGTAACCTAGTAAAAATTGAAATTTTATTTCTTTTCACGTTGACTGCCATGGTGGTCACCGGTGACCGGCGCTTTAATTCTATTTAAAATGTGTTTATTATGATAGTATGGGGTCAGTTAATATGAAGTGTGTTTCCAGTTTAATAATATCCTAGTAAAAATTGGAATTTTATTGCTTTTCGCGTTGACTGCCGTGGTGGTCACCGGTGACCGTCACTCGCAATAAATTAACCATAATTCTTACAAATTTTTAAACAATTTCCTGACCAATAATAATACTAAAAAATAACAAGTACGTCACTAAATTACTGAATATTTCAATTTTAAAAAATATCGAAAATATCCTCCAGACAGAAAAAATTATATTGTCGACGTGTTAATAAAAATATGCACGGTTGAGAAACAAATTTTAGTGTGAAAAAAAATGTCATTGAGGCTCGTATCTATTACGTAAATTGTTCTATTTGGAAAGTGAGAAAATGGAATGGAATCTCGCTCGAAAATTCCGAGAAGAATGGCGCGTGACGGCGAGAGGGAATCCCCCCGGTCGAGGTAAACACGACAACACTATTCCTGGCCGCGGTATGATGTTAATAAGCAAATTTTCCTAGAAAGCAGGTCGCGCGTGACAGCTCTTTAAAACGCACGCATAAATTGAACGTGGCGTGACGAGTTCGGTTCCCGTGGCTTCGTTTTCTCGAGGAGGGAGGATTTCCAGGGGAATACCGTTTAAATTATATCGTAAATCATCGAACGAGCCTTCTAACTTTCAGTCTCAACAGGAATTGACGCTAATCCCGCCCTCATCCCCCCACCCCCCTTGCGTTCAATAACCAATTAACACTTTTTTGTTTTCGATAGTTTAAATTTTAAATAGTTTTTTATTAATAAATATAGGAATATTTATTTTTTCAACCCCCTTAAAGATAAATTTTAAAGATTACTTTCAATTGTAAGAAAATTTTTATTAAATAGTTATCAATTTTCACTTTTGTTTGAGATAGTTTAATTGTTAGACAGTTTTTTTATTAACAAATATAGGAATATATATTTTTTCAACCCCCTTAAAGATCAATTTTAAAGATTATTTTGAATTGTAAGAAAATTTTATATATGAATACTTATCGATTTATATTTATTCTGTTTTGAATTTTTTAAATAATTATATTTAATTTTAATAGTGTTCTTTTTTTGCTAAAATAATTTTTTCCCCCAGTTTGTTGTGTCAGAGAAAATCACTCAGTATTCGTTCAATAAATCATATTTAATATGATTAGAAATTTGAAGAGAAACAAATTTCTAATCAATCTAATACGAAAGTTCTAAATTCTAAACAGTAACAAAATAATTTTTTTTTGTTTCAATAGATGGATATGTTAAATACCACTTTAGGATGAATTTAACACATGAATGAAACAATTTTCTAATCAATCTAATATGAAAGTTCTAAATTCTAAACAGTTGCAAAATAATAATTTTTCTCGTTTCGATAGATAGATATTATCTGTTAAATACCACTTTAGGATGAATTTAATCGAAACGAAAATCTATATTTATTGTGATTAGAATTTTTTAAATAATGATATTTAATGTTAATAATATTCTCTCTGCAAAGACAATTTTCTCCCAATTTTTAACAATTTATTGTATCAAAGAAAATCACCCAGCACTTCCATTTAATAAATCATATTTAATACGATTAGAAATTTGAGGAACCAGATTTCTAATCAATCTAATATGAAAGTTCTAAATCCAGAATGGATGCATAATAATTTTTCGCGTTGAATTTGAAATGAATTTAAATCGAAATAAAAATATGAAACTAGTAAATATTCTCATCTATATTTATTCTATTCTGAATTTGTTAAATAATTATATTTAATGTTAATAATGTTGTCTATTGCAAAGACAATTTTTTCCCAATTTTTAACAATTTGTTGTATCAAAGAAAATCAACCAGCACTCCTGTTTAATAAATCATATTTAATACGATTAGAAATTTTAGGAACCCAGATTTCTAATCAATCTAATACGAAAGTTCTAAATTCTAAACACTTGCAAGATAATTTTTTCTCGTTTCGATAGGTGGAAATGGCCAGCTAAATATCGCTCCAGGAGGAATTTAATCGAAACGAGAATTGTTTCGCGTCCCCGTTATATAAAATATTAACGCATTTTCCCCATCTCACATTGATCGTTTTGCCCTTCACCTTCCGGTCGCCGCGAAAAAAATCTAAAGCGAACCGCGTTCCCGTTCATCTTTACTCCCGTTTACGCGAAAAATCAATACAGCCGCTGTGTTTGCCCTATATGCAGTACATTTTATGTAAACGTAAAGCCGTATAAAACACGAACGACCGTATATTATGTTCCGTTCTTCGATGAAATCAGATCGACGAAAAAACGACGCTCGATAGATTCAAGGGGGAAGAGCATTCTAGTGTTAACTTTAAAAAAAAACCATTTCTTCGTTTTTTTTGCATTTTCTTTGAAGAATATTGTTGGAAAAATGTATCTGGAAAATCTATGTCTGACTATGCCTGACTCTGTTTGACTATGCTTGACTCTGACTCTGTCTGACTATGCTTGAGACTATACCTGACTATGTTTGACTCGGACTCTGTCTGACTATGTTTGACTCTGACTCTGCCTGACTATGCTTGACTATACCTGACTGTGTCTGACTATGTCTGACTCTGTTTGACTCTGACTATCTTTGACTATGTCTGTCTATGTTTGACTATGTCTGACTATGCCTGACTATGTTTGACTATGTTTGACTATGTTTGACTCTGTTTGACTCCGTTTGACTCTGACTCTGCCTGACTATGCCTGACTATGTCTGACTATGCCTGACTATACCTGACTATGCTTGTCTATGTCTGACTGTGTTTGACTCTGACTCTGTCTGACTATGTTTGACTAACCCTTAACAAAATGAACTCAAAATTTTCATTCTTTATATTTGTCTAGACCATTGAAATTTAAAAACAACATGATAAAATTGTTAATCTAACTTCTAAGTGTTGTAATTTTTGTAATTATCGACTTTTCTCTTCTATTTTGCTACCAGTTATGATCAAACTCATACTAATTAAGAATCCTTCACGATTTTTCATTTCAAACAAATAGAATGTCCAAAATCATCAACACGATGAGACGATCTTTTTTAAACCTGACTATGCTTGACTATGCTTGACTATGCTTGACTATGCTTGACTCTGTTTGACTATGCTTGACTATATTTGAAGCTATGCAGTGCCACCAATTTTAAGTATTTCTCACCCCAAAAAATTGCAAAATTACACCAAAACATGTCTAAATAAACCTTGCAAATTTGACTGCAAAAATATTATAGTTTATTCGGAAAAAATTCTTGAAAAAATATCTAAAAAAAAATGCACTTGACACTAGGTAAAAGTGGTGACACGAAGAATGGTTTCTGAATCGTGGCATGCATATTCAAGATACCATAAACAGTTCGTGTACCATGACAGCGGAACAATGTCTATCGATCGCGTGTATCGCGAAAGGGACGAATGATTTATAATAATTTTTCACGGCACGCTAGTCGCCGGTTTATTCGACAAGTTGGTCGCACGGATTATCCAATCGATTCTGTTGAATCAACGGTCCTCGTTACGTATTCTAAAAAGGGTCTTTGACATAAGATGCGAGAATTTTCATTGTCATTTTTGATATTGAAGTTATATTTCAAGCATGGTCAAGCATGGTCAAGCATGGTCAAGCATGGTCAAGCATGGTCAAGCAGTCAGGTTTTAAAAAAATCGTCTCATCGAATCTTTACTTTATGACCCCCCAAAAAATTGTCAAATATCGTCGATTTTTTTTAGACTTTGGGGAATTTTTTGTGACTAAACTATGAGACCTTTTGCAGTCAAATTTACAGGGTTTATTTATAGATATTGAAGGGATATTTTAGAATTTTTTGGGCGAGAAAGAGTTAAAATTGACGACACTGTATAATCCCAAACATAGTCAAACATTGTCGAATTTAAAATGCACCAGTATGAAGACTTTCTTGGAGAATTTTTTGTGAACAAACTATGAGACCTTTTGCAGTCAAATTTACAGGGTTTATTTATAGATATTAAAGGGATATTTTAGAATTTTTTGGGCGAGAAAGAGTTAAAATTCACGACACTGTATAATCCCAAACATAGTCAGGCATAGTCAAGCATAGTCAAGCATAGTCAAGCATAGTCAAGCATGGTCAAGCATGGTCAGAGTCGAGTTTAAAAAAAAGTCGTCTCATCGAATGTTTATGCCCCCTCAAAAAAATTATCAAATATCGTCGATTTTAAGATGCAGTATGAATTTTTTGTAGACTTTGGGGAATTTTTTGTGACTAAACTATGAGACCTTTTGCAACCAAATTTACAGGGTTTATTTGTACATATTTGAGTGATATTACAAAATTTTTTGGGTGAAAAAGAGTTAAAATTGGTGACACTGGATATTCTCAAACATAGTCAGGCATAGTCAAGCATAGTCAAGCATGGTCAAGCATGGTCAAGCATGGTCAAGCATAGCCAAACAGAGTCATATTTTCAAAAAAGTCGTCTCATCGAATGTTTATGCCCCAAAAAATTGTCAAATATCCTCGATTTTAAGATGCAGTATGACGTGCATTTTTGTAGACTTTGGGGAATTTTTTGTGACTAAACTATGAGACCTTTTGCAACCAAATTTACAGGGTTTATTTACACATATTAGAGTGATATTTTAAAATTTTTTGAGCTAAAAAAAAATGAATATTATTTGTTTAAATATTGCAATTTGAAAACTATAAAGAATTCAGTCGACCTTACTCTAAAATATATGTATTAAAAACAAATAATTCATGAATTATGGTAAAAGGCTAATAAATTCAATGCTGTTTCCCCCTAAATTTATAAAAATTGCTACCAAATGACACCATGAATAATAATAATTACAAATAAGACTGAAAATACAAACACAGTGGAACCTAATGAAATAAAATTTTAGTCTTTTCGTAGATTATGCACTCCAGGAGCCCCTGTCTATCGCGAAGGGGGAAAAAGAAGGAGTCCAGGGAAGCTCTGCACCCCAACCACGATCCAAGGAACAGTGTTTTATCTCCAGGTGGCGGTGCAGAGCGAGAGAGTGTTTCCGAACCACGGCCAGAAAACTTGGCAGGGTAACGTTGCAACGAGGAAGGGCAATTTATCTTGTTGTATTAGTAAATGGATGATAATGATGCCGTGAGTGGAGGCGTAGGGATGCAGGGGCGGGGTTCACCAGAAACTGTCGGAAGCTTTTGCCAAGCTATAGTTATTGGGGCGCCTCTATGCGGCCAACTTGAGTGTACATGCATTAGTATTAGAACGCCTTAAGTGTACCGGTAGTATATTCGTGACAGTTTGTACAAAGGTGTCTTTTACGACTGTGTGTATCGATACACGGCTCCTCAACTCGAGCTTCTAATTGATACGTAGCTCTATGCAAATAATATTTAAATATCGGGTCGTTCAATATGTTCCATATTCGGAAATTTACGAGGATAGTATTTGTGTATTTAGATATCAACAATTTGAAATTTTGGATATTAATAATTTGTGAATGTAGGTATCACTAATTTGCAATTTTTGATATCAACAATTTGAAATTTCAGGTATCAATAATTTGCAATTTTTAATATCCACACTGAAATTTTTAGGTATTAATAATTAGAAATATTACATATCAACAATTACAAATTTTAGGTACCAATAATTTGCAATTTTGAATATCAACAATTTGACATTTTAGATATCAACAATTTGCAATTTTAGATATCAAGAATTTGAAATTATAAATATCAACAATTTGAAATTTTAGGTACCAACAATTTGAAATATTAGATATCAACAATTTGAAATTTTAGATATCAACCAATTTGCAATTTTGGATATCAACAATTTCAAATTTTTGGTATCAATAATTTGCAATTTTTTATATCAACAATTTGTAATTTTAGATATCAACTAATTTGAAAATTTAGAAATCACCAATTAAAAATTTTAGATATCAACAATTAAAAATTAAAAAAAAACGAACAAATGGGCCAATATTTCGTCGAGTACCATATCCATTAAAAAAAAAAAATTAACAATGTGTCTAAATTACCCAAATAGTAAGCAATTTCTCAGCTAGCCCAGAACCACCCCGTTTCACTTCACCCCTCCACCTTCCTCGAAGATTTATCATTTCCAAAAAAAGATTCGATGATAACGAAGTTCTTTACAACCCACCTACAATACCAGTCTTGACTGAAAAGAAACTGCTAAATCACGCATCGTCAACTTCCATCCGTCGGAGTCTTCCCAGCAGCCCCCCGCGAGTAACCTGGAATTTAACGCGCCGCCATTGAACCGGAAGCGTCCGGGACACCTTTGCGGATAATCGAACCCACCCCCTCCCCCCCCCTCCCCCTTCATTTTCATTGTTTCTACGCACGTTGAACGCGCCACCGTCGTCGTAGAAACATCTGCTGTTATAATACTAATTGGTGCCGGCTGATGGACAGGTTTGTAAACAACCAAGCATCCGGGGAGCCTGGCCCCTTTTTCACAAAGGCCGCCGACTTTTCTTCCACCCTACAGCGTCTACTTTGCCCGTCTAACAATGGGGATGAACACCCTCGGTTCCGGCAACAATACGCCGACAACGCCGCGTAACGACTCGCGGGCCAAGCAAATTGGCTGCGCTGCTTTTACCCAGACGCACACTTCTCCCTAAAACAAATACAGAAGTCTCGGGATGTTGCAAAAGCACGGTTAATTTTCAGTACCCGGGGAAAGACGCGAGTCGAGCTTTGAAAAGAACAGCGAATAGATGGGAAACAACATACACATTTTTGGTTTTTTTTTTGTTTTTTTGGTTTTGGTTATTTTTTTTTACTCTTCCCCCGGGATATTGCTCGTAAGAGTCAACCCACAACCTTCAATCACCATCGAAATCCTATGCATTTTCGAGAAATAAATTCCTTACCGAGAGTATAATGTCTGACCATGATTATACTGATTTCCCTTTTTCAAATCGTTCTGGAAAAATTATTTTTAGTTGCAGGGGTCCTTTACAATCATTTTTCATGCATAGACATATCCTCGAATTCGTAACCATTTTCGAGAAAAAAATTCCCTACCGAACCTCTATTGCCTGACCCTAAATGTTTCCATGAAATTTTCACGCAAATCTTCAGAATGTCGTAACTTCTGAACGGATTGATCGATTTTAATTTAAAAAAAAGCAAAATATGCGTATTTTAGTGAAGAATATGTAGAAATTTCAAAAATTTTGGAAAACTTGTTCCTTGACCCCGTAAATTGAAAAAAAAACCCATAAAAGTGATCCAATTTTCAAACGACCATAACTCCTACAATAGTGAATATATTGCAATGAAATTTTGAGAGGACGTAGAGCTCATAAATACCTACAAAAAAGCATTAAACAATTTTTCCGTAGCACGTCGCACAAAATTCCTAAAAATCGAAAACAAATTCTTAAGAAAAATCGACATGCCTATATCTTTCGGCTAGAAAAAAAAATTTCAAATCATTCTAAAAAAATTATTTTTGGTTCCAGGGGACCATTACAATAACATTTGGTGAATACACATATCCATGAAATCCACCTCATTTTCGAGAAAAAAATTCGACTAGATGCCTAAATTTTTCAATAAAAAAAAAAATTTTTCAAATCGTCCTATAAAAATTATTCTTACTTGCAGGGGTCAATAACAATCACTTTTGGTCATTACACATACCCTCGAAATCCTAACCATTTTCGAGAAAAAAATTCCTTATCGAAACCATAATGCCTGACCATAGTTCCCTGAAACTTTTACACGACGTGTTTTACTTTGAACGACTAGAACTGGAAGATGGATGGTTAATTAATCCCCCACACTTTTATTCAGACGACGAAACGCTGGGACTTGTCAGAAAAAAATAAATCTTCGTTAGCATTGCTAGTTCGCTGAGTTAAGATCCTAATGAATCCCGGACGCATCCTTCCATTAATCTTCCTCCAATTCCACGATAACGCGCATACATCGGAACAGGTAATGCAACCGTCATAACTCACATCGCGCGAGTTCCAAATACTCCCCGAGATTCTAATTTAGTTGCAAAGGGGGAACAATGGAACAAAGCGAGCACTGCAATTAACGGTGTGTTTCGATGATTTTTGGGGGGTTTTTAAAATCTAGAAAGCTTCCAAGCAATTGGAGAACAACGTTCTTTCAATCATCTCTCGAGGAGGACCACCTCCTTAGAGGAAACGCCGAGTCAACCCTTCAAAGTTTCGTTATCATCCACAAATATAGTTTCAATCTATCAAGTAAAGTAAAAAACAGTTGGTCCAGGTCCCCCATAGCTACGCAAGTTCGTTTTGCATTGAAAAGTTTTATTTTATCCACAAATATAGTTAAAATCTATCAAGCAAAGCGAGAAACTCCTACATAGTGGGTTTAGCTTCAATCCCCCCTAGTTGCGTAACTTAATTTCTGTGGTTATTTTAATATTCTGTCGTTGAAAAAATTCTCAAATGTAGCTAACTTATGCATGAACAAACCCTGTAAATTTCATTTGAAAAGGTGTAACAGTTTTTGTGAAAAAAATTCCTGAAAATTGAAGACACTTGCCATGCTAGGGTAGCCCCTCGAGAATCGAATTGAAATGACCTGTTTTGGGAAATGGAGGTAAAAAATAAGTGAGATCGTTAAATTCCTGACAAAATGGAGGCCTCCAGGGCCCAGGAAGCGTGCCTGTTTGGGCCAAGGGAATCCAGAGGATGAGGAGGCGACGAAGAACACAGAGGGATGAAGCTCTAACGTTGTAAGACGATTGCTCGAGCAAAAGGAAATATAATTTCCCCGATCCAGGTGATCAGGAGTCAGCTGAACGGATCCCAGGGGAGGAAATACGTCGTATCCTCCGCTGAAAGGCGTAATTTCTTGTACGTTGGTACGCCGGAGGAGTCGGTGTCGGCCAACTAATCTATAAGGTATTACTGGCTCACGTGGAAAGGGGTGGAAAGCTGCGATGGAAGGAAGAAATAAGAGACATCGACGTGGCTGAAAAGGAGTTCCTCCGGTCGGATAGAGGAGGGGGAGGGGAGGGGGGTTGGACTTCCAGAACCGGGGCCTCTCCACTCCGGTAATGAGAAAATCACAAAAGGTATGTCACTTGAATGGGCTCCAGTCGGTGTACTGCCGCGGCTGTCGATCCTTTTCAACCCAGCATCGGCCCTGCTCCGTGTGAGCTGCTCCAATGACCTTCGAGTAATCCGTTTTTCAATCTTATCGACGGGGATTTGTTCCCCGGGAACGGGAATATCGCGTTTCCTTCGCGGTGATCGGATTATCCATGCATTGTGCACAGGTAATGACGGGGGGATCCCGGAGCTCGGGAGTCGAGGCAGTTTGGTGACTCCTCTCTGACTTGACCTTATTTCGTGCACTGAGGATAGTTTTGGGTTTTGGGGTGGAGAAAGTGAAAAAGATGACAGGTGTCTTGACAGTGGACCACAAATTTGGGGATTCCCTGAGGACTGGTGGTGAGAAGAAGGACTTCAACAAGCAGACCAACAGTCTAAGGTCCTGAAATTGTTGAGAAGACCAAACCTTTGATTTTAGGCAATTTTAGACTAGGTTTGTTGAGTTTAGTGAGGTGAAAAGAATTGTGGAACACAGACGACCAACGCTCGTTGGCTTAATAGCTTGGCACGCGCCACCCCTTTGCATGAAACCCACCCCTTTTCCCACGTAACTGTCGTCTCCTTCAGCTCGCACGCGTAGCCACGTTTTCCCCGTTTTCCACGGTTTATTTTCCGCTCACCTTTCTACGACGTGTATCTGTCTCTAGGCAAGACAGGATTCTCCATTTTTACGCTCGGTTGCCCCCACTCGGTTCTCCCTGAATTTTTGCGGGCTTTTCCTTGCCCAGGATTCTGTTATTTCATTGATTTCCTTTTGTTCCTGCCCACCCCACGCTTTGTTGTTCACGATGTCCCGTTATCCTGGATTTTAGTCGCCTACAGTCGGTTCGTTGCAAAGTTATTAAGGCTCAACCTTGGGAAAAATTTTAGTAGGGGATTCACCAGGTCAAAATAAGACGAAAATCAAGAATAGTAATTTTTTAATTGAGGCTTCGTTAAAGAGTTATTAACAGTTGCGCCTGTAGATAGGGAATTGCGTAGTTAGGCAACCTGCGTACAGACGCAACTGTTAATAACTTTTTAACGAAGCCTCAATTAAAAAATTACTATTCTTGATTTTCGTCTTATTTTGACCTGGTGAATCCCCCAATATAATTTTTCCCAGGATTGGCCTAACACCCTATATAATTTCTATAATTGGACGTTAAAAAGTCGAATATATTTTGTCATATAGATATCGAGAGTGGTAAATATTGAGAGATTTTTATAAACGCTTAAACATCTTTTCATTTACTTGGTCGATTTTCATTTTTTAATTTACTAATTTCCACGCCCCAGGGGAAAACTTGAAAACAGCTCAGTCAGCTTTTCGTTTTAATTTCGTTGTATCTTGCTCTCTCGCCGGCCATTGCCATCTCGCATTAATGGCCGCTACGTGTTCTCGAATACATAGCGGTTCGTTCGGAACAGCCCCCCAGATAACATTGACAAATATTCAAAATTTGCATTAACATTTACTTGGGATAAATCGCCATTATCGAGTCGACGATCACAATGAAAGGGAACGAACATTTCCATGTAAATGGTGTCGTCGACTCTACGTGTGACTTTAATAATTGTGGCCAAAATAAGACAAAAATCTATTTGTTGATGAAGGCTTCGTTAAAAAATTATTAACGTTTAAAATTCTACTCTTACTGTTGAATTTTTTTCGCGAAACTGGGTAGGATTTCGGGGGTATGTCTATTCACCAAAAATGCTTGAAATTGACCCCTGAAACTAGAAATAATTTTTCCAGAATGATTCGAAAAAGGGGAGCCATTATATTCAGGGTCAGGCATTTTTTTTCGGTAAGGAATTTTTTTCTCGAAAATGGTTAGGAATTCGGGGGTATGTCTATTCACAAAAAATGATTATAATTGACCCCTGAAACTAGAAATAATTTTTCCAGAATGATTCGAAAATGGGGAAACATTATATTCAGGGTCAGGCATTATATTTTCGGTAAGGAATTTTTTTCTCGAAAATGGTTAGGAATTCGGGGGTATGTCTATTCACAAAAAATGATTATAATTGACCCCTGAAACTAGAAATAATTTTTCCAGAATGATTCGAAAATGGGGAAACATTATATTCAGGGTCAGGCATTATATTTTCGGTAAGGAATTTTTTTCTCGAAAATGGTTAGGAATTCGGGGGTATGTCTATTCACAAAAAATGATTATAATTGACCCCTGAAACTAGAAATAATTTTTCCAGAATGATTCGAAAAAGGGGAGCCATTATATTCAGGGTCAGGCATTTTTTTTCGGTAAGGAATTTTTTTCTCGAAAATGGTTAGGAATTCGGGGATATGTCTATTCACCAAAAATGCTTGTAATTGACCCCGGTAGCTAAATATATTTTTTTTAGAACAATTTTTCTGTGTATGTGACGACCTAATATATTGAAATATTAATTTCCAAATAATTTTAGAATATTTTTGTCAGCGTTGTGTTTGTATCTATTTCTACAATATCTGCATTGTTTGTCTAGTATCCTAGTTTCGCCCTTCCTGTTTTTCTTCCGCCTCCCACGACACGAATACCGACAACTTGTCCCTTTTACGGCCTGATTTACACGCGGAAACGGTCGTCCGTCGTAGTTGCGCCCGTAAACTCGCGAAAGGCTTGGGGAATCATCGAAGCAATTTCTCCTACAACTTAGCCCGGAATGATCGAACCTATCCGTTTCCTAGCCTACGTCGTTGCCCTTCCAGTAGGTCGTTTCCCTCGTGGATGAGTAATCAAATAACACGGAGATGCCCGGATCGATGCCTCTGGAAGGAGAAAAGGTTCTACGACGTCGATGGAAATTTCTATCGTTGCCCGAACAAAATCGAAATCCCACTTCAAAAAGTTAAAATCAAAAATTTAATTTAAAAAATTACTTTATTTAATATCTCAATAAAATTACTCGCAAAAAATACTTTTTGTGATGAAAAAAATCGACACAAATACAATTTTAATTTTTGGGTCATTTTACAGTAAATAAAAGGTAATTTTTCCGGGGGATTAAAAATTAATATTAAAAAATTACTTTATTCGATATCTCAATAAAATTACTCGCCAAAAATAATTTTTGTGATGACAAAAAATTGACACAAATACAATTTTAATTATTGCTAATTAATTTAATTTATTTTAATTTCAAGCTAATTTTTTCCGGAGGATTAATAATTCTTTCTTAAAAAATTAGCTTTTATTTAGTGTAGAATTATTGTGATGGCCAAAAAATTCAAATTGCATTTGTTTTTATTTTTTTTTAACACAAATTTATCTTCTTTGATGAATAATTATGTTAAAATATCGAAACAAGTACAATTTTAATTTTTGAACATCGATCGCAATAATTTTACATTAAATAAAAATTAATTTTTGGAGGATCAATAATTCACATTCAATTGTATTCAACTTAAACTTATCTTCTTTGAAATAAATTTTTAATTAAATATATTAAATAAAATAGATAAATTAGAATAAAATTTTAACCTCTTCACGCCCTTGGTCACTTATATGGGCGTCCATTTTTTTTTTATAGTTATAGTTGCTGTCAATAATAAATAGACCCAAAAAAAAATCGTCCTTGAAGAGGTTAATTTTGATTAATTAAAATTCAAAAAACATTGATTGAAAAATTTTAAACGGTGAGGGAATTTCGACAAAATGGAGCAGAAATCGAGAAGTCGAGAGAAGAAATGAAATAAGAAAAAAAAAAGGACGAGATTCGTTGGATTCATATCGAGTCGATATCCTGGCACTCCTCGCGCCGAAAGTATCAATCCTGACACGCTTCCGGTTTCCGTAATTTCTTCTGGCAACGATGATCGTTCAATCACGACGAGCATGCGATGGTTCGAATCCCAAGTAATCTGGGAACTTCATCGATGAAAGCTTCCCGGTCGTAAAAACGAATTAGAATAATGCTGCTTTAGATAAATGGCCCCGATAACGCTGATAACGCGTTGCGTCGACGTCAGACCTAATCGCCGCGAGAGCGACTCGATTAAAACGGAAGTCGTGTTAGGGAAGTTAGGGAGTGGCGTAGAATCTTGATTAGAAAATTTTTGAATTAATCTGGATTAATTGTTAAGTTAAAGTTCGTTCTCAGTCAATTTTGAGTCAATTTTAAGTTAATTACAATAAATATGAGTCAATTTTAAGTAAAGTGTGAAATAATATTAAATCAATTTTAAGTTAATCGTAAATTATTGACTTAAAATTATTTTAAGTTAGTCGTAAAAGAATTTTAAGTCATTTTTAAGTCAATCATGAAATAATATCAAGTCAATTTTAAGTTAATCGTAAATTATTGACTTAATATCATTTTTAAGTCAATTTTAAGTCAATCGTATAGTAATATTAAGTCAATTTTGAGATAATCGTAAATTATTGACTTAAAATTATTTTTAAGTCAAGTTTAAGTTAGTCGTAAAAGAATTTTAAGTCATATTTAAGTCAATCGTGAAATAATATCGAGTCAATTTTAAGTTAATCGTAAATTATTGACTTAAAATCATTTTTAAGTCAATTTTAAGTCAATCGTGAATTAATATTAAGTCAATTTTAAGTTAATCGTGAATTAATTTTAAGTCAATTTTAAGTCAATCATAAATTATTGATTTAAATTCAATCTTAAGTCAATTTTAAGTCAATTTTAAGTAAATTTCAAGGCAGTCGTGAATTAATATTAAGTCAAATTTAAGTCAATCATAAATTATTGATTTAAATTCAATTTTAAGTCAATTTTAAGTCAATTTCAAGTCAATTGTGGAATAATATCATGTCAATTTTAAGTTAATCGTAAATTATTGACTTAAAATCATTTTTAAGTCAATTTGAAGTCAATCGTGAAATAATATCAAGTCAATTTTAAGTTAATTTTAAGTCAATTTTAAGTCAATTTCAAGGCAATTGTGAAATAATATTATTCAATTTTAAGTTAATCATAAATTATTGATTTTAAATCAATTTTAAGTCAATTTCAAGTCAATTGTGGAATAATATCAAGTCAATTTTAAGGTAATCGTAAATTATTGACTTAAAATCATTTTTAAGTCAATTGCAAGTCAATTGTGAAATAATATTAAGTCAATTTTAAGTTAATTATAAATTATTGACTTAAAATTAAAGTTAAGTCACTTTCAAGTTAATCGAAAAATAATTTTTAGTCAATTTTAAGTTAATCGTGAATTAATATTAAGTCAATTTTAAGTCAATCATAAATTATTGATTTAAATTCAATTTTAAGTCAATTTCAAGTCAATTGTGGAACAATATTAAGTCAATTTTAAGTTAATCATAAATTATTGATTTTAAATCAATTTTAAGTCAATTTCAAGTCAATTTCAAGTCAATTGTGGAACAATATTAAGTCAATTTTAAGTTAATCGTAAATTATTGACTTAAAATCGTGTTTAAGTCAATTTTAAGTCAATCGTGAAATAATATTAAGTCAATTTTAAGCTAATCGTAAATTACTGACTTAAAATTATTTTTAAGTCAAGTTTGAGTTAGTCGTAAAATAATTTTAAGTCATATTTAAGTAAATCGTAACATAATTTTTGAGTCAATTTTAAGTTAATCGTAAATTACTGACTTAAAATCATTTTTAAGCCAATTTTAAGTTAATCACAAAATAATTTTAAGTCAACCCTGAGTGTGTCGATTCTTAGTTGAGTTCCAAGTCTCTGTTAAGTTGATTTTAATTAATTTCTTTTCCTATGAATAATTTTATTTGCTTAGAATAATATATAAATATACAATACACTGATTCAAAGAAAAAAATTTCCAGAAAATAGAAAAAAAAAGAAATTAACCCTCCAGACTTAGAAACCCCCCCTAAAGGCAAGTCATAATATTTATTAATAATTTAAAAAAAAAAATCTAGAACACCATATACAATACACTGATTCAAAGAAAAAAATTTCCCAAAAATGGGGGTAAAAAATAAATAACCCTCTAGACCTAGAAACCCCCCTTAAAGGCAAATCATAATATTTATTAATTATTTTAGAAAAAACCTAGAACACCATATACAATATACTAATTCAAATAAAAAAATTTCCAAAAAATGGGGGTGAAAAAAAATAACCCTCTAAGACCTAGAAACCCCCCTCAAAAACACCCATAATATTCATTAATTATTTTACTAATTTTCATAACCGATATTTTGTATAATTTTTGAACAGTGAATGGAACAATAATATCGATTGCACTGTTAAAGACCCATCCAGAAACCGAAAAATCGAAATATCGATATTTTGGTCATATTTACATCCCCTATCGACGCCCCCTCCGTTGTCTGAAACATTGTTTGGTCGCATCAATAATTCGAGCGTTATTCGTGCGGATCGATCGAAATGGGATGTGCTTCTGTATCCACTGTCATCGTTTCGAAACGTACCCATTAAAACGCAGGAGAGATGTGAACGCCTGACTTGCCCTTCCCACCACCGTTCATGATTCCTTGCAACGTGCCGTGTTTCACACGGCCACGAGCTATGCCCATTATGCTCTACTATTACCCCCGTTCTGCTTAGTTCGAGACAATTCCGATAACGAGCTTTTACCCAGTTTCGATTAGAACCGGCTAATGCTGAGGTAAGGTCTCTCTCGCTCTCTCTGTATGGTTTCACTCGCACTCGTTATCTCGTTCATCGTCCTGCTGTTTGTAGCTTGGCTCGGGGAAAGATCATTGTCGTTAGGAAATGAGACACGATTAACAACGTGGTATGCCTTGGGGGTCACCGGTGACCGGCACTTTAACTTTCAGGGCAATTCATAATCCTTTACTTATTTGCATTTTTACACGTGTTTTCTTTGCATCAGAGATAAACTTTATATTTATTTTGTATCATGACACTTTAAGTCAGTGGACTTTGATAAATTTATCTGGAATGGAGTCTAATCATTACAGAGACTCCAAATGGAGTGATTGATATTGATATGTTAGTATTAATCAGCAGTTGACAATGAAAATTAATTCTGTTTATTGTTTCAGTGTAATTTTTAATCTAATTTTGTCTATTATTTTAGTGTAATTTTTATACTAATTTGTTTACTGTTCTGGTGTAATTTTTGTTGTAATTTTGTCTATTATTCTAGTGTAATTTTTGTTCTAATTTTGCCTATTATTTTAGTCCAATTTCTATTCTAATTATGTCTATTATTCTAGTCTAATTTTTATTCTAATTTTATCTATTATTTCAATGTAATTATTATTCTAATTTCGTCTATTATTCTAATGTAATTTTTGTTCTAATTTCGTCTATTATTCTAATCTAATTTTTGTTCTAATTTTGCCTATTATTTTAGTCCAATTTCTATTCTAATTTTGTCTATTATTCTAGTCTAATTTTTATTCTAATTTTATCTATTATTTCAATGTAATTATTATTCTAATTTCGTCTATTATTCTAATGTAATTTTTGTTCTAATTTCGTCTATTATTCTAATGTAATTTTTGTTCTAATTTTGTCTATTAATGTAGTGTAACTTTATTCTAATTCTGACTATCACTCTAGTGCAATTTTTATTTTAATTTTGTCTATTATTCTAGTATATTTTGTATTCTAATTTTGTCTATTATTCCAGTGTAATTTTTGTTCTAATGTTGTCTACTATTCTAGTATGATTTTTATTATAATTTTGTTGATTATTCTATAATGACTTTTGGTCTAATTTTGTTTATTATTCTAGTGTAATTTTCATTCTAATTTTGTCTATTATTTCAGTGCCATTTTTATTCTAATTTTGCCTGTTATACTAGTGTAATTGGTTATTCTAATTTTGTCTATTATTCTAGTGTAATTTTTGTTGTAATTTTGTCCATTATTCTAGTATGATTTTTGGTCCGAATTTTGTCTATTATTCTAGTATAGTTTGTATTCTAATTTTGTCTATTATTCTAGTGTAATTTTTATTCTAATTTTGTCCATTATTCTAGTATGATTTTTGTTCTAATTTTGTCTATTATTCTACTGTAATTTTTATTGTAATTTTGTCTATGATTCTACTGTAATTTTTATTGTAATTTTGTCTATTATTCTAGTATGATTTTTTATCTAATTTTGTCTATTTTTCTAGTGTAACTTTTATTGTAATTTTGTCTATTTTTCTAGTGTAATTTTAATTGTATTTTTGTCTATTATTCTAGTGTAATTTTTATTGTAATTTTGTCTATTATTCCAGTGTAATTTTTGTTCTAATTTTGTCTACTATCTAATATGATTTTTATTCTAATTTTGTCTACTATCCTAGAGTAATTTTTATTCTAATACTATCTATTATTCTAGTATAATTTTTATTGTATTTTTGTCCATTATTCGAGTATGATTTTTTATCTAATTTTGTCTATTTTTCTAGTGTAATTTTTATTGTAATATTGTCTATTATTCTAGTGTAATTTTTATTGTAATTTTATCTATTATTCTAGTGCAATTTTTTATCTAATTTTGTGTATTATTCTAGTGTAATTTTTATTGTAATTTTGTCTATCATTTTTTAACAAGTACTCTCAAAGACCCTGGAAATTTTTGTTTATAATTCTCTATTTTTGTCTATTATTTTTGAAGTGCTGTTGTCAAGTCTCTTGAAATTTTTGTTTGTAATTTTGTCTATTATTTTTTAACAATTACCGTGAATTCCCTCGAAATTTTTTATTGTAATTTTGTCTATTATTTTTTAACAATTACTGTCACGACCCTGGAAATTTTTGTTTGAAATTTTCTCTATTATTTTTGAACAAGTGCTGTTGTCAAATCCCTGGATATATTAATTTATAATTTTGTCTCTTATTATTTAACAATTACTGTGAAGTCCCTGGAAATTTTTTATTGTAATTTTGTCTACTATTTTTTAACAATTACTGTGAAGTCTCTGGAAATTTTTGTTTGTAATTTTGCCTATTATTTCTTAACAATTACTGTTAAGTCCCAGGAAATTTTTTATTCTTATTTTGTCTATTATTTTGTACCAAGTGCTGTCAAGAGCCTGAAACACGAAAGGAGGAACGCGGAGAATCTTATTCGCGGCCGTGGAATATTAATTGAACGTAGAATCGGGGAAACATCGGCTTAGATTAGTACGTCTGATCATACGTTGACTCGATCCCCTTTAATCCAGATGGCCGCGTCGGACCAAGCGTCGAGCTTTCCACTCGAGACTCTGATCTTCTTTCCGCATGAAATTCTAAACCGATGGGGCACAGGCTACCTTCGAGCTAAACTGAATATTGATGAATGTAAATTAATCGCGCATCGGCCGAAGATATTATGCGAATACGAAACAATGCAGTTTCGAGCGAACCGAACGGATTATATTCCGTTATTACTAGCCGGATCGTTAATTACGTTAAAGTCTATTCGATATCGAAGCTTTACCAATAACAACATTCCCTGTCTTATTTATTTTTATTATTGGCGAACTATAAACATTTTAATTTTCAAGCTTAAATATTATTTGTTAATAATTATTTATTTATTTTTGCTATTGGGAACTCCAAATAGTTTAGTTGTCATGCTTAAATATTATTTGTTAATAATTTATATATATATATATATATAATAGATAGGAATATATCATAATTAAAAAAATATTCTTAAACAGTCACTTTTAAAACGCATTTCGTACTACTGCATTTTAGATTCTCTTGGGGAATTTTTTGTGAATAAACTGTACCACCTTTTACAATCAAATTTACAGGGTTTATTTATAGATATTGAAGGGATATTTTAGAATTTTTTGGGCGAGAAAGAGTTAAAATTGACGACACTGTATAATCCCAAACATAGTCAAACATTGTCGATTTTAAAATGCACTAGTATGAAGACTTTCTTGGAGAATTTTTTGTGAACAAACTATGAGAGCTTTTGCAATCAAATTTGCAGGGTTTATTTATGTCTATTTCAGCGACACTTTAGAATTTTTTTGGCGAAAAATAGTTAAAATTAGTGGCACTGCATACTCCCAAACAGAGTCAAGCAGAGTCCAAACGAGTCGAAGTGAGTCAAAGCGAGTCAAGACGAGTCACCACGAGTCAAGACGAGTCAAGACGAGTCAAAACGAGTCAAAACGAGTCCATACGAGTCCATACGAGTCAAATGCCACAAAAAAAAATTGCATACTAACATAACACTGTTGACATGATGGATTTTAATAAAAATGTGTGCAATCAATGACTGTAAATTTAGACAATCCACTGATTAGACGATGATAGTACTTGTAATACTTTGTTTTTTAATTCATATAATATTTCTTGGCAAATGAAAGAGAGTTCAGTGTGGAGCACGTTTTTTAGACTTTCTTGGGGAATTTTGTGCGAATAAACTATGAGAGCTTTTGCAGTCAAATTTGCAGGGTTTATTTATGTCTATTTCAGCGACACTTCAGAATTTTTTTGACGAAAAATAATTAAAATTGGTGGCACTGCATACTCCCGAACAGAGTCAAGCAGAGTCAAAACGAGTCAAAGTGAGTCAAAGCGAGTCAAACCTAGTCAAAGTGAGTCCAAATGAGTCAAAACGAGTCAAAGCGAGTCCCATACGAGTCAAAGCGAGTCAAGACTAGTCATACCGGGTCAAACCGAGTCAATACGAGTCAAAACGAGTCAAGTTTTTAAAAAAGTCATCCCATCGAATCTTTACGCCACAAAAAAAGTTGTCAAATATCGTTTCTCGTTTCACCACTTTACACGAGAGTCACTCCCCTCAAAATGTCGACGACTCACCCTGAAAACGGTCGGTTTTCGAGTCCAGTTTGGCCCGTGTCGCGTCAATTATCGCACGAGCGACCGCGAGGACCGGTATTATTCAACGTCCGCGAGTGCACACGATCGCACGTGTCCCCATCAATCAACACACGCATTGGCACTTAGCTGGTGCGCGTCGACGTAGGCTGAGACAATGGGGCGTCGTATCTGGGCCGTATCGTTAACGAGGGATTCGAGTGAAATAGAGACACGGCGGTGCCTTCGAGAGTCAATAGCGACCAGAACGCAGATAAAGGGGAAGAATGAACGGGCGGAACGGTGACACAGAGGCAGGGGGGTGGGGCACACGAGTAAAAAGGAGAAGATAGGACGAAGCGACAGGAAATCGACTTCTCTGGTACCCGCTACGCGTTCGATGCTCGATCGCTGGGGCGAGCGGCGTAATGTGTAACAGCGAAACCTAGATGGTCGGTTTAATTAAACTCGTGGAAAGTCGGCCGTGCGTTGTGCTCGACTCTTTTACGCCCGGTTCTTGTCTGACCAAGGAACTTGTGATTCGCTGGAACAATCGTCGTCGACGTTTCCCCACCCACGCTGTGTTTTGTTCTATTTCTCGTTCGAGACTAGGCTTTTGTACAACGAATCTTGAATCAACTTTTACCTGTTTCATAATTTTAATTAATTTACCATGTATTTTAATTCTTTTATTCTGTGGGGAGATTTATTTATTTATGTAACATTATGGGGGATAGATAATTGTTTAAACATTAATGATTCAAGTTTCATTATTGTTTATTATACAAATATAATTTTATATCCCATCGAGTGTGAATTTTAACACCACCATGGGGCATTGTCCATGTTAATTCCTTTGTTTACAACTATAGATTCACCCTGATTATTATTAATACCAAATTTTTATATTTTTTTTACATCTTAAATAATTTAATAATTACAGATATTTTATTTAGAAGGTAAACAACATTTTTATAAATGAATTTCATTATTAAAATTCATTTATATTAACAGAAAAAACTTTTGTGGTCACCGAGAATCGAACCTGGGCCCACTGGGTGGAAGCCTCTTACTTTACCACCACGCCCCATAGTGGTAATCAAAACATCATCAATTGAAATTATATTTTTAGATAGTAATGAAACTTTAACAATTAAAAATTATTAAAAAATACTTGTTTTAAAAATACTAGTAATTATTTAATATATGTCAATGTAATTATTCGTGATCCTCCATCAGTTAATTATTTTTTAAATGCATTCAAGGAAAGCTTACAGTCCCACAATAATACAGTCGAGATTGAGGGTCCACTTAAAGGTTGCTCCAATAATCTATAATAATACGTACATCAAAAATCAAGTTTCAGTGAATGTATTTGCTTGAAACTTGATTCGAGAAATACACCCACGCGAGTGGACGATTACTATAAGAGAATCTCGCTAATAAATCAACATCACGACGTTTGATTCGTGTTTCTTCTAAATGCTCCAGCGAAATAGGGGGTGCTCCAGGTGCCCGTATCGTAAATCCGACGTACATGGGAATTGAGAAGGAGAGAATCGAGCCTGCCAGCGTTTATGGCAGCGAAAACGTAGATCCCGGATCATGGATTGACAGTAAACCTATTAGAATTGGCAGCGTGCTCGTATGGGGTGGATCAACCCCCATCTATTACGTGTCGTTTCAACTTTAAGGTTTTTGCACGCGCTATCAATTTCGTGCAGAATTTCACGTTCGACGTCTGGGAACCACGGGAACCACTTTTGGAATTTTATTATACCGGGTGTCCCAAAATTTAAATGATCAAACTGCGAAAAAAAATTCATATTTAATCAAGGAACGTGAATTTATATATCTATTTTTATATCTTTTGGGAGCTATTTCGAGGACAAATTGCATTTTCAAATGTTTAATATAAAATGTAATTGTTTATATATACAGGGTGTTCAGTCCTGGGAAAAATTTTAATGGGAGATTCTAGAGGCCAAAATAAGACGAAAATCAAGAATAGTAATTTTTTAATTGAGGCTTCGTTAAAAAGTTATTAACGTTTAAAGTTGCGTCTGTGAAACGGGAACCGTGCGCGTTACACACTTCAACTTTAAATGTTAATAACTTTTTAACGAAGCCTCAATCGAGAAATTGGTATTCTTGATTTTCGTTTCATTTTGGTCTCTAGAATCGCCTAGTAAAATTTTTCCCACGTAATCAAATTTTCAATCTACCCAACAAAAATAATTAATCGCGTTGATTGGTGAGTAGCTCGAAACACGTAACTCGGGGGTCATCCTGGGAATCTTTTTGTCGTTCCCAGCCAACCGTATCATTCCGGGATGTTTCATGATTCAGGACGACCGCTATTCTTTATCTCCATTTCTCGTTCGCCACCCGCCTTATTTCATCGCTGCGTTATCGCGGCAAAGCCAACTCCAATTACATCCGGGGATACCGGATCCCCCTGCACGCTCGACTGGCCAATTGAAAAATAATAGAAGCCCCTCCGATCCCACCACCCCCCACCCACTGGGCTCTCCTCTTCGTCTCTGTCGGAGCTAGCACGCATCCCTTGGTTCCCCGTTGGGAATACGAGGGCAAAAATACGTCGATTCGACCTGCTACAACCAGAAACAATTTCGACGCCAATGCATCCTCTGCATTTGTCGCGAAACGTTGCAAGAAAGAGGACAGAATGCTAAGATGTGACGACGTCAACACTTTATTTTAGGGCTAGTCTACCACTGTGGAGGCTCCAGAAGATGAACCATGAGGTGAAGAACTTAGAAAACCACCCAGAACCTCACAAAGTAAACAAAGTGACCAGTCTACAGATGGAAGCATCCACAGTGTTATTAGCAAAACCAAGCTGAACCAACGCGACCCATCGATCTTGCTGAAGCACACGGATGAGTACTTGGATACTGTACGCCTGATGATCTCGGTGCACCCAAAATTAGCTCTGGTTTATCTCGGGATCCTTTAATTAACGCCAGGAAATAGACAGTTGACGGTTAAATTTTTCGACCAAAAATTAATTATTCCGCCAGGTCCGCTAATCCTGCAAGGACACCCCCTCCAGGTAGGGGGTGAGGAAAACGCGAACGCGTCACAAGGATCCAATAAATGGGAACAAACAGAAGCGTATAGCCGGTGACAAAGTACGTTGCGCGACATACATCACCAAATCTCGGGATTTGCAGGATTCCCCGGGAACGCGAGGAAGCACGGTAGCCCGGGATAAATGGAAAGTGAAAAAAATGAGGCAGTTGGGGGGAACCCCGGGTGTCCCCTGTCGGGGAAGCAAACGGACAGCGAACGCGACAGATGTCGTCACGCTGTCCACGAGATATATTTCCCGTTTCGTGACAGACGCGGATCGCATTCGTGGAACGTCCACCCTAAGGATCGCGTCCTTTTCTTATTGCTTGGCCGTCCTTGAATACTCCTGGGGGAAACTGGTGGGTCTTCGTGGGGCTGGAGACTCGCTTTTCGTTCGATTTTTTTGCCCGGAGCAACTCAAAAACTGGAAATTAGTAAATTAGAGGAATACTTGGGTTAGTTACTTGACAAAATGGAATTTTGTATCGGTTGGATAGTGTTGTATGCCTGGAATATACCAGTGATTCGTAAAATGAACACGTGATTCGTTAGTTGAACATTTCTCGATCGAAACTAGAGGAATTCCCCTTGATGTCAGTGATGCGTAAATTGACATTTTAAAGAGGATATGAGATGATTCGTAAAATGAACCCATGATTCGTAAGTTGAACATTTCTCAATCGAAACTGGAGGGATTCCCCTTGATGTCAGTGCTGCGTAAATTGACATTTAAAGGAGGATATGAGATGGTTCGTAAAATGAACACGTGATTCGTAAGTTGAACATTTCTCAATCGAAACTAGGGGGATTCCCCTTGATGTCAGTGAAGCGTAAATTGACATTTAAAAGAGGATATGAGATGATTCTTAAAATGAACACGTGATTCGTAAGTTGAACATTTCTATCCTAACCGAAGAGATCCCTCTCAGATCCTACGTGAAACGTTATGTATAGATGCTTAAAAAACGATGCGATCTGATTCTTAAAATGAACCCCAGACGAGATTCTCACTTTTCGTTTGTTTTTTTTGTCCAGAATATTTCCACGTGACTCAAAAACTGGAATTGGGTAAATTAACAAGAGGAATATTTGGGTTATTTACTTAACAAAATGGAATTTTGTACCGTTTAGATAGTGTTGTGTTCCTAAAATATAACAGTGATGATTCGTAAAATGAACACGTGATTCGTAAGTTAAACACATCTCTATCCAAACTGGGCGAATCACCCTTGATATCAGTAAAACGTAAATAGACATTTGGAAAACGATACGGAGATGATTCTTAAAATGAACACATGATTCGTAAATTGAACATTTCTATCCCAACCGAAGAGATCCCTCTCAGACCCTACGTGAAACGTATGAATAGATGCTGAGAAAACGATACGATTCGAGATGATTCTTAAAATGAACACGTGATTCGTAAGTTGAACATTTCTCTATCCAAACTGGGAACATCCCCCATTGATGTCAGTGAAGCATGCATAGCCATTTAAAAAATTATACGAGATGATTCTTAAAATGAACACATGATTCGTAAATTGAACATTTCTATCCCAACCGAAGAGATCCCTCTCAGATCCTACGCGAAACGTATGAATAGATTCTTAAAAAACGATATGAGCTGATTCTCAAAATGAACACGTGATTCGTAAGTTGAACATTTCTATCCCTTAAAATTGAGGGGATCCCCTCTGAAGCCAATGAAGCGTAGACAGACGACACTTAAAACACAATTCCAGCTAATTTTTAACACTTTGACTATCACCCAATATATGGATGATAGGATTCACTATAATCCACCTAAATCGAACGACAAACCTAACCAAACACTAGTGGGCGGTAACTCGTATAAAAAAGAAACATAAATCGTTTAAAATAGAATTTCTTGAAATCATCAGGTCTGATAAAGTTCGTCCTCGTTTGAGCAATTTCTAAAACAAAATCTCCCCCCTCACCCCGTTTCACCCTGTAAATCTGTTATCCCCCGATTCGATCGCAAGAAGAGAGACTTCATTAAACGAATGTTCCCCCCCGTTCACTTTGTAGCCGAAACAATCGGATGCGCTCCATCGCCGCCGTTCGAGTATAATGCAGCAGGAACTTTGTGGTTGGCTTTTGTGGGTCCACTTCGATGGCCGTGTCCACGTTCCACCCATAAAACTGATCCATTACAGTCGCAACGGCACCCGGGGTACACGGTCATAACCGCCGGTTTGCAACAAAGCCTCTAAAAGCAGCCTCTACAATGCGACGAGCTTAATTGGTTTGACAGCCGCTCCAGGCACTTTCATACACTGACCCCCACCACCCCCCCCCTTTCCGGTTTTGGTTACGTTCATCTACCCTCTTGTCGTTCCTGGTTTTCTCTTCTTCCGGGGCTTCACAGGGCGACTCGGATTAATCCGACTTTTCGTTTTAATTTCTGTCCTCTTTTCGGTTCTAGCCTAGAAGTAGACTCGATGATTGAACGATCGGGAGTACACGAGTCCTCGATACGTTTTGGTTAATTTACTCGGGGATATTGCTCCAGGATCGATGCCACCGTCTACTCGAACAAGCTTCCCCCGTAGATAAGGATTTCGATCCATTTGATGACGTTTGAAAGTGAATTCGAGGCTCCTAAAACAGTGTCAAACATGTCCAAAGTATCCAAGAGACAAAATCTCTCAATATCTCAATCTTTTTTATTAATATTTGTCAATTTCTTTGGCCCCCAAGTATCGTAAACGCGACTGTGTGTCGGGGCAGGCATGAAAGCAGCCCTGGACAGAGTTAAAATTTACAGTCGACAATTAACGTCTTAATAAACCTCTTCATTCGCAATTAAGCGAAACAAGGATCTCTCTCTGTTTCGTTTAGATTACGTTGTGTCGTCGCAGTTAATTCGAGGCCGAGTTGGGCTCAGTCGCCGATCCGGTTTCCTTCTTACGTAAACCGCAAAAGACGCGGACGGAGAGGGACGTAGGGGGGGTAGGGGGTAGGGGTCTGGCGGATATTAAACGTTAATTATACAACGAAATTTACTTAGAAATGTGACGAGAGAAACGGTAGTCGGTGAGACGAGTCGACAGGAACGAACAGCGCCGTCCAGGGGTGGATTGGGGGAGGGGGGGTGAAGAGGGAAAGAACGAATGCTGGGAACTACCCCGGAAACTAGCTCGACAGTTTAAGGAGAAACGGGGCTCGCTGCAGCCTGGCAAACTTTGCCTCTTGATTGGACATTTATGGCAGCGAGTCGTAAATGCCGGTTACAGACGTTAATTAGCATTTATCGCTGGTTGATGGCAGCCTGCTCCGCTTGGGGGAGATCGGGGATAACGTGTTTCTGTCGTTTATCAATTTTTCTGGATTTCGTGCGCGATTCGTTTCACGTTACGACGCGTTGACGCTAGAAACTTTCGTATCATCGTTCAAGTCCTAGTTTCCTCGCTACAGTGATGATTCGTAAGTTGAACGTGCCTTTTGGGGGGTTGGTGTGTTCATCTTGCGTGCAGGGGACGGGAAATTCGATACCAAGGATGTTTATAGATAAGTTCAGATGGATAGAGTTTGGATGGAAGTGTTCAATTTACGAATTTTGTTTGGGGTTCATTTTAAGAATCAAGCTTGTATCGTTTTTTAAATGTCATCTATTCACGTTTCACGAGGAGGGATTTCCTAGGAAGCTCCATAGAGGAAACGTATATTGTGATATGTAGTTGTTTTACACGATATTTGACGTTGTTTCACGATGTTTCACGATGTTTCACGATGTTTCACGATGTTTCACGATGTTTCACGATGTTTCACGACGTGTCACGAGGAGCAATCCCCTAGGAAACTCCATAGAGAAAACGTATATTGGGATATGCAGTCGTTTTACACGATATTTGGCGTTGTTTCACGACGTTGCACGGTGTTTCATGATGTTTCACGATGTCTCACGATGTCTCGCGATGTCTCGCGATGTCTCACGATGTCTCACGATGCCTCACGATGCCTCACGATGTCTCACGAGGAGGGATCTCCTAGGAAGCTCCATAGAGGGAACGTATATTGTGATATGCAGTCGTTTTACACGCAATTTGACAATGTTTCACGCTGTTTCACGATGTTTCATGACGTTTCACGAGTAGGGATTTCCTAGGAAGCTCCATAAAGGGAACGTATATTGTGATATGCAGTCGTTTTACACGCAATTTGACGTTGTTTCACGACGTTTCATAATGCTTCACGATGTTTCACGATGTTTTACGATATTTTACGACGTTCCACGAGGGGGGATCTCCTAAGAAGCTCAATAGGGAAACGTATATTGTGATATGCAGTCGTTTTACACGCAATTTGACAATGTTTCACGCTGTTTCATGACGTTTCACGATGTTTCACGATGTTTCACGAGGGGGGATCTCCTAGGAAGCTTCATAGAGGAAAGGTATATTGTGATATGCAATCGTTTTACACGCAATTTGACGCTGTTTCACGATGTTTCACGATGTTTCACGCTGTTTCACGCTGCTTCACGATGTTTCACGATGTTTCACGATGTTTCACAATGTTTCACGAGCTCTGACATGGAATATTAAGCGTTTCACGATTGTTTTCCAGATTTTACGGAACCCCAATCGCCATAAATTCCTCAAAAATCCCTTAAAAAAATGCAGAAACGCGCCCAGGCAAGGCGTATCGAATATCCACAGAGAATCCACGCTCGTCGATCGTTGCTCGCGACTTCTTTCGAGATCGATGTAGCATAGAAGGACCCTGGGCGATGAAATTGCTGAATAGCTGAAAGCGGCGTGCACGAGTTCGCCATAATACACTTTCCATCGTCATAACGGGGCTCTGGCGGCGCGCATGTACGACGGTACAGATTATGTGCATCCACCATGCACGCACGTAAAATCCCTTCATCTCGTGGGCGGCGCTCCCCCCCCCTGCTGGTGTGTCCCTTGTGCTACTCCCTTGCGCGTGCTTCTCTCTTTTCCTGTCTGTCATCTATCTCTGTGGCTCGCTGCGAATCGCGTGTGAACGCCATCCGCTACGTGTGTGATGTGGTATTTCCAAGAGAACGTTAATTAATAATTTAATCGAAGAGCCTGTTTCGGTCCTGCAGCGTCGGATCTGCCACTGCAGCCTCTCTAATTAAAACCGACCCCTCTGTGCGGCTGCTCTCTCTCCCCGAGGCACGCGAGGGAACCGCACACCGACGATCGCGCAGCACACGCTTCCGTGGGACCACGGAAATAAGAGACCTCCCCCTCCCCCTCCCCCGATGGTGTCCGTTCGCGTCGGGACACGGGAGGAGCTTTCATCGCCTACGGTCCATTGATTCCCGCTCCCCACCACCCGCCCCGCGAAAATCTGATTTCCACCCGCCAACCCCTGGGCTGCTTTGCTCCCGTACGGAGGGGGGGGATCAAGCGCCTCCTAATTTGCGGCTACTTGGGTCTTCGTTTCTTTCTCTGGCGACCGGGTAACACGAGTAGCCCCGGAAAATGACGAAAAGTAAACCCCCAATGGTGGAGTTTTGGTATTTTTTGGGGGATTTTTTGGGGGACAATATTCTTGAGTCGAGTTAGAATATTTATAGAGATTTTCGAATTTTTTTTTTGGGAAACCCTTTTTTGGAATTTTTTGGGGGAGAAAATATTCTTATGTCGAGTTGGAAAATCTGTAGAGATTTTGTAGAGAGTTTGTGTTATTGATAGCATTTTTTTTGGACTTTTTTGGGATTGGAAAAATTATTGTGAAATGTATGCTGGGTGTTTTGGAATTTTTTTTTGGGAAAGAAAATATTCTTGTGTCGAGTTGGAAAATTTGTAGAGATTTTGTAGAGGGTTTGTGTTATTGATAGCATTTTTTTGAAAATTTTTGGGATTGGAAAAAGTATTGTGAAATGTATGCAGGGTGTTTTGAAATTTTTTTGAGAGTTGTTTTTGGAGAGAATATATTCTTGTGTCGAGTTGGAAAATTTATAGAGTGTTCGTGTTATTGATAGCATTTTTTTGTGGTTAAAAAGACTATTGTAAAATACAGGGTGATTCCCCCAAATTGAAAAATTTCAAATCATTCTGAAAAAATTATTTTTAGCTGCGGGAGTGAATTATAATCATTTTTGGTGAAGTGGCATATCTTCGAAATCCACCGCATTTTCGAGAAAAAAATTCGAGTAGGTACCTAAATTTTTCGGTGAAATTAAAAATCTTCCAATCGTTCTAAAAAAATTATTTTTAGTTGTGGGGGTCAATTGCAATCATTTTTGGTGAATAGACATATTCTCGAAATCCATCGCATTTTCGAGAAAAAAATTCAGTAAGTGGACAAACTTTTCGACGAAATTAAAAAATTTCAAATCATTATAAAAAAATTATTTTTGGCTAAAGCGGTCAATTATAATCACTTTTGGTCAATAGACATACCCTCGAAATCCTAACCACTTTCGAGAAAAAAATTCCTTACCGAAATCATAATGCCTGACCATAAATGGTGCCTGAAAATTTCATGGGAATCTTTAAAATGTCATAACTCCTGAACGGATTGGACGATTTTAATTTTTCAAAAAGCAAAATACGCGTATTTTGGCGAAGAATATGTACAAATTCCAAAAATATTGAAAAAGTTGTTACTTGAGATCCTAAAATTAGAAACATTCCATAAAAATGGTCCAATTTTCAAAAAGCCATAATTCCTATAATAGTGAATAAATTTCAATGAAACTTTTTTCTGAAGTAGAGCTCATGGGCACCTACAAAAAAGTATTAAACAACTTTTCCGTGGCGCATCAAACAAATTTATTAAAAATAAAAAACGAATTCTTAAGGAAGATCGACAGGGGGTAGGTGCCTAAATTTTTGGACGAAAAAAAAATTTCCAAATCGTTCTGAAAAAATTATTTTTAGTGGTGAGGGTCAATTGCAATCAATTTTGGTGAATAGTCGTACCCTCGAAATCCTAACCATTTTCGAGAAAAAAAATCCTAGAATGAACAAATTTTTCTACAAAATTGCAACATCTCAAATCGTTCTAAAAAAATTATTGTTACCTACTGGATTCTATTACAATCATTTTTGGTGAAGAGACATACCCCCAAAATCCTAAGCATTTCCGAGAAAAAAAATCCTATAATGAACAAATTTTTCTACAAAATTGAAACATCTCAAATCGTTCTAAAAAAATTATTGTTACCTAGTAGGGTCAATTACAATCATTTTGGGTGAATACACATACCCTCGAAATCCTACTCACTTCCAAGAAAAAAATTCCTAACCATAAATCTGGTCTCTGATACTACCTATTATTAAATTCAAAAAATCACCTTCGTTTCTCCAAAAAAAAAAAATAATATAAAGACACAAAATTGATATACACTGCCCCATAAAAAAAATAATAATTAAATCTCGACAACATCGCGGAAAAGCAGGAAAATATCGAGTCACGAGTATCCGTGTGCACCGTTATCGAAACGGTTGAGCACCGAGGGACAACAGAGAAGAGATAATGGCGGTGGTCTAAATGGATACTGTTTCGACGCAAAGTTCCGGCAGGGAGGGTTAACGACTAAACCCCGAAACAATGCAGCGATCGCTCGTGGCATTTCTGCGCGCCAGTTTCTATCGTCTAACGCGGTCCTCGGTTCTCTGAAAACCGTCGAAAGATTTCTACGTCGTAACACAATTCCACCTCCAATTATCACGAACACAAATAATCAATGAAATTAAAATCACAATATCAACATATTTTCAATTTCAATTTTTCAATTCTCAAACATATTTTCAATTTCAATTTTTCAATTTTCGAACATATTTTCAATTTCAATTTTTCAATTTTCAAACATATTTTCAATTTCAATTTTTCAATTTTCAAACATATTTTCAATTTCAATTTTTCAATTTTCAAACATATTTTCAATTTCAATTTTTCAATTTTCAAACATATTTTCAATTACGAATTTTCAATTTGTAAATTCTCTGGGGATCCAAACTCCTCAAAAAATTGAATTTTCAGGTTCAGAATGAAGGGAGTTGAGCCAGTAAAGGTTCCACAAGTGCGTTTCCAGCGGTCTCACAGGGTAACGAAAACTCCGGAGACGATATTAATACCGGCTTTCCACGTGACGTATGATCTAATTTCCTAGAGAGTCCATTAGAGGAATCGTGAGTGGTCCCGCGGAGTCTGAGAAACTGCCAGCAAAGGGATGCAGATGGACAAAACAGCGTCGACGTTTATAGATTTATCAGCGCACCGTGGGAACAAAGTGGCGTCCTCTTTGCTGATTACGTCGCCAGACACGTCGATGATTCTCCGTTTCGTTTTCGCGCGGGAAAACTTCCCTAAGCTCGAAGACTTGTTTCTGAACTACGAACGAAAACACGGAGGGCATTATATTAATTGGAAAACGTCTTGGTCGAGTTCGAATTACTGCATATTTATGAAACTGGTGTGGTAATAGTGGAAATCAATACTCAATGTTTAAAATATCTGTAACAGCTTTCTTGGGGAATTCAAACATAGTCAAGCAGAGTCAATCAGAGTCAATCAGAGTCAAGCAGAGTCAATCAGAGTCAAGCAGAGTCAATCAGAGTCAAGCAGAGTCAAGCAGAGTCAATCAAAGTCTAGCAGAGTCAAGCAGAGTCAATCAGAGACAAAAAAGAGTCAACCAGAGGCAAGCTGAGTCAACCAGAGGCAAGCTGAGTCAATCAGAGTCAAGCTGAGTCAATCAGAGTCAATCAGAGTCAATCAGAGTCAAGCAGAGTCAAGCAGAGTCAAGCAGAGTCAATCAGTGTCAAGCAGAGTCAAAAAATAGTAAAAAAAGAGTCAAGCAGAGTAAAAAAGAGTAAAAAAAGAGTCAAGCAGAGTCAATCAGTGTCAAAGAAGAGTCAAGCTGAGTCAATCAGAGTCAAGCTGAGCCAATCAGAGCCAATCAGAGTCAAGCACAGTCAATCAGAGTCAAGCCGAGTCAAGCAGAATCGAGTTTAAAAAAGATTGCCTCACAGTGTCCATGATTTTGGACATTCTATTTGTTTCAAATGAAAAATCATGAAAGATTCTTCATTAGTATGAATCTGACCATAGCTGACAGCAAAATAACAGAGAACAGTCGACAATTACAAAAATGACAACACTTTGAAGTTAGATTAACTCCTTAATTGTGTTTTTTTCTAATTTCGATGGTCTAAAAAAATACTAAAATAATTCGAAAACATAGCAATAGGCCTGTAAATACAAAAACACCGATCATCAAGTAAATCATTTACGAATTAGTAATCATTCTGACAAAAAACAAGGGATAACTCTGACCAATTTTAAAATAGTCAAAAAAAAAAAAAATAAATAAACTATGTTGATGAATAATAGGGGAGGTATCTCCAGGTGATTTTGGAGCAGCACTGCACGAAATTGAAGACGGGGAATACCCGCGGAGGGGTTTAATCTCGAGGGAGGCTCACCTTTCGGCTGGGAATCGCTTCCGGGACTCCGGAGAGGGTCTGGAGGCGGCCTAATCGCGTTACCGTGGCCAATCCTGACCCCAGGATCGTCGAAGTGGCGCCCGGGACCGAGGGGGGCCGGGGGTTTCCCAGGAAAAAATGCAATCGCGTCGTACGATTAATGTTTAAAACGGTGTTGCTCCATTCTCGGAATTACTCCCGGCTGCGTGACCCCGTGGCGAAGCCGCGGGAACGAGAGGAATTTTTCTCCCTGCTTCAACGAGATTAGTCCGCTTTCATGGCGCCGTAAATGCCGCCACGAATACCCCCGGTATTAATCCTTTCAAACGCTGGACTCCTTTGGGCGGCGGGGGGCTTTCAGACTTTAAACAGATAGACGACGTTCTCGCGGATGGAAACCGTGCAACTAGGTTCGTTCGATCACTGGGATGTCTTTAAGGATTTTAGACGCTGAGAATTTGAGGGGGGATTTTCTTTTGGGGCTTTTTTGGATAGCAAGGAATGACCTAGCTAGCTAGGCAAGAGGTGAGCTAGGTAGATAGCAAGAGGTGAGCTAGCTAGGCTACCAAGAGGTGACCTAGGTAGCTAGGCAAGAGGTGAGCTAGGTAGATAGCAAGAGGTGAGCTAGCTAGGCTACCAAGAGGTGAGCTAGCTAGGCTACCAAGAGGTGAGCTAGCTAGGCTACCAAGAGGTGAGCTAGCTAGCTAGGCAAGAGGTGGGCTAGTTAGGCTACCAAGAGGTGAGCTAGCTAGGCTACCAAGAGGTGAGCTAGCTAGCTAGGCAAGAGGTGAGCTAGCTAGACTACCAAGAGGTGAGCTAGCTAGATACCAAGGAATGAGCTAGCTAGGCTACTATGGAATGAGCTAGCTAGGCTACCAAGAGGTGAGCTAGCTAGGCTCCCAAGAGGTGAGCTAGCTAGCTACCAAGGGGTGAGCCAACTAGGCTACCAAGAGGTGAGCTAGCTACCTAGCAAGGAGTGAGCCAGCTAGCTAGTTTGAGCAACTTTGGGGCTCGATGTAGGCTGCTGAGTAGTTTGCACATAGGAATATTGGATACAACTGTCGAGATATCAGCTCGTTTCATGTTCAGTTTGATAATGTTTGAGGATGTCTGAGGATGTTTGATGATGTTTGATGGTCTCATAAGGTTTTGAGATTTGGAACAGTGTTTTATCAAGTTTGCATATAGGAATATTGGATCAACTATTGAGATATCAACTTGTTCTATGTGCAGTTTGACAATGTTTGATGATGTTTGATGGTGTCATAGGGTTTTGAGATTTGGAACAGTGTTTTATCAAGTTTGCATATAGGAATATTGGATCAACTATTGAGATATCAACTTGTTCTATGTGCAGTTTGACAATGTTTGAGGATGTCTGAGGATGTTTGGTGATGTTTGATGGTGTCATTGGGTTTTGACATTTGGGACAGTGTTTTATCAAGTTTGACGTTTGATGTAGGTCTATTATAGTGTAATCTAACAGGAATTTGAGTATTTAAATATAGATTGCAACCGAATATTGTGATATGTACTCGTTTCATGAGCAGTTTGACAATGTTTCCTTAAGTTTGGGGTTCAATTTAGGTTGGTTATAGAATGATCTACGAGTAGTTTGAATATTCAAATAGATATTGGAACCTGTTCAATCCTTAAGTGGGCTCTCAATCTCAACTGAATTATTTTACTGTTGACTTTTACCAAATTGGTAAATGAAAATCAACTTAAAGCTATTTGAAAAATATTCAACTAACAGAAGATTACTTAAATTATCAAATAATTATATTGACATGTATTAAACAATTATCTACTTAAAGGTTAAACAATTTCTAGGGATAAATAACATTTCAAACGAAGATTCTCAAAAATTTACAAACTTAATTCACGCAAAGTAAATTTTGTTCAAAAAATTGTCAAATTTTGAAAATTTTTTCTGGTACAATTTATTATTTTTCTCGAGCACCAAAGAGAGTTCCGTGGATTAAAAAATCGGATAATCGATGACACCTGAAGTAAATCTTTTTCAAAAGATTGTCAAATTTCGATAATTTTTTCTGGTCCAATTTATTATTTTTCTCGAGCACCAAAGAGAGCACTGTGGATAAAAAAAGTCGGATAATCGAAGCGGATCGGTGTATTTTTAACGACACCGTGCCTCGACGGTATTATCGCGGAGCGATGCGCGGGAAGAAAAATACGCTTCCGGTCGGTTTGAGCCACGGGGATCAGCTATCTAATCGAGATATCTCGATTCGCACGCTCCAAGGGACCTTCGACTTCCGTAGGACCGGGAACGCGCAAACGAGCAGCAAAATCCGTCGCGCGTAAATTTCCAAAGCCCCCTTTTCGCCCTTCGTTCCGCCACTTTCGCCGGGATAAGCGGATATATTCCTGGCTCGACGGGACCCCGTTTCCGCGAGCGTGAATTTCTTGGATTCCTCGGGTCCTCGCCGGGAAGATAGCAACATCGAGAGCATCTGTCATCCGGGGAAAGTAATAAGAAAATAAGAGAAACTGGGATATCGAACTACCGTCTCGTCGATTTCAATGGCGACGCGTTGGAGGAACGAATTTCTTGCTTTTTTGGACCACATGGAAAATATATATTCGATTCGTGGATAGATGTGGGGCAACAATGTGTTAATAATTATTTGTTATTGTTGTTGAATGAAATGTTTAATCGTGCCCTTTTTTGGAAATTTATACAGCTAAAACAAAACAAATTAAAGAAAAATACTAAAATAAATCAAAAAAATACTTCAGTAAATAAAAAAAATTCTAAAATAAATGAAATCAATACTAAAATAAATAAAAATACTAAGATAAATACAAAAATACTGAAGTAAATAAAAAAATACCAAATTAAATGAAAACAATACTAAAATAAATGAAAAAGATACTACACAAAATATATAGTAATAGACATGTAAATTCAATTTAATTCAAATAAATAATACACTTTAATGGGCAATGCACTCTTTTAGAAATTCATACAGCTAAAACAATATTAAAAAAATACTAAAATAATTAAAAAATACCACTACTAGTAAGACTTGTTAAACATTTCTTTTGAAGCTACCAATACATTAAAAAGAACCATTTCATCCATTTTGTGTATTGTTTAATGCGAAAACGTGACTTATTTTTTAATTTAAATTGAAAAATTTTAACTGTTTTTCGGTAGTTCTGTTTCAGACGAGCTTAATTACGCTTACACTGCTCATACTTGACTTAATATTCCGAGACAAGTAAATGCTGGAAAAGCTGCGATGCATTTCATGGAATGTTCTCAAGAAGAAACAAGGAACATGTTCGTTAAACACACGGCTGCAACGGCAGATGTAATTACAGTAATGCCTCGGATTATGTACAATGTTTTTCCCGGATACAAGTAAAAGAATCATCCCCCCATCGCGATTATTTTTTATTTCTGGGCAGCTGCATACACAAACACAAAATAACAAACACTAACGAAAAAGTTTTCATTATTAAATATGAAATTTTTTCGATTTAAATAAAATTATAAATTTGCATTTTTGGTTGGATTATTGAGTGCTAACAATACTAGGAAAATAAAATCATGAATAAAAAAATTTTTTTAACGTTCAGAATATTCTCCACTATTTTCAAATTTATATAAAATAATAAAAATTACGAAATAATATTTTACTGTGAATTAGATATAATATCTAAGCTATAATTTCATTAATTTTGTTAATAAAAATTTGCATAAAAATTCAGTCTAAAATTATCCTTGCAGCAGTGCATTATAAATTATTTTCATAAAATTTTATAATCGATACTATCCACTATTCATAATCAATATTTTGTTGCCCCTCACATAAATTAAAGGGTTTTTCTTCCACGTTAATAACTGAATAATAAATAATAAATTTGTATAAAGACTACTGGTAACAAAAATTCCAAATACACGTTGAAAACAATTAAAAAAATTCTTAAATAAAATTTACTCTGGATTCGCCCATTTGACTAAAATTTTGTGGTCAACGTGTTCTCATGTTGGTACCTTTCTACAAGCTGATATGTTTGTTAAGAATTGATAGGTAAACCCAGGAGTGTCTATTTCAGTGTAGCAGTGATGGAGGCGGATGTGTTTGTGAACAATTGACGAGTAAACGTAGGCGTGTCCAGTTTGCATTGCAGGGGAAGGGTTCTCTGAGAATCCTGAGATTCCTCGGGCAACCATAAACAGTGATTCCAAACGTCCAAATAGCAACAACTTAGACTGCAGATATTTATGCATTTAAATTCGGAAATTTTAATTCTCAAAATGCTACAAAATACACCTAATATTTGGGGGAAAAATATGAGAAATAAATGGGACACGAATTATTGTATTTAGGGGGTTGATACAACCCTCTGCAAAGCTCCTATGGCATTAATTAAAGTAATTTCTAATGAAACTTTTAAGAAATTGATTTGAGTGAATTTTGGAGAGTTGTGTGTGCTTTTTTTATGCCCCCCAAAAAATGGCACAAAATGGTACAATAAGAGTACACTGTATAGAGCTCCCATTTTATTAATTAAAGTAATTTCTAATGAAACTTGTGAGAAATTGATTTGACTGATCTTTTGAAAGTTTATTGTGCTTTTTTTATGCCCCCAAAAAATGGTAAAAATGGCACAAAATGGTAAAAATGACACAAAATGGTAAAAAATGGTACAAAATGGTAAAAATGACACAAAATTGTACAAAATGACACAAAATGGTAAAAATTGTACTAAATGGCACAAAATGGTAAAAATGGCACAAAATGACACAAAATGGTAAAAATGGCACAAAATGACACAAAATGGTACAAAATGGCACACAATGGCACGAAATGGCACTAAATGACACAAAATGGTAAAAATGGCACAAAATGACACAAAATGGTAAAAATGGTAAAAATGGCTCTAAAGGACACAAAATGGTACACAATGGCACAAAATGGTAAAAATGGCACTAAATGACACAAAATGGTACAAAATGGTACACAATAGCACAAAATGGTAAAAATGGCCCAAAATGGTAAAAATGGCCCAAAATGGAACAAAATGGTAAAAATGGCACAAAATGACAAAATGGTAAAAATGGCACTAAATGACACGAAATGGTAAAAATGGCACAAAATGGTACAAAAATGGTAAAAATGGCACAAAATGGTAAAAAATGGTAAAAATGGCACTAAATGGCACAAAATGGTACCACAAGAGCTCCCATAATATAAATATAATTCACAGAACTCCCATATCACTAATCCTAACCAAAAAATATAAATTTGCATAAACATCTACAGAGTCTAATAACAACAAATTAATTGTCAGTGTTTAAAAAATTAATTCGTGTTTAAATCCTACAAACTGTACAAGCTCCATATTTTAAATAAACAATACAACCCTTGCAAAGCTAACAGAAATTTTATTTCGTTCTCAATTTAATGAAACTGTCCACGAATTAAAATAGTCAATATCAGATGAATCATCCTAAATATCAAGCACAAAATGTCTCTAATGCTAAGTAAAATTGTTTATCGAGCGTCTTGTGAAAACACTCCAGGATAGAAAAATCGCGAATTCAAAATTGCAATAATTTTTATTCCCCTTGCATAATCAACGATACGAATATTTCGTCGTAAAATTGGTCTCGTTCGAACGATAAAAAAAAGCAGAAACTTGAACGAGTTAATGTCACATCAATATTTTCCAACCAAAAGGCGCAGGGCTTTTCGAAACTCCGTAAAGCTAACTTTTAAACAGCTCTCTCTCGCGAGGGAAACGTACCAACTGAAAAATAGTTTCGTGGGGGAGAGGAGAGGGGGGTTGAAACGAGGCGAACGGAACGACAACCTCAATTACACGCCTCTACCACCCTGTTTCCACCCAAACGCAAAAGGCAGATCGTTTCGCGTAACGGGGCCACAATTAATAAACATTCGCGACTGGCGAACCATAACAAAATTAGTGAAATTGAAGTGTCAATGTCGTTCGATTGGCGACTCTGAATTGCACGCCTTCTACGCGTTTAATTGGCGTTCGATCGTCGTTTCAATTTCCATCAAAACCGGCCGATCGAACGAATTCGTTCCGTCCGCGAAACGTGTCCCGGGCATGCCTGTCCATCTCAAAATTACGCGCTGTTTCCACGTCCTTTGAGTTCTGTGTGTGTATTTTTTTTTTTTTTTTTTTTATTTTTTTTCACGTTTTTTAACGACGAATCGCGTTCGGGCCAACCATCCTAACAGCGACAGGCTCCCGCAGCAATCGTTTCAAATAATTAATGAAAAATCGCCGCGCGAAACGACGAAAATTCAGAGCTGGGGCTTTTTTGAGCCTCGATTTTAAACGACAGGAAATAATAAATATGTACTGCAAGTCGAAAAAATATTTTTATGTGACTTCCAAGATAAAGGCTTCGGTAAAAAGTTATTAAAAAATTTCGAATTGGTCTAAAAAAAATATTTGTAGCTAGTGGAGTCAATTATAATGATTTTTGGTGATTAGACATATCCCCGAAATCCTAGCCATTTTCGAGAAAAAAATTCATTACTGAAAATAAATTGCCTGACCATAACTGTCTGGTACCCCCATAATTAAAACGTTTCAAATCATTCTGAAAAAATTATTTTCGGTTGTAGGGGTCAATTTCAATCATTTTTGGTGAATAAACATACCCTCGAAATCCTAACAAGTTTCGAGAAAAAAAATTCTATAATTGGATAAATTTTTCTACGACATTAAGACATCTCAAATCGTTCTAAAAAAATTATTTGTAGCTAGTGGAGTCAATTATAATGATTTTTGGTGATTAGACATATCCCCGAAATCCTAGCCATTTTCGAGAAAAAAAATCATTACTGAAAATAAATTGCCTGACCATAACTGTCTGGTACCCCCATAATTAAAACGTTTCAAATTCATTCTGAAAAAATTATTTTCTGTTGCGGGGGTCAATTTCAATCATTTTTGGTGAATAAACATACCCCTGAAATCCTACCAACTTTCGAGAAAAAAATTCAGTACGGGTGGAACTTTAAAAATTAATAACTTTTTAACTAAGCCTCCATCAAAAAATTGATATTTTTTATTTTTGTCTTATTTTGGCTTCTAGAATCCCCCAATAAAATTTTTCTAGGAATGGCCGAACAGAGACATTAACAATATTATTTTTAAACTCAATTTTCGATTTATTCCCCCTTCGTCGACAATTATGCTGATTTTCCAGCGTAAGAATGATGTTAAAGCATGAATTCCAAGCCTTGTTAGCGTATCGGGGAATCCCAAACGGCGGAACGTGTCCGACGGAGAATATCACGAATAAGGAAATCGTGAGACAGACGATTCCTCGAAGTGAAATAAACGAATGCAACGAACCGTAGGGCGAAGTAGCGAAAGAAACGGGTTCCATTGCACCGATCTCGAGATCGAAGGTCTTCGTTGCAATTTAAACGGATTTATGGTACCCCTGGCGCCCCCAACTCACGCTCCCGTTCCCCGAGGCCTCGAATTTTCCACGTCTGGCTCTCCTACTCTCTTCTGGAAACTTTCCTGCCATGCTCGATTGTAGTGCTTTACTATTTGTTGGACGCCTGGCTTTCCCTACGAATTTTCCAAATCGACCATCTCGAAGCTTTCTCCGAAAAAAGCTTCACCCTATACATTTTTCACCTATTTCTTCCCGCAGAATATTTTCAAAATCGCAAACTTTCAAATACACCCAAACATTTAAAAAATTTTAAATATTAAAAAATTGCAAGCTTTTAAAGTATTTTTCTTTTTTTTTTTTCATTTTCCGTGGACTCAACTCGTCGCATGCTTCAATATTTAATTAAATGTATTACTGTTTTTTTTAAATTACTGTAATTTTTAATTTATTTGAATTGAAGCATAGTTTTAAAAGCGATTTTTAAATTTCGAATTTCACGTTCACGGAGCCAATTAAACGTTTTCGTTTTAAATCGAATTACGATTCGTCGGAGCGCACTGTTAATTCGTATAAATATTTTATTTTCTCATTGGTCGAATATTCCTGCTTGTTTTTCTTCGCGATAATTATTTCGTCTCGGTTGCACTTGAAAGAATTCTGTTTCATAATCCGTAGCACTATCTTTTCTACCTCCGGGGCGCATTTTTAACAATATTTTCGAGTCTCTTTGTACATTTTTCTTGCAAAGTTGGAGTTATTACGTTTTACCCCGGCCCGTTTTAAATTTCTTCTTTAATCATCGTCCGCTGTGCCCTCTCTTTTCTTCGTCCTTCGCGCGTTTCCTTCAGTTTCGCCGTTTTTGCGTCTCTTTTCCATTTGTTTGCCGTGGTCCCACTGTTTGCGCCCGGATCTCTGCATTTTCTGTTTTTTTTTCTCTTCTTTTCTAATTAACGATTCATTTACTTGTCGCCATCCTTGTTACACGTAACATTTTTACAAAACGTATTAATTTCATCTAGAATGCCATACTAAATAATTTAGGTGAATTTTATATTTATTTATTTTTTTTTTTTTAAATGTTTTTTTATTTCTGGAATTATTTGTTTGCCTCGACAAATGATTGTAGTCCATCTTTCGATTTTAATTAAATTTTTTGGCGCTCCAGTAATAAATTTTGAAATATTTTTTTAATACCTTTTGAAATTCTGAAATTCTTGAAATTCGTAGCAATTTTTTTTCTAAAGATTTGTCATTTGCTCGACGATTATAAATTTGCAATCTCCAATTATTTGGTATTTTCTGAAAAATGACAAGAAAATTGTTTAAACTTATTTCGATATGAAAACATGCAAATAACTGCAAACGTAATATTTTAATGGAAAAATAATATTTAATATATGTTAATTCACTTTTTAGAATAATTCAAGGAATTTTTTCTAATTGAAAAATTTTATTTATATTAATTTTTATTATTTTTAAATTGGAGTAACAATTGACAAAAATCAAAAAAATGATGTCTACAATTTATAGCATGTTGTATTTTAAAATAGTAATAAAAGCACATAGATTTTCAATATAGATTTTTTTGTAATTTTACCCACAATTTTTAGTGAATTTTCCACAAATTTTGACCTTATATTCTATGTACTCCAGTGATTAATTCAAAAAATTTTCCAATAAAAGTTACTCAGTAATCACGTGACAACAAAAATGAACAAAATTGACAAAAAATTTTTTATTTGGTAAAAAAATTAAGATTACCTTAATTTCAAATTAAAATAAAATTGCATATCCTCTTCAAAAAATATAATTGTAGTCTAAGTCAAAAATTGAATAATTTGAATTAAATTCAAACCCCAAATTTCGAACAAAAATAACGTAAAAATGCCACAAAAATTTGTCCAATAAAAGTAACTCAGTAATCACGTGACAACAAATAATAGTAAATAAACAAAATTGACAAAAAATTGTTTATTTCATAAAAAAAATTAAGATCACCTTAATTTAAAATTAAAATAAAATTGCATATCCTCTTCAAAAAATATATTAGTAGTCTAAGTAAAAAATTGAATAATTTGAATTAAATTGAAACCCCAAATTTTGAACAAAAATAATGTAAAAATGCCACAAAAATTTTTCCATTAAAAGTTGCTCAATAATCAATATCAGTATTAGGTCAAAAATAGAATAACTTGAATTGAATTAAAACGCCAAATTTCAAAAAAAAAAAATCACAAAAATGCCACAAAAATTTCCCCAATAAAAGTTGCTCAGTAATCAATATTAGTATTACTAGTAGCCTTAGGTCAAAATTCGAATAACTTGAATTGAATTAAAACGCCAAATTTAAAAAAAAAAAATAACAAAAATGCCTAAAATTGATGTCAAAATAAATACTGTAGTACTCTCGATCTCCACCCTCCAGAAAAGTTTCACTTTATTTTCCCCCGCCATTGTCTCCCTTCTTCCGTATCCATTGTTCCCAGTGGCTCGACTTTCGTCCACCCAGGCACATCCAAGCTCGTAAGTTTTTCCGCGAAGGGGAGTCAACTTGCAGGGTAAAATGACGCGAGGACCTCGAGGCGCAAACAGCTTCCACTTTTCCGCGAGAAATTCGCGGTATTATCATGAGCAAATTTGACTTTCCACCCCACCCCCCCGCGTAGTAAGTTCGCGGTATAACCAACGGCTGCTCGACTCCCAGGGGGACCAACCCACGTGCATCATCCGCCTTTTCACCATCCGCTTCCAAACCACTTCGGGATTGACTATGCATCAGCCGAATTCCGGGGCTGGCAATTCCGTCTACGCTCGGATTCCAGCGCAACCGACCGAAAAACTCGAGTCGAGTATGTTACGAACTTTCTTTATTCTTATTCTCGTCCGCGGAGCGCTCTGAGCACCGTCGCCGGTACGCTGGAACCACCCCCTGTACGGTTTGGACGTTTCTGGGGTCGAGTGTACAGTATAGTTATTGTTTTTGATCGTTAAACGTTGAATTTTGGGGAATTTTTAAGATTTTTTGGGGAATTTTATTGTTTTGGGGGATGATTTTTTATTGGTTTTTTTTAAACGACCTTAGAGGATGGTTGGTCTAAATTTCGTTCTCGAGAAAAAAAAGAAATACACATTATGTGCATTAAAAAAACATGGAACCCTGGGAAAAATTTCGGTGGACGATTCTGGGGGCTAAAATGAGACGAAAATCAAGAATAGTAATTTTTTAATTGAGGCTTCGTTAAAGAGTTATTCTCATGTTTAGTGAGAACCACTATGGAGGCATCTAGCTGTATGCAGGTTGCCTATCGACAGGCGCAGTTGTTAATAACTTTTTAACGAAGCATCCAGCCTGGGAAAAATTTTAATGGGAGATTCTAGAGGCCAAAATAAGTCGAAAAGCAAGAATATCAATTTGTTGATGGAGGCTTCGTTTAAAAGTTATTAATGTTTAACGTTCCGCCAGTACTGAATTTTTTTATCGAAAGTGGATGGGATTTCAGGGGTAGGTCTATTCACCAAAAATTATTGTAATTGACCCCCGCAACCGAAAATAATTTTTCCAAAACGATTTGAAATTTTTTTATTTTGTCCAAAAATTTCACAACTTCCCGAATTTTTTTCTCAAAAGTGGATGGGATTTCGAGGGTATGTCTATTCACAAAAAATGATTGCAATTGACCCACGCAACTAAAAATAATTTTTCCAAAACGATTTGAAATTTTTTAATAATTTTTGAACGAAGCCAATATAATGCAATGGAAATGAATAAATATTCATTCATTCTCTTACAGAAAAGTAAATTTTCAACGCTTTCAGATTTCCCTAATAACTCTTTTGGCCGCCAAAAAATTAATATACATACAAAATCTAAATTTTGATTTTCTAAATCAAATCATCCCCCATTTTAAGGGTGTATCGAATAAATTCTGACGCTTTCAGATTTTCCTAATTCTTGCCTCCCTTTCGGAGATTCCTTGACCGGGCAGGAGTTCCAATCACCCCAAAACAACGTCAAGATTTCCCGTGGCGTCGTGCAATCACCCCTCTCCCCCTCCCCCGCCCCCTATGGTGAAAAGAGGACCACCGTGGCGTTGACAGGAAGGACGAGATGATACGAGGGAAACGAGACGTCGGTCTTCGTTGGACGTCATCGGCACATGGGCACAGAGCGTCCCGTTGCCAAGCCTATTATCGTGAATGCCCAAAGCCGCAACGCCTATAATACATTGTGCCCGTAAACTCGTTTCAACGAGAGTGGTTGCCACGTTGCTCAGGATCCGGCACGCTCGACACGCTGGACATGAACGTCGCTGGCATTGTCGTCGGAGGCCACCCTCGACCCCCCCCGAAACCAGCCGCTTTAATGATTTACATCGCTGACACGGTGACGCGTGTTTTGCCCTAACTGGGTTTTCGAGATCCAAAGGGCCAAAAGGCCTCCTGCTCGTCACTTTTTACGAGATATATTTCGTTTCAACGCTCACACTGCCCTCTGTTAGCGATACTTTCAATTTACAACTTGAGAAATGCGTATTAAAAATAGTACAATTTTATGAACATATATTTCCAAAACTATTTATGCTTTGTTCAAAATTGGGGCACTATTAGAACCGGTGAAGCTTCCCCTTCGAAATTGCTTTTTGGTTTTTCTCGATCGGACTTTCCGTTTTTGAGATATCGTAACTTAAGTGAGAGCGTAATTTTAGAAAAATTCTCTTACGGCGCTTTACGTGTTACGACGCTCTAATAACGCGTATTAAAAATTCTAAAACTTTACACGCGTGTAATTCCGAAACTACTCATGCTTTATCCAAAATTCAACCGCCGTTAGAAGGGGTGAAGCTTCCTCTTTGAAATTGATTTTAGGTTTTTTTTGATCCGACTTATCGTTTTCGAGATATCGTAATTTATGTAAAAGGTAATTTTTTTAATTCGACTATCTCTGTCTCCGTCTGACGCGTCGGACCTCTTTGTCTATCACGCGCGTTAGTCGTGACCGAGTGACGTCACGTGTGCTACTCGCTACGGTCACGTGAGGTCATTGACCTCGCGCAGATGTCAACAATGAAACGTAAACAAACTTATATCTCCGAAACTAGCCACCGCATCGACTTGAAACTAAAATCGTCATATCTCCGGAACAAATTAAGCTATCGACTGGTTCAAACGCTCATTTTAAAGGGCATTTCATCCCCCATCCAATGAGTATAACTACTCTTACAATGTACACTGTCTTCTATGTTTATTTTGACATTTACTTTGACGCTACATACCTAAAGCAATATTTCAGCAATTCCTATTGATCATACGACCAGTATGCAATAAAACTGGACTATAAATTGTTTATTTAATTGTAAATAAGACGTCATTTTGAGAATGACGTCAACGATTTGAACCAAATTGTGAAATTGCGAGAATAAAAAGGGTAAACTGAGATCGACACTTATAATTCCTAGCTCCTTCGTCTCCTTGGATGCAGATCGTTTACTTTTGCACCGAAAGGTCAGGAAACGTTTCGGTCGAGGCGGTTCAAGTTCGAGAGCTTCGAGCACACGTGACAGGACGATAAAATAAATATCGTAACGCGGCAATAAACCGGTCACGTAGCCAAACGGAAACGCGTAACAGCGCGACATTTGTTTCGCCGACGAGCAGAGGGAGAAATGGTAACGCGATCAAATTTGCATACCACGGATAGCGTCCTCGAGATTCTCCCATCGTGTCCACGATTCCGTCGATGGTTTCGATGTTGAACAACCATCGTTTTTGGTACTTTCTGGTATCCTAACTTCAAATCTACAACACACTCGATGTAAATAAAGCTGATCGTAAATTTTTATTAAATTTCCCAATTTTTTCTAAAATGTTTGAGAAATATTTGTGGGGTTCGTTATTCAAGTTTTGAACGGATGAATGTGGGATTTGAATTTTGATTTTGCTGATTCAGATATCAACGAACCTGTTGGATCAAGAAAAAGAAATTTAATGATTTAAATAGTAACTAAATTGTTTATTGAAAAATCATATTTTTATTAATATAATTAACGAAATGGGAGCTTTCTAGAGGGCTGTCTCAATTTCTAAATATAATAATTTCTAATATTTCTGCATATCAAGTGAATTCTATAGTTTGTTGAAAATTAGAATTCTAACCAAGTCGAAATAAATATTAAAAATCGTGAGATGGACGGAATTTCAGTTACGTGTGTAAATTTATTAAACGAACGACGGGTTTCCTTTGACGAACAAAAGGCGAGCGACGTCGGAAGGACAAAAAGGAATTACGCATTGCGGAGCAGAGTGTCGGGGGATGTTTAATTGAAACGAGAGCGAATAAAAAGTCGACGAAGAAAGGAACGAAGGAAGGAGGAAAAACGAAAGAAGGACGACAAGTCTCTTTTCGTCTCGTGGCCGATGGTTGCAACCTGTTGAATCCGAGGCCTGGCTAGATGGGGAAATCGCGAAGAGCGTGGGCTCGGTAACTTTCGACATTTTGGAAAGCTCTGAGGGTCGCGAATGTCTCTTTTTCGGCCATCCACGTTCCTACATTGACTAACTTTAATATTCTGACGCTTTCCAATTCTCGTTTTGTCGCTCTATAATTCCGTTGAAAGCGAAAATTAATTTGTGTTTCTCTGTCTAGGGATATTTATTTTTTTTAAATTGAATGGGGAATTTGTTATTTGTAGTATTATTTATGGTAAGGAAATTATTTAAAGCTCATTTATTGTGAGAGTTTTAAAGCAATTTAGTATTTAAACGCCGGTCACCGGTGACCACCACGACAGTAAACGAGAAAAACAATAAAATTTCTATTTTTACATTTTATTATTTAATGAAAAATCTTAGGTATTTCAAACCAATTTATTTGATATCAACTGACCCAATATTATTACAGTAAATATATTTTAAATGGAATTGAAGCGCCGGCCACCGGTGACCACCACGACAGTAAACTGTATTTGACCCTATAAAAAAATATTTTTCCCCTCTAACTAACATTTACAAAGTACCAAAATATAAAAATTAATTTTAATAAGAAAACTTGGCTCGATTATAAAATAAAAATTATTATAAGATGCACACGGTAAAACAGTAATTATTTCGTAAAAATAATTCACAAAAACTGGTTTCGAGCCTCGAGTTCATTTACGAGAAAAAATTATTAAGACTGCCGGAGAGCCTACGAATAAGAATTGCAGTCAAAACCGCGAAGCAGACGTTCGAAAGCGAGGACAAGGGCAGCCAGTTTGTTTCTTCTGCCATGTTTTTTCGCGCAGAAGAATCAAATGCTAAAATGCAGTCAGACCTTCTGTCCCGAGGACGAATATTCTTTGCGATTTTATTTTTCCCTCGCGAGGAATACGCTGTACGATTTCGCCAGACTTCGCCTGGAATCTATAAATATATCTTAAACAAATCTCCCATTTGTTTTTTAAATTAATTTCAAAACTGAGAAGCCTCAGAAAATTAAATTTTAAAAATTCGAGGATGATACACAAAATGGAGAAAGTGATAAATAAATCTGTATGAAAATTCATATTATTATTGATAGAAATGGGAATTTTGTACCATTTTTGCCATTTGGTGCCATTTTTACCATTTGGTGCCATTTTTACCATTTTTGCCATTCGGTGCCATTTTTGCCATTTGGTGCCATTTTTACCATTTTTACCATTTGGTGCCATTTTTGCCATTTTGTGCCATTTTTGCCATTTGGTGCCATTTTTACCATTTTTACCATTTTTGCCATTTCTCAAAATTTAAATTTCCCCATAAAATGCATAAATATCCACAGTTTGGTAACAAACTACAAAAATAAAGTTCAGAAAAATATTCAATGTTTGTAATAAAGGAATGTTGGTAATATTCGAAGGAAAGAATGCTCGTTCAGTGATATAAGAGACAGGAAGAGGAGTGCACAAGGTGGCGAATCAAAGGGAAAAAATCGAGAGGAAGAGAGAGGAAGAGTGCAACGACCAGCTGCAGTCGGCTCTGCAACGTTGCACACAGATTAGAAACGTTACGGTGCGGTGAATCCCCGTGCATTCCACTGCTTCAAGGTTGAGGTCAAGGTACATCTAAGCATCCAGCCTCGGTCTAGGAATTCGTCGAATAGCTAACCTTGAAAATGGCGCTCTGGGATCTTTCGTGAATCATCGAAATTACTTTTTAACACTAGATTTACAAAACTCGTCAATTTGAAAAATTTCAGACTCCAAACTCAACGTTAAATGATTCATAAATGTTATTAGTGCAACGTAATGTATGAACAGTTACTCCCATAATGCATTTTTAAATAAAATAACGAAATTTCAACTTGGGTAAAAATGGACCCACTCTTGATTATAACGTTTATCAAAGAAAAAAGAATACCATTTACTTTTTCTTTCGAATTTTACAGAAATAAACGATAATAGTGAATTTTAGTGAAATTAACTAGATTTAAGCGTGGATCAGAATGGACCCACCTCTGTCAATTAAAACGTCACCCAATGAGGAAGGGACATAAAATTGCAGGAATCCATCCGAGACTGACGTCTCGAAATGAATTTTACGACGCGATACTTTTACGGTGGAGGGGCTTATAAACCGCGGCGGGCGGAACGACATAGGGGAATCGCGCGACTGTTGGTAAGATTGGCAGGCGCGCGCAATTCCAAATCGGCCGGATCGACGTCGCGGGGATTTACTGCTGCATCTTTATTGCCGTGTCTATGGAGATCGCGGATCCATCGGTGAACGCGTCCATGGAAAATGCAAAAACGTGTCGCAACGGGGCGAGGGGTGAGTGTCGGAGGAGAAAGTTAATTTCGTTTCGCTTCGTGATACCGGCGAAAAAGAAATTTATTGCGCGACTCGTCCCGTCAAATAAAACACCTTCTTTCCTTCAAATGTATTTACATACTGAAGAACACATGTTTATACGACACTTGACATCTTATGGAAGTGGTCAAAATTATTTGTAATTTTTAATAAAAAATTGTAGAAAAATTACTCTCAAATGGATTTTTGAAAATTTATTCGTAGTTTTTTTTTATGGGGGATTGAAAAATTAGAATTTGGTCTAACAAAGAGATAGTTTAACATTAGAACTATTGGAAGTGGTCAAAATGATTTTATAATATCTAATAAAAATTCTGAAAAATTTACTTGGCCAGATTTTTGAAAATTTATTGTAGCTTTCTTGTAGAAAAAATCTCTAAAATTTTCTATTTTTTTGGGGGTTTTTTTTTTTTTTTAAATTACAATTTCTCGGCGTGCATAATTTACATTATCAACGTTAAGAATAATATATAGTGTTATTAGTAAAGGAAATGTTCTCTATATCCTTGAACTAGATTATTGGGAATTTTGAAAAAAAATTCGTATGAATCGCTTCGATGGGGGAAAAAATATTTCAAGAAAAGGAGTGTCAATACTTTTTTCTGTCAAAGGAGGAGAATCAAAGGTAAAAATCCTTCCTTCGTAACGAAGTAGAAAGAGTAGCATCGGCTCTCGTAAGAAAGTAGAAAGAATAATAAAACACTAAGGCAGAGGAAAAGATGGTTTCGAGACGTGGAAGCAAAGGCAGAAATAATTTAAATCAAAACTAGGGGAAGGATTATGCGTGTCGAGCGGAAAGGTACTCTGTACAATCTTTTAGTATTCAGAAATTGCAGTCTCGAATTCACTCGACTCTGTTTGACCATGCTTGACCATGTTTGACCATGCTTGACTATGCTTGACTATACCTGATTATGTTTGAGAATACGCAGTGTCGTCAATTTTAACTCTTTCTCGCCCAAAAAATTCTAAAATATCCCTTCAATATCTATAAATAAACCCTGTAAATTTGATTGCAAAAGGTCTCATAGTTTATTCACAAAAAATTCTCCAAGAAAGTCTTCATACTAGTGCATTTTAAAATCGACAATGTTTGACTATGTTTAGGATTATACAGTGTCGTCAATTTTAACTCTTTTTCACCCAAAAAATTTTGAAATATCACTCAAGTATATGTAAATGAACCCTGTAAATTTGACTGCAAAAGGTGTAATAGTTTGCTCACAAAAAATTCCCCAAGAACGTCTAAAAAAATGCACTTGCTTGACCATGCTTGGCCATGCTTGACTATGCTTGACTATGCTTGACTCTGAGAAATTTAATATGTAAAAATATAAAAAATACTCAGAGCAATAAATGATCATATTAAGGGGTTGAAACAACCCTCTACAAAGCTCCCAATTTAATTAATTCTAAAAATATGAATTTCCATAAAGATCCTTGGTCCATTAATAAATACAAAAATACAGTGACGACTAAAAATAATACTAAATAATAAGGTGCAAAGAATTGAGAGATTCAAAATGGAGTATTTCACCGAAAATACAATATTCAGGATGATTGATATTGAAATGTTCGACTCGATGCGAGTTAACAACAACAAATTGTATTTATCGTTGGGTTCCCGGTCGAAAATCTGCTAGATACACGTACCAACGTCTAGAGATTGTGCCAACCAGATACCATAGCACGCGTGTAAAGTTTACTACACGTAAATATACGAAACTTGATAATCAAAGTTCAAAGCAAACATCGCTCGAACAACACATATTCTCGAGCCCCGCTCCTGCAGTATTAATTTCTCATAACGGGGGAACGTTTGCGTTACAAAATTGGACACAAGCACATTTTATTTGCGATTCTGCTGGGAACAAAACTAACTTTATCATTCATAGCTTCCCCCCCCCCCGCCATCCAGGGCAACTTTTTTGATACGAATACCAAAACTTTCCTAACCGCGTTACGTAGGATCTATATCTTTCATGAGTTCGGTTGTTTCGCTGAAACGTGGATAAAGTACAAAATTAAAATTCTATTTTCAATATTTCGTTCTCAAAAATACTCCATGAAACAAAAAAAAAAAAATTCAAATGTAATTATTAGATATAATATTTTTTACTGGATCGTTGACTAGTTTATTTGTCTCAAATGTGGATGAACTACAAAATTAAAATTCTGTTTTTAATATTTTGTACTCAAAAATACTTCCTTAAACCGAAAAAAATAATTTGAATGTAACTATTAAAATAATATTAATTGTTTGCCGAATGTTTGCAAAAAGGGGGCAGAATTGCTCGAACATGCTGTTTCATTAAAAGGTAGAATAATTAAGAAAATCTCGCTACAATTTAATAAGGAAATGACTTGAGTTCTTGGCTTTCCATAGGACGAAATAAACTTTCGAGTTCGTAAATTGCGAGTTAAATTTTCCATTTTGTGCAGTCCTGGGCGTTCGGAACTGCAAAGTTGGGTAATCTGGAAACTTCTTCGTTTTCCAAACTCGTGCGTTGGGGTATTCGTTAATAACGTAACACAATAACAAGTAAACGAGACAAAAATGCAAAGAACCCACGAAACATTTAACATTTCACGTTTTCTAATCGCGACAAAACACCTCCTGCATGGAATATCGATATTTAAATTTTTTAAAAAAGTGTATAAAAAAATATCTGCGAAACGATCGAAAATTAGTAATTTTTATCGAGTTTACTTACAAAACAGGTCCCGAATATTTACCAACGATGTTACAACGTTAACTGTCAAAGTTGCTTACCTGAAACATAAAGAAATAAATATTAGAATACTGTTCCATGACTCAAATAATTTTTTTGAATGTTCAAAAATATTTTTCATAGTGGAAATAAGATTAATTTTATTCCTTTCACTTGTGTAGATTTAGTTATATGTTATTTCAAAATTTATGTAGTCTTCTGTTAGTTACTTTTTAAATGCTTTGAAGGAAAGATTGATTTCCAATTTGGTAAAAATCAACAGTTATTCTCATGTTAAGTGAGCAGGTTGCCTATCTACAGGCGCAATTGTTAATAACTTTTTAATGAAGACTCAACCGTGAGAAAAATTTTAATGGGAGATTCTGGAGACCAAAATAAGACGAAAATGAAGAATAGTAATTTTTTGATTGAGGCTTCGTTAAAAAGTTATTAACGATTGAAGTTAAAGTGTGCAGCGTGCACGGTTCCCGTCTCACAAGCGCGACTTTAAATGTTAATAACTTTTTAACGAAGCCTCAATCGACAAATTGCTATTCTTGATTTTCGTCTTATTTTGGCCTCTAGAATCCCCCATTAAAATTTTCCCCAGGGGTGCCCCAATTATACCTCATTTTAACGTATATCTTGTTTTCTAAAATCGAGGTACAATTTTTCTACTTTTTGAGGGTCGAGAAAAATTATTAAAAGAAATAGATTTCAGCCACGAGTTTATTCAGGGTCTCGAAGCCATCGCTAGTTGCAGTCTCCTCCAATCCTATCGAACATTTTATCGGTGAATACTTGCAGAGGGAGTATGTAAATAAGCCGACTGAGATATTCATGTTGCTCCCAGTGTATCTGCATTCCTTGCACCCCTGACTCGGGAACCCAAGGGGTTTCCAGGCGCGTTCTAAATCTCGCGAACGATAAGTATGTTTATGTGCCCCCTTCGCCCCCCACCCCGGGCGCCCTCAGGAAAAAAGTTGATTTCGGCGGGGGAAGAATATTTTTTGAACGAACGTGATCGAATAAACATTCCACCCTGACCTATTTCTCTGGTCACGATGCGGAGGAAATTCGATTCCAGCCAACGAACGGTTTACCCGACTATCTGATATCATAGAGACTGTTCAATTAACCGGGCAGGTTCGTACAAGAGTCAACGATTTTAATTTTTTTTAATTATACATAGTAAATTCAATGGAATTTTTGATCGAAATACATAGGTGAATTTATATTTGTATTTATGTCTATATTTAGATTTATATTTATTGGGTGAATATTTATATTTGTATCGTCTGGATCATATTTATTCTCATTGCAATATATTTGCGATGAAAGAAGTTCTTTTGAGTGTCAAATGTGATGTAATGATACGAATATACATACGAATATATATGGGTGCTCGGCCATCTTGGGAAAAATTTTAATGGGAGATTCACCAGATCAAAATAAGACGAAAATCAAGAATAGTAATTTTTTAATTGAGGCTTCGTTAAAAAGTTATTAACGTTTAAAGTTGAAGTATGCAGCGGGCGCGGTTCCCGTCTCACACTTCAACTTTAAACGTTAATAACTTTTTAACGAAGCCTCAATTAAAAAATTACTATTCTTGATTTTCGACTTATTTTGACCTAGTGATTAAAATTTTTCCCAGGGAAAATAGTTTTCCACTATCGAAGATTAATAAAAACAACGAAATGTAACGCAACGAAACATAATTTAAAAGCTACCCACGTGTGAAAAAACGAGAAACAAACAGCTCAGAGTTCTTTTGAGCGTCGGGAATTTGCTCGGTAAGCGAGAAAAAGGATGTCTCCGGGAGTACAGGGAAAGAACACAGGGATCTTCGCGAGCCATGGTGTCTGCGGTGATATCCTAGCCCGAACTGTCAAAGTAGTGTGACAGGGAAGAAACAGGCAAAAGCCCTTAGCAGCGGCGTCGTTCTTTTCGTCGCGTTCGTCGCTCGAGAGGCGCGGAACGGTTCCATTTTATTCGGTTCAACGGTCTCGCGAAGAGTAAAACTTGCCAAGACGGAGGGATATCGGAGAAAAAGACGCGTTTTTGGAGATCCAAGGGACCCTCTATGCGTTCTCAGTCGAAATTCTAACTTGTACTCGAAACCTTATACGAATTATTTCTTTAAAACTTTGTCAGATTTCGATGTTGATTTTGTACATTTGGTACTTTTTTTTTTTAAATAATGAAACGTTGGTTGAGTAAATATGTGATTAAAAATTCAATGAAAATAAGTAGCTTTTTAATATTCACCAAAATCTGAGTACTGTAAAATTACTCACGTTTCATCACATATACAGTTTCTAGAAATAAACATGAAAAATTTTTCTGAATAAAAATTTTGTAAAATACGAATCTGATTTTTACTCGTGTTTAGGTTGACTAAAATTTTGATTATTTCGAGTCACCTTTGGAAAGATTCTCGACCCCCAACTTGTCCCAGCGAGGGACGTTCGTGAAGTTTTTTAAATGGCGGACTTGGAGCATCGAAGTCTTCCGGTCCGATAAAACTCCATTTCCATTTCTCTTGTATTATCGAGGACTTAAATGGGAACAACAGACGAACGTTTCGCGAACGTTCGAATCGTAATGGAACGGCGGTGTTTCGCCGCTTTATAGAAAGTAAACGGTCACATTTTCCGGCGGCGCTCGATGACGACGGAAATACGAAAGGCTAAAAGTGGAAAAGAACGTCACGATGCTAAGGGCTTTTGCCTGTTTCTTGGCTGTCACATTACCCTGGCCCTGGCAACGTGCCCTTGTACATCACGCCTCTTGGAAAATCCTTTATTTTCAATTTAATTTCGAACAAGATCGCTTGTAACTTCGCTGGAAAAGGTACCGGATTTTACAAATTTTAATGGGGTATTCTAGAGGCCAAAATAAGACGAAAATCAAGAATAGTAATTTTTTGATTGAGGCTTCGTTAAAAAGTTATGAATGTTTATAGTTGCGCCTGTGAGACGGGAACCGTGCACGCTGCACACTTTAACTTTAAACGTTAATAACTTTTCAACGAAGCCTCAATTAAAAAATTACCATTCTTGATTTTCGTCTTATTTTGGTCCCTAGAATCCATTAAAATTTTTCAAAAAATAATTTAAAAAAAAAAGTGAAATATATATATATTAAATTTGTGTATCATAACACGAACGATAAATCTAATATGAAATACACATTATCTATAATAAATAATTTTATTCAACGTCCAATTTCACTGGATGCAACTAAAGTGCAGGTACCTACGAAGCACAAGGATCAGCGTATGGGGTTATCGCGCACGTAGATTTCTCGTCGCCGTAGAAACGAATCGGATTTATTGGAGGGAGAATATTTCGTGGCATTGTGAACGAGGCCTTTGGAAGAATTTCTGCAGAAGTTTGAATACGATTTGCGCGGAGAGGATCCCCCTTTGCCCGGGAAAGAATCGTTTGAAAACGTTTAAGACTCGGATTGGACATAATGCGACGAATTTACTTCGTACCGTTCGATGCTGCAAGATGATTCTAAAGACGTTAAAATACACGGTAAATCGGATAGAAAGACCCGGGGGATATCGAAAATCCTAAATTAAACTCGTCAAACTATACATATGTATTGCACGAATTATTTAAAAAAGTACAGTGACAAGACTGACTTGTTATTAATTTTTTAATATATTAAAATGACCACGTTATTACGTAATTACACGTTACAAAATTAAATAGTGTACATTTAAAAAATTATTTATTGTTTTAATTATTAAAATTTTGGAAATTTTTTCACGCCCCCAATAATTGTTATAGTTTCTTACATGGAGTCGATTATCTATGGAATGGGAAGAAAAGACAGTATGAAAGTGTTACTAAGAAAGAATTATTAACAATTACTTTATAATATCACCTAATATATTTTGAAATGTATATTTTTACATGTTAAACAATTGTTATTTTATCAATATCCACAAAAATAATAAATTGTGTTAAAAAGAGTTTAAAACTCGCGATTTTGGCGCCATGCATCCACTGGTGGCGCCACCTAGTGGCGAGAACCGATCACACGTCTCTTGTCGAGTCCCCCATACGCGTCCCCCATGCTCAAATCACATGCAATGTAAACGTATATTTCTGTTAAAAAATGCTCTACTAATTATTCGTGTGTTCTAGTGTTTATTCGAAGTGGATCGAGTCAGAGTGAAATATTAGTGAATTCAAGAACGAATAATCGTGATCATCCGCCGTCTAATTCTCGAGGATCCTTTCTGAATAGAAAAGCAAAGGAATATAATTCGCCCGTAGGATCAAATACGGCCGAAAAGTATCTCGAGGAAGCTCTCAGTCAAGACGAGATTGAAAATAATCCCTCGGGAGACCAAACATAACCCCAGTTTTTCCCCGCGACGGGCACGCAATAAAGCAGCAGAGCGGAGGCCGCGTTTGACTAAGCAAGTATCATGTCGTGGAATAATTAAATACCAGCCGGAGAGAACTCGAGCATTAAGTAGACTTAGAGGTTACTTTACTCTTCCCTTACACGTCTTAATAATCTTTGCAAGATTCCCGGGGAACACGGAAAGCCCGATGAAAGAGATGAAAGCGATGCCGGTCGCTTTTGCAGCCACGTCATATTGCGGATTCGTGCGAGGAGAGCGAGCATAATTCTTCTTCGTTGCCGCCCCGACAGCGGAACAGAGTAACGGAAAGAGAGAGGTCCGCCATTTTGCCCTTTAATCCGCGGGACAACCCATCTGCGCCATCAAATTACGTTCGCGGAACCGTGCTACGCACCAGCCCATTCGGCAAACGAGAACTCTCCGGCTGGTCTCGCCTTTTTCTTAGAAATCAAAAATCCCTAGATTTGTGAATCTCTAAACCAGAGTACACAAGACACAAAAAATTGTATTAACCCTCGAACTATTATTTAAAGCAGTTACAGCAGTTCTTGCCATTTTCTAACAAATCAAAAATCCCTAGATTTGTCAATCTCTAAATTAGAATACACAAGACACAACAAATTGTATTAATGCTAGAACTATTATTTGAAGTAATTTCAGCTGGTCTTTTGCCATTTTCTAACAAATAAAAAATCCCTAGATTTGTCAATCCCTAAACCGGAGTACACAAGACACAAAAAATTCTATTAATACTAAAACTATTACTTGAAGCAGTGTCAGTAGTTCTCACTACTTTCTTCCAAATCAAAAATCCCTAGATTTGTCAATCTCTAGAGACACATTGTTATCAACAAAGCTACTGCACATTGTCTACAGTTAGATTTGTGGCACGCCGCACGCAAATGGAAACTTTTTGAAGCAAATGTGTAACAGTGCCACAGGAAAATGTTTGCTGATCTATTATCAAGAGAAATAGATCTCATTACTGTGCAGAATCATGGCATATGGTTGGAAGGGACGACATTGGCCACTGATAGCACTCAGCCAGATAACATTCATGGAACACTCATGGCCACGGTTCGCTTTCAATGGTAAAATTTCTCTGCCCCCCTGAATGAACCAAAGACAGTTATCAAACGACTTGTTACAATTAATGGCTCATTCAGTTATTTCAAGTTTAAGAACATTATTTGAAATATTGTAAAATAACAAACTCAATATTCTTTACAATGGAAGAAACACTTGTAAAATTGTAAATAATGCTACTGTAATTTGCAATATTTTAAAATAATATTTACCATTGAATTATGGAATATTTCTATATTTGTATAATTTAGACAATTGTTGAGGACCCCTTTGGATAAACAAATCTGCAAAAATTGAGATCTGAAGTTTTTAAATATAAAAAAAATAAAATAAAAATACACAACGAACCAATTCAAAAATAAGTTTCAAATTAATAAAATTATTCATGTAATTTTGCATCAAGAATGAATTTTAATAGAAAGACAAAATGAAATGAAAATATTCTAAAATAATAATTTGAAAAAATGAAAATTATGATAAATTTTCTTTGAAAATGTGCTCGAGGCTGACTTCGTGCATTGTTATTTATATTTACCCTGGTTGTCGGCGCTAATAGGATATTTCAGCGGACGAAACCGAGCTCGCCGTGTGCGAGGAACGGCCTGGCCGAGCTGGAAAGCTCGAAGCGGCACGTTAATGACAGGAAACCAGCAATATGAACTTGACGGCTCAGTACCGCATCGTGTACCCGCAGTAACGTACCGACAAACCGCAGGTGCCCCGCCGTAACCCGCGACTGTTTCTCCGGTTCCTATCCGTTGCCCGCCTGGCTCTACGCCGTTGCCCCCTGACGCCCTCATTATCTCTCAGGTTATGCACTTCGGGCGCGCGACGAAGGTGGTCTCGTTAAGGGAGGATTTTCGCGGTGAAAAGCTTCCTGGATGGACCGCAAATTCGTACAACTGATATTCGCGATTTTTCTTCGGGCGACTGTCTCGTGTCGCGAGTATTATAGAGAGTGTATGGTCAGGTCAACCCTGGGGGAAACTTTAATGGGAGATTCTGGGGGCCAAATTAAGACGAAAATGAAGAATATGAATTTGTTGATTGAGGCTTCGTTGAAGAGTTATTAAGAAGATTATATTAAAAAATTTCAAATCGTTTATGGAAAAATTGTTTTCAGTTGCGGGGGTCAATTGTAATTAGTTTTTGTTATTAGACATACCAACGAAATCCTAACCAGTTTCGTTAAAAAAATTCCCTACCCTAAATGCTTCCTCGAAATTTCATGCAAATCTTTAAAATATCATAACTTCTAAACGGATTGGACGATTTTAATTTTTAAAAAGGCAAATAACGCGTATTTTAGTAGAGAATATGTAGAAATCGCAAAAATATTCGGAAAAGTGATCCTTCACCCCGCAAAATGAGAAACCCCCCATAAAAATGGTCCAATTTTCAAACAGCCATAACTCCTACAATAATTAATATATTTCAATGAAACTTTTTTCTAAAATAGATCTCATGGGTACCTACAAAAAAGTATTACACAAAATTTCCGTAGCGCGTCAAACAAATTTATTAAAAATGAAAAACGAATTTCAAAGAAAAATCGGTGGCGAAAATTTCCAACGAAATTAAAAAATATCAAATCATTTTGAAAAAATTATTTTTGGTTGCAGGAGTTAATTACAATCATTTATGGTGAAGAAACATACCCTCGAAATTCTAACCAGTTTCGAGAAAAAAATTCGATTAGGTGGACAAACTTGTCGATAAAATTTGAAAAATTTCAAATCATTCTGGAAAAATTATTCTCAGTTGCAGGGGTCAATTACAATCATTTTTGGTCATTAGACATACCCCCAAATTCCTACGCACTTTCGAGAAAAAAATTCTTTACCGAAAATATACTGTGTGGCCAGATATGTTTCCATATCTTTTAAACGAAGTCTCAATCAACAAATTACTATCCTTAATTTTCGTCTCATTTTGGATTCTAGAATCCATGTATATATTTGAGAGTGTTATAATAGATTTGTAGAACAATCAATACACAAAATAAATTTACCTTAACCAAGAGTACTATTTATACTCAAGACTTATTTATTTATTAGCTAAACACCCTCACAATAATACAAAAAAAAAATATTCTAAATAGCAGGAAAGTGGAATAATTCGTCCAAGCTTACATTTCTTTCGAAAAAAAAAAAACTCCACCCGACGCCTCAAGCCTAATTTGATTTTTCGTGCCGCGAGCGCGACAAATCAAGGGTGAAGATTTCCGGACGGAGGACCCGTCAAAGAACGAATCAGTGGCGGAGGACTCTTCCTGAAAGGGAGGACGAGTGTCCCCGACGATACGAATCGCGAAACCTGAATGCCTCGTCAAGATGTCAGCCATTGAGATGAGAACGTTCAGCCGTGAAAGCTTTTACATTCCGGCGAAACCCTTTCGGGGCGAACGCGCCCCCCCCGTCTGCCAGAAATTCAATCTTCGAAACTCGGGCGAGGATACCCTGATACCAGGTACGGGACAGAAAATGACGCCATGAAAAATTTCCAGGCCCTCCACGTCCGTCTGCACCCAAAAAAAATTAAAAACACTTCGAAATTAGAAATTAAATTTTACATACTTCAAGAGGGGGGTAGAAGGAGGTGTAACTTCCTTTCTTCACTTTTCCATACAAATCTCTTCAATTTTGCCCCCCTTTACCCCCTGCGAGAATCTGTTTTGTCTACAGCAATATGAACGACAGTGATTTAATTGTTGCAAGTTGTTGTTACACAGTGTGCTTGGAACCCCCTAGGAAAAATTTTACTGGGGGATTCTAAAGGCCAAAACAAGTCGAAAATGAAGAATAGTAATTTTTGAATTGAGGCTCCGTTAAAAAGTTATTAACATTTAAAGTTGCACTTGTGAAACGGGAACCGTGCACGCTGCACACTTCAACTTTAAACGATAATAACATTGTAACGAAGCCTCAATTAAAAAATTACTATTAATGATTTTCGTCTTATTTTGGCCTCCAGAATCCCCCAGTAAAATTTCTTTCCGACTGAACACCCCGTATAGCAAGAACCGTCAGCGCAGCGTTCCATTAGCGTCTGCGTTTAGCCAGGTATCGGGAAGGCAACTTGAATTTATGGGGCCACCTGGGTATTTTCCTGCGCCTTGGACCAAGAAAATTTCCTACCTGATGCTTCGTTGCACCTGCTCCACTCTCACCCGCCTATACGTACAGTTAGGCCAACTAATCCCGGAACCTGATCCCTACGCTTACGGAGAAACGTTCGCGATTCACCAAGGAGCTTCAGAATTTTGACGAGCACAACAAAGGAGTCCTCCAGCAACAATAAACAATTACCTGCACTCTAAGACCAAAAAGCAACACACTGTATATTTTCGTTAATAATCATTCCTTAAATATTAATTATTTTTTTTAATGTTTGGGGCACCGAACGAACGATTTGTAATGGTTTGGTAAAAATTCTTCATCCGAGGGATCTCGAGAGCCAGAGTGACGGCGATAGGGTGAAGGAAGCCGTACGCAAGGGTTGCAACGAGCCACACGGCGAGGTGGCTAACGATAATTCCTAGCCGGGCGTCACGTGCCGGCAATATAAATCACCTCTTCCTCCTCAAGGCTCAGAACTCGCCCCCACAATTACCTAATACGTCCGCTACGTTATCCCCAGACACCATCGGTGCAAACCACCCCCCCCCCTGCCACTTCGATTTCCCGCCCCCGAGGCAGCCTTTCGCAGCCCCCGCGGCCACTAACTTACGTCCCGACGCCAATAATAGATCTAGACAGGCTCGAGTCTGACGAATACCCCTAAATCACCGACGTTTCTCATCGATGAGACCTTCCGCGAATCGATGAGTGGCTGGACCGGGGGGGCAACACTCGTCACGAAATCATTTTCTCGATGGGGTATTGAACCATAAACTTTTGGGGGATCAGCGAAATTTCAGGCTCTGTGGTTCTCTTTCAAGATTGTTTCTTTTTATTTGCAGGCAAATTAATATTATTTTTAATAAGAGAACTATTGGGAATTGACCTATATGCAGGTTGTCTCAACCCTGGGAAAAATTTTGATGGGAGATTCTAGAGGCCAAAATAAGACGAAAATGAAGAATAGTAATTTTTTAATTGAGGCTTCGTTACAAAGTTATTAATGTTTAAAGTTGAAGTGTGCAACGTGCACGTTTCCCGTTTCACAAGTGCAACTTTAAATGTTAATAACTTTTAAACGAAGCCTTAATTAAAAAATTACTATTCTTGATTTTCGTCTTATTTTGGCCTATAGAATCCCTCGTTAAAGTTTTTTCCAAGGGTAGCTGAACACCCTGTATATTTTTGGAGCTTCAAAATCAAATGAAGTAACATTAGAAAGTTTCTTAGGGTTGACCAACATGTTTAGATAATACTAAGTATGGACGAGGCGTGCATTAAAATTCGTTACGAGTAATAAACTGTGTCGCATGATTTCAGATCGCTATCGCGAGGCTATCGCGCGTGTAACTATAAATTGCAAGGCGAAGCTGAAAAGCCATTCCCATGCAATCCCATAAAAACTCACTTAATCGTTATTACACAGTCTAGGTCCTTGTCTTTAACAAGGACATAAAATTTCATTACACGAACCTCTCACGGGTGCCTTTTAAATACACACGAATCTTTTAATTCTTACAACAATGTCGATAATGTAACCAAAAATGATAATAGAACAAAATTAAAAATAAAAATGAAGAAATAAAGGTAAATTTTTAGGAATATTGATTGTTAGAAAATCTATGAGGTTTATTATCAACCCTTTCAAAAGTACAGAATGGTTTTTAATTCTGATGAAAATAAATTTTATAACATTTCATCAGTGTTTTCATTATCAAAATTGGAAGTAAATTCTTGTTTAATATAGTGTATTCTGTTAATTTGAGAAGTTATAACATACACAAAATTTATAGATTCTATTTTCTATTGCAAAATAAAGAAACAATGTAACTTGAATGTTTACCAAAAAATTAAAAATTAAATTGCTAAATTGAGATATTTTTAGACAATTTAAATTAATAAATTTAGCAATTTATTTACAAATGTAGCATATTTACTACACATTGAGAACACTCTATCGAAAACATTGTCATAAATATCTTCGCATAATTAACAAATTCTCATTTTTAAAAAGGGGGTGAAAATTGAATGGGGGAAAAATACCCTTTTCAATACAAATTTTAAACTATTACAAAATTGTGTTCTGGACAAGAATACTTCCTCGAATATATTGTCATAAATATCCTTGCATAATTAACAAATTCTCATTTAAAAAGAAAGGGTTAAAATCGAATAGGAAAAAACTACCCTTTCCAACAAAAATTTCTAACGATCAAAAAAATTCATTCTGGTCGAGAACACCCTTAAAAAACACTGTACTAAATATCCTTGCAATTTTAATTTCAAATAAAATTGTTCACCAAGGGTAGTCCAACGTATTCGAATATTATTCGCAGATTAGTTTTAGTTTCGATCCCCTCGTAGAGCCCCCGGTTACCTGCTCACGCGTCCCCCACCCTTGAAAAGCAGGTAAGAGACCCCTTCGAAAACAGTGTAAACTCTCGGCCAACGAGGGCATCTACACGGTGGTTCGATAACGGTGAAAGAAAAAGGAGAAGGAAAGCATCTGTCGTTCGGGGTAGAATTTGCGGGAGCGACTCGAGGCCATCGCCTCCGTTGTTCCCGGCCAGAAAGTGTACTCCAGTCATCCCCTTATGTACCGTGCAGGCAAAGTAATGCCCCGGGTATCTATTGCGGCCACGGTAAATGCTAAAAGGACCCAGGGAACTGTACGTGCACGGCTGGGTTGCCAGAGACGCGAGGGGTGGGGGGATGGTGTTTGCAGCGGGGGGTAAGTGGCCGCGGCAGAAGTCGTGAAAAAGGAGGCTACCGCTAAGGGTACGTTCCGAGACTCGAATGCATCGAGGGTTGGGGGGAAACTGCCACCTTTGAACGGTTCCCGGACGTTCTCTAAATTTTATTCAATTCTAACTCTTATTTTGGCCTCTTTTCCCGCGTTAATCGAACACCCTGTATACAGAACTTCCCACTGAACAGTCAATACCACATATCAAACAAAATGAATCTAAAACTCTTGAATTTTAACGAGCACACGGGACTCTCAATTGTCCAAAAATGAAGTATCATTTTCGTGGAGAATTTGAGGATTTTAACAATAAACGCTTCAAAAAATAACTAAGTAATAAAACAAGTAACTAACGAGGGAGAAATAAATAGAAAAAATAACCTTGTTGCATCGGTAGAAAAGCAAAGGACGTTGCGTCGCCTCGCCGGCCACGTGATCGGAGAAAACCATGATGGCGGATGTCGACTCGAGCGCCAGTCACACACAAACGACGCCAATAAATACAGACACGCTTCACCCACTCTCACGATACGATACACCGGTCACTAGTACGCGATAAAGCACGAAACACGCGCGAAATAACGGGATACACGTGTGCACGCGTTTGGGGAGAAACGTGAAATATGAAAAGTGGACGGGACCAGGTCGCGGAGAGGTCCAAACAGCGCGACGGTTCAGCGGGGACTACGAATTTACAAGGTCGCCCGAACGAAATCCGTGCGTACCGGTTGCGTTTCGACCGACTCGACTTTGTTCCGTCGGGCGCTGTGTTTGTTTACGTTCGCTCGGCGTTCCGCATCGACAACGGCGATCGATGCGAAAAATTCTCGCTCGGCACACGTGTTCAGAAAATTTTTCTGCGGATCTAATGAACCACCGTACCGTTTATTTTTCTAACCGGCTATTTATTTCGCGCGGTGCTCGTTATTCCGTGCAACTCGGCCGAAACGAACCGTACGTGAATGTTCACGAAATTGTTAATTGTGTTTCGAGTGTGGTTAGTTCGAAAGGAATTTTGAGAATATTCTATATATATTTCTACACTGTAATAATTGTTATGATTTTGGTAAGATTATTATTAACACGAATGTATTTATAGACTTATTATTACTTTAATAAGGCCGCACTGTGTAACTTTTAGAAAATGAAAACACATGCAACGTCATCGAGTGCAGCGAACGTTCTAGTCGTCGAGTAGGAGTGATTCGGATCGGTGTCACAGGTGGCGACACTGTGCATTCCTAAAAAATAATCAGTGTGACAATTTTTTAAAGCGATGGAATCTTGAAATAATAATAATAGGAATAGTTTGTGTGATATTCTGAATAATTGAAAGATTGATGTTGTAATGGGTTTCGAGATTTTTAGAAAATGCATATTTAAACGGAGAGATTTATTTCAGTTATTCTAAATGAAGCCATCAATTGATGGAGATTTAAGATAACTCGAGTAAAGAATTCTGAGAAGTGGTGGGGGATAGTGGACAGTTAAACGGGTAGATTCGTCGACACTTAACCGGGTATTATTGTATTTCTCAAAATTTTGTTAACGTTATTCAAATTTCTGTCATTTTTATTTAAAATAGCAGTATTTTTACTGAAATTTCAACCTTTATTAATCTTTATATAAAAGTGTGAAATTAAATTTGAATAAAAAATCAAAGAAGCTTGGTATCAACGATATTATAGCTTTGCCAAAGAAAACTGAGTTAAATGAGAAGAGGTTTACTGTTTTTCATATAATTTCATTAATTAACACAACTTGAAGCAATATTTAAAATATTGCAATTAATATATGATATAAAATATATAGCTTAGCCAAATATAAAATATAAAATTACTATAAATAGAATAATTAATGGTAAAATAAAAAGAAAAGAATAAAATCGTATAATATAAATTACATAAACATACAGCAATATCTAAAATATTGCTTCATATAATTTCTAATTAATTTAATTCATTATATGTTTAAAATATTGTTCCAAGTTGTAGTATAAAACTAGCATATGGGGAGGACATAATAAAAAAATATTTAAAGACATGTAGTCTTGAGAATTAATTGTTTTAGCTGTTCAGTGAATAATTATGTATACAGGGTGTTCGGCCATCTTGGGAAAAATTTTAATAGGGGGTTCACCAAGTCAAAATAAGACGAAAATCAAGAATAGTAATTTGTTGATTGAGGCTTTGTTTAAAAGTTATTAACAGTTGCGTCTGTAGATAGGCAACTTGCGTAGTTAGGCACCCTGCGTACAGACGCAATTGTTAATAACTTTTAAACGAAGCCTCAATTAAAAAATTACTATTCTTTATTTTCGTCTTATTTTGACCTGGTGAATCTCCCATTAAAATTTTTCCCAAGATGGCCGAACTAGAAACGAAATATAAAATTGTAAAGAGTCCTAGGATGAATAAAGAAGGATTCTGAAAGCTAATTCTTTTGTTTTTAAATGAGAGGAAGGTTTGTATAAAAATGAAATTGTTCTTCAGAGATACAAGGAGGCTAAAAACGAACTGTAAAATTGTAAGGGTAACTGGAACGAAGGATTCTAAGCTGGTTCGTCGCTATCGCTGTCGAGACACCCTATCCTTCCTCCTCGTCTCGCGCGCATAACTGCATATCGTAGCTACATCTCAGCCCTGAGAGAGCCCCGAGGCACGTCTTCACAATACTGCATTACGATACCACCCCATTTACACTCTTTCCTTTTCTCTCGCCCTCCCCTCGGTGTCTCGGCGGCCGCCTCTTGCCGGGGGAATTGCTGTTGAAGGTTCGAGGCGACGCAAGATGGAAGGCGATCCTCGAAAATGAGATCGAAAGTAGGCTCGCGTCGCGAATAAAAGGATAAGAAACAAGATTCACGCGTGCACCTTCACTCCCCCTCCCCCCCCTTCTCCTCCTTCCGCCCTCCACTACGGTCTCTTTCTTCGTTCGCGGGAACAAAAGGAACGGAAAACCGTGGATGTAAGGCTGACGAGTTCCTACGGGATGGGAATATACTGTTACGCCTGGAATTTAGGTCGCGTGATTCTTTTCTCGTGCCTTTAATCCCTCCAGGTCGCAATTGCGTACCTCGCGACTGCTCTCCTTGGAGCAAACTGAGATCGACACGTTTCCTATTCTACTGTTGAGTCTCCTTTCTGATTCTTGAACCTTGTTAAGTTGTTGTCTTTGTTTTTGTTTTTGTTTTTGTCTTTATTGTTCTCTTTGTTGCTGTCTTTGTTGTTGTCGTTGTCTTTGTTGTTGTCTTTGTAGTTGTCCGTGTTGCTGTTCTTGTTGTTGTCCTTGTTGCTGTCTTTGTTGCTGTCCTTGTTGTCTTTGTTGATGGTGTTGTTGGTGTTGGTGTTGTTATTGGTGTTGTTCTTGTTGTTGTTGGTAGTGGTGTTGTTGTTCTTGTTGTTGGTGGTGGTACTAGTGGAGGTGTTGTTGTTGTTGGTTGCTGTTGTCCTTGTTGTTGTTAGTAATGGTAGTAGTGGTGGTGATGTGGGTGGTGGTGTTGTTGGTGTTGTTCTTGTTGTTGTCCTTGTTGCTATCCATGTTGTTGTCTTTGTTGATGTTGTTGGTGTTGTTATTGGTGTTGTTCTTGTTGTTGTTGTTGGTGGTGGTAGTAGTGGGGGTGTTGTTGCTGTTGGTGGTGTTGTTGTCCTTATTGCTGTTGTTATTGGTGATGTTGCTGTTCTCCTTGTTGTTGTTAGTGGTTGTTATAGTGTTGTTGGTGGTGGTAATAGTGGTGTTGTTGTTGGTGTTGTTCTTGTTGTTGTTGGTGGTGGTGGTAGTAGTGGAGTTGTTGTCCTTATTGTTGTTGTTGTTGTTGGTGTTGCTGTTGTCTTTGTTGTTGTTGGTGGTGGCAGTAGTAGTGGTGGTGTCGTTGTTGGTGGTAATAGTGGTAGTATTGTTGGTGGTGGTGTTGTTATTGTTGTCCTTGTTGTTGTTCGTGTTGTTGTTGTTATTATTATTATTATTCAATATCTCAGCCAATTCACCACTATACAAATCATGTAACCGTCTCAGTCACATCATATTTATCAAAAATTCCTCAATTGACTACAAATTTTAGTAATGTCAAAACAAATTATCATGCATTCCATATATTTTCTATTTTTTGAAATTACAAAAATAAAATTTGTCTTCAACGTAATCGCCCCAAGAAATGAATCACGTGTCCCTTTTAATTTCCAATTAATTTTTGGAACCCCATTAAAATGTGTTTACAGCCCACAAACCTATCAACGTATGATAAAATTTTCAAAAAAAAAACCAAAAAATAAAATGAATTAGAAAAATAAATAAAAAAAAAAATTACGGGAGGCCAATGAAAGGCACGAAACAATGTTGGTCGTTCCGTGGTATCGCCCAGCAGTGAGTCAGCGCAGTGCGCAGAGAACGTTCACCCACAAATGCTCGAACAATTACGCAGCTCTGCGGAATTTTTCGCGCGACTCGTGGATAACGTCGCGGAAGTTGATGCAGGCGACACGGTCCGTGAACAGGGAAAGGAAGACGGCCAGACTGTGGAAAGAGGCGGCGCAGACAGAGGAACAGTTTTACTTTATGTTCATTTTCATTCCTGAGGCCGCGTTATAAATCGAAACTTCACTTACAATTTGCAATTCTAATTCGATTCTAATTCTAATGATTCTCGTTACAAAGTTCAAGTGCTACAATCATCATCGAACTAACAAAATTAAGACACGTGAAAAAATGGGGGGGAAAAAATGGAAATTTAGTGTTTATTAATTTTTTTATCAAAAATTAAATTTCCAAAAATTCAGTCCAGTATTTTACAATTTTTAATTTTAAGGCAAATAATTTTATTATGAAGTTCAAGTGTTAGAATCATCATTGAAGTAACAAAATTAAAATAGACACGTGAAAAAATGAGTAAAAAAAATGGAAATTAGTGTTTATTAATTCTCAGATAGAAAATTAAATTTTCAAAAATTCAGTCGATCATTAACCTCTTCACACCCTTGGCCACATATGTGGACGTTCAGTTGTTGTTATTGTTATTGTTGTTGTTTTTTTTTGTTGTGATTGGTGTTTTTGTTGATGTTTTTCTTGATGCTAGTGTTTTGTTGTTGTCTTTGTTGTTGATGGTGTTTTTGTTGATGCTAGTGTTTTGTTGTTGTCTTTGTTGTTGATGCTAGTGTTTTGTTGTTGTCTTTGTTGTTGATGCCAGTGTTTTGTTGTTGTCTTTGTTGTTGATGGTGTTTTTGTTGATGCTAGTGTTTTGTTGTTGTCTTTCTTGTTGATGGTGGTGTTTTTGTTGTTGTTGTTTTTTTTTTGTTATTTTAAAATACAGTTACTGTCAATAATAAATAGACCCAAAGAAAAACAAAAAAGATCGTCCCTGAAGAGAATAATTTTACAATTAATTCTAATGGAACTAATCTTATTCCAAATTTGAGACGTTAGAATCGTCATCGAACTTATCGAGAAACGTCAAACCGGATCGAACGCCTAATCCGTACCGAGCTCCCCATTCGTCATTAACGACGATCCGAAACGTCTCCCCGGAGGATACATCTCCGAAGAATTACAAGGAACGAAGGTAATTAAGCTAAGTGGCTCCTCCAAAGTACTATCTCTCGTCATCCCCATCCAGCAACGATATGCAACCTTTTCCCTCGTTCCTCCGCCAGCTCTCCGGGCGTTCTGGACACGGTATTTACGTAGCCAATAAAACAGCCAGTCGCATCCCAGGCCAAGTATTTATTCGCCTCTTTTTCCCCCGAAGACTCGTAGGAAACTTCAACAAGTGGGCGAGGTAGGGGAGGGCTTGGAAGCGAATGAAACTCGAAGGAATTCTCCCGGTGTCTTTATAATCGTCCCTTATGTATACTGGGTAATTACCACACAGAGAGTATGCACTGAAAAATGATTAACCAATGGGGTACAGAGCCCTTTGACTCATCCTTGGTTTATAGTCTCTACACTCGGTGGACAGAATTTTTTTTCTGAATCGGTCTCTAAACCTTCGTTTTTTTTTTTATATATATATAATTATTGTTACTGTCAATAATAAATAAACAAAAAAAACAAAATCAACAACGACAACAACAACAACAAGAACAGCAACAATGATGGTGATGGTGATAAAATCAATAACAACAACGATGATGATGGTAACAATACAACAACGATGATGATGGTAACAATACAACAACAACAACAATAATAATGATGATGACGTCGATGATAATAACAACAACAACAGCAACAACAACAATGATGGTGATGATGATGATAATAACAACAACAACAATGATGGTCATGATGATGATAATAACAACAACAACAACAACAATGATGGTCATGATGATGATAATAACAACAACAACGACAACAATGTTGGTGAAGATGATAATAATAACAACAACAACGACAACAATGATGGTGATGATGATGATAACAACAACAACAATAATAATGATGACGACGATGACAACAATAATAATGATGACGACGATGACAACAATAATAATGATGACGACGATGACAACAACAACCATGGTGATGATGATGATAACAACAACAACGATGATGATGATAACAACAACAACGATGATGATGATAACAACAACAACAATGATGGTGATGTTGACGATAATAATAACAACAACAACAACAACGATGATGATGATGATAACAATACAACAACAATAATGATGATAGTGATGATGATGATAATAATAATAATAACAATAACAACAACAACGATGATGATGATAACAACACAACAACAACAACAACAATGATGATGACGATGGTAATAACAACAATAACAACAACAACAATAACAATAATAATAATAATCGTCCCTGAAAAGATTAAACTTTGGAAAGACTTATCGAATATTTAATTATTAACAAATGCACCGGAATTAAAATAATAATTTATCAGCCTAAAATAACGATTTTAAAAAAGCACCAAAACCATGGAAACCATTATAAAAAATATTATATTATCCAACACTTTATTTGTTTAAACTTTGGACCTAAGAGTAGATCTGCAATTTTTTTTTTTTATTATTGACGAAATACTCGATTATTTATCCGCGCCAAAATGTGCATTACGATTTTAAAAATGGCGAAAAACACGTGAAGGGTATTATAAAATGCTTCGTTGTTAAATATTTTGTTTAATAATTATCAATACGAATATACGAGTTCGATTCTCCTGTTCCAAATTAACGAAACACGAGTAACGTTATTTAATCATTATTATGTATCAAACATTTTCGTTCCGTTTACTTATCGGTAAAATATGTACGAGTGAAATAATTCCTCTTTCGATTATTTTCCGCGGATTAACAACAACGGTTTTACGAGCATTTATATAATACTCGGAATATCGCGATAAAATTTGCAAAATCTGAATGGAGAATTTTTTTTAAAAATTGAGTATCGAGGATGTCAATACGAAAAATTTAACGATAAAAAGATACTTTTTTTATTTATTTTTTGTTGTAAACAAATAGTGTTTGAGAATTTGTTTAACGAGTCTAAGAGTGTTTTTTTATTTTTTTTTATCGAGTTGGGGAAGACGAGTATAAATTTCTGAGGCGATCCTTCCTGGATGTATGCCCGTGTAAATGTCGCGAAATCTTGAAACGCGCGAATTCGAGGCGCGCGTAAATCTTTCCGCCGATGGCGCACTGAAACGGCCTGTCAAGAGGCAACGACCGTTCTCCCTAACTTCCCGAGCGTGACGTGAGCACTATTCGTCGTGAAAGGACGCGGCGGATCTCCAGACACAGACATTTCACCCTCGATCCGCGATTTCAACTCGAAAACTACGATACGAGCGACCGTATCTCTCTTTCTATCGTCCCCTCTCGTTCGATCTTTTCGTTACACCGCGTCGAACACCGTCAAACTTCGACAATTCATCGCAAAAATGATCTTAACGAGTCTACGAATTTAAATGTATGTGATTTATTTAAAAATTTCAAATGATTCAGGGAAAAATTATTTTCAGTTGCAGGGGTCAATTACAAACATTTTTGGTCAATAGACATACCCTCGAAATCCTACTCATTATCGAGAAAAAAATTCCCTACCGAAACTATATTGCCTGACCATGAATTTAAGGATTTTCCTTTTTCAAATCATTCTGGAAAAATTATTTCTAGTTGTAAGGGTCAATTCTAATCATTTTTGGTCAATAGACATACCCTCGAAATCCTACTCATTTTCGAGAAAAAAATTCCCTACCGAGACTATATTGCCTGACCTTGGATAGAATGATTCCCCGTTTTCAAATCATTCTGGAAAAATTATTTTTAGTTGCAGGGGTCAATTATGACCATTTTTGGTTAATAGGTATATCCTCGAAATCCTACTCATTTTCGAGAAAAAAATTCCCTACAGAGACTATATTGCCTGACCATAAATAATTCCACGAAATTTCATGCAAATCTTTAAAATGTCATAACTTCTGAACGGATTGGACGATTTTAATTTTTAATAAGGCAAATAACGCGTATTTTAGTGGGGAATATGTAGAAATTTTGAAAAAATTTCAGAAATTGTTGCTTGAACCCGGAAAATGAAAAAAAGTCACCATAAAACTGGTCCAATTTTCAAACGATCATAACTCCTAGAATAGTGAATATATTTCAATGAAATTTTAGGTGGAAGTAGTGCTCATAGATACCTACAAAAAAGTATTAAACGACATTTCCGTAAAACGTCAAACAAATTTACTAAAAATCAAAAACGAACTTCTAATCGCTGACCATAAATGTTTCCCTCAAATTGCATGGAAATCTTTAAAATGTCATAACTTCTGAACGGATTGATTGATTTGAATTTTCAAAAATGCAAACGACGCGTATTATAATCAAGAATATGTAGAAATTCCAAAAATATTCGAAAAGTTGATCTTTGACACCGCAAAATGAGAAAACCCCTATAAAAATGGTCCAATTTTCAAACGACCATAACTTCTACAATAGTGAATGGATTTCAATGAAACTTTTTTCTGAAGTAGAGCTCATGGGCACCTACAAAAAAGTATTAAACAAAATTTCCGTAGCGCGTCAAACAAATTTATTAAAAATGAAAAACGAATTTCAAAGAAAAATCGACAGAGGGTGCTACCTAAATTTTTCGATGAAAATAAAAATTTCAAATCGTTCTAAAAAAATTATTTTTAGTTGTGGGGGTCAATTACAATCATTTTTGGTCAATAGACATACCCTAGAAATTCTATCCAGTTTCGAGAAAAAAAATCCTATAGTGAACCAATTTTTCTACAAAATTGAAACATCTCATATTGTTCTAAAAAAATTATTTGTAGCTAATACGGTCTATTTCAATCATTTTTGGTGAAGAGACGTACCCTCGAAATCCTAACCAGTTTCGAGAAAAAAAATTCAATAATTCGATAAATTTTTCTATAAAATTAAGATATCTCAAATCGTTCTAAAAAAAATATTTTCAGCTGTAGGAGTCAATTACAATCATTTTTGGTCAATACACATACCCTCGAAATCCTACATACTTTCCAGAAAAAAATTCTGTACACAGATTGCCTATCTACAAACGCAATTGTTAATAACTTTTTAACGAAGCCTCAACCTTGGGAAAAATTTTAATGGGAGATTCACCAGGTCAAAATAAGACGAAAATCAAGAATATCAATTTTTCAATTGAGGCTTCGTTAAAAAGTTATTAACAGTTGCACCTCTAGACAGGCAACTTGCGTAGTTAGGCACCCTGCATACAGGCGCAACAGTCAATAACTTTTTAACGAAGCCTCAATCAACAAATTACTATTCTTCATTTTCGTCTTATTTTGACCTGGGGAATCTCCCACTAAAATTTTTCCCAGATCTAACCAACCACTCTCTATATAATTTCGATCACACGTTTCCAAACACCCAACAGAAGACAGTTCCCAACTTTCCCCATGTTTTATTATTTACAGATCGAGATCGACAGCGATAGCGGATCGACATCTCGCGTACTATTCTCGCGACGCAATCGAACGCTCATCGGGGGAATCTTTCCCCGGCAAAGAGTCTAATTCGAGCGGATTACTTTAGCGGAGGTGGATCGTGATTCGCCGCGACGAAAACGAGAAGTCCCGGGTCGATGGGAAGACAGGTGTGCCTAACGCAATTCCCCCGGTGCTCGGCGAGATATTCCGTCGCGGTAAAGGGGCAGAAAATGATGTTCGAAGCCCTCGTAGGAAACGGGGGATCGCGCGATCGAGCGGAAAGCCCGAGTTTGTTCAGGATTCTTGATCGTCAGACGCGTTTCCGCGGGGGCGAACGATCTATCCGTCTCCCTTGCACTCGACACCTGTCGATCGTGGGGGGATTAAAGAGGATGCCGCGGTAGACACGCCTGGATTTAAAGCGTCTTCCCTCCCGCCACTTGGCGCGAACCTCCGCAAACAGACGAGTGCCAGAGAGAGGAGGCAGGGATGGAAAAAGAGAGGACCAGGGGGAAGTTAGCACCAAGGTCGGGGGTTTTCGGTAGGAAACTCCCTCCCTGTTTACACGGCAAACGTTGCAAGCGATTCATCGCGGCCAAATCTGTTACCCGTTCGACGCACCGCAAGCTTGTTCGCGCCTAGCCCGATACTCCCTCGTTTCAAGACGAAAAATAGGACCTGTACGGTGCCTTAGACGAAGTTTATGTCTTTAGAGGGGAAAAGCACTATGAAATTGTCCTCTTTCTCTGTTTTCAATACCTGGGGAGTTTGAGAATGGCCTGAATATTGAAGTGACATTAGCTAAAATGACAGAGTTGCAGAGGATTTAGTATATGTAGACAGTGTAAAATATGGGTAAACGTTATGAATGGTTGTTTATTCAACTTCAGAACTTAACACACCCAAAATGAAAGGAAAATTTGTACTAAATGTGTAGAAATGTAAGAAGGAGTACTCTGATTGAAGCTACACATAGGGCATGGACGCCTCTTAGGTTTACCAGTAACTTTGTGACCAATTCAAATAAATTTGAGAATATACAGTGGTCTGGGCTAGGTCTACTAGTCTGAAATATCCCATTTTAGCAATCAAACTCTCATTTCTCAAACCTATTACAATCAAACTTGATAGATCAAGCAAAATAGAAATTCATCATTTATCCTACAGATTGAAGACTCATCCAGAGAGTACACATTTTCTTCACAATATTGCACGATTCTCCAATTGGTAGCTCGACTCAAGAATAGCTAATGGCTGATTAGTTAATAATGTCACCCCATTTGCAAGAGAATCCTTTCCTCAAACAGGCCTCTTAGCTTCCCCAGTAACTTTGTGTCAAATTCAAATAAATTTGAGAATATACAGTGGTCTGGGCTAGGTCTACTAGTCTGAAATATCCCATTTTAGCAATCAAACTCTCATTTCTCAAACCTATTGCAATCAAAACTGAGAGATCAAGCAAAATAGAAATTCATCATTTGTCCTACAGATTGAAGACTCATCCAGAAGGTACACATTTTCTTCACAATATTGCACGATTCTCCAATTGGGTAGCTCGACTCAAGAATAGCTGAGGGCTGATTAGTTAATAATGTCACCCCATTTGCAAGAGAATCCTTTCCTCAAACAGGCCTCTTAGCTTCCCTAGTAACTTATTGTCCAATTCAAATAAATTTGAGAATATACAGTGGGCTGGGCTAGGTCTACTAGTCTGAAATATCCCATTTTAGCAATCAAACTCTCATTTCTCAAACCTGTTACAATCAAAACTGAGAGATCAAGGAAAATAGAAATTCATCATTTGTCCTACAGATTGAAGACTCATCCAGAGAGTACACATTTTCTTCACAAAATTGCACGATTCTCCAATTGGGTAGCTCGACTCAAGAATAGCTGAGGGCTGATTAGTTAATAATGTCACCCCATCTGCAAGAGAATCCTTTCCTCAAACAGGCCTCTTAGCTTCCCCAGTAACTTTGTGCCCAATTCAAATAAATTTGAGAATATACAGTGGTCTGGGCTAGGTCTACTAGTCTGAAATATCCCATTTTAGCAATCAAACTCTCATTTCTCAAACCTATTACAATCAAACTTGAGAGATCAAGCAAAATAGAAATTCATCATTTGTCCTACAGATTGAAGACTCATACAGAGAGTACACATTTTCTTCACAAAATTGGACGATTCTCCAATTGGTAGCTCGACTCAAGAATAGCTAATGGCTGATTAGTTAATAATGTCACCCCATTTGCAAGAGAATCCTTCCCTCAAACAGACCTCTTAGCTTCCCCAGTAACTTTGTGTCCAATTCAAATAAATTTGAGAATATACAGTGGTCTGGGCTAGGTCTACTAGTCTGAAATATCCCATTTTAGCAATCAAACTCTCATTTCTCCAACCTGTTACAATCAAAACTGAGAGATCAAGGAAAATAGAAATTCATCATTTGTCCTACAGATTGAAGACTCATCCAGAGAGTACACATTTTCTTCACAAAATTGCACGATTCTCCAATTGGTAGCTCGACTCAAGAATAGCTAATGGCTGATTAGTTAATAACGTCACCCCATTTGCAAGAGAATCCTTTCCTCAAACAGGCCTCTTAGCTTCCCCAGTAACTTTGTGTCCAATTCAAATAAATTTGAGAATATACAGTGGTCTGGGCTAGGTCTACTAGTCAGAAATGTCCCATTTCAGCAATCAAACTCTCATTTCTCAAACCTGTTACAATCAAAACTGAGAGATCAAGGAAAATAGAAATTCATCATTTGTCCTACAGATTGAAGACTCATCCAGAGAGTACACATTTTCTTCACAAAATTGCACGATTCTCCAATTGGTAGCTCGACTCAAGAATAGCTAATGGCTGATTAGTTAATAATGTCACCCCATTTGCAAGAGAATCCTTTCCTCAAACAGGCCTCTTAGCTTCCCCAGTAACTTTGTGTCCAATTCAAATAAATTTGAGAATATACAGTGGTCTGGGCTAGGTCTACTAGTCAGAAATATCCCATTTCAGCAATCAAACTCTCATTTCACAAACCTGTTACAATCAAATCTGAGAGATCAAGGAAAATAGAAATAACTATTCATCATTTGTCCTACAGATTCCAGACTCATCCAATTGGTAGCTCGACTCAAGAATAGCTGAGGGCTGATTGGTTAACAACGTAACCCCGTTTATGAGAGAATCTTTTCCACAAACAGGCCTCTTAGCTTTTCCCTGGTAATCTTCTTATGTGGATGGTCGTCCAAGCGTGTCGCGCGACAATTTTCACACGCTAGAATCGGTATCGACTCGTCGAGTAGACCCTGCTGTGCACGACGAGGCTGTGCTGTAACTTTCCGGGCGCTATCCCCGACAATATATCATAAGTCGAAGGTTCTCGTTAATATCGGTTTCCGTGCCCCCCGGTCGCATAAATTAGCCCCGCGACTGCGGATCCTCCGGATGTGCATTCGTTCGCCGGCTCTCTAAGTACGGGAGAGCTTTTACGACGTAATTGTCCCGACTCCGACCGGCCAACGAGGTTGCTGGATTGTTCTGTTCATTCTGCAACCTAAATAAACTCGTATCGATTCGACCCGGGGTGCTGGGAACTCGTTTTTGGCGCGAAAGTGGATATCAAATTGGAGGAACAGGGGAGATGGAAGAAGTCTAGCTGCTATGTGGGATCCGCGAGGTTGCATGTTTTGATGATGGGGGGATCGATACGTTGTAACCTGGACTTGGCAAGGTTTGAACAATGGAAAGTTTTGATACTAACATTGGGGGCTCAAACAGATTAGAATCTATTGATAATTCAAAATCTATCTATTTGATAATTAACGCAGTGGCTGACAAAGTCACTCAGATATGGGTGACATGAATTTTCACTGAGAAGATAACAAAATTCTTGAGATTAGATGGTTAAGAGGAGAAATCCGGATAGAGCTCTTGAATTTTAATGGAGCTGTAAAAATAAGTTCTATTCTAGACAAATTGTGAAGATGTTAGTTTCCAATTGTGTGGGAACAAAGTATTATCGTTTTCGTAGATAATTTGAGGAGTTTGGTCTGTGTTAGATAACAAATTTGACGAATTTGATACATTTTGTTTGATGAAATTTTGAGTGTAGCTTTTTTAACATTTATTTCATTAGTTGCTCTTGTGATCTTGTTAAAATTATTTTTCCACCGACATTTCAAGTTATTTTAGATTGAAATTATCAGTGAACACGTCGATTATGTTACAAAGTAATGATAAATGAATTTTGTGCATTTTGTTTGATGAAATTTTGAGTTTGGGCTACTGTAGGACTTCACAATTTCCAGCGACATCTCAACATGAACACGTCAATTGTGTTATGAAGTAATGATAAATCAATTTGGTAGACTTTATTTTATAAAATCTTGATTTTAGACTATTCTAAACTACCCAATCTAAGATTCCGTTTATTACTTATTCGTCTACTTATTCAGTACTTTGTTAAACTTAATTTTCCTCGACATTTCACCTTACATTAAATTAAAATTGTTAATGGACGTGTCAATTATGTTACTCAATAATGATGAACGATTTCGATACATTTTGTTTTATACAATCATGATTTTAGGCTATCTCAAACTACATACTTTAACATTCGTTTCACTACTGATCTCTATAACCTTTTTAAAATTAAGTTCCCCTAACATCTCACCTCTATAATAAATTCCTCCATTTCCACACTATCAAATATCACATACACGATGTTCAAAAAGACTCAAAAAGCAGCCCTAACAAAAGAAAATTCCCTAATAACTTCAAAGAAACCACTCCCGATTCTCACATATTATATCATTCTTTTTTATCGAATACGCGAGTTAATAATAATTTTACTTGATCGTAAACTGATATTCTCATCATTTTTCATTTGGCAATTGAAAATAATCAAAAGTTTCGCATTATTACGAAAATCCCCCAAGAATTTCGTATTATTACGAAAAATCCCCCCAAAATTCGTATTATTACGAAAAATTCAGCAAAAATTACGTATCCTTACGAAAATTCCCCAAAAATTTCGTATTATTACGATCGCAAACTGATATTCTGATTAATTTTCATCGGTCAATTGAAAATAATCAAAAATTTCCTATTATTACGAAAATTCCCCCCAAAATTTCGTATCATTACGAAAATTCTCCACAAACTTCGTATTATTACGAGAATTCACCAAAAACTTCGTACTATTACGAGAATTCACCAAAAACTTCGTACTATTACGAAAATTCCACAAAAATTTCGTATTATTACGTAAAATCCCTCCAAAAATTCGCATTATTACGAACATTCCCCAAAAAAATCGCATTATCACGAATATTCCCCCCAAAATTTCGTATGACAACGAAAATTCAACTCAAAACTTTCGTATTATTACGATCGTAAACTGATATTCTGATTAATTTTCATCGGTCAATTGAAAATAATCAAAAATGTCGTATTATTACGTGAATTTCCTCCAAAAATTCGCATTATTACGAAAATTCCCCAAAAAAATCGCATCATTACGAAAATTCTCCACAAAATTTCGTATTATAACGAAAATTCACTGCAAAACTTTCGTATTTTTATGAAAATTCCTCTAAAATTTCGTATCATTACGAAAAATCCCCCCAAATTACATATCATTACGAAAATTCCCGAAAAATTTCGTACTATCACGAAAATTCCCCCCAAAAAATTTCGCATTGTCACGAATAATCCCCAAAACTTCGTATTATTACGAAACTTCCACAAAAATTTCTTATTATTACGTAAATTCCCCCCAAAAATTCGCATTATTACGAAAGTTCCCCAAAAAAATCACATTATCACGAAAATTCCCCCAAAAATTTCGTATTATAACGAAAATTCACCTCAAAACTTTCGTATTATCACGAAAATTACCCCCAAAACTTTCGTATTATTGCGAAAATTCCCCAAAAATTTCATATCATTACGAAAATTCCCCAAAAATTTCGAATTATTACGAAAATTCCCTAAAAAATTCGCATTATTGCGAAAATCCCCCAAAACTTCCTCTTATTACGAAAATTCTCCACAAAATTTCGTATTATAACGAAAATTCACTGCAAAACTTTCGTATTTTTATGAAAATTCCTCTAAAATTTCGTATCATTACGAAAAATCCGCCCAAATTACATATCATTACGAAAATTCCCGAAAAATTTCGTACTATCACGAAAATTCCCCCCAAAAAATTTCGCATTGTCACGAAAAATCCCCAAAACTTCGTATTATTACGAAACTTCCACAAAAATTTCTTATTATTACGTAAATTCCCCCCAAAAATTCGCATTATTACGAAAGTTCCCCAAAAAAATCACATTATCACGAAAATTCCCCCAAAAATTTCGTATTATAACGAAAATTCACCTCAAAACTTTCGTATTATCACGAAAATTACCCCCAAAACTTTCGTATTATTGCGAAAATTCCCCAAAAATTTCATATCATTACGAAAATTCCCCAAAAATTTCGAATTATTACGAAAATTCCCTAAAAAATTCGCATTATTGCGAAAATCCCCCAAAACTTCCTCTTATTACGCAATTTCCCCAAAAATTTCGTATTATCACGTAAATTTCCTCTAAAAATTTCCTATCATTACGAAAATTCCTTCAAAAATTTTGTATTATCACGAAAATTCCCCCAAACACTTTGCATTATCACGAAAATTCACCAAAAATTTTGATATTATTACGAAAATTCCCCAAAAATTTCGTATTATTACGACAATTCACTCCAAAAATTCGCATTATTACAAAAATTCGCCAAAAAAATCGCATTATCACGAAAATTCCCCACAGAATTTCGTATTATAACGAACATTCCCCCGAGAGCTTTCGTATTATTACGAAAATTCCCGTAAAAATTTCGTATCATTATGAAACTTCTCCAAAGATTTGGTATTACCACGAAAATTCCCCCCAAAATTTCGTGTTATTACAAAAATTCCCTAAAAAATTCGCATTATTACGAAAATTCCCCACAAATTTCCTCTTATCACGAAACTTCCCCAAAACTTTCGTATTATCACGTAAATTCCCCCCAAAATTTCGTATCATTACGAAAATTTCCCCCAAATTTCCTCTTATTACGAAACTTCCCCAAAAATTTCGTATTATCACGAAAATTTCCCCAAAAACTTCACTTTATCACGGGAAATCCCCCCAAAAACTTCGCATTATCACAAAAATTCCCCAAAAACTTCGCTTTATCGCTAAAAAATCCCCAAAAAACATCGCATTATCACAAAAATTCCCCAAAAATTTCCTATCGTCACATTAACTCCGGCGTTAGAACCCATCATCATCAGCTCAGAGGACTCACCATGGTGTCTTTGATGTGCTCGACCGGTTGCAGTAGCACAGTCGAACCGCCCAGGGGCCGATGATGCTGATGCTGATGCTGATGCTGCTGATGATGATGCTGCTGGTGATGGTGATGATGGTGGTGCGGGTTGCAGTTGGCGATGTTCGTGCAGGTGCAGCCGCAGGCCAGGTTGCACGCTTGCTGGCCGCCGAAGAGATGTCCTACCAGGCCGGGGGTGATCGCTGCTGCCGCCGTGTTGTTTATGCTGTTCAGCAGGGGCGGAGGCAGGGACACCGCACCACCCGGGATGAACGGGTACGAATGAAAATACGTGGTGATGGAGGAACGTGCCTCTTCGGCGCCGATCGTATCCGCGAGCCAAGACTTGCCCGGTTGCACGAGGTAGCCGCGGCCCCCCGCGATCGAGTTAACGCTCCAGATGAACCTGGCGCGCTCCTGTGCGTTCCAGGCGCGCTCCAAACACTGGTAGCGCGATTCCGTCTTGCTCGTCCCGCCGAACTCGCACGATGGCCACCACAGTTTGCCTGATTTCTGATCCCTGATCCCTGATCCCTGATCTCCGATTTCCCTGGATCGCTGGATCGGGAGGATCGGAACGCTCGGCCCCCACGAGACCCCACGAGCCCCCCAAAATACACCGAGCTCCTCCGACGATCGTCCGGACGCGAGGCGCGAAACACGGGAGGATCTCTCTAAACCTTACTTAGCTAATCGAGTTGGGGATACGCCTACGCCTAAGGAGTGCAAGCCTAAAAAAAACCGAGTACAAAGTGTTGATTGTCGAAGTGAAGTGAGCGAGTCGCAGTTGCTCGACCGGTGCAAAGGTGAAAACAGTGTATATATAGGGTACACGTACGAATGTCGAGAGCGTTGAGGAGAAGAAGACGCCTCGTCGAGGCTTGGGCGAGTTAATTGAAACGACGTAGGTTACCGCGATATTACTAGAAGTCCCCCTTTTCTCGAGAGCTTGAAAAATGATTGTCACACGAAGATTGACAGAGAGAGCGGGGCTCGAACCGAGTCCCCCGGAACCGCCTAATCGTCGATATGTGCGAGGGGTGTATACATATAAACGTATGTATATAAGTGTAAATATATAGAATATATAAATATATACATATATAGAATCTATGTAGACAGAGAGCTTGGCGGAGAAAAAAATCTTTCTTTCCTTTCGAAGGGGAGAGGGGGACGGGGAGGGGAAACGGGTGGGGGGGAGGAGAACCGTTCACGAATTTCCCTCTTTTTTTTTTTTTTTTCACGATTATGCCCGACTCGCTACTGTGCTTGATTGTCTTGACGCGATTCTCTTTAATTCGAATCAGTCGCTCATGATTCACTCGCGACCATCTTCTTCCTTACGCTAAGTTTAATAACCTAATTACTTACTGAGTTTTTCCTTAAGTTTCTAATTTAATTCTTTTTTTTTTTTTTATAGATCGATTCCCCCCGAGTCTCGACGGATCGTCCGGACGCGGACGCGGACACGGCCTGCCGCGTTCTCGCGAAACAAAAATATAAATCTTTCTTTTTACCTCCCCCCTCCCTAACCCCTCCCCCAAACAGCGACTACACGGGGGCCTCGCGTTCTTCGCTCAACGAGATCCGCTTCGAGATCCTTGCTCCAGTTTTCCCAGCTTTCCTCTCCAGCTCTCTTCCTCGATTATTCGGGGGGGGGGTCCGTCGACGACCTTGAACCCTCTCTTGTTCCCTCTCACTTGCTCGCGCCGGACAGAGGCTCGCGTTCGACGCACACAGACACACACACACGGTCGGAGAGAGGAGGTTGGACGACTCAGGGCCGCGGCGATCGAGGAGCCAGTGCGTGCATGTGGTTCTTTTTCGTCGCCCGAATCGAGAATCAGCGGGCTCCTTTCGGTGTCCCCACACGTGGCGGGGCTTCTCTCCGGGAGCTATCCTCTCTTCCTCTCCGGGGAGGGGGGGCGCGCGTGGCCGCGGGACACGGTGCAGGTAAACAGAGCGGCGGAGTTGGACTAAGAGAGCACGATCGGCGGAGAGAGCGACCGGGGCCACGAGAGAGGGAGAAACGAAATACAGAGGCCGAAAGAGGGGAAGATCGCCTTGTCTGTGTACGTGTGTGTCTCGTGTCGTGTGTGGTGAGTGTGCTGGGGGAGAGAAGTGAGAAGTGAGAAGTGAGAAGTGAGAGGAGAGAAGAGAGTGGTCGCGCGACTTGCTTTTGCGGAGTACCGACGACGACGAACGGGACGGACGTGGAACGAGACAGCGTAGGAGGAGCGTGTGTCTGTGTGAGGGAAGGGGGACGGTGTGTGTATGTGTGTGTGTGTGTACGTGAGAGAGTAACTCGGAGGTGGGAACGATTAAAGAGCGTCCTACTCGATCGCCTAGCTTGACACAACTGAGGAGCGTCTCTCTCGCGGCGGCCGCGTAGGCCTCCGCCGCCGCCGTCACCGCAGCCCGGCTCCCTCGCGGCGTATACGGCGGCTTTCAAACGCTGCCCCGGCGGCGCGGCGGCCGCCAATCGCGAGCCACCGCTAGCCGAGCGGCCGCGGCCGCGCGCGGGGCGAGCCGAGTCTGCGCGATTGCACCGCCGACGCTCGGGACGCTACGCCGTCTCACTCTGGCTCGCACGCTGCCTACCTACGCATCGACGGTGCGCCGTCTTCCGCGTAACGCGACCCCTTGGTCTTCGCTAACACTGTTCCGCCGAGTCTGGAGGCCTGTGCCTTCGATGTAGCAAACAATTGCTACGATACAAAATATCGGCAATGTTTGGCACGCTTGTTATCATTGTTGACTTCTATTGGAATTGTAGGGTCAGGTATGATTGAATTAAACAACGATATTTCACTTGTCAGAGAAATGGAAATGAGTACACGCCTGAAAAAGGCTATATGTTTCTTTTTGACGCGTTTAGGGTATTTGGTAAAAAAAGGGCCCTCAGGACTCTGATTTTCTGCTAGGGTTTAAAATTCTATTGGCTTTTGCTGTGACTAGTAGTGAAATAGAGTTTTGGAACGTCCAGGTCAATTTTATTCGAACGCCCAGAGGCTATGAAATGTATAAAAATGAGGATCACCCTGTATTTTGTTTAACAATAAGCCTATCAACACTCCAAGTATACCTATTTCTACAAAAGACTGGTCAAATGACCATCCTGTATATAAATTTAAATTTATTTTCAATTAAATAAACAATTTATAATACAGTTTTATCGTACAACTGTCCACAAATTCTAATAGATAATAGTTGGTCGAAGAGTGTATTAATAGTATCTTACTCTTTGGTATTGTCTATATTCGTGCAACGATCATTGTATAATAAGGCAATGTATTAATTTTCTGGTCGATTGTAACCTTATTAACACTAAATTTACAGCCATTGATATTTATTGATACCTTTCATGTTGACGATTACGTTAGAATACGATTTTTCTTTTGATTGGAATATGTATTCATGCCAGTGCATCAATCAAATTCAACATAAGCTGTTACAAAATAATATTTTACAAATTGATGGCTTCCGTAAATCTAGTGTTAAGTCAAAATTCCACAATGTCATTTTAAAAACACTCAAGATTATCCGAGATTTTTATCGAATGAAACAAGTTTTCGAAATTTTTATTTTGACACTTTGTTCTTCTCAAAATACTCGTCAACTTTCGTTTCAAACATATTTTTGCTAGAATAATGTAAGTGCTTCAAAAATGTAAAGTAAAACGTCGAAATAAATATTAAGAAATTACATAGAAAACAGCATAAATTATAATAGTCGCTATGTTCATTGGATAGGGGATGAAATGGCCTTTAAAATGAGCGTTCGTACGACCCGATAGCTTAATTAGTTCCGGAGATATGACGATTTTAGTTTCAAATCGATGCGGTGGCTAGTTTCGAAGATATAAGTTTGTTTACGTTTCATTGTTTACGTCCGCGCGAGGTCAATGACCTCACGTGACCGTAGCGAGTAGTGAACGTGACGTCACTCGGTCACGACTCACGCGCGTGATAGACAAAGAGGTCCGACGCGTCAGACAAAGACAGAGATAGTCGAATTAAAAAAATTACCTTTTACATAAATTACGATATCTCGAAAACGGTAAGTCCGATCGACAAAAACCTAAAACCAATTTCAAAGAGGAAGCTTCACCCCTTCTAACAGCGGTTGAATTTTCAATAAAGCACCAGTAGTTTCGGAATTACACGCGTGTAAAGTTTTGGAATTTTTAATACGCGTTGATAGCGTGTCGTAACACGTAAAGCGCCATAAGAGAATTTTTCTAAAATTACGCTTTCACTTAAATTACGATATCTCGGAAACGGAAAGTCGGATTGAGAACAACCAAAAAGCAATTTTAAAGAGGAAGCTTCACCGCTTCTAACGGCGGTTGAATTTTCAATAAAGCACTAATAACCTAAAAACTACACGAATCTAAAGTTTTAGTATTTTCAATACGTGTTACTGAACAGTTTACTAAAGTTTTGTTCCCAAATAAATGGATTTAAACTAAAATTCGTCGTGATATTTATTTTTGTAACCTCATAGGAATTCATGGGAATTCCCCCTAAGGATTATTTTAATTTCTTAATGAAAAGTTAACTCATGGTTGATATGGGGAAAGTAGCACTAATCAAATTGCGACGTTTTTATAAATTCCACAAAGTTTCGTCAGATCAGGGCGTAGTTTGAAAGAAGATTCTTAATCTTTCTCGACTTACGGCACAGTTTAGTCAGAAAAAAGCTCCCCACGGTTCTCGATCCCCACGAATTATAATAACACTTAAAAATTTCCCAAAGTAGCCTTATCGAAGTCTATCAAAAACCCAATCAAATTAAATATTCGTATCACATATCAATCACTAACAACTTATTACTACACAGAAGCCTTAAAAACACTGAAATAAAATAAACTTTATTTAAAAAATTGACTAAAAAATTTTCCATATGCAATAAATTAACTTTCCATTTTTTTCCAAATTTGACTCATTCAGGGTCAATCATATGAGTCTCAAAGTAGCATAATCATTGAAAACACTGAAATAAAATAAATTTTATTTAAAAAATTGACTAAAAAATTTTCCATATGCAATAAATTAACTTTCCATTTTTCCCGAAATTTGACTCTTTCAGGGTCAATTATATCAGTCTTAAAGTAGCATAATCAATAACAGAGTATCGAAACTAACCTACAAAGCTAAATTTATTTTTAAAATCCTACTTTTCCAGAACACAACGAAACTTTTGGAGATTTTCTTCGATTCTAGTTTCCATCATTTTATTACATTCCAACGTTACTCTAGCAATCCATCACGACTGTTTGGGGCTCTCTTCGACCAGGCTCTCGCTCCATCCCACGATATCCTCAACACTTTTACCGTGTTTCCCCGACTTTCTCCATTGGCCTCTTTGCCCTCCAAGTTCCTGTTTCCCTCATTTTCGCTCTATCAACCCCCTTGTTCCCAAGTTTTCGTCTCCCCTCCCCTCCCCTCCGCCCCTTCCCGAAACACTTAAACTCGTTCGCCGCCCCTTTGCTCCACTTACGCAGGAAAGTTAACAGAATTCTAACAACCGGTTCCCTATCGCGCGGAGGCTGCTTGAATTTTAACTCGATCGGCCCTCCTGGAGGCTTGGCTAACGAAGTTACGGATTCAACGCTTCCGTGGAAGTGATTCTGGAATTTCGCGGGGACGTTGTAAATTTGAAATTTCTACCGGTTGCTCGGGGGGAGGGGAGGGGGGCAGGACACACGAGTCTTGGGGGGATTAAAATTGTTTTCGTTAACTATTAATCCTTCTGTCGCCAAACGATGCGATCGAAATCGAAGTATTTATTTTACAATTTTGCTATTTTATATTGCAATTTTATAGTAACAAAATTTTTTTTTTTTAGGCATGTGAGACCTTTGGTTTAATATTTTGTTGACCAGAGTGAGCTTCAACAGTGAGCTGGAATTGCTATTATGCGATTAATTTATTAAAATTCCTTATTTATCAGAAGTACAATATTAATTTTATAATTTCAATTTGATGCTATCAAAAAAATTTTTTCTTGTCGGTTTGATTTGGTTTAATGTTTTGTTAAGCTGACTAAGAGTTTCAACATCGAGCTGAAATTGATAGTATTAATTTAATTTAGAAATGATCCTTATTTATCAGTGGTAGAATGCAATTTTTCTTGGAAGTTCGTTTTTCATTTTTAGTAAATTTGTTTGGCGTTCTATGGAAATGTCGTTTAGGTCTTTTTTGTAGGTATCCATGAGATCTACTTCGGAAATAAATTTCAATTAAATACACTCACTACTTTAGAATTTATGGTCGTTTGAAAATTGGACCATTTTTATATGCAGTTTTCCTTACTTCTCGAATTTTTTTCTCGAAAATGGGCAAGAATTCGGGGATATGTCTATTCACCAAAAATTATTGTAATTAACCCCCGCAAGCGACGATAATTTTTTTAGAACGATTTGAAATTTTTTAATTTTGCCCAAAAATTTCACATCTTCTCGAATTTTTTTCTAGAAATTGGATAGGATTTCAGAGGTATGTCTATTGACCAAAAGTTATTGTAATTGACCACTGTAACTAAAAATAATTTTTCCAGAACGATTTGAAATTTTTCAATTTTGTCCAAAAATTTCACATCTTCTCGAATTTTTTTCTAGGAAATGGACAGGATTTCGGGGGTATGTTTATTGACCAAAAATTATTGTAATTGACCCTTGTAACTAAAAATAATTTTTCCAGAATGATTTGAAATTGTTTAATTTTGTCCAAAAATTTCATACGTTCTCGATTTTTTTTCTCGAAAGTGGATAGGATTTCGTGGGTATGTGTAATAACTAAAAATAATTGTAATTGACCCCTGCAACCGATGATAATTTTTTTAGAACGATTTGAAAAATTTTTTTTCGCCGAAAAATTTCAGCACTTGCACGATTTTTTTTCTCGAAAGTGGATAGGATTTCGAGGGTATGTCTAATGACCAAAAATAATCGTAATTAACCCCTGCTGCCGATGATAATTTTTTTAGATCGATTTGAAATTATTGCATTTAATTGTTAATAACTTTTTAACGAAGCCTCCATCAACAAATTAGTATTCTTGATTTTCGTCTTGTTTTGTCCTCTAGAATCGCTTATGTATATTTTTCCCAAGGTTAGTCGAACACCCTGTATATAAAAAAAGGCCAAGCAAGAAATCTCATAGTATCTTTATAAAAAAATACCAAAAAAACAAAAAAAAAACCTCAAAATAACGAATTAATTAAACCAATTTTATATTTGAATTTGACACTAATTTTGTTCTTCACTATGTGACCTACTTTAATATTTTCTTAAGTAGACTAAGAGTTTCAACATTTAGCTTAAATTGCTATTATCAAATTATTTTATAAACCTTCCATATTTATCAATCTTACAATAAAAATTGTCAATATCAATTTGGAACTATCCAAACTAATTTTCCTCCGCCATGGAACCCCATTTAATATTTTTTTTTTAAGTAGACTAAGAGTTTCAACATCTAGCTAAAATTGCTATTATCAAATTATTTTATAAACCTTCCATATTTATCAATCTTATAATAAAAATTCTCAATATCAATTTGGAACTATCCAAACTAATTTTCCCCCACCATAGAACCCCATTTAATATTTCATTTAGCCTAGTATCAACCTGGTACAAAACTCATTGGATGACCACTAGAGGCACAATAACAAAACAACGCTTAACAATCAAAATAATCGTTGTATCTCGCGATGAACCGAGTTTTTAGCTAAAGATTGACAAAAGTGACCGAAATAACCCAAGAAAAAGTGTTTGCCCGAAGCTGAAATTACAGCTTGACGGGGGGCTGGAAAGGGGCGACGACGCGTGCACGAGGGTGAAACAGGAGAGGCGAAGAGTCGAGGACTCGAGCGTAATCACCTCGTGGTCCTCGACGCAGGAGCAAAAACGACAGGAAACTCGCCGCGAGGACCTTCGATGGGTTCTTCGGGGGCTGATTGTTCAGAAACTGACGTCGATCAGGATCGATTGCATAATGAACCGAGTCACTCTCGACGAATTCACGCACGCCTCGACAACCTCGACAGCTACCTCAACAGTAACCTGATTACTCAGAGGGTCCACCGAGCGACCAACACGAAGAAGCCATTTTTAAAAATTTTTCTCCCATTTTTTAAAATAATTCCCTTTTGATTTTTTTAAATAATTTTTCTCTCATTTTTAAAAATAATTATCATTTGAATTTTATAAAAGTAATTCCCATTTGAATTTTTTAAAAATATTTTTTCTTACATTTTTAACAATAATTCCCATTTGAATTTTTTATAAATAATTTTTCTTCCATTTTTAGAAATAATTCCCATTTGAATTTTTTAAAAATAATTTTTCTTCCATTTTTCAAAATAATTCCCATTATTTTTGAAGAATTCAAATGGGAATTATTTTAAAAATTGAAGAAAAATTATTTTTAAAAAATTCAAATGCGAATTATTTTTAAAAATGGAAGAAGAATTATTTTTAAAAAATTCGAATGGGAATTATTTCTAAAAATGGAAGAAAAATTATTTATAAAAAATTCAAATGGGAATTATTGTTAAAAATGGAAGAAAAATTATTTATAAAAAATTCAAATGGGAATTATTGTTAAAAATGGAAGAAAAATTATTTTTTAAAAATTCAAATGGGAATTATTTTGAAAAATGGAATGAAAATTATTTTCTAAAAATTCAAATGGGAATTATTGTTAAAAAGGGATGAAAAATTATTTTTAAAAAATTCAAATGGGAATAATTGTTAAAAATAATTTTTCTTCGAATAGCTCATTAAAAATAATTTTCTTCACGAGACAAATATTTTTACGATTTCGAAGGAGATTCGAAACTTTGCAAAATAAAGAGCACTTGAATTTCTTGTGAATTTTATTTGAATTTAAACGATCTTCAACACGTCTTGGACGATCTTGAAACATTTAACGAGTCTCGAACGCTTCGAAGTTTGAAGTTTTTCTTTTTTTTGTTTTATAAGTCATCACATCGAAGTAATAATTTCGAAAAATAAAAACTATGTTAAATGCATGATGATGTAGCTTATATAAATTTAAATGTTATTCATGTCATGTATCAAACATTAAATCTTGTTATTTTTTTATTGTTATTTATTAAATTATAACATCAATAAATTTTCAGTAAATATTTCGATCAATATACTGGTGGAAATATTAAATAATAAGAATGTGACTAAAGTATCCATGAAAATCTGTAAAATATTTTTTAATAACTTTTTTTTTCACTTTTTAATAATTTAATATTTTTTAAATAATTTTTGAAACTAGATTGCAAATCGATTTGGTTTGAATCGAAAGTGAAGACGAAACCAAAGTGTTTTTCGAGTTGCAAACACAAGGGTACGGTTAAATATGGATAATTGAACCCCATAAGGGAAGTTAACGAAGAAAAGAAGGGCGGAAGAGTGGGAGTGAAAGTCTCTCGATGGAACTTGACGTTTGGCGCGTTAATTCACGTCTGGCGAAGTGGGTTCGTTAATTACTGTAAAATCATGAAGTGGGAAATGAAATAATTACTAGCGTCGCGGGCTCTTCGGGATTACACCAGCTTCTAATTACAACGAAATAGCAGACACGAGGATACCACCACCCCTCACCTTGGGTGTTATTTTTTACTGTCACGCGCTTTCTACGGCGTTAGCGCCGAAAGGGTCTGAATTTTTGAAGAGGACTCTCCTTGCACACCCGGGGTTCCATTTACCTTCCAGATGAAACTCGAAGCTTTGTATAATTCCATTATGAAATTTCGCGTTAGTTCGTTTTAATATTCGGTCGACGATATTTCTGAAAGAACGTCTTAGAGACGAAGATTTGTTTTATAAATTATGTCTTGTACTGTAAATCGTGGAAAAAAAATTTTTTTTGGTTGGTATTTTCTTGGGGTGGTAGTCTTGGAAGTATGTGGTCAATATTTTTGGGGGGGTTTTGATGTAAATATACAGGGGGGGGGGGCTCGAAATCGTGGAGGTCGTAACACTTTTGGGGGAATATTTTTTCAGGGGCATTAATTTTGATTATTGGTCGATGTAAAAATTTGTAAATGTTACTGATAGAGTGACAAATGGATATAAAAAATTTCGAAGCAAAAAATTTCGTAATTTGTTTATAAAAAAATACCAAAGAAAATGGAATAAAATTTATATAAAAATCTTAGGAGGTTCTATATTATCACTAATTTTTACTATTTTTCGTTGTAAAAATTTGTAAACACTACTGAAACAATGACAAATATATACAAAAAAAGGCCAAGCAAGAAGTCGTATAGTTTCTTCATAAAAAAATAAATTCTACATACTAATTTTGACTATCTCTCATTGTAAGCAGTTGCACAGTGTCTTTATAAAAAAATTAATTTTTCATACTAATTTTGACTATTTCTCGTCGTAAAAATTTGTAAGTATCATTGAAAGAGTAAGAAATACATATAAAAAATTCCAGTGCAAGAAGTTGCATAGTTTCTTCATAAAAAAATAAATTCTACATACTAATTTTGACTATCTCTCGTTGTAAGAAGTTGCACAGTGTCTTTATAAAAAAATAAATTTTTCGTACTAATTATGTCTATTTCTCGTTGTAAAAATTTGTGGGTATTATTGAAAGTGTAAGAAATACATATAAAAAATTCCAGTGCGAGACGTTGCATACTTTCTTTATAAAAAATTGCCAAAGAAAACAAAATAAAACTTATATAAAAATCTTACGAGGTTCTATATTATTACTAATTTTGATTATTTAACGTTGTAAAAATTTGTAAGCAACACTGAAAGAGTGACAAATATACATAAAAAAAAGGCCAAGCAAGAAGTCGCATAGTATCTTCATAAAAAAATAAATTCTACATACTAATTTTGACCATCTCTCGTTGTAAGAGGTTGCACAGTGTCCTTATAAAAAAATACATTTTTCATACTAATTTTGACTATTTCTAGTTGTAAAAATTTGTAAAAATTACTGAAAGAGTGACAAATACATATAAAAAATTCCAGTGCGAGAAGTCGTATAGTTTCTCCATAAAAAAAATACCAAAGAAAACAGAATAAAATTTATGTAAAAAGCATACCAGGTTCTATATTATCACTAATTTCGATTATTTCTCGTTGAAAAAATTCACAAATATCACTGAAAGGATGAAAAATATACACAAAAAATCCCAGTACAATAACTCGTATAGTTTCTTCGCAAAAAAATACCAAAGTAAACAAAATAAAATTTTCATAAAAATCGTATGAGGCTCTATATTATCAAAAATTTCGATTATTTCTCGTTATAAAAATTCACAAATATCACTGAAAGGATGAAAAATATACACAAAAAATCCCAGTACAATAACTCGTATAGTTTCTTCGCAAAAAAATACCAAAGTAAACAAAATAAAATTTTCATAAAAATCGTATGAGGCTCTATATTATCAATAATTTTGACTATTTCTCGTTACAAAAATTCAGAAATATCATTGAGAGCCTGAAAAATATATACAAAAACCCCCAATTCAATATCTCTCATAGTTTCGTCATAAAAAAATACCAAAGAAAGCAAAAAAAAAAACCTCAAAATATCGAATTAAATACAAAATTCCTTCAACAACAGTATTATTTATCCAATTTAATTTCTTCGTTATCCCAAAAAGTGCTTAATAAGACGCTAATAAAGCTCACGGGTCCCTTAATTCGCGCGTGTTTCACGAGCAAACGCGAACGAAATCGCGGAGGCGTCGACGCGATCATTAATCCCGGCGTGGCGACGACTTAATACGTCGGGGCAAAACATTTCGGTGAGAGGGGGCTGTGGCTCCCCGCCCCCCCCCCAGGCTCACACCCCCTCGATCCTGAGAATCGACTCTAAGTCCCGGTGAAATTACTGCTGGGTAAGCAGTATGCAGATCGCGAAATCGCGACATACGTTAAGGATTAACTTCCGAGGCTGCAGGCGCCGGGGCGAACCAGCCGCGGCTAAAGGGGGATCTACGAAATCGCGAGATCGAAACGTCCCTGGGAATCCTACTTAACTTACTTCGCCCCTGTGTATCCGTTCCTCTATAGTTTGTGTAACGGCTAATTCGTCGCGACGCAACCGGGGGATTTTCGGTTAACGGGCTCTTTGGCAGCCACGAACGCGACTTGCAAACTACTGAGAGTGCAAAAAGTACAGTACAGCGATTAATATACGACTGAAATCTTCAATAATAATGTTTATTAAAGAATATTTTATTATTTGAAGCGATGGGGGTCGACAACTTTAAATTTGTACCGTTTCGAACCGTTTTTAGCCGTTTAAAACCAGTTCAAACCTGTTCCAACCGGTTCAAACTGCATGAATGGTAATTTTCTATAATTCGGAAATCATATCATTGATAATATAGAGTATTTAACAATATTTGGAGCGTAGAGGGTCGCCAACTTTAAATCTGTACCGTTTCAAACCGTTTCAAACCGTTTCAAACCAGTTCAAACTGCACGAATGGCAATTTTCCATAAGTCAGAAATCATATCATTGATAATATAGAGTATTTAACAATATTTGGAGCGTAGAGGGTCGCCAACTTTAAATCTGTACCGTTTCAAACCGTTTCAGATCGTTTCAAACCGGTTCAAACCACTTCAAACTGCATAAATGGTATTTTCCCATCATTCAGAAATCATATTACTGTTAATATAGAATATTTAACAATACTTGAAGCGTAGGGGGTCGTCAACTTTAAATCTGTACCATTTCAAACCGTTTCAAAATGGTTCAAACCACTTCAAACTGCATGTGTGGTGATTTCCCATAATTTAGAAATCATATCAGGATTAATATAGAATATTTAACAACATTTGAAGCGACAGGGGTCACCAACTTTAAATCTGTACCGTTTTGAACCGTTTTGAACCGTTTCAAACCGTTTCAAACCAGTTCAAACTGCACGAATGGCAATTTTCTATAATTCAGAAATCATATGATTAATAAAATAGAGTATTTAACAATATTTGGAGAGTAGGGGGTCGTCAAGTTTAAATCTGTAGCGTTTCAAACCGTTTCAAACCATATCAAACCACTTCAAACTGCATGAGTGGAGATTTCCCATAATTCAGAAGTCATATCACTGTTAATATAGAATATTTATGAATATTTGAAGCGTAGGGAATTGCCAACTTTAAATCTGTAGCGGTTCAAACCGTTTCAAACCATTTCAAACCGTTTCAAACCGGTTCTGACCGCTTCAAACTGCATAAATGGCAATTTCCCATCATTCAGAAATCACACCACTGTTAATATAGAATATTTAACAATATTTGAAGCGACAGGGGTCGCCAACTTTAAATCTGTACCATTTCAAACCGTTTCAAACTGGTTCGAACCGGTTCAAATCGATTCAAAATATCTCAGGACAATTTTCACCTGTTACAACTATGATACAACAGTGTTTACCAGTGTTTTAACATTAAACTTCAATAAAATATAACAGTGCACATGTGTTTGAATACCCAAAGTGTCCCCATTTGTACCAAACAAGTTTAACTTAACAAACAGGCTACTGTTTCTCACTGAAAATTGTACAATGCTCGTCGACTAACCCAATGTTTACCAAGCAAACGAAGATAAAGTTCGTTCAATTTTTAATTACCTCAGCATGCAGAAACCTAAGTGTACCAGAACAGTCCAGTGTTGACTGTAGTTCCAAAGCCAATTCCCTTTCCTCTTCTGGTGGTCTTTCGTCGTGTACTGAGCCAAATTACGGAATGTTAACTTACCTAAATCACGTTTAGGCCAAGGTGGTGACGTTCTTAAGCTATCAGAGCTACTTAGAGGAGGCATAACAGAGAAACATCGAGAGAAAAAACAGGACAGTGACGTCTTTGATGTTCAGAAATATATTGAAAAGTCTAGGGAAGGAACACAACACACGAGAACATGCGTGTAACGAAATATTATGGCAAAATGGCGTGACAATGTATAGCTGTCCTCGTGACTAGCAACAAAATCTCTGCAAACTCCAATTACCACTGCAACTCGATGGAACGTTTCGAAACAAAAAGAAAATTACAATTTTCATGCTACAGCAGCTGAAAGAAGATTACTAAAAAATCAAAAACGAACTTTTAAAAAAAATCGATAGGGGGTGAAATTAAAAAATTTCAAATCATTCTAAAAAAAATTGTATTTAGTTGTGAGGGTCAATTGCAGTCATTTTTGGTCAATACACATACCCTTGAAATCCTACGCACTTTCGAGAAAAAAATTCATTACCGAAATTAAAATGCCTGACCATAAATGTTAACTTAAAATTGCATGGAAATCATTAAAATGTCATAACTCCTGAACGGATTGGACGATTTTAATGTTTAAAAATGCAAACAACGCGTATTTTAGCGAAGAATATTTAGAAATTTTGAAAAAATTTCAGAAATTATTCCTTGACCCCGGAAAATGAAAAAAAATCACCATAAAACTGGCCCAATTTTCAGACAACCATAACTCCTACAATAGTGAATATATTTCAATGAAATTTTAGGGAGAGCTAAAGCTAATAGATACCTACAAAAAAGTATTAAACAATATTTCCATAGAACGTCAAACAAATTTACTAAAAATAAAAAACGAGCTTCTAAGAAAAATCGACAGGGGGTGAAATTAAAAAATTCTAGATCATTCTAAAAAAATTATTTTTAGTTTCACTGGTCAATTGCAATCATTTTTGGTCAATAGACATACCCCCCAAATCTTACGCACTTTCGAGAAAAAAATTCTTTACCGAAACTATATTGCCTGGCCCTAAATGTTTCTCTGAAATTGTATGCGTATGTTTAAAATGTCATAACTCCTGAACGGATTGGACGATTTTCATTTTTCAAAAAGCGAACGACGCGTATTTCAGCGAAGAATATGTAGAAATTTTGAAAAAATTTCAGAAATTGATGCTTGACCCCGGAAAATGAAAAAAAAACACCATAAAACTGGTCCAATTTTCAGACAACCATAACTCCTACAATAGTGAATATATTTCAATGAAATTTTGGGGAGAGCTAAAGCTAATAGATACCTACAAAAAAGTATTAAACAGTATTTCCGTAGAACGTCAAACAAATTTACTAAAAATCGAAAACGAACTTCTAAGAAAAGGGTAGGCGTCTACATTTTTCGATGAAATTAAAAATTTTCAAATCGTTCTAAAAAAATTATTTTCAGTTGCAAGAATCGTTTACCATCATTTTTGGTCATTACACATACCACCGAAATCTTACGCACTTTCGAGAAAAAAATTCATTACCGAAACTATATTGCCTGACCCTAAATGTTTCCCTAAAATTGCATGGAAATCATTAAAATATCATAACTCCTGAACGGATTGGACGATTTTAATGTTTAAAAATGCAAACGACGCGTATTTTAGTAAAGAATATATAGAAATTTTGAAAAAATTTCAGAAAATATTGCTTGACCTCGGAAAATGAAAAAACACACCATAAAACTGGTCCAATTTTCAGACATCCATAACTCTTACAATAGTGAATATATTTCAATGAAATTTTAGGGGAAGCTAGAGCTCATGGATACCTACAAAAAAGTATTAAACAACATTTTCATAGAACGTCAAACAAAATTACCAAAAATCAAAAACGACCTTCTAAGAAAAATCGAAATGGAGTAGCAACTATAATTTCATGTCAGTTAAATACTGATTAAAATTTTTTTATCAGACTATCTTAAGGGGCTGAAAAATCGTGGATACTAATTTATGCCTGACCCCATATATATATATATTCGAAATAAAAAAATCCATCAGTTCTGAAAATCTCAATTAAATCTTCAATTCTCCATATTACCGTCGAGAATCACGATCAAACCCGGGTCTTCCCAACTACCACTATGCGTTTGGCGATCACACGCCCCCACCCCCTGAAATCATCGACTCGTAAACTCCGCGGAGGATAAGGCGAGCAGATTCCCCCGGATTTCAGTTACATCTACGAAGCAGCAGTTAGGCTGTCGAGGGTAATAGGGCTTGATGCATGGTTCCCCAGATACGCCTTCCCTTCGATTTGCGATTCGTCCTCACGGTAAAGCAACTCACCCCCCTCCCGCCTTTGCTCGACTCTCTTCCGCGGACCTGCTCTTTATTTATTTAAAGCCCCGTCACCGAGTTGGCTGCGGTCAGTCGCAGCGCCGTCACCCCCGCTGGGAATCGACTGTTCGAATCCACGGGTCTCCGGGCGTCCGTGTAAGTGTATCGAATGTTCGATTGTTCCGACCGATTTCTCGTTTCCCGAACAGTTGTCGACGTTTTCCCCGCTGCGCCCGATTTCCATCGACGAACGGGCTCCCAGCAGGCCGATTACACCCCCGCCGGGCACCCGGGGTCATTTTCCTTCCGTTTCCACCCCCGCGAGAGACTCGAAACTGAACAGTGCTCGAGAAAATAAATAAATTTCACGACGGAAAAAAAAAAAATTTCAAATCGTTCTGGAAAAATTATTTGTAGTTGCAGGGGTTAATTACAATCATTTTTGGTTAATAGGCATGACCTCGAAATCCTACTCATTTTCGAGAAAAAAATTCCCTACCGAAACTATATTGCCTGACCATAAATGTTGCCCTCAAATTGCATGGAAATCTTTAAAATATCATAACTCCTGAACGGATTGGACGATTGTAATGTTCAAAAATGCAAACGACGCGTATTTTAGCAAAGAATACGTAGAAATTATGAAAAAATTTCAGAAATTATTGCTAGACCCCGGAAAATTAAAGAAAACACCATAAAACTGGTCCAATTTTCAGACATCCATAACTCCTACAATAGTGAATATATTTCAATGAAATTTTAGGGTGAGCTAGAGCTCATGGATACCTACAAAAAAGTATTGAACATCATTTTCGTAGAACGTCAAACAAATTTACTAAAAATGAAAAACGAACTTCTAATGCCTGACCCTAAATGTTTCCCTAAAATTGCATGGAAATCTTTAAAACATCATAACTTCTGAATGGAATGGACGATTTTAATGTTTCAAAATGCAATCGACGCGTATTTTAGTGAAGAATATATAGAAATTTTGAAAAAATTTCAGAAATTATCCCCTGACCCCAGAAAATGAAAAATAAAACTGTGTTTATTTTTGTTGCCAGTTTTGTCATTTGTAGTGAAAAGGTTACTGCAAAATCCGAGCCCCACAAAGAGCAAAAATTCGTTGAAATCCAAGCTGATAGATTCGTGACCTTGTTAGTCCCTTGAACCTGACAGCAAGGACAAAGGGTTCGTTTTCCCACAGATGCAACGTGGAACAATCTCCTCGGAGATTATGTTGCATGCAACGGCCGTTCGCAGTCCGCGCGGGGACAGGAAAAATAAAACAAACACGCCTGCCAACCCCTCACGCGAGCGCTACGTGTTCGAGTTGTCGCCCTTTATCTGGTTCTCGAGATTCCTTGGCGATTTCGCGGCGATCTTATCGCCGCGTTGGTCACGCGAGCCACGGGAAACTTGGATTCCTGATTTCCACGGACGTTCCCGATGAAAGGTCACGGCGCCGGGAAGCGTGACGGCCGAGAAAGTTTCACGGAAACGCGATAAAAACGAGCCCGCAATTCTGTCGCGATGATGGATCGCCGCGAGACGATATTAAGTCCTCGTCTCTCTGCACGGTTGCTCGCTCGCTGGTATCACGGAACACCGAAACGTATTCGGGGGGGGGGCCTTCGGTGATTGGTAATCCTGTCAAGAGAAACAACATTAGCGGAGGCTACGTTATTTTATTCGAGGACTGAATGAAACGTAGACAAAAGCTAGTGAAGCAGGGAACACAAAACTGATTTGTTTATTTTTTTATTTGGGGAACCCCCGGAAAAAATTTTACTGGGTGATTCTAGAGGCCAAAATAAGACGAAAATGAAGAATAGTAATTTTTTAATTGAGGCTTCGTTAAAAAGTTATTAACGTTTAAAGTTGTGCCTGTGAGACGGGAACCGCGCGCGCTACACACTTCAACTTTAAACGTTAATAACTTTTTAACGAAGCCTCAATCAACAAATTGGTATTCTTGATTTTCGTCTTATTTTGGTCTCTAGAAAACCCCATTAAAATTTTTCCCACGGTTGACTGAACAACCTGTATACTTTGTCATATTTTTTTTATTATACTGATGATTCACTGTGAAAAGAATCTTGTTTTTTGTGGAAATTTTGCTCAAATGAGCAAAACTACAGATGTAGATAATTCTAATCTTCAAGCTTATTTTCGATTCGAAAAAATAATTTCCTACGTGGATGATTTTTTGCGTTCGAATTCCGCCCTTTTCTTGCGTTTTATCTTGGTGGACCGCGACTCGACATCAACCATCCTTCGTAATTCAGCGCACGGAACAATCGACAGTTGGATTGTAAATGGATTTACTGGCACGTATGTACGGATGACCGCAATAATGATTCGTTCAAACAGAATTATGCACGGCCGATGCCGCGATAACGACGCCGCTAAACGCGGACAAATCGTTGTTACACAATTCCGCGTCGATGACTGGCATTCACGAAATCGACGGTGGACAAAATCGATGATGACGATGGGTATTGACTGTTGCGTTCTTATTCGTCCTTACATGTCCCTATATCGTTACACTACACCGCTACAAAAATTCTTTCGAAAGCAGTCAACGTTACTCGTAATTTCTGATAAAAATTTTAAAAAATTTCTCAATTGAATTTTTGAAAATTTTTTTGAAAATTTTTTTTTAAATAAATACATTATAATTGTCGGTGGTACCAGTATTAAAATCGAAATAGAATCATCGGGGTTGTTAACAGATTGCAAATTAAAAAGTAGAGTTACAAAATGAATGGTTAATAAAACAGTGAAATGGACCAGACGTGGAAAGAGAAGGCAGAAATTCAAGGCGCAATCTACGCGAAAAGAGTTACGGGCTTGCGGAGGATCCATAACAAGGAAGAAAATTCATGGCGAGCCCGGTCTCGGGGAACGGAAATCCTTTTCTTCGACAACCCTCTCGCAGGTCCCAGGGATTAGCGAAGGATCGAAAACTCCGGTGATTTGTAGCCGACGGGCAAATAGATTCCCGTCGCCCCGAACTTCGTCGCCTCGAAAGAACGAAGAAGATTGTTTGTGCAGTTAAACGGCGAAAACCGTTTCGTGGTTTCCGCCCCCTAATTGACACGTTTCGTGAAATCTGATTTATCGCGTACCAGGAACGTTCACGAAATTTACAGAAAGTAAACCAATCACAACAAATTCGAAATTCCGGGTTTCAAAAATTCACTAAAAAATATAGAAAAAAAATAAAGACACTATTGCAAATCATTTTTAAATTTTGTAATAACGCAAGATAATGTGACATGCATATACAGCTCACGAAAATAATTTTTTCAGAATGATTTCAAACTTCTTAATTTTCAGACGTATGGTCAGGCATTTTATTTTCAGTAATGAATTTTTTTCTCGAAACTGGTTAGGATTTCGAGGGTATGTCTATTCACCAAAAATGATTGTAATTGACCCCTGCAATCGAGAATAATTTTTTCAGAATGATTTGAATCTTCTCAATTTTCAAGATAAGAGACTGTTATGGTCAGACATTATTTGTTCAGTAATGAATCTTTTTCTCGAAAATGGTTAGGATTTCGAGGGTATGTCTAATGACCAAAAATGCTCGTAACTGACCCCTGCAACTAAAAATAATTTTTTTAGACCGATTTGAAATTTTTTTTTTCGCTGTAAAATAACAACAATGGGGATATCCAAAATAAGGCATTGTTGATTATAAATTTGTATTAAACTGCACATTGAGGGCTCGAATTGAATTTGCACAGTGAGAGGAGGGGGTCAGAGTATCAAAGCAGCCTAAAATTATGCGCTCCACTTTTTGCACTTGACGCGCCGTTAATTCGATCTCGTTAAAATTCGCGTATCAGTGTCTACAACAGTGCTGAAAGTAATATCGCCCCGGGACATCTTTCGACCCTCTGAAAAACACGGGCAAACCGTATTAATCCGGCCGCGCGCAACCGGTGAGCAAACTTTGTTGGCCATGTTGCTGTCAACCGCGCCCGAAAATTTGATCAGCTTGTGTTTGACAACAAAAACAAAACGCTTTGTTCGCGTCATCAACAGCTACACGTTTAATCCAACTTCCAGCGATTTATTATTTTAATTTCATTACTTCAACGTTTTCTTTAAAAATCGATGAAATTCATTTCATTCTTAAGGGGGTTTTCTTTTTTATTTTTTAAATTCCATGGTATTTTCTGTAACAGTATTTTCAATTTTAGTACAAAATACGAGATGGATTTATTTTATTTGGCATTCAAAAGTTAATAAACGATAAATTCAAAATATTGACTCTATTTTAATATAAAAGCTATTTTGAATTTGAAGTTTTCAAAAATGACTTCAGAACATCGTATTGAATGATTCCAGAGTGTGTATGTAACAAAAATTAAGTTTCAAGATTCATTTACGTGAAAGATTCTCAGAAATCTATCTACGGTCACCCCTGGTTCCACAAGTTACAATTTTTTACGTAAATAATTAAAAGTTTCATTGTACTAGATCTTTGAGAACATTAAGAGAGACCTTCAAACTGTACGAAAATATTTTTTTAGTCCATTTTTGATCATCTTTTATTAAACAGTATTAAATTGTTAATTTTTGTACCAAACGAGGATTTTTTCTTCAAAATGATATAGTTTTTTAAAATTTTCTGTATTCTTTGTTTAAAATAGGTTTAGTACCACTGGAAACCAGCTTTAAAAAAATTTTTTCTGATCTCCATGATGGATGCTAAGCTGTGCAACAAATGTGGTTACATCGTCGCATAGAATTAATTACTATTTAATAAATGATAGTAAAAAATGAATTAAAAAAATATTTTCGTACAGTTTAAGGGTCCCTCTTCGTGCCCCCAAAAGTCTAACACAATAGAACTTTTAATTCTATACGAAAAAAATTAAAAATAAAAATTTCAATTATGACCTGTAGAGCTAAAAGTGACCGTAGATAGATATTTGAGAATCTTTCAAGTAAATGGATTTTAAAAGTGTATTTTAGTATTAGACCTAATAAATTCGACTTGTATTTTGTACCAGAATGTAAAATAATGTTTAACAACAATTTTCTATTCCAGATTTATAAACTTTTCAGATAAATCTGCTATCGATGACATAACGAAATTAGTGAACAGTGTTTAAGGTTAAACATAACAGAATATAGAATTGGATGGCAATTTCAAACAGTTGAAGGATTGTTGGAGATATTAATAAATTATATAAATCAAATATCAACACAATGGGGAAGCTCGCGAATGTTCCAAGAGAAACTACAATAGAATAAAGAGAATATTATGCGAAAGCTTATCTTATTGACGTTTCGTACTCACGTTGTTTGTACGGATACGTCCTTCTATTGTATTTTTTAATAAGAGCAGGAACTGAATACTCAAGCATCTTCCCTTACAAGAGACGTCATTTAATCATAACACGACAATTTCTACGAAATTTATGAATAAGATAGGATTACTTAATAAATATTTCATAAATATTTTCTTCGATCAAGATGGCCAATAAAAAAATTTTGTACTTTTTAATGACAGATTTGATTCGTATAATTTCTAAAAATTCAACAATAAATTGTATACGTTTTCTAAAATTTTATATTTTAATTCAAACATTTTGAAATTGTTATTCCAGCGTGCAATTAAAAATTGTTATATTTTCAGAAAACAAAATAATTTTAAATTATTTTATAATGACATTCGATTCATATAATTTTTAAACACCATAGAATTTTATATTTTAATACTTTTGTTTGAAATTGTTATCCTAGTATCTAATTAGAAACTGTTGTATTTTTAAAAAAGAAAATAATTTTGAAATTAATATGTATATAATAGAATTTTGAATTTTGCTGTATGGATCGATTGTCGTTTGTTATTTTTAAATATATCTCCATGAAAAAAATGGTGTGTACTCGTTAAATGTAACTCAAAATTATGCCATAAATTTTGAAACAATAGAATTTCATGGTTCTATCAAAAAAAAATCCCAAATGGCACCTAAAAAAGTTGATTTCTAAAAATTGAAAGGGGTTTACTAAAACAGCTATAATCTCGTCAATTTTAAATATATTTTCATGAAAAAAATAGTGTGTACTCCTTAAACATAAGTCAAAACCGTGCCACATATTTCGATACAATAGAATTTCATGGTTCTTTTAAAAAAAATCCTAAATGGCACCTAAAAAAATTGATTTCTAATAATTGAAGGAGGTCTACTAAAGTAGGTGTATTGTCGTCAATTTTAAATATACCTTCATGAAAAAAATGGTGTGTACTCACTAAATGTAAGTTAAAATTATGCCACAAAGTTTGAACCAATAGTGTCTCATGGTCCATTAAAAAAAAAATCCCAAATGACACCTAAGAAATTCAGTTCTAAAAATTGAAGGGGATCTACTAAGATAGCTATATTGTCGTCAATTTTAAATATATCTTCATGAAAAAAATGGTGTGTACTCCGTAAATATAAGTAAAAATTATGCCACAAATTTCAATACAATAATGTTTCATGGTTCTTTAAAAAAAAATCCCAAATGGGACCTAAGAATTTGATTACTAAAAATTGAAGGAGGTCCACTAAAATAGCTATATTGTCGTCAATTTTAAATATATTTTCATGAAAAAAATAGTGTATACTCCTCAAATAGAACTCAAAACTATGCCATAAATCTTGATACAATAGTGTCTTATAATTCATTAAAAAAAAATCCCAATTGGCATCTAAGAAATTGAGTTTCAAAGATTGAAGGAGGTTTACTAAATCAGCGATATTATCGTCAATTTTAGATATATTTTCATGAAAAAAATAGTGTATACTCCTCAAATATAACTCAAAACCATGCCACAAATCTTGATACCATAGTGTCTTGTGGCTCTTTCAAAAAAAATCCCAAATGACAAACGAAAAATTGTGTTTCAAAAATTGAAGGTCTATTACAACAGCATTATTGTCGTCAATTGTAAACATATTTTCACACAAAAAACAGTGTGTACTCCTTAAACATAACTCAAAATCACAACATAAATCTCAATAATCCCTTTTTAAAAAGAAATCCCAAAATAAAAAATTACCTTCTAGAATACCCCTTTAATATCGTAAAAATTCGTGGTATTTTTCAAAAATGGTTAAAAACATTTTGTGAAGAGAAACGTGGGTGGACCGTTCGGTCTCTAACTAGCTTATTAAACACGGTATTTCAGTTTAATAACAAGACATTCATGCATAAATCGATGCAGCGACCCAGTACTTTCCACAGTCTCCCATTAACCCGCGACCCATTGGAAATTCAACCGATCGGACAATAAGGGGTTAAACAGTTATTAAACTGTTCATTTCGCTACCCTTCGACGCGAGAGGATACAAACAGAGGCGCACAGACACACGGGCGCCGGGCTCCTGACCGCAGGACGAACACAAGGGTGGAAGAGTGTCCAGAGCGTGGACGGGCTTGGCTGTGGAAAGGGGCTCGTATCGTTCAGTCGCACCCTTAATTAGCGCACCCAATTAAGCACGCGCAACGAGCCCGCACGACAGACTGCGCAACCGGCACGGCACGCCGAGTTTTGCGTTAAAACTGCGTTAGAGGATCGAATTAGCGCCAATTGTACGACTGCTTTACGAATTGTTCGTAGCGCGGATCGGAACCGGGAAAAATTGTCGAAAAATTGACGGGCGAAAATATGGACCGACATCGACGATATTTCTTTGGCGACGAAACTGCGATTTATTTGACCGTAAAATGATATTCGAGTATTGCAAGTAGGTATCTAAATTGTTTTTTAATTAGTTAATATTGGACGTTTTTACTAGAATAATTGGTAACATAATAGGTCTATTGTATGTATTGATAGATTTGTGAGGACGTATATGTACGTCTTTCGTGATAAACTTGATAAACTTGATAAAATTGTGAGAACGTATATATACGTCGTTCGTGATAAACTTCATAAATTTAATGAACCTCCGAAACTTGTGAGAACGTATATATTCGTCTTTCATGATAAACTTGATAAACTTGATAAAATCGTGAGAACGTATATATACGTCGTTCGTGATAAACTTCATAAATTTAATGAACCTGATAAATTTGATAAATTTTTGAGAACGTATATATACGTCTTTCATAATAACCTTCATAAATTGAATAAACTTGAAAAACTTCTGAGAACGTATATATACGTCTTCCATGATAATCGTATTAAATTGAATAAATTTTATAAACTTCTAAGAACGTATATATACGTCTTCCTTGAAAACTTGATAAATTGAATATACTTGATGAATTTCTGAGAACGTATATATACGTCTTTCATAATAATCTTCATAAATTGAACAAACTTGAGATACTTTTGAGAACGTATATACACGTCTTTCATAATAAACTTGATAAATTGTAATAAATTTGATAAACTTCTAAGAACGTATATATTCGTCTTTCATGAAAAACTTGATAAACTTGATAAAATCGTGAGAACGTATATATACGTCGTTCGTGATAAACTTCATAAATTTAATGAACCTGATAAATTTGATAAATTTTTGAGAACGTATATATACGTCTTTCATAATAACCTTCATAAATTGAATAAACTTGATAAACTTCTGAGAACGTATATATACGTCTTCCATGATAATCGTATTAAATTGAATAAATTTTATAAACTTCTAAGAACGTATATATACGTCTTCCTTGAAAACTTGATAAATTGAATATACTTGATGAATTTCTGAGAACGTATATATACGTCTTTCATAATAATCTTCATAAATTGAACAAACTTGAGATACTTTTGAGAACGTATGTACACGTCTTTCATAATAAACTTGATAAATTGTAATAAATTTGATAAACTTCTAAGAACGTATATATTCGTCTTTCATGAAAAACTTGATAAACTTGATAAAATCGTGAGAACGTATATATACGTCGTTCGTGATAAACTTCATAAATTTAATGAACCTGATAAATTTGATAAATTTTTGAGAACGTATATATACGTCTTTCATAATAACCTTCATAAATTGAATAAACTTGATAAACTTCTGAGAACGTATATATACGTCTTCCATGATAATCGTATTAAATTGAATAAATTTTATAAACTTCTAAGAACGTATATATACGTCTTCCTTGAAAACTTGATAAATTGAATATACTTGATGAATTTCTGAGAACGTATATATACGTCTTTCATAATAATCTTCATAAATTGAACAAACTTGAGATACTTTTGAGAACGTATGTACACGTCTTTCATAATAAACTTGATAAATTGTAATAAATTTGATAAACTTCTAAGAACGTATATATTCGTCTTTCATGAAAAACTTGATAAACTTGATAAAATCGTGAGAACGTATATATACGTCGTTCGTGATAAACTTCATAAATTTAATGAACCTGATAAATTTGATAAATTTTTGAGAACGTATATATACGTCTTTCATAATAACCTTCATAAATTGAATAAACTTGATAAACTTCTGAGAACGTATATATACGTCTTCCATGATAATCGTATTAAATTGAATAAATTTTATAAACTTCTAAGAACGTATATATACGTCTTCCTTGAAAACTTGATAAATTGAATATACTTGATGAATTTCTGAGAACGTATATATACGTCTTTCATAATAATCTTCATAAATTGAACAAACTTGAGATACTTTTGAGAACGTATATACACGTCTTTCATAATAAACTTGATAAATTGTAATAAAGTTGATAAACTTCTAAGAACGTATATATTCGTCTTTCATGAAAAACTTGATAAACTTGATAAAATCGTGAGAACGTATATATACGTCGTTCGTGATAAACTTCATAAATTTAATGAACCTGATAAATTTGATAAATTTTTGAGAACGTATATATACGTCTTTCATAATAACCTTCATAAATTGAATAAACTTGATAAACTTCTGAGAACGTATATATACGTCTTCCATGATAATCGTATTAAATTGAATAAATTTTATAAACTTCTAAGAACGTATATATACGTCTTCCTTGAAAACTTGATAAATTGAATATACTTGATGAATTTCTGAGAACGTATATATACGTCTTTCATAATAACCTTCATAAATTGAATAAATTTGATAAACCTCTAAGACGTATATATACGTCTCTAGTAATCAAAGGGTTAAAGACTCCAAACCAGAGTCGTTATCGAACCGTAAAACTAAACAGAAATTATCAGAGACTTTTCTAAATCGAAACGAACCGCCCCACCACGGTATTTAATCCATTTGAGAATTTTTCCAGGAAAGTTTGGAGAATGAAATTGAATTTGACATCGTCGCCAAGGTAAATAGCACGTACATCGGTTTTAATTAATTTAGATAGACCGTGGTGGTTTAACTTGGCGAATTTTAGTGCAATTTCGGGGCCGCTGGCGGAGGCCAGGTCAAAATATTAGTTAAGGAAATTGAGACATTTCGCGCGGTGGTTCCCCGGGATTGTAATGTTGAAGCAAAAGATCAGCTTCCACGTTCGTTACAGCTTGCAAATTTACTCGGGCGTCATGGAACCGTGGTGATTAGAGCCGCTAATGGCGATAAATAAAAAATCTCGAATCGAATTCGAGCCGTTTCCGGGGGGGGGGATCCCCCGGAATTTACCAGAATTCAGCATTATCAGAAATGCGAATTCGAGAGGGCTTTGTACGATATGGCGGAAGATAGTAACGCGGCGATGCAACGAGGCAATACACGCTCAACCGGATCCAGCACACGGCGCACTAAAATCGTACGAGGGATCCATTTTCCATTTGCCCGCTACCAGGACATCGCGATTTTACCATTTTCCAAGATCGTGCCAGTAACGTCTATTGAACGACACCCGTATCGAGCCCCCGGTAGTCCTCTTATTATCGTTTCACAGATATACGATCAACCAAGTGCTTTTCTATCGAAACTCTCTTTGTTCTTCGCTCTCCTTTCGTTGGCCTCTTCTTTTGTTGCCTCGTGCAATCTACACTTGCCAGTCATACGTTCAAGAACGGTCAACAAAGTTAACTCTGGTTATTTACCATGGGTCGAAACATGTCCCAAGTTTTGGAAATAGTTTTTCACTCCAGGAATTTTTTAGGATCATCCCCCAACCAGAGAAGTTCGATTCTAGATGCTCCCAAGTTGGTCAGGTTCATCACAACACGAGGAACATACTTGCTCAATATGATGTCCTCCTAGACTGCCTCTAACTCTTGGTCTACAAAGCGTTTGCAGGCTTCTTTTAATGCGTCATGGTCCACATTGGTGGATGTTGCTTCAATGGTGACTCTCAATGATGACTAACCCAGACCTAACCTAGACCTTAGCCAGACCTAACCCAGACCTAACCCAGATCTTATCCAGATCTTACCCAGACCTAACCCAGATCTTACCCAGACCTAAGCCAGACCTAACCCAACTAGACCTAATAACCCAGCCAGACCTAACCCAGCCAGACCTAACTCAGCCAGACCTAACCCAGCCAGACCTAACCCAGATCTTACCCAGACCTAAGCCAGACCTAACCCAACTAGACCTAATAACCCAGCCAGACCTAACCCAGATCTTACCCAGATCTAAGTCAGACCTAACCCAACTAGACCTAATAACCCAGCCAGACCTAACCCAGATCTTACCCAGACCTAAGCCAGACCTAAGCCAGACCAAACCCAACTAGACCTAATAACCCAGCCAGACCTAACTCAACCAGACCTAACCCAGACAATTTTAAATATATTTTCATGAAAAAAATAGTGTATACTCCTTAAACATACGTCAAAAGCATGCCATAAATTTTGTTACAATAGTGTCTTATGGTTCTTCAAAAAAAAATCCCCAAATAGCACCTAAAAGATTGATTTTTAATAATTGAAGGAGGTCTACTAAAACAGCTATAATCTCGTCAATTTTAAATATAATTTCATGAAAAAAATAGGGTATACTCCTCAAATATAACTCAAAACCATGCCACAAAGTCTGATACAATAGTGTCTTATGGTTCTTTGTAAAAAAATCCCAAATGGCACCTACAAAATTGATTTCTAAAAACTGAAAGGGGTTTACTAACACAGCTATATTGTCGTCAATTTTAAATATATTTTCATAAAAAAAATAGTGTATACTTACTAAATGCAAGTCAAAATTATGCCACAAATTTCAATACAATAATGTTTCATGGTTCTTTCAAAAAAAATCCCAAATGGCACCTAAGAAATTGATTTCTAAAAACTGAAGGAGCTCTACTAAAACAGCTATAAAGTCGACAATTTTAAATATATTTTCATGAAAAAAATAGTGTATACTCCTCAAACATAACTCAAAACCATGCCATAAGTCGTGATACAATAGTGTCTTATGGTTCTTTTAAAAAAAATCCCAAATAGCATCTACAAAATTGATTTCTAAAAACTGAAAGGAGTTTACTAACAGAGCTATATTGTCGTCAATTTTAAATATATTTTCATAAAAAAAATAGTGTATACTTACTAAATGCAAGTCAAAATTATGCCACAAATTTCAATACAATAATGTTTCATGGTTCTTTCAAAAAAAAATCGTAAACGATACCTAAGAAATTGATTTTTAATAATTGAAGGAGGTCTACTAAAACAGCTATAATCTCGTCAATTTTAAATATATTTGTATGAAAAAAATAGGGTATACTCCTCAAACATAACTCAAAACCATGCCACAAGTTTCAATACAATAGTCTCTCATAGTTCTTTAAAAAAAAATCCCAAATAACACCTACAAAATTGATTTCTAAAAACTGTAGGAGGCCTACTAGAACAGCTATATCGTCGACAATTTTAAATATATCAGAAAAAATACACTCCCTCTCAGGTTGTCGTTACCGCGAACAAATGACGGATGCACGGTGGGGGGGATTCGTACGCTGAAAAGACGAATGAAAAATTAATGTCCAGCTCGATGAATATTTTCATCGGGAATTTCTGGCTAGCGGAACATCGCTACCTGATAAAGAAGCGCTCGATCACTGCAACCAGGGGGCGGATATGGGAGGGGGGTGGAACGTGGGTGGTAAGAGAAAAAGGGGGGGAAGAACCCTCTCAGAGTCTGCGGATCGAAAGTCGAAGCATTCAACGTTCGCGGGAGAATAGTTTATATACCGGGTGTCACGATCCCCATCGGTTCGCGAGATCTCCCCCGTTGAGACATCCCTAATGATGTCTCCCGTTTCGAATAACGATCCCTCTTTCTTTGACGCGAGCACGACGACAGCTCTTTGCCCGGGTTAATTCGAAAGTTTTTATCGCGTCCCCCCCTCCCAGACCGATAATGAGACGCCCCCGCGTCGCGTCGACGGTTTTACAAACGGGCGTTCGCGTATAAACGTACAAACGGTTATATTGGTCTTGCAGTTCGCCAGTCGTTGTTTTGGCCGCTGTAGTTTCCGTACAGTTGTTGGTTTTGTAGTTTCGTTGGTTGCTGGGGTTTTCGATTACCGCGGGAGTGCTCGAAAGTTTTTCGACCGCGACGGAATATATATCGTTTTCGATATCTGCTGGCGGACGAATCTCCACGGGGAGAATAACGGTGATGGAAGTTTGTCGCACGTCCCGTAGCGTGCGCCTGTGAGTATGCGCAGAGGAGTGTGCGCAGGAGAGTGTGCGCGCGCATGAGTGTTGCGTCGCTTTCCACCGAGATTGTTGCGTGGTCGTCGTGCGTTGTTGCGTGCACCAACGTGTATCACTTCTGTATTGTTCATTATTATTAAACCGTTATATATATATATATATATGTATCCAACAATCTAACAAACGGGATATTATGGGTCGAGGAAGCTGGGGTTGATGAACGTGTCCTGGAGAACTTGGGGGCAATGTGCAATGGCGGTTAGGAGCTTTGAGGTAGGTGAAATCACGTTTTAGGTAGTTTTGTTGAATTGTCTTGAATTTGTATTTAAGTTCGAATGTAATTCCCAAATTTGTTTTAAAAGATTTTAACATTAGTATTATGTAGTAGGATTAGTATTAGTATTATATTATGGGTCGAGGAAGCTGGGGTTGATGAACGTGTCCTGGAGAACTTAGGGGCAATGTGCAATGGAGGTTAGGAGCTTTGAGGTAGGTGAAATCACGTTGTAGGTAGTTTTGTTGAATAGTCTTGAATTTGTATTTAAGTTCGAATGTAATTTTCAAATTTGTTTTTTAAGATTTAAAAAATTAGTAAATGCAATGCTTCTGAATTTGTAGAGACTGATTTAGAAGTATTGTGTTTGTTAATTTTTTTTAAATATTTGCATCTGATCAGGAAAAGATTGAAAATTTTTCAAAATTATAGAAATTTTGAGTATTGTGAAATCATGTTACAGATGATTTATCATTTTGAAAAATTCATGTATGGGGTGATTGAGATTTGAGAAGACTGTTATTTGTTAGATTCGTAGCTCGAAGATGTGGGATTCAAAATTTTGAAATTGGAAATTGAAAATTGGAAATCTCTATTACAGTATATTTTTCAGGTGTAATAATAAAAATATTATCTAGAATATTATTATTATGATTATTATCTAGAAAAATTTGAAATTAAAAATTTTGAAAAAATACGCAAATAACAGCATATTTTTCAAGTATAACAATAAAAATCGTATCTAGAATATTGTTTGATTCTAAAAATAATAATTCTTAAGGGTGAAAATGCAAATGAAAGAAAATTCCCTTTTAAAAAATTTGAAATTAAAAATCTCGAAACAATATATACAAATGACAGAATATTTTCCAACTATAACAATAAAAAATAGTATCTAAAATACCATTTGATTCTAAAAATAAAAATTCTGAAGGGTGAAAATACAAAGAATTTTTCCAGTTTCCCCCAAAATTTACTCAACACATTTTCGAAAAATTGAAACATCCTAGAACAAATATTCCCCACCACTATTGATCCACGATACCGAAAAACAATAATTCCCCATTTTTTCCTACGCCAGGTTTATTTTAGGAATAAAAACGATATTGATATTTTTTTATTTGCCCGAGACAAATACCAAAAACCCTATACGAATCTACTACGCGTGTTTACAAGGAGCAAACTGCTTTAGTTATAGTCCAAATAATTAAATCATGGCGAGCGTTTCTCTAGTCCCCGTGGCTTGGGGGTAAAAAATAATCAAGGGGTGGGAATTTTATCATTTTTCAGGATGCACCCTTCCGTGGGGAGTTACGCATCTTTCGTCCTTGGGGTTTGTCGCTGTGCAAATTTGAATGAATTGCGTCCCAATGTTTGTCTCCCTCCCTCCCTCCCTCCCTCTATGTATACTCTGTGTATCGTGCGCCCTTCGAATCGCATAAAAGCACCGGCTGGGTTTCCATTAGTTTAATTACAGACAAGGTTGTCGTCGGTGGTAGAACATCGTTGCAGGTGTAGGTAGTTTGAAGCACGAGCCACGAGTTTAATTCCACGGAAAAGGTAAATCGGACCTTACCGGGGACGTCCAACGAACGACGGAAGACCCTGACCGGAAATCGGATCGCCAGACTCCGGGCGAGCAGCTTTAAACATTTTTGTTATTAGAATTTTTAAATTATTGCAAAATTATTGCTGAAAAAATCTTAGTGTGGCAGTTTTTATTGCGTGGATGAGGTGAGAAGCACCGTAAGAGAAGGTGTAATGGTTTTTGCGCGTTATTTTTTGACGCAAGTATAGCGATGATTCGTAAAATGATCATTAGTGATTCGAAAGTTGGATATTTTTATCTCTGTCAACTAGGGGGATCCAAAGGAATGCTTCTTTTCACTCCTTTTCTCATTCACTATGTGCATTGTATTGTGTACACGTGGTGAGTAGTGCAGTGATTCTTTAATTGAACACGAGAGATTCGTAAATTGGATATTTTTATCCCTCTCAACTAGGGGTATCCAAAAGAATGCTTTCTTTCTCTCTTTTTCTCGTTCACTAAGTACATTTTGAAGTGTGCACGTGGTGAGAAGTACTGTGATTCTTTAAATGAACACGAGAGATTCGTAAGTTGGATATTTTATCCCTCCTAACCCAGACCTAACCCAAAGGAATGATTTTTGCTCTCTTTTTCTCATTCACTGAGCACAGTTTGCAGTGTGCACGTAGTGAGAAGTACTGTGATTCTTTAAATGAACACGAGAGATTCGTAAATTGGATATTTTGATCCCTCTCAACTAGGGGGATCCAAAAGAATGCTTTCTTTCTCTCTTTTACTCGTTCACTAAGTACATTGTACAGTGTGCAGTGTGGTGAGAAATACAGTGATTCTTTAAATGAACGCTTCTATCCCTTTCAAATGGGGTGGATTTTAAACAATGCTTCTTTTTTTCATTCACTATTATTGGAATTTTTAGCTTTTATTTCTGTCAAAATCATACTTTACACATTTTACAATATATACGTGGTAAGAAATACAGTGATTCTTTAAATGAACAGTTCTATCCCTCTCAACTGGGATTTTAAACAATGTTTCTTTTTCTCCATACACTGTTATTGCAATTTTGAGCTATTATTATTATCAAAATTCTACTGTGTATCATTTTAAAGTGTACGTGCTGAGAAGTGCAGTGATTCTTTAAATGAACAGTTTTATCCATCCAAACTCAGGTGGATTTTAAACAATTCTTTTTCTCACACACTGTTATTAGAATTTTTAGCTTCTATTACTAGTAAAATCCTACTGTGTACCATTCTAAAGTGTACACGTGCAGAGAAGTACAGTGATTCTTAAAATGAACACAAATGATTCGTAAATTGAATATTTCTATCTCAAATAATACTTCTTTTTTTCTCGTTCACTGTCTCTTTCTTTGATCCTCCACAAAAAATATAGGAAATTCGACACCAACAGATGTTCATTTTACGAATCATTACTGTTTCCCATCGTGACGTCGTCCAAGAATTGGGTAAATTTTGCCCTACTTTTCACTGGGATATTTTCTCGATAGTTCTCTCATGTTTTGAGAAAATATGAGAATTTTTAGAATTTTACAAATATTTTTAATTGAAAATTTCTTCATTTCTTTTGTTAATTTGTGTTGCAATACATAAACCTTAAATCAAGTTATGGTAGAGTTAAATGAGTGTCTCAATGGTGTCTAAATTGATGTCTCTAGTCAGTACCAAAAATGATTAAAATTCTTTAGAGCCTGAATAGTCTTACTGAAACAAATGTTTATTGTGGTCGTAATAAAAACGTGAAAAGTCAATAAAAATGATTGAAAAATTTACCTTGCACCCGCAAGGAATAGTCAACTAAATCACCAAAATAAATTCTACCATTAAATATAACATATAGTTAAAAAAAAATTATATTTTGCAACCTACACATGAGACCAGCCCCTTAAATCGACAACCATCGTTGCAAAGCTTTTCCCAGAGCGAAAGAGGAAGGAGAAGAGGCTGGTGGCGGTGCTATTAATGGCCGATCGCGATGGTCGGAGCGGTAGGTCGACCGCCTGAAATCCGCCGCCTCGACCTGGCCGGGAGGACGGCCGAACAAAGCGGGAAAGCTTCGGCGTACAAACAGCGTCGACCCCGTGGATGCTGCAAGTACCGCGAAACTTTAACAATGGTTATTGTTTCGGCCGGCTCTGTAACTGGCCTAATAAAATAGCGGAAGCCCATGTTGGAAATGGCTGAAAAAAAGCCGCCGGAGGAAAAATCGGCCGCCGCCTGGGCCGGGGATACAATGATAACGGGGATGTTCGAGGCGAGAGAGCTCGAAAACTGCGCCTATGGGCTCGTTACCGTTTTCGATGGTGCTTTCTGATGTTTTATGCGCCGGCTTTTCCCCTGCTTTTTGCTCAACGACGACCCCCCCGGTAATAGGAAATCGCTTAATGGCGGCGTTTCCAAAGAGAAACATCCGATTGATGTGTAATAATTAGGGGGTGCTTTACAAAAGGAAATTTCCATTTTTTTTTTTTTAGATGTTTATTATTGCACAACGAGTGGCTTAAAATGCTTGGTAACATCTCGAATCGACTGAGAATCCGGAAAGATAAACGAGCCCGTGGTATTATACATTGTTGATTGGCTGAATGTTAGACATTATTGGGGATGGAAAGACGGTTGATCGAGTATGATGGATTCGCGCCTCGTCACGGCGCCTCTATTCACGCAAATAATTATCTCGATGAAGCGTGGGCGGAAGGGAAATGATCGAACTCCGTTCAGACCTTTTCTGTGGAAAAAAAACGTTACCCGATAGGGGCTACGATATACGGGGTTGTAAGGCCACCCCTTGGGGAAAATTTTAATGGGGGATGATTCTAGAGACCAAAATAAGACGAAAATCAAGAATAGTAATTTTTTAATTGAGGCTTCGTTAAAAAGTTATTAACGTTTAAAGTTGAAGTGTGCAGCGCGCGCGGTTCCCGTCTCAGACTTAAACTTTAAACGTTAATAACTTTTTAACGAAGCCTCAATTAAAAAATTACTATTCTTGATTTTCGTCTTGTTATGGTCTCTAGAATCATCCCCCATTAAAATTTTTCCCAGGGTTGATATATAAAATATTCAAATAACATCATCTGTCCACATACTTTTGACCCTGACTGTAAATCAATGAAAACAAATAAAAAGATAAATAGTTTTTGTGATTCACTGTGCATAAAAATGAAAATGGCCACCAGAGAGATCGTCTCACGTAATTTTAATTTGATTTGAATTCGAACAGTTGGACGAAACGTAAAGCTTGGTAGGTAAAAATAGAGCGAAGGAAATAGTCTGGACGTGGAAAGGGCACGTCGAAAGGCTCTTCAAAATTCCCGAGTGCCGAATCCCCGAAGTCAAGGGTTGTCTTGGCCACGGATTACGCGTTTTTCGCGGGTAAATCCCCCACGGCGGAAAACCGACGGCGGATACCGTCGCGACAAGGCTGATTTGAATTTTTCTCGGTAGCTCAACGCCTCCGGCTCTTCCTGGGACACGTCGCATTGAATATTCCATAAATAAATCGGCGTTTAATAGAAAATCGGGGAACTTCCACCCATCTCATCGCTCACTGCCACGCCGTGCTCCACCACCGGCACCTAGTATCTCAATAATATTCAGTTTATAAAGTTTCAATGGCTCCCTTATTACGCGGCTGACGAGGCCCGATTTACTCTTCTTCTTCTTATTCGACGGGGATTTATCTCGCGGTCGATCAATCCGCCAGCACCCGGAAACGGTACATGCGATTTCCATGGGATTAAATGCGGTTAATAAACGTCCCCGTTACTGGACCTTTCATTATATACTGTTTAACAATCTATCGACACTTCAAGTATACCCATTCCTACCAAGAAAATATAATTTCGATTAAATAAACAATTTATAATACAGTTTTACAGTCGAAGAGTGTATTAATAGTATCCTATTCTTTGGTATCGTCAATATTCATTCAAAAATCATTGTTTAATAAACCAGTGAACTAATTTTCTGGTCGATTGTAACGCTATTAAGTCAAAATTCCATAATGCAATTTAAAAGTCAAGATTATTCGAGATTTTTTATCGAAGGAAACAATTTTTACTTTGTTCTTCTCAAAATACTCGTCAACTTTCCTTTCAAACATTTTTTTGATAGATTAATGTAAATGCCTAAAAAATGTAAAGTATAATGTCGAAATAAGTATGAAAAAAACATAGAAAACAGCATAAATTCTAAAAGTGGTTATGTTCATTGGATAGGGGATGAAATGCCCTTTAAAATGAGCGGTCGTACGAGTCGATATCTTAATTAGTTCCGGAGATATGAGGATTTTAGTTTCAAGTCGATGCGGTGGCTAGTTTCGAAGATATAAGTTTGTTTACGTTTCATTGTTTACGTCCGCGCGAGGTCAATGACCTCACGTGACCGTAGCGAGTAGTGAACGTGACGTCACTAGGTCACGACTCACGTGCGTGAGAGACAAGGAGGTCCGACGCATCAGACGAAGACAGAGATAGTCGAATTAAAAAAATTACCTTTTACATAAATTACGATATCTCGAAAACGAAAAGTCGGATCGAAAAAAACTAAAAAGCAATTTCAAAGAGGAAGGTTTACCCCATCTAACGGTGGTTGAATTTTGGATAAAGCACCAGTAGTTTCGGAATTACACGCGTGTAAAGTTTTAGAATTTTTAATACGCGTTGATAGCGTGTCGTAACACGTAAAGCCCCATAAGAGAATTTTTCTAAAATACGCTTTCACTTAAAATACGATATTAACCCATAATTTATTATTTATTTATTTATATTTAAATTCTTTTGCTAAAATATTTATTTCCAAGTAAATTAATGTATAACTTGTGACTTGTTTGCATAAATTTGACGGATTCTTATAATTCAGTGTATTTTTATTTACTCGTACTTGCTCCATGTGACAGTTATGCAACAGCACGGAAACAGATTCGAGCGCTCTAACGTTTAGCAGCTTGTTGGAATGCTCGGACACGTTTCAGGAAAACTATTTATTTTTTTCGCTACCATTTCGAAATTCCTGTTAATGTTTTACGATAGCATTCTTAAAATTCTCAAAATCTTTTTCATTCTTTTGCAATGGAAAAATTCCATTATTGTACAAGAGCAAATATAATATTTTTACAAGTTGAGTAACAAAATAGACATGATATTGAGACTCATAATTTAAATTTTAAAATTAAACAAAAATCTGTAACGTCAATTTTGAAAATATTCTTGCGATTTTATTGTCAATTATTTCTTCATTATACCTCCTTAAAACCTCCCAATTACTGTACAAGAGAAAATATTTCTACAAATCGAGAAACAAAATAGAATCGATATTGAAATAATAAATAAATTGCGAATTTAATTTTTACAAAATAATCACAGCCTCTTATAATCAAATAACCAAATCTCTAGTGTACTCCGTAAGATCGTCGTGTTAAAAAATGTAAGACGATAAAATGATGGCGAAATGGTCGAAAGATTTTCTCGATGGCGATCGAATCGCACTGGGGCTCTGTGACGATTCGTAGGCGAGCTGCGTTCGATGGAAATCTGTATTAGCTCGCGCGGCCCCGTGGGATCGGACTTCGGAACGTACAGAAGCCGCAAGGAGATCAGGAAAATCGCTGGAAGCGAGCTGTTTAATAAAGGCTGGGGCTGGTTTGACTGAAGCACAATGAAACGGCCGCGGTAGTCGAGCGGGGTGATTTCGAAATTTGCCGGCCGTGTTTCCACGGCGAAATGGAAATTAATTCCCTGCTCTGAGGTAATGAATTTCGAATTTCGTACGCGCCGGGAACGTGTATGCGTGACTGGCGAACGAACCGGGACCGATGGCAGCCTGGAGATAATATGATTAATTCCTGAATATCCTACGGGCAAAAGAAGTTCCCGTACTTTGAAATTAAATAAAAATCTGGTACTTGAATTTTATCGGGGAAAAATTTTACTGGGTGATTCTAGAGGCAAAAATAAGACGAAAATCAAGAATAGTAATTTTTTAATTGAGGCTTCGTTCAAAAGTTATTAACGTTTAAAGTTGCGTGTGTGAGACGGGAACCGTGCGCGCTGCACACTTCAACTTTAAACGTTCATAACTTTTTAAGGAAGCCTCAATTAAAAAATTACTATTCTTGATTTTCGTCTTATTTTGGCCTCCAGAATCCCCCATTAAAATTTCCCCCAGCCTGTATAGATTTTTATTTAATTTTAAAGTTTCAATATCAATTCTATTTTCTTCCTCTCCGGTGTAAAAATACTACATTTTCCCATATACATTAACGAAATTTTGCACCCCTATAATGAATAAATAATTCAAAAAAAATAAAATGAAATTTGTTTAATTTAAATGAAGATTATCCTTTCGTGGAAATAACGAGTCGACGAACGAAACCCACGGGAGACACGGTTTGAAAAAACAATGGTTACCGTTGGTGGATTTTTTTTTCCGCTCGAGCAGTCCAACCCCTGCGACGTAACCTGACAAATTATTGCTACAGGTGCGTTTACAAGGCTGTGAGCGACACACGAGCAGACAGTCTAAACACGAGTGCCATAGCGTCCCTCGCTGACCTCGTCTCTTCATTTGCATACGCAAACTGAGGAATTAGGGCCGGACACGTCGTCCTCCACGCTCGATCGGGGTTCCTTTGCCCCGGAGAACACGTTATTGTTGTCTCGAGCGGGTTATTGTCGTTGAAACGCGCTGAGACAATTGACGATATTACGCGAAACGTACCGAGTCCTCGGGGTTTCTGCCTGTTTCCATCGTTGATCGTTTCCCTCTCGAACCAACAATCCCGCCACGGCTCGAGGCCCTTTTTCAATTTTTTATAAAAATATTTCTCCTCTAGCCTCAAAACGAACGAAATTATATTATTTTCATTTTTTTCTAGCTCATAAGTTCACAATATAAAATTGGAATTATGGAGCACCTCGGCTGTAAAAATATTTTATTTTGTACAGTAATGGAGTTTTTACCTGTATAACAATTGAGAATAAAATCACAATAAATATTCTTAAAATTGTAGTCTATTTTGTTACTCAACTTGTAAAAATATTATATTTTCTCTTCCACACTAGTGGAATTTTATCATTGAAAAATCATGAAAAACATTTTGAAAATTGAAGTTACAGATTTTCGTTTAATTTTTTAGTTTAAATTACAAATCTCAATATCAATAATATTTTAATTTAATTTTGTCCAGCTTTGCTATTTTTCAAGACACAATATTAAAAAATGAAAATTTTTCCAAAAGCTATTTTGGAGTACTTGGTTCGAAGCTTGATACGTCTGATAAATTTAACTCTGAAACGAGATCTATAAATCATAGGCATATCGAGAGCAATTTGTTGCTCAAAGCCACGAACAGCTACCTAGAGTCTTTCAGATAGAGCAGATAGCTTGAATCACTGATACTTCATGCAAACCCATCCTACATGTGATTTCTCCAAGGTGCATAACTTCGAACGACTATAAATAATGCTTATTAGAATTGAATATTCAGCACGTTATCATCGTCTTGACTAGAAATTCACTGCCCCCCAAACTTCATCAAAACTGTCCACCTTCGGGAGTCTACTCAGGCCAAATTAAAGCATATTGGATTAATTAAGAGATTCGATTAACTGGACCAACACATCACAAGTCAAAGTCATAGTTTTCTATTTTATGATTAGAAATTTTTTATTTTAATTCTGAGTGCCTTCTATGATGTCAAACAGAGTGAAAAACTATTTTGCATTTATATTTATATTTAACAAAGATGACTGAAAGATAATTTTGTAAATTAAAATAATTTAATTTTCTAATTTTATTATTATAAAATAAAGTGTGTATCAAAATAATAATTTACATAAAAAATATACAATTGCAATAAATATACATTGAATTAATTATCAATGAATTACTATAAATATCAATAGTTGAATTTATAAATGTTTATTAAAATTTTCTATGGAAGATGTATTAAGTAACTTGGGGTCTCACGTATTTCAGAGTTTTGTAAGAAAAAAAAAAAAAGAGATTCTTATTCGCCGAATGGAGAACCGAAAGCTCTTTTGCATTTCACTTTTATAAATTCGCATAACGACTACGGTTATCGCGTCGTGGAAGCTTCCGCAGTTTCGAGGGAACGCGATTCGGCTGCAACAGCATATTCCTGGAGAAGAGAGCGCGATAAAATCACGGGGAAGCACCGTGGATTCCTTTAATTGCCGAATGGCTGCCTCCGAACGCGTGAATTGTTTGTAATTTCGTGCAAGTCACTGGTTAGGGTTATTAGAGAAGGGAGTAACAACCGCGGCTTTGTGAGAGGAATAGTTATTGTATTTTCGATGCCTAGTCTTTTCCACCTAGTAATAAAATTGTTGGTCGAATGGGTCTTGTATTGGATCATAATAACTACGGTCAGGTGCAAAATTCAGTATTTTAGCAAAACTGGACTTTAGTAGATTAATTTTTCTTAATATTGTGGTTTCTAAATTTTTTCTAATTAACGTGGTTTGATATAAAATTGTTAGCCAACTGAGTTTTCTAGGAATCAACGAGATATAATAACTACGGTCAGGTGCAAAATTGAATTTATTTTAAAAAACAGTAATTTAATAGTTTACTTTTTATTAACATTGTGGTTTCTAAATTTTTTCTAATTAATGTGGTTTGCCATAAAATTGTTAGTCAACTGAATTTTCTAGGAATCAACAAGATAGAAACTACGGTCAGGTGAAAAATTCATTACTTTAACAAAACTGGGCTTCAGTAGTTTAATTTTTATTAACTTTGTGGTTTCTAAATTTTTTCTAATTAACGTGCTTTGATATAAAATTGTTGGTCGACTGGATTTTGTATGGATCAACGAGATCATAGCTACGGTCAGGTGCAAAATTGAATTTATTTTACAAAACACTACTTTAATAGTTTAATTTTTATTAACTTTGTGTTTTCTTATTTTTGATTACAGTTTAGACAGTCGTTGAGTCAAGAAATTAATATGGTTTGGCATAAAATTGTTGTAGAAATTCACAAGATAATAACTACGGTCACAGATAAAATTGAATCTATTTTATAAAACAAAGTACTGTTATAATTTAATTTTCTTTAATTTCGTGCCTTTCTATTTTAGATTTTAATATGGTTTGCCATAAAATTGATACTCAACTGAGTTTTCTAGGAATCAACAAGATAGAAACTACGGTCAGGTGCAAAATTCATTACTTTAACAAAACTGGGCTTTAATATTTTAATTTTTATTAACTTTGTGGTTTCTAAATTTTTTCTAATTAACTTGGTTTGATATAAAATTGTTAGTTGACTGGGTTTTGTATGGATCAACGAGATAAAAACTACGGTCAGGTGCAAAATTCAGTACTTTAGCAAAATTGGACTTTAGTAGTTTAATTTTTCTTAATTTTGTGTCTTCTTATTTTTTATTAGAGTTTAGACAGTCGTTGAGTTTGCTGGTAATTCAAAAAATTAATATGGTTTGCCATAAAATTGTTACTCAACTGAGTTTTCTAGGAATCAACGACATGAAAACTACGGTCAGGTGCAAAATTCAATATTTTAGCAAAACTGGACTTTAATAGTTTAGTTTTTCTTAACTTTGTGTTTTCTTCTGTCGTTGAGTCAAGAAATTAATATGGTTTGACATAAAATTGTTGTAGAAATTCACAAGATAATAACTACGGTCACAGGCAAAATGGAATTTATTTTACAAAAAAAAGTACTGTTATAATTTAATTTTCTTTAACTTCCTGCTTTTCTATATCAGATTTTAATATGGTTTGCCATAAAATTGTTAGTCAACTGAGTTTTCTACGAATCAACGAGATAAAAACTACGGTCAGGTGCAAAATTCAGTATTTTAGTAAAATTGGACTTTAGTAATTTAATTTTTCTTAACTTTGTGTTCTCTTATTTTTTTATAATCAATATAGTTTAACATTAAATTCTTAGTCAACTGAAACTCCTACAGATCAACGAGATTAGAACTACGGTCAAATGCAAAATTGAGTCTATTTAATAAAATAGTAATAATTTAATTTTCCTTAACTTAGTCTACTCTTTTTAATCACACTATGCAACAAGTTTGAGAGATTAACATTATAAATTGTTTAAAAATTGTTAGTCGACTGGATTCGTACGGATAAAAAGAAAAATAATAACTACGGTCAGATGCAAAATTGAGTCAATTTCCTAAAAAAAAATACTCCAATAATTTAATTCCCCCCACTTTATGTGCCCTCATTTTTTATTCCAGTTTGCATCGTCGTCGATTTCCTAAATAGTTTGACAAATTAATGCTCCTTAACGCGACCAGAGACGGCTAAAAACTAAAGTTCCCCCCCCCCACGAAGTAATTTAACGTTCTATTATATTCCACATGAAAAATCGATCCCCTTCATCACTCCCAGCGACCAGAGCGCGAAGGATCGTCCAGTAAATTAGATGCATCACCGTCCAACTCATTACCAGACACCGGATCCGCGAGCATCGCTTCTTCGCAAGTATTTCTCGTGGAATTTTAATTAATATCTCGTGGTTTGCGCGTAGCCGGCCGAAACGCGGGGTCGAACAGGCGTCGGAGGGATACAAAGCCCTCGAATGAAAGGCGATATCCGAAAGGCAGCCCGAGGGGTAGCTTTTTTTATCAGCGACGAAATGCCCCGGCTTCTTTTCGCGGGAGAAACAGGGTGAAAAGGTGGCCAAAGGGAACAAAAACCCGGGGCCAACGACACCGGAAACGGCGACAGGGGGCTTAGCAAATTGCTGCTATTAACTTCCATCATCGCATCTATATGAAAAGACATCCTACACAGAGTGTGTCTCGTTTATCGCCGCCATCTCGTAGCATTTACCTTGCTTTTAGGGCGGAAAGCGTGCGTGACGTTTGATCAAGGTCACACTTCACACTACCGCTGATTATGGTGTGCGCCTTTCCATGTAATTTTATCGCCCCTGCGTTCGCAACCGATGCAGAATAATTCAACAAATTACGGATCCTTGACCGACTTCTGGGGATAACAAAATTTCCTTCATTTAATTTTTGTATACCATTTTCAATTAAATAAAAAATTTATAGTGTTATAACAGACGAAGACTGTACTAATAGTATCATATTCATTCAAAAATCATTGTTCAATAAACCGTAGAATTATTTTTCTGGTCGATTGTGACCTTATTAAATCATAATTCCATAATGCAATTTAAGAAACTCAAGATTATTCGAGATTTTTATCGAAGGAAACAATTTTTCGAAATTTTTATTTTGGCACTTTGTTCTTCTCAAAATACTTGTCAACTTTCGTTTCAAACATTTTTTTGATAGATTAATGTAAATGCTTAAAAAATGTAAAGTATAATGTCGAAATAAGTATGAAAAAAACATAGAAAACAGCATAAATTCTAAAGGGAGTTATGTTCATTGGATAGGGGATGAAATGCCTTTTAAAATGAGCGTTCGTACGAGTGGATAGCTTAATTAGTTCCGGAGATATGAGGATTTTAGTTTCAAGCCGATGCGGTGGCTAGTTTCGAAGATATAAGTTTGTTTACGTTTCATTGTTTACGTCCGCGCCAGGTCAATGACCTCACGTGACCGTAGCGAGTAGCGAACGTGACGTCACTAGGTCACGACTCACGTGCGTGAGAGACAAGGAGGTCCGACGCGTCAGACGGAGACAGAGATAGTCGAATTAAAAAAATTACTTTTTACATAAATTACGATATCTCGAAAACGGTAAATCCGATCGACAAAAATCCAAAAGCAATTTTAAAGAGGAAGGTTTACCCCTCCTAACAGCGGTTGAATTTTGAATAAAGCACTAATAACCTCAAAACTACACGAGTTTAAAGTTTAACTATTTTTAATACACGATATTGGGGCTGTTCTAAGAGAGTCGACACTGAAGATTCTCATCTTTGGTATATAGTTACTATTTACATTAGAAGCTAACCTATAAGTTGATATCCTGTTCCAAAATTCTTTTACAAATCTTAACGCAAGTTTATAACACAGTTATAATTAACCAATCTTTAGATTAAAAAAATTAATTAATATTTCCTTGTATTTAACACTTTGACTGTCACGTGACCCACATATGGGTCACAAAATTTACAAGATGTTGGAAAAATTATTTTTCAAATTAAGACGTTGAAAAAAATAAATTTGTGAATTTGTGACAGAATTTACATGATTTTAGAAAAATAAATTCTCAAATAAAGACGTTGAAAAAAATTAATTTTCGATAGAATTTGTGAATTTTAACAAATTGAAAATTTTACTTTTGCAGACTACTACACAGTGTTGATCTGAACGTGTTAAAATTACTTATCTCGAGAACGATTATCGAAACGGAAGAAATCACTATAAGGGCAACAGTGTCAATAGAGCTACCATAGCTCAGAGGTGCTTATTGCAACCTTTCAACCTGCAAATTTCCTGCAACACCGTATCCCTCCCTCCAGTCGCGTCAAAGAGCCGGACATGCTTCAAAAGACGCGCCTCCCGCCGTTATGCAAGGCAAAACGTAGATGTACCAATGGGGAGAGAGATGGTACAGTGCTCCATTCCCGGGGCGAGTTCAAACAGAGCGAAACGTAAAACGAATTCTCTTTCCGTGTCCCTCCGCGCCTTGAACGACGCGTCAACTTCAAAACTGAATTAAGTCTTTAAACTTGCAGGATTACCGACGATACACAGGAACGTAATAACTAAGCGAAATCCCGGGAGCTCTTGCTCAAAGATCGTTTCATCTTCAGCGGAATTAAACTCGATGACGGTTTCACCTCGAACAGGTTTGTTTACGTTTTATTTATTGATCGGGTCGAATCCACCCCCGCTTGCAGGACAATTTTATTATCGTTTGGAAATTTAGGACACTTGTTGAGGACCTGGGTGAGGCAGGATGATCGCAAGTAACAAGTGTCCACACATCAAATACTGGTGAAGAGGTAGCTTTTGCAAACTGAGCTTTGATGCTCCTTCAACAGACAATTTTGCAAACTCTGGTTAGCTACTAGTTGCAATAGATAATAGTGGGGGCAAGAAATTGCTAAAAAACCACTTGGAAACAGTGTTTTTAGTCAAATCTCACCTTTGCTCCAAGCTCATCCAAGTTCCCTCAGATGTAACAGGGGATTTTCGACAATTTTTGAGGTTTTTATACAATTTTGCAAACTCTGGTTGACTACCAGTTATAATAGATACTAGTGGTGGCTAGAAATTGATAGAAAACCACTTGGAAACAGTGTTTTGAGTCCAATCTCACCTTTGCAACAAACTCAACGAAGTTTCCTCAGATGTAACAGGGGTTTTTGACAATTTTTGAGGATTTTATACAATTTTGCAAACTCTGGTTTACTACCAGTCATAACAGATAGTAGTGGTGGCTAAAAATTGAGAAAAAACCACTTGGAAACAGTGTTTTGAGTCTAATCTCACCTCTGCTCCAAGCTCATCCAAGTTCCCTCAAATGTAACAGGGGATTTTCGACAATTTTTGAGGATTTTATACAATTTTGCAAGCTCTGGTTTGCTACCAGTTATAACAGATACTAGTGGTGGCTAAAAATTGATAAAAAACCACTTGGAAACAGTGTTTTGAGTCTAATCTCGCCTTTGCTCCAAGCTCATCCAAGTTCCCTCAGACGCAACAGGCGATTTTCGACAATTTTTGAGGTTTTTATACAATTTTGCAAGCTCTGGTTTGCTACCAGTTATAACAGATACTAGTGGTGGCTAGAAATTGATAAAAAACCACTTGGAAATAGTGTTTTGAGCCTAATCTCACCTCTGCTCCAAGTGTCTAAGTTCCCTCAAGCTTAACAGGGGATTTTTAACAGAAAATTCACGTTTAAAAAGGGTATCTTTCCCCCAAAAACACTTACTAAACAAACATCAAGATGGAATCTCATTGAAATAAATAAAATCTTACAGATTACGTTCTAATACCTCGTCAGGGCACATCTCGCGTAAATAGTATGATAAACTTATTCTAGAAAGCATGGAACACCTGGAATAAATGCTCACACCGAAACAAACAGCAAACACGGATAAATCGTGTGAAAAGCATGCCTTCTTTGAGGGGTGGGGTTGAAATAAAAATAACGAGAAATAAGAGAACATTACACCGTCACGTACACGTACACGTCGCAGCAGTATTTTCGCCGTGACAGAAGCAAGCACTAGAGTTCAGAATAAGGTGACATACGTTACATTGTGCGGTACAAGTTCACTGACAGAGAAAGTTTAGACAAATGGTACGACGTTGGTTCACTTACCCCAAAAAAACCACCGACTAACGTTCAGAGTTTTTTTTCTTTCGTTTTTTTTACGCTGATTTTGGAGTCTAAGTCATTTTTTTTTTTTTTTTTTTTTTTTGTGGAAAATTTATCGTCACGAATGGTACAAAGTTACCGCGGGGCGGTTAAGAAAAGAATTTGGCTGAAAGATGTGTGTTGCCAATCGAAACTGGATCAATCGCGACTCACCTTTATTCCGAGGGTCGGAGTCAGCATTCCATAGTCGGTTAGGGTTGGCAGCATAACTGGGGGTACGTTTGCCATCATCATACTGTCTAGAATCTTCGCACGTACTTTCCCTTCGTGCACAGAACACAAATCAATTTATTGCTTACTAGACCTACCTGAAACACAAAATGCATACAGAAATTGAGTAAAATTTCTTCAAATTAGGGCAAAATTCAAGTTAAAAGGTAAAATGTACTTTCTAAAATTTGAATAGAAAATGTTTCTCGTTCTGAGAAAATGTCTCTTCAAACATCGTCAAACATCAGTTTTTCTGGGAGAAATTACCGCCAAAAATTGGGTTTCGGGTTATGAAAGTGGAAAATGGCTCTTAGAGAATATGTTTCTATCATAAAATGTTATCATACGAGATGTTGACTATTTTTTAGGTAAATAAATAAGGCAAGAAGTTCGCCAATGGTAGGTGTAATGATTAGTGATCGTTCCTAGCTTGTTGACTATCATATGATGGTGTTGAGTACTGTATGATGAAACTTAGCCTATCAGAAAATGTAATTAAACTGTATATTAACTTTTCTTTAGTAAATAAACAATGCAAGAGGTTAAGCAATGGGAGTTGCAATGCCTAGTGATAGTTCCTAGCTGGTTGAGTGTCGTATGATGGTGTTGAGTGTCGTATGATGAAACTCAACCTGTCAGAAAATGTTATCAAACGACTTATGGACTTTCTCTAAAGTGAACAAATAAAGCAAGGGGTTAACCAATGGTAGTTGTAATGATTAACGATCGTTCCTAGCTTGTTGACTATTGTTGATCGTGTTGAGTATGGTATGATGAAACTTTGCCTGTCAGAAAATGCTATCAAACGACATATTGACTTCTTCTAATGTATAGAAACAAGGCAAGGGGTTAACCAATGCCAGTTGTAATGATTATGCATGGTTCCTAGTTTGTTGATCATCGTTTGATCGTGTTCAGTGTGATATGATGAAACTTAAACTATCAGAAAACGTTATTAAACTGTATATTAACTTTTCTTTAGTAAATAAACAATGCAAGAGGTTAAGCAATGGCAGTTGTAATGCCTAGTGATAGTTCCTAGCTGGTTGAGTGTCGTATGATGGTGTTGAGTGTCGTATGATGAAACTCAACGTGTCAGAAAATGTTATCAAACGACTTATGGACTTTCTCTAAAGTGAACAAATAAAGCAAGGGGTTAACCAATGGTAGTTGTAATGATTAGCGATCGTTTCTAGCTTGTTGACTATTGTTGATCGTGTTGAGTATTGTATGATGAAACTTAGCCTGTCAGAAAATGCTATCAAACGACATATTGACTTCATCTAAAGTATAGAAACAAGGCACAGGGTTAACCAATGCCAGTTGTAATGATTATGCATGGTTCCTAGTTTGTTGATCATCGTTTGATCGTGTTCAGTGTGATGTGATGAAACTTAACCTATCAGAAAATGCTATCAAACGACATATTGACTATTTTTTAGGTAAATAAATAAGCCTAGGGGGTCATTTATTGCTTGTTGACTATCATTTGATCGTGTTGAGTGCCGTATGATGAAACTTAGCATATCAGAAAATGTCATCATACGACATTATTGACTCTTTTTAAGGCAAGAGGTTAACCAATGCCAGTTGCAATGATTAGTAACCGTTGCTAGCTTGTTGACTATCGTTTAATCGTGTTGAATATTGTATGATGAAACTTAACCTATCAGAAAATGCTATCAAACGACATATTGACTATTTTTTAGGTAAATAAATAAGCCTAGGGGGTCATTTATTGCTTGTTGACTATCATTTGATCGTGTTGAGTGCCGTATGATGAAACTTAGCATATCAGAAAATGTCATCATACGACATTATTGACTCTTTTTAAGGCAAGGGGTTAACTAATGCCAGTTGCAATGATTAGTAACCGTTGCTAGCTTGTTGACTATCGTTTAATCGTGTTGAACATTGTATGATGAAACTTAACCTATCAGAAAATGCTATCAAACGACATATTGACTATTTTTTAGGTAAATAAATAAGCCTAGGGGGTCATTTATTGCTTGTTGACTATCATTTGATCGTGTTGAGTGCCGTATGATGAAACTTAGACTATCAGAAAATATCATCATACGACATTATTGACTCTTTTTAAGGCAAGGGGTTAACCAATGCCAGTTGCAATGATTAGTAACCATTCCTAGCTTGTTGACTATTGTTTAATCGTGTTGAATATTGTATGATGAAACTTAACCTATCAGAAAATGCTATCAAACGACATATTGACTATTTTTTAGGTAAATAAATAAGCCTAGGGGGTCATTTATTGCTTGTTGACTATCATTTGATCGTGTTGAGTGCCGTATGATGAAACTTAGACTATCAGAAAATATCATCATACGACATTATTGACTCTTTTTAAGGCAAGGGGTTAACCAATGCCAGTTGCAATGATTAGTAACCGTTGCTAGCTTGTTGACTATCGTTTAATCGTGTTGAATATTGTATGATGAAACTTAACCTATCAGAAAATGCTATCAAACGACATATTGACTATTTTTTAGGTAAATAAATAAGCCTAGGGGGTCATTTATTGCTTGTTGACTATCATTTGATCGTGTTGAGTGCCGTATGATGAAACTTAGCATATCAGAAAATGTCATCATACGACATTATTGACTCTTTTTAAGGCAAGGGGTTAACCAATGCCAGTTGCAATGATTAGTAACCGTTGCTAGCTTGTTGACTATCGTTTAATCGTGTTGAACATTGTATGATGAAACTTAACCTATCAGAAAATGCTATCAAACGACATATTGACTATTTTTTAGGTAAATAAATAAGCCTAGGGGGTCATTTATTGCTTGTTGACTATCATTTGATCGTGTTGAGTGCCGTATGATGAAACTTAGCATATCAGAAAATGTCATCATACGACATTATTGACTCTTTTTAAGGCAAGAGGTTAACCAATGCCAGTTGCAATGATTAGTAACCGTTGCTAGCTTGTTGACTATCGTTTAATCGTGTTGAATATTGTATGATGAAACTTAACCTATCAGAAAATGCTATCAAACGACATATTGACTATTTTTTAGGTAAATAAATAAGCCTAGGGGGTCATTTATTGCTTGTCGACTATCATTTGATCGTGTTGAGTGCCGTATGATGAAACTTAGCATATCAGAAAATGTCATCATACGACATTATTGACTCTTTTTAAGGCAAGGGGTTAACCAATGCCAGTTGCAATGATTAGTAACCGTTGCTAGCTTGTTGACTATCGTTTAATCGTGTTGAACATTGTATGATGAAACTTAACCTATCAGAAAATGCTATCAAACGACATATTGACTATTTTTTAGGTAAATAAATAAGCCTAGGGGGTCATTTATTGCTTGTTGACTATCATTTGATCGTGTTGAGTGCCGTATGATGAAACTTAGACTATCAGAAAATGTCATCATACGACATTATTGACTCTTTTTAAGGCAAGGGGTTAACCAATGCCAGTTGCAATGATTAGTAACCGTTGCTAGCTTGTTGACTATCGTTTAATCGTGTTGAATATTGTATGATGAAACTTAACCTATCAGAAAATGCTATCAAACGACATATTGACTATTTTTTAGGTAAATAAATAAGCCTAGGGGGTCATTTATTGCTTGTTGACTATCATTTGATCGTGTTGAGTGCCGTATGATGAAACTTAGACTATCAGAAAATATCATCATACGACATTATTGACTCTTTTTAAGGCAAGGGGTTAACCAATGCCAGTTGCAATGATTAGTAACCATTCCTAGCTTGTTGACTATTGTTTAATCGTGTTGAGTATTGTATGATGAAACTTAACCTATCAGAAAATGCTATCAAACGACATATTGACTATTTTTTAGGTAAATAAATAAGCCTAGGGGGTCATTTATTGCTTGTTGACTATCATTTGATCGTGTTGAGTGCCGTATGATGAAACTTAGCATATCAGAAAATGTCATCATACGACATTATTGACTCTTTTTAAGGCAAGAGGTTAACCAATGCCAGTTGCAATGATTAGTAACCGTTGCTAGCTTGTTGACTATCGTTTAATCGTGTTGAATATTGTATGATGAAACTTAACCTATCAGAAAATGCTATCAAACGACATATTGACTATTTTTTAGGTAAATAAACAAGCCAAGGGGTTAACCAATGCCATTTACAATGATTAATAACCGTTCCTAGCTTGTTGACTATCATATGATCGTGTTGAGTGTCGTATGATGAAACTTAACCTATCAGAAAATGTTATCAACCGACATGTTGACCATTTTTTAGGTAAATAAATCAAACAAGGAGTTAACCAATGCAAGTTGTAACGAGTAATGATCATTTCTAGCTCGTTGACTATCGTTTGGTCGTGTCGAGTGTGGTATGATGGCAGTGAGAAGGGAAAATCTGGAACGTATCGAGCGGAATCGTATTCGTGGCGCGTACGTGACCGAGGCCGGGGCGGCAATCAGGAAACTTGGTGCCGCTTTCGCGAACAAAGCGCCCGGTCGTGTTTTCTTTATCTTAAATCCGCGCGGAATGCAGAAAGTGTAACAAAGGCAGCGGAACTACGGCTTCCCGGGTATCTACCGATGAACTTTTCTCCGTGCGGCGGCGACACGCTTCGCGCAAACATTGTTCCGAACTCGGCCCGCGATCCGGAACCGGGAGCACCGGCGCCCCGCAGTTTCGCCAAGTTTCATCAGCGTCCCTCCAGGCACATTTCAATTATACCCGGGCAACCAATTAAGAAATTAATCCATTAAGATTAACGTTAACCGCGACGGAACTCGCGAAGACCGGATTACACGCGCGCGGGATCGCCCCAAACCTGGTCGAAATCGACGAGGCGATACGACGATGGCCAACAAACAACTATCGACAGCCAAAACAACCATTGATTAACTCCTTGGGCTGGTTTATTTGCTTTGGGAAAGTGTCATACGGTACTCAATATGATCAAACGATAGTCAACAAGCTAGAAATGATCATTAATCGTTACAACTACCATTGGTTAACCCCTTACTTTATTTGTTCAGTTTAGAAAAGGTCCATAAGTCGTTTGATAACATTTTCTGACAGGTTGAGTTTCATCATACAATACTCAACACGATCAACAATAGTCAACAAGCTAGGAACGATCGCTAATCCTTGAAACTACCATTGGTTAATCCCTTACTTCATTTGCTTACTTTAGAAAAAGTCCATAAGTCGTTTGATAACATTTTCTGACAGGTTGAGTTTCATCATACGGCACTCAACACCATCATACGACACTCAACCAGCTAGGAACTATCACTAGGAATTACAACTGCCATTGCTTAACCCCTTGCCTTGATTATTTAGTAAAGAAAAGTTAATGTACAGTTTAATAACATTTTCTGATAGGTTAAGTTTCATCATATCACACTCAACACGATCAAACGATAATCAACAAACTAGGAACCATGCATAATCATTACAACTGGCATTGGTTACCCCTTGCCTTGTTTCTAAACTTTAGAAGAAGTCAGTATGTCGTTTGATAGCATTTTCTGACAGGCTAAGTTTCATCATACCATACTCAACACGATCAACAATAGTCAACAAGCTAGGAACGATCGCTAATCATTGCAACTACCATTGGATAACCCCTTACTTTATTTTTTCTGTTTAGAAAAAGTCCATAAATCGATTGGTAACATTTTCTGACAGGTTGAGTTTCATCATACGAAACTCAACACCATCATACGACACTCAACCAGCTAGGAACTATCACTAGGTATTACAACTGCCATTGCTTAACCCCTCTCGCCTTATTTATAAGCTTGAGAAATACAAAACCTTTGATAAAATTTCTCAACAAACTAAGTTTCATCATACCAAACTCAACACAATAAAACCATAATCAACAATTTTGCAACGATCGCCAGCCAAAACAACCCCCATTCATTAACTCTTTGCCTCATTTATTTCCCAAAGGAAAAGTCAATACATCGTTTACTAAAATCTCCTAACACACTATCAGTTTCATCATACCAAACTCAACACGATACGACGATGATCAACAAGCTACCAAAGATCGCCAGTAATTAAAACTTCGATTGGTGACCTCCTCGTCTTATTTATTTACCCAAGAAAAAGTAAATACATCATTTGCTAAAATTTCCTAACAGCCTAAGTTTCATCATATCACACTCAACACGATACGACGATGGTCAACAAACCAGTAATTACAACTGCGATCGGGTAAACCCCTTGCCCCATTTATTGACCAAAGTAAAAAGTAAACATAACGTTCCATAAAATTTTCAAAGTTCCCAAGTATTTGTGACGACGTTTCGAAATCGAGTGACGCTCGAAACGAACCCGGCCGATATTTACAGGTATCTCGCGTAAATTAAACCGGACTAAGTACACTTTAATTAGCCGCGCGGCAAACAATCGCTGCCTTGAGCCACTAATTTACATGAAAAGCGCGCGTGTGAATCCGCCTAAACGGAATTACTGCGAATCGGTTTGTTTCCGGAAGTGACCCGACGCGTATATCCAAGGAACGAGGCCACCGATGATTTTCGGTGTTCAAGCTCGTGATCACGTTCCGGCGGAACACGCTGAGCCTCTCTAAATGCTCTTCCATTACTCCGCGGGGCCGGCCAATTAAGAACTTAATCCGACCAAGATTTCGATGCAAAACGTGCAAAGAGTCCTAGCAAGGACGAGGGGGGGACAAATAAAAACTGTTCAAGAATTTTTTATAATTGTTAGTCGACTTTGCTATGGATCCATGAGACGATACGGTCAGGTGAAAAGTAATCAATCCAGTGAGCTAGATAGCTAGGCAAGAAGTTAGCTAGGTGACTAGCAAGGAGTGAGCTAGCTAGGCTACCAAGAGGTGAGCTAGCTAGGCTACCAAGAGGTGAGCTACCTAGCTACTAAGGGGTGAGCTAGCTAGGCTACCAAGAGGTGAGCTAGCTAGGCTACCAAGAGGTGAGCTAGCTAGGCTACCAAGAGGTGACTAGCTAGGCTACCAAGAGGTGAGATACCTAGCTACCAAGGAGTGAGCTAGCTAGGCTACCAAGAGGTGAGCTACCTAGCTACTAAAGGGTGAGCTAGCTAGCTAGTAAGGAATGAGCTAGCTAGGCTACCAAGAGGTGAGCTAGCTAGGCTACCAAGGACTGAGCTACCTAGCTACCAAGGAGTGAGCTAGCTAGGCTACCAAGAGGTGAGCTAGCTAGCTAGGCTACCAAGAGGTGAGCTACCTAGCTACCAAGGAGTGAGCTAGCTAGGCTACCAAGAGGTGAGCTAACTAGGCTACCAAGAGGTGAACTACCTAGCTACCAAGCATTGAGCTAGCTTTTCCCAACACTCCAGTCAAATTCAATCAGTACCATAACAATATATGGCAAGCAAGTTGAGAGAGGAGCTGCTGCTCCTCACCAACAAATTTCTCTATTTTTCAACAAAGACTGCCCCCATACATCGAATAGCAATTCCTCCAGGTTCTTCCCCCCCCGACTTTCTCATACAGATCCCTCGTCCTGACAGGGAATATCCAGTGTCAGGTCTTAAACAGGGTCTGATGGATAAGCTTAGTATTATAGGGGTCGCGGTGAATTCTCCGGGGCTTTGGGAGAAAGTGGCTAAAAATATAAAATTATGTCTCCGCGTGGCCACAGTTCCTTCGCCTTTCCACCGTACGAAATAATCGAGAAAATGGGATCGCGATTCCCGGGGAGTCCCGCGAAATTGAGACGGTAATAGAAAATGGCGCTGAAGGGACATCGGAAATGTGAATCGCCCCCGGGGTTTAACCGGGGAGTTTTTCTTAACGTTAAATACCAGGGGACAGAGATGAAAAGAAGGAAGTAGACGGGAAGTTAAGGGAATGGAGGAGGAGGATAGTTCGGTCGGGAACGGAAACAGCGTGGAAACACGGTGTTCACGGAAATAGAGATTTCGCGGAAGGTCTTACGCCGGATTTGCCGGTTAAGCCGCCTTGGATCGTGCTGTTACAACGGTTTCGCCCGCTTCCTCCGGCGGGGAGGAACCGCCCCCGCGTCCCTCTCGTTCTCTGAGCCCCCCTAACTCACAGATCGACCACGGCCACGTGACACCAATCTAAGTTTCGAACCCCATCCTTTCGACCCTCGGCCGGGTTTCCCCGCTTCTTACCCAGATACGTTTCCCCCGGAATTTCGTGATTCCCATTCTTATGCGATGCATTGGGCGGGCACAAAAGTTCCGTTTCGATATCGATGTCAACCGAATCCCGCGGTTCTTCAAAACCCACTCGAAGGAGAGTGTTACGTCTTTTGACGTATGCAAACTATTTGGTGAGGATAGTGAGGATAGCTGACTGTTTTTAAGGTTTAAATAGTTCAATTTAGGTACCTTTGTGGATGGTACAAGGTGTCACATTTTTCGAGAGAAAAATTTTTAGTTGCTCCAAAAAATTTTAATGGGAGATTCTAGAGACCAAAATAAGACGAAAATCAAGAATAGTAATTTTTTAATTGATGCTTCGTTAAAAAGTTATTAACGTTTAAAGTTGAAGTGTGCAGCGTGCGCGGCTCCCGTCTCACACTTCAACTTTAAACGTTAATAACTTTTTAACGAAGCCTCAAACAAAAAATTACTATTCTTCATTTTCGTCTTATTTTGGCCCCTACTCTCTATAGTAATAAAATTTAGCAATGAAACTCGAATTTTTTGGACTTCTGACATAATTTTCGATTCGCAACTACGCGTAATTCGCCCTCGAAAGGCCAGAAACTCGTCCAGCGGGCTCGCGACGCGCTCGACGTTTTCGTTGGTCGTCCTTTTTTTTCTTTTTTTCCGTTGTCCTTTTCTCGCTATTTCCACGCGTTTCCCTCTCAGCGCGAAGTTAATCGCCCGGCGAATTAGCCACGGTTGGATACAGAATTAATCAAACGCGGGCGCTCGAAGCGTGCGAGGAAAAGCGGTCGACGGGTAACGAGAGAAACACGGGTGAAAAATCGAGAAAGAAAAACCCGGGGACCGAGCGGAAATAAAAGGATAGAGGTTATCCCCGGAGCGTGGAGTAACTAGAGGTGGATGCAATTATCGCTTTGAGCTGCTCTGAATAGAGCCTACGCGAGATTAGCGATGAATTAGGGTGTCCCGGGGAAGTATTGCGCGTTTTAGTCGCCTCGACCTGCTCTTGTTTTCAAACTGTCTTCGAGATAAAGCCTACGCATTAATACCTTGCTGGAGAGCTCCTTGTAATCTCGTTACGAAAATATTACCGTGTCCTTTTCGGTTATTCCCTCATTTTTTAACCGGTCATGGAATGATACACGAGTTGGATACATTTTTGAAAGACTTGTTTATGTAAACAAAATTAGAATGATAGTATCATTCACTTGATAGAAATCAAGTGTTTCATAATTTTTATTGGAACTTAAAAATGGGTCATTTCGACTGATTTGGTAGTTCCAATATTTGATAATTGAAAGTGCCATCAATTTTAACTTTTTCTGGCTAAAAAAATTTTAAAATATCACTGAGACATACATAAATAAACCTTGTAAATTTGACTGCAAAAGGTGTTACAGTTTACTCGCAAAAAATTCCTAAATAAAGTCCAAAAGAATGACACCAGAACACCGTCGAATCGAACTCGAATCGCAGAATTTATTCACTCGATCGAAATTAATTGCAAAATCGAGTATAGGCGTTCGTCGATGGCCCCCCCTCCCAGCAATCCGGTGAATCCTGGAGGATAACCATCATCGTGATCTCGGATAAGGAGCGCTTCCCTTGTCGATATCGAAATGAGAAACCTAGAACGCATTAATGAGTGCGATCGTTCGACTGTGCACGCCGGGCTCTCGATCGAAGTGCAACACGGTCATGCTACTAATTGGCAATCAGTGTGCCTGCATTAGAAATATTGACAGTGACGCATGAATGATGGTACGTTGCGGACGGTTAGTGTGATTTTCTGGTAATGATAGAAGATAATGACTGACGGTTGAAACGAGAGGAATCGAGGGGAAACGGTTCCCTTTTCCTTTCGCAACAAAGCAAATTCCAAGTTTCTTTTAACGATCAGAAATTCAGGTTTTCAATGTACAATTTTAAAATTTTAATGGGAGGTTCTAGGGCCCAAAATAAGACGAAAATGAAGAATAGTAATTTTTTGTTTGAGGCTTCGTTAAAAAGTTATTAACGTTTAAAGTTGAAGTGTGAAACGGGAACCGCGCGCGCTGCACACTTCAACTTTAAACGTTAATAACTTTTTAACGAAGCCTCAATGAACAAATTGGTATTCTTGATTTTCGTCTTATTTTGGTCTCTAGAATCCATTAAACCACATTAAAATTTTTCCCAGGGTGGTCGAATACCAAAGTCCTGGATTACGTGTCCCCCATCGTGGAAGAACCGAAAATACTAAAATCGAAACGCTCCTTAACTTTCATCCCAATTCCTGGCTCTTAGGCCGCGATACTTTTTCACTCCACTATCTTCCCCCCGCCCCTCTCCTTCTATCCCCCGTTTTTTTTATAGAGCTGGATATTTTATTCAGCGGCACTCTGCTCACTCGCCTCTCGCGGCGTTTGATATTGCAGTCTCATTGCATAAAACCCGAGGCTTGCATAAAACACGGGCCGGCGTTTCTCGAGCGAAAGCTGACGGGCTCGAAAAGACGGTCAGAAACGAGCTGGCGAGGAATGCCTCGTGGACAGGGTAAGAAAAAATTCCCGGGAAAAAAAAGGAATTCGACGCTGCTGGATGGCTGCTATCCGTTGATTCGCCCGATGGTCCGTGAAAAAGCACTGATTCGATATTCCGTTGAAAGATTTTTTAAAAACAATTTTAATGGGGGATTCACCAGGTCAAAGTGAGACGAAAATCAAGAATAGTAATTTTTTAATTGAGGCTTCGTTAAAAAGTTATTAACTCTTAATGTTTAAATAAATAAATTTCACACACGTCGTAAAAAAAGTCGTTCAACGTGACTACCGATATATTTACAAGAATAAAGTTCAATCATCGATGGACGATGTGTGGTTCTTATAGAAATTTGGTCCAGCGCCGCGTTTCCCAGGTATCGAAAGACATGGTTTTCCCGTGAACGTGGGCGTAGCACGGTTCGCTAATCCGGCAACAGGTACGCCAACCTCGGCGTAACGACGTGAAATCGGTGATTCGCACGACGGGCAGATTCGCGCTCGGACCAGATGAGCGGGTAAAATTGGGGAACAACGGACGCGGGGGGAGGACAGAGGCGCGACACGGTCCGGCGAGCATATGGCGTGGCTCGCACATTGGCTAAAAATGTAAATTGTCCCGACTGCGTGCAATCCCGTTCGCTGGAGCGCGCTCTCTGCTCAACGGCTGTGAAGTAATTGAAAACACGCGTCATCTCCGGCAACGATGACCCCCCGGAGGGCTTCCACCGACCATTGGCTTCCTCGACTTCCGACCCGATCAACAATCGAGTTCCCATCCTAAGATTCGCATACTCTGCATAGCATTTTTCGGTGCCATTTTCTATATAAAATATTAAATCTTGCCCCTGGTATAGCTATTTTTGAAATTATGTAGCATTGAGTGCAGTGGATATTATTTAATGTTGAGATTAGGCGAGGTTTATGTTGAGCCTTTAGTCTAAATCTTAGTTCTGGTTATAAGATAAACGTTTGTACGTTTTGGTTTGTTGTAACCCTTTGTATGTGTATTTATAATTGTAAAACCACTGACCACCATTGATTATCATTGGAAACCATTGGCCACCATTGGCCATCATTGATCACCACTGATCACTACTGCTCACTACTGATCACCATTGGAAACCATTGGCCACCACTGACCACTACTCACCACCACTAACCAGCACTGACCACCATTGGAAACCATTGGCCACCACTCACCACCACTGACCACCATTGGCCACCATTCACCACCACTAACCACCACTGATCGCCACTAACCATTCAGTGACCATTCATTGGCCATTCACTGACCACTCATTGATCAATCAAGGACCACTCATTGACCATTCAAGGACCACTAACCACCATTGGAAACCATTGACCAGCACTGACCACCATTGACCACCACTCACCACCACTGATCGCCACTAACCATTCAGTGCACATTCATTGGCCATTCACAGCCAATACACTGACCATTCACTGCCCATATACTGCAAAATTCATTGAGCATTCATTGACCATTCAAGAACCATTCATTGACTATTCAAGGACCATTCATTGATCATTGAAGGACCATTCATTGACCATTCATTGACCATTCACTTCCAATACACTGACCATTCTCTGCTCATGCACTGCAAAATTCATTGACCATTCATTGTCCATTCACTTACCACCACTGACCACTCGTGAAAACTGGCATCTGATGACCACTACTGACCATTACTGACCACTCGTGAAAACTGGTGAGCACTGTATCCCAATAATGACCAGTGGACCATAAATTTAGTGGTGTAATAATATAAAAAAAATTTTGTAATTTGACAGAGTGTTTTCTAACGTGTGGTCATCCCATTTAATGTGCTCCCCAATTTCCTCCAATTTTATTAAATAACAAACAAGCTTAAAACTGTCTCAACAAATGTGGAATTACATAATTACTAGAAAATAAGAGTTTCATTTTCCCCTTTCAGGTTTTAAAAATATTATAATATTTTTAGTGATTTAGTTATCCAAAAATGTGTGATGAAAGTTGAGAAGATGGAAGAAATAAAAGTAGTCGACAAATCCAGTCTTGGGCCACTTGGTGGTCAGTATGAATAAAACTTCTACGAGATTGATCGAATAACCGATGCATCATCACAAGTATACTGGTAATTCGTGGGTAAACCCAGGGGCGAGGATCTAACGTGAGTTTGATAATTGGACCGACAGGTCTTCCATAACTGATCCATTTGTTCGAGAATCGATCATTTAAAAAGTGTGTCGTTAATCATCTGGAACCTGACGAGTCCATTTTTCCGTTGCAAACCTCGATGGAAACTTAGGTTTACCAAAGACGTTTCACGAAGTTTGCCTTCGATTAATTAACAGTGGAACCACCGACATTAATGGTGAATTTATTTCTATCAAAGAAATTAAAACAATAGATGTTTTATTCATTTCCTTATAAAAAAGACTACGGTATTTTTAAAATATAATTTAAAAACGTTACATGATAATATCTTTTCTCATTTTCTAATAATTGCTCAATTCCAAGCTTGTTAAAATCGTTTCAAGCCTTCTCACTTAACAAAAATGAACAAAACACAATGTCCACCCGTTAGAATTAAGAAAAATTTTAATGGGGGACTCACCAGGTCAAAATAAGACGAAAATGAAGAATAGTAATTTTTTAATTGAGGCTTCGTTAAAAAGTTATTAACAGTTGCGCCTGTACGCAGGTTACCTAACTACGCAATTCCCTATCTACAGGCGCAAAACTGTTAATAACTCTTTAACGAAGCCTCAATTAAAAAATTACTATTCTTGATTTTCGTCTTGTTTTGACCTGGTGAATCCCCCATTAAAATTTCTCCCAGATATACAAGGTGACCAGATAAAAATCGACGCATTCCGCTGTACGAACTTCATCAACCAGTATTTATTACCTCATGAATGAACACTGTATCTCTTTTTCTGTTAAAGGGCCACGTTGAACGCCCCGAGCAAGATGTATTTTCTTTGGTGTCGCTTAACGACCACAGAATCCTTTATCTCGTTCGGTTCCAATTGTCCCCCTCGGTGTCTCATATTCCCAAAGAATTTTCTTTTAATTTCCCGGGGAATTCGCGTCGCGTGTAGGCTCCTTTCTTTCCCTACCGTTTTCGCGTAGCTTTTTTTCCGCGCTTTTGCCAGACTCGCCCAGGGATATTTTTAATAGAGCGCGATTGCTTTTTTCAGGTGTTTGAATATCGGGATTGCGGATGTATAGAGAAAGCTACGAAGCAAGCTGGGACTCTTTCTCTTTTTTTAACCACCGACGAAAGCGAAGAGGTTTTCCCCCGTTTCGTAAAACGGTATGCTTTAATAAGGATTACGTCGTTGATGGCAGGTTAATCTGTAGAATTCGTGAAATAATTTCTCCTCGAGGAACGTTTCTTTGACGGAATCAAAATTGTAGGATTTCTCTTTTCGTTCGCGTCCGCGCGGATGAATATCGAACGAGACCCTTTTCATGCCTTTTCAGATTTTTAAAATAAATTTTTTCGATTATTTCCCCATTGCTACGTCGAAACGGGCGAATGGATTTTAAGAGATTTCTGCGAACTGATGCACCCAGCGCATTTTCACGGATACCTTACACTTCATTCGTTTACTCATCGAATTAACTAATTCGAAACTTTGGACGTTTTTAAGGTCTTCTACTGTTTGCTTTTCTTTGGCAATTTTTTATAAAGAACCTATGCAACTCCTTGCACTGGAATTTTTTATATATATTTGTCACTCTTTTAGTAATACTCACGAATTTTTACAACGAGAAATAGTCAAAATTAGTATGAAAAATTAATTTTTTTATAAAGACACTGTGTAACTTCTTACAACTAGAAATAGCCAAAATTAGTATGTAGAATTTATTTTTTTATGAAGAAACTATGAGACTTCTTGCACTGGAATTTTTTATATGTATTTCTTACTCTTTCAATGATACTTACAAATTTTTATAACGAGAAATAGACAAAATTAGTATGAAAAATTTATTTTTTTATAAAGACACTGTAAACTAAAAATTGATTTTTTTGGTGGTTTACTGTTGGTGTTTGAGAGTTTCTTGCGTCAAGTGGAAGGTCGATTAAAACAATTGGAATCGTGTCGACAAGTGGAAGAGATGGTCACTGATCAACAAGTAAGGTTGCAGGTAGAATGCATGGGTCGCAAGTAGCAGGGATATGCGAGTCTATTTCTCATTAGATCGGTTACCTCGATTATTACAGGAACCTCAATTAACGCTGGAATTTTCAGCCCCGAATTTGTAGTAATAATCGAAATTCTGTTGTATCGATGCAATAGTACATGTACCAGGCATCATTGAAACCTCGACAGAACAACAGACGGTAGACAATATTACACAAAATGCAATACGATATTCATTAAACACAAATGGGGCTTGTACAGACATATATTCCCGAATTTTAAAATCAATTTTTACTGCACAATGGCCAGACAATTAAATACGAAATTTAAACCGTAAAATTGCAAAAATGATCAAAAATAACATTATGTGGGATGTAAATAGCTGACTGAACCAATTTGGCCCATTTCAAATTTTATGAATATAATTATGATGATTATGTATACACAGTATTCGGCCATCCCTGGGAAAAATTTTAATGGCGGATTCACCAGGTCAAAACAAGACGAAAATCAAGAATAGTAATTTTTCAATTGAGGCTTCGTTAAAGAGTTATTAACAGTTGTGCCTGAAGATAGGGAATTGCGTAGTTAGGCATATAGACGCAACTGTTAATAACTCTTTAACGAAGCCTCAATCGAAAAATTACTATTCTTGATTTTCGACTTATTTTGACCTGGTGAATCCCCCATTAAAATTTTTCCCAAAATGGAGGCTCCGTTAAAAAGTTACGAACAGTTACGCCTGTAACCTGTGTTCCGTTTAGCAATTTCGTCGAAATCGATGACGTGGGTTCTAAAATTAACGCTAACGACGTATTCCACGGTTCGAGGAACTGTGCAAGTTTTTTTTTCTCGAAAAGCACGCCAACAAAGGCGAACGAGCGGTTGGCTGGAAGTTCCATTATTAAGCGAGCACACCGAGACGCGCAGTTCCGTCTAACTGCATATCTCGAACTTGTAAGCAGCCAATTAAGAATAACTGCTTCGAGCCGGAGCGTCTGGTCGCGTCGGACCGGGGCGCTATTCCCGACGACAGCTTGCGATTTCTGGCGCCTTGCTGATGCAAGGTCCCGTGCTCGCAAGTTTCCGCTACATCCGCCGCACGCCGACCAGCCCCTGTCCTTGACGGCTAATTAGTTATTACTAATTGCCCCGAGTAGTTCCCCAGTTTCGATTTGCCAGTACTGCAAGCCGGGGTGTGAAACGCGCTCGAGCGGAACCCGAGCTTATCACGAAGATGGCACATGGTGCAACCGTGACTCCACACTAGACTGCACCCTATTCAGCCACAAAATGAGTCTAAAATTCACCGGGTTGGGTAAATAACCCTTGTGCCAAAAGTGACCCCGAAGTAATTATTTTGAGTTTAATTTGATCCAAAATTCCTTGCATAGGAGCAAGAATATCATCTTGGGTAATCGTTGGGAGTTTGCTTTGGTCCAAAATTCCTGACAAAGGGTTAAGAAATTGGTATTTCGATCTCGTGGAGATAGAAAAGGCGGAGGATTCCTTTGGGAGACGCAGAGATCCCCGTGGATTCGTTAATTCGGTGAGCAGAGAAGTTGCATGGTCCGATATTAAAGAAGAACAATACGGGGAACGAAGGACGGAAGTTGAGTCTGTCGGGGGGGGAGGGGGCCTTCGAAGTGAGGCAGAGATAGGAAAGTAAGATGGGGTTACAGAGCCTTTCCTTTCACGGGATAGAGTATCGCGTGGTCCGCTTCCTTATCGAAATTCTTAATTAGAAAATTTTAATTATGTTTTGAGCCACCGTCGAGGGGGGGCAACGACAGAGCTGGACTGATATCGGTTAAAAAGGGGAAGAGCCGCTGATAAAGGCGTTGGAGGCGCGAACTCCCCTGCAACGCGACGATAGTGAATTTCTCCGGGATGCAGAAGCCTTGGGAGGCAACAACGAGGGTAAAACACAGAGGGTAATTAAGCGTCTGGTGAGGATCAAACGACGACCTGATACCACGTTTCACCTATGCGTTTGGTGATATTATTTAACTTTTTACACTTGTACTGGTGCTTGAGAAGGTTGCAAATTAAAAAATACACGGATTTAATCTGCATCTCGCCGCCTCTTGGACTTTTCAGTTGGAAGGAACACGTGAGACACATGAGACACATGAGACTCATGGGGGTACTAATGGCTAAAATAATGCTGTATTGCTGGCGAAAAAAATAGTGTGTACTCCCTAAACATAAGTCAAAAACATGCCACAAGTTTTGATAGAATAGTGTATTATGGTTCTTTAAAAAAAAATCCCAAATGGCACCTGAGAAATTGATTCCTCATGTTAGCAGAAAGTCTACTTATGTAGCTGCTTTGTTAGCACTTTTAAATACATTTTTATGAAAAAAATAGCACTCATTCCCCAAGTACTACTCAAAACCATACCACAAAGCCTGATAGTGTCTCATGATCCTCTAAAAAACACCCCAAATGGCACCTAAGAAACTGATTCCTCATGATAGAAGAAGGTCTACTTATGTACCTACATTGTTAGCGCTTTTAAATACATTTTCACAAAAAAAAAAGCAGTTAATCCCTAAGTACTACTCAAACCCATGCCACGAATCTCGATTCCCTAAAGAATTGACTGCTATATTAAGCAGAACACCCACCTCAAGTAAAAGTTCCAGGCTTCTCTGGTTCCAACGAGTGGAAGTACGGTTCCAACCACGTAGAAGGAAAGGTTCTGAGAAGGTCAGTCGATAAACCGACACGCGCCAGGGTCCATAAATATGAACTTGCTTGGCAAGTGGTTGCCAGTTTGGACGCCCTCTGAAGGGGCGGCGAGGGTGACTGGGGGGTGCAGAGGGGTGGATTCGTACCTGGGGGACCTTGGCGAGAGAATTCTCCGGGCGCCTCTTACCAGCAGATTCTCCTCCGTGGATGGAGGTAGGAAGTTAGCCACGGGTCGTTAATTCCGGTATGAATATGCCCGGCAGGATCCGGCGAGGAACCTTCGCAGCGGCTAGTACGCACTAGGCCCTCTGTTAAGCACGCTGGGATTGCTGGTTTATTAAGCGGATGCTGGGATTGTCGATGGTGTGGAACGAGCCGACTTCCGCTACGCGCCGGGGGTTTCCCGTTCGAGTGCTTTTCGAGGGCCTCGAATTTGTCAAAACGATCCGGGCCAAAACGCGGCCATCTTGTTTTTACGCGTTGTAAACGCCAAGCAAAAACATTAATTGCACCCGTGGATTTTTGGGCGCTACGGATGTGCAAGAAATTTGCTAATGATATGTTAACGTTATGCGGGGATGTACCGCGTGTGTATTTTCTACGGCTAAAGTGGCCCCAAATATGCAGGGAATTTGCAAATAGTATGGTAATTAGGGGTTGTGTACGCATGGATTTTTTCGTATTTCTAAAAATTCTAGTATTTGAAATCAATTTCAAAGTTGTTCTCAATAAGTGACTCAAGCTGGTAAATAAGGGGGCCAAGACAAATGGGTGCTAAATTTTACTTGGATATCATTGCATATTAGTAAAAATTGTCTGATGTGTGAAGTTTCTTTCGAGCTGCCCTCTTAACGATGGCTAATCGTTAAGTAGATATTGTCTGAAGACGGGACAAGATTATTCGACGAATGTCCCAGTAGTCTCGTTAAATTCGTAGGCAACAGGTTCCACGCGGTTCCGTGCAATAGTGGCTCGAATTGAATTCTGACAGATTGCAAATGTGATTGCAGTCGCGGCACGTGTCGCGTTATGGCATTCAAGCAGCTTTCGAAATGGAACGTTACAATCGGAGGGAAATCAGTCGCCATTGTCTCCACTTTGAATCGAAGGAGTCGATGAGATAAGCTCACTTGGAATTTAAATTTGTGGCGTTGATCACTATGACACTGTTTTTAATATTTTGAAAAAAAATTGTAATGGGGGGTTCTAGAGGCCAAAATAAGACGAAAATGAAGAATACCAATTTCTCGATTGAGGCTTCGTTAAAAAGTTATTAACATTTAAAGTTGAAGTGTGCAGCGCGCACGGTTCCCGTCTCACACTTCAACTTTAAACGTTAATAACTTTTTAACGAAGCCTCAAACAAAAAATTACTATTCTTCATTTTCGGCTTATTTTGGCCTGTAGAATCACCCATTAAATTTTTCCCCCCAGGGTATTTTTCTAGTATTCAAAATCTCACGACACCTCCCACGCGCCACCCCAACGACGTTCCAAGGGTTAATTAACAGAGAGTTTCGTTTGAAAAAGGGACAGTATTACCCTGTTATTATAATAATTATCCGCCCTCGTCGAAGATACGACGGTTACATTACCGCATTTCGATGTACGAACATAATTAATTTATATTCTTTTCAATTAACTAATTGATGAAAACGTAGCGACGAAATGGACGGAGGCTTTTTTAACGAACTTTAAAAGACATACTTTTTAACTTAATGGAATTCGTTACGGGGGAAAAATAATTCCCTTTGACGGCGAAGTAAGGACTAAATGAAAGATGTAAGTAGGCGAAGGCACTGTGCAACGAAAAAAGGTCGGAAAATCGAAAACACTCCCGGGACGACGACGTCGAAGCGTTCGCCAAGAATAAAATTCGCCCCAAGGTTTCCCGACGTCTGTTTTATTCGCGCGGACGATCTAAAAGGAACGTCTTAAAACCGACGTTTTCTATAATACTTTCGCCATTAGACTTTTTATCAGCTGTTTTTGTAACGATGAAAGCAGTCTAAAAGGAGTGCACGCGAATTCAGCCGCGAATACGGCGATTCCCGTTTTCCAAGCGACTATTTTTACACCGGTTTCGAGCAATTAAATTATCCCCATTGCTTTTTCTCGTTATTGAACGGAATAAATTTAAGCCTTTTGGTTATACGTTTGGCTGTGCAAATCGTTTCTGAAGGATCCGTAATTTCGTATTATTACGGGTGGTCGAAATTAGGTCGAGTTTCGATTCGTTTTCACCGAGAAAACCAGATAATATTTACTTACGTTGTGTGACATCAGATATTTTTTTACAACGATTATTTTAATTATTAGCAATAATCCAGACACGCTATAAAAAAAAGGGGAAAATAAAACTATATTTTTTATACGCGGTATCACTTTGTAATTGTGAAAATTATTACAAAATTTAAAAAAGGTGCAAACGTAAAACTATAATGGACTATACCTATACCTATTTTTTCAGAACGATTTGAAATTTTTTAATTTCTGTTTATGAAATATTGTTTAATATTTTTTTTGTAGGTATTCGTGAGCTCTACTGTATCATATAGAGCCTATTTGCAAGTCGATGACAAATATTTCGATTATTCTACTGACCAAAGGAAAGTTTAAATCACTCTATATTTGAGAACCAGTTTACTGGTCAATTATAAAAATTGATAGAAAAATCGATTCCTTTCTATTGAATTCGAAAATTGAAAAAAGATATATCCTGTTTTTGGAATCGTTTGAGTTTCACCTAGATTTCACATTTGCATCGACTTATCGATTTTTCAAAGATTCGTGCAAACATGTGGGAACACCCGGTGGTCCAATTAAAAAGGTGAAAAGGCAGCGTGTGTAATGCTCGTGGAAACCGCGATTTGTACGACCGTGGTCGCAGATCGAGGACGAATAAGAGCGATTTGCCACGCGAATAGCTTCCTTTCGTTATCACTCCATTTTTACCCTTCCTTTCGCGTAGAATTGGAGTTCGACGTTAATTGAAAGCCAATCGAACGCAATGAATGAGGCCTCTTTACCCTCCCGTAGATCCCAGCCTTCCCTGTTCCCTTCGTTTTTGTCCATCCTCTTATCTTTCTGTTTTCCAACGTTCTCCAAATGTTACTCTCGATATCAATTCATCGAAACAAAAAAAAAAAAAAAAAAAAAAACAGATTTAAAAGCAAACGCGTCCCCGTGCATTCGAAATCGAAAATAACCGACCAAGCTCGTTAACTCTTTCCATAACAAATTCCCCTTACCCCAAACAACTCGAATCAATTACAAAATCGATACGAACACGTCGCTTTAATATTATTTTAATCGAAGTTTGCAAACAAAACGATAACCTTCTTTAGGATATTCAAACACACAATTTAAAAAAAAACAAGTTCATATATTTTTAAATAAAATGGAAAACAATCCCACGTGTTATAGACCTTTATTACTGTTTTTTTTATTTATAAGGTTCTATATTTGGTTATATATAAAAATCTAAATATCCTGGGAAAAAAAATTTAATGGGTGATTCTAGAGGCCAAAATAAGACGAAAATGAAGAATAGTAATTTTTTCATTGAGGCTTCGTTAAAAAGTTATTAACGTTTAAAGTTGAAGTGTGAAACGGGAACCGCGCACGCTGCACACTTCAACTTTAAACGTTAATAACTTTTTAACGAAGCCTCAATTAAAAAATTACTATTCTTGATTTTCGTCTTATTTTGGTCTCTAGAATCTCCTATTAAAATTTTTCCCAGGGTTAGCTAGACACCCTGTATAATCAACAACTGTAAATCCAGTATTAAACGTTGTCAACGGAGGTTTTGTCAACACGAGTGCTCAGAGCCAACAAAGCCCTCAGAGGAACAAATTTCATTCTTTAATTTTGAGACACCCTGTGAATCGAACGAAATTTTTGTCCCTAGCATCGATCGTTTATAAAATTATTTTAAACTGTATGTTGGTACGATCGACGATCATTACCGGTATTAGCGACGATGTTAAACAGAATGTTCGAAGATTAAAACGAACGGTGTCGCGATATCACTGGGTTTATTTCGCGTTACAAACGATCAAGAGACCGTACGGTTCAGTTAATGGCTAATTACTCGATTAACGCCATTTCGATTAATCGGTAATTATTTCACGAGCTCCATGCACGTTCCGCGATGGTTGGTATTCGAAGGGCATTATCAAAGTTACGGGTCGCCGGAGTATTCCCTTACGATTCACTTGACTCGTATTTATTTCACTCAGGACCAATTTATCGTACATTTTATCCACCACGTCCAGCTTCGCAACGAATTTTCAGGTCAAAATAGGAAACTTAATCAGAACACTGTGTCTAATTTAACGATTATATTTTGCACGTAAGAGCAATTTTATTTCCTGTTAAAAAAAAATCAGAAATATTTCGAAATTTCAAAAATGTTATTATTCACTTTCAACTAGATTTTTGAATTATAATCACCCTGTATAATCGATGTAACTTCGTAAAGGTGCAACTATAGTAATTGTAAAAATAGAAAACGTGATATTAATCAACCATCGCAAGAGTTTACAGTGAATGAGTTTCCTGTGGATGAAAAATATCAGTGAACGACATCGAAACCGCCGATGGTCGCGTTTAAAAGTGTCGAATCGATGCTGCCTCGTATCGTCGTTTCAATTAACTTTGATTGACTATCCGGGTCTTAATTGACGAGTTAGCGGCGCCAGGTTCGCGCTGAATTAATTTTCGCAATTAATAAAATCGAAAAAACGAGCCCGGTACTCTCCCGGTGCTTATCAGCGCGTCTCGCGAACGATCGAGCGACGGGGGGGGGGTCCACGGTAACTGGTTATTTCGCCAGTTTTCGCGTTTCAACGCGTCCCGCGAAAATCGAGTTGTTCCGCCGTGAATAACGAACGTTGTTGTTTCATTGAATTATGTTTACCCTATTGATTGTCCCGTCGAAGCGTTCCCGCTTCTGTTCCTTTCACCGAAATCGTTTCGTTACATTTCGAATCGAGACTCGCGATCGAGGAGTTAATTTCTACGATTGAAAGTTAATCGCTGATATTTAAATTAAAGAGAAGCAACGAAACGATTTATGTGGGTAAAATGACGATATAGTTGCAAGATTGCAAAGTTGTATCCATTCTGAGAGTCAATTTGGAGTCTTTTCCAAGCCTCTCGAGTTGTTTGCAAGAAGAGAGGGTAGCGAAACGGAATCCTCGATTCACCAAAACCCAAATGAGAGGCGACAACTTGGTCGAATCTCGATCGAATCGACTCGAATTCGTTTCAAATAATAGATCCTGGCAAATAATAATGTCGAGTGTTGAACGACGTCCAAATGTTGGGTCCGTGATCCGCGAGACGATTAAAGTAACGGAGAGAAGAGTGCCACGCGCAGGAGCCGGAAGGGCTGCGGAGAAAAAGGAAATAACGAGCGGACTTGGCCGAGACTTTTTCCTTCCACCGAGGGTCATTAGCGTGTCTATAAATAAAATAATCGTCGGCCGTGTCTTTTGTTGCGTCGCGACGCGAAAAGTAGTCGTAGTCTCGACCCCTTCTTTCCGCGATTCTGCCCCCGTTCATCGGGCAATTGTCCCCCCCACCCGGGTCGATCGATCGATCCTTCAGGAGGATTCTGTTTCTCTGCTTCCTGGAGGGGAGGGTTAATCCCACAGTTTGAAGTTTGTTTCATTGTATATTTTTATAAAATTCACAGATGATTGAAATTATTGAAATTAATTTTCCTCGACTTCTCATCTTGAATATTCATTTTTCTTTCACTCAAATGTGTCTGACTGATTTGACTGACTGATTTGACTGACTGATTTAACTGACTGATTTGACTGATTTGACTGATTTAACTGACTAATTTAACTGACTGATTTGCCTGACTGATGTCTGATTGACTTATTTTCCTGACTGCCTAATTTGACTGACTATTTTGACTGACTAATTTGGCTGACTAATTTGACTGAATGATTTGCCTGACTGACTAATTTGACTGACTGATTTGCCTGACTAACTAATTTGACTAACTGGTGTCTACCTGACTGACTGTTTTAACTGACTGATTTGACTGACTGGTTCGACTGACTGATTTAACTGACTGATTTGACTGACTGATTTGACTGACTGATTTAACTGACTGATTTGACTAACTGATTTGACTAACTGATTTGACTAACTGATTTAACTAACTGATTTGACTAACTGATTTGACTGATGCCTGACTGATTTGACTGATGCCTGACTGATTTGACTGATGCCTGACTGGTGCCTGCCTGACTAATTTGACTGACTAATTTGACTGGTTGCTTTGCCTGACTGTCTAATTTGACTGACTGATTTGCCTGACTAACTAATTTGATTAACTAGTGTCTATCTGACTGATTTGACTGACTGATTTGACTGATGCCTGACTGATTTTACTAATGCCTGACTGATTTGCCTGACTGGTGTCTAACTGGTGTCTGTCTGACTGATTTGCCTGACTGATTGTTTTGCCTGACTGATTTGCGTGACTGATTGATTTGTCTGACTAATTGATTTGTCTGACTTACTGATTTGTCTGCATGACTGATTTGTATGACTGATGTTTGCCTGACTAATTTTAGACTGTTATAAACTACATACCCAAAAATTGGTTTCAGTATTTATGTACAACTTACAGATCCTATCAAAATTAATATTCCTCGGCTTCTCATGTTGAAAACTAATTTTGTGCCTGTGTTCAAATGTGCCTGACTGATGCCTGTCTGACTGATTTGCCTGATTGATATGCCTGACTGACTAATTTGACTGACTGGTGTCTGTCTGACTGACTAATTTAACTGACTGGTGTCTACCTGACTGACTAATTTGACTGACTGAGTTGACTGACTGGGTTGACTGTCTGATGCCTGACTGACTGAGTTGACTGTCTGATGCCTGACTGACTGAGTTGACTGTCTGATTTGTCTGATGCCTATCTGACTGATTTGCCTGACTGACTAATTTGACTGACTGGTGTCTGACTGACTGACTAATTTGACTGACTGATGCCTGACTGATGCCTGACTGAGTTGACTGACTAATTTGACTGACTGGTGCCTGTGCCTGAGTGATTTGACTGACTGATGCCTGCCTGACTGGTATGTCTGACTGATTTGAGACTGTTGTAAACTACATACCCAAAAATTGGTTTCACTATTTATGTAAAATTTACAGACCCTATCAAAATTAATACTCCTCGACATCTCGTCTCGAAAATTAATTTTCTCTGTAACCCAAATATGCCCAATATGGTCACTCCAAGTGTTGAACAAATGAAAACACTTACCCCTACGAAAAAAATAACTTGTCCATTCGAATACAATTTTGTGATACCATTTCAAAGAATATTAAAACTGACCTTTTCCCCAGAGCAATTTACAAACATTTTTAATTAAAAATTTCTTCAATTCTTTGGTTAATTTCTGTTACTATATATGTAAACCTCAAGTAAATCGATGTTTCCCCACTGTGACTAATTCTGTACTATACGCGTATCGAAATGTAAAATCCAACTAGAATTCGCATGATACCTTTTGCACCTAATAAGCGACGCGAGTCACGCGATTGCCAGCTAGACTGTTCCCCGGTTGATGCATGGCGGAACGATCTGACTGGGACGTAGACTTAATCGGAATAACCGAGATTCCTGGCTCCAGGACCTCCAGCAGCCTCTGGAGTACCCAATTCCAGGTTAACCTCGTTCGTCCTGGTAACTAAGTGCCGCAATCCTGTCGTGGATTCTCGTTTCGAAACTTAATCGCCCCCACCGCGGCGTATCGAGATTTCGCGTGTCGAAGAACTATCATCGAAGAACGAGCCTCTCGAATCTAACAAATTGCATACCGGCCTTCGCAACCGGAGCATCGGTTCCGAGGGCCGTCCCGCAATAACATTGCCCAACGATGCAATATTTTTTCCGACCCCCAACTAGTTCGAGGGTATGAATCGACAGAAAGAAAACAAAGAAAACAGGGAAAGTGAGAAATAACGAAACGACTAGTAAAACACGAGGTTTTCCACAGCGAATTTCCCACTTTTCCGAACAATTTTCCCGGAAATGAACTTTCTCTATTTACCACCGGTATCGATAGATATTTGTGTTGACACTTTCAATTTTTAAGTAACCCTGCCTCTATCTGTATTTTTTTTTTTGGAATTTGGCGTTTGCGTTTTGAAATTTTTCAATTAAAAGTGTAATTCTTGAATTGCTCTGCAAAATTAATTGACACGTATTGAATTTCGTTTTTTTTTATTAGAAATTTAAATCATGTACTTCGTGTATATGATTTATGTTATGAGAGCCAATTTCTGGCCACACGTTATATTTTCGGTAAAGAATTTTTTTTCTCGAAATCGCGTAGGATTTCAGGGGTACGTGTATTCACCGAAAATTATTGCAATTGACTCCTGCAACTAAAAATAATTTTTTCAGAATGATTCGAAATTTTTTAATTTCGTCGAAAAATTTAGGCACCAATTCGAATTTTTTTCTCGAAAATGCGTGGAATTTCGAGGGTATGTTTATTCACCAAAAATAATTGTAATTGACCCCTGCAGCTAAAAATAATTTTTTCGGAATGATTTGAAATTTTTTAATTTCATCCAAAAATTTGTTCGCCTGATCGAATTTTTTTCACGAATATGCGCAGGAATTCGAGGTTATGCCTAATCACCAAAAATGATTGTAATTGACCCCTGCAACCAAAAATAATTTTTTCAGAAAGATTCGAAATTTGTTAATTTCGCCAAAAAATTCAGGCATCTACTCGAATTTTTTTCTCGAAATTGCGTAGGATTTCGATGGTATGCCTAATCACCAAAAATGATTGTAATTGAGCCCTGCAACGGAAAATAATTTTTTCAGAAGGATTTAAAATTTTTTAATTTCTGCTGGTACTCTACTTTCTTTAAAATTTGTTTTTGATTTTTAATAAATTTGTTTGATGGCCCACGGAAATATTGTTTAATACTTTTTTGTAGGTATCCATGAACCCTACTTCAGAAATAAATTTGAATGAAATATATTCACTATTATAAGAGTTATGGTCATTTGAAAATTGCACCATTAATATGAGGTGTTTTTCACTCTACAGGGTTAAGGGACCATTTTTCCAACATTCTTAGAATTTTTGAATATTCTTCACCAAAATACGCGTTGTATGCATTTTGAAAAATTAAAATCCCTCAATGCGTTCAAGAGTTATGATTTTTTAAACATATCCATAAAATCTCTAAAAATCACTTGGTCACGCATTATAATTTCCATAAAAAAATTTTAAATAATATTCATATAGTACCCCTTTTCATATTTTAGCGTTCCTCCATAATTGTAAGAATTTTTACAAAAAATTAGAAGAAATAAAACTATAGTCCTCATACGTTATCCCTTTTCTTACCTCATCATTTCTCCATAATTATTAAACTTAATTATTACAAGATTACACGTGTTCCCCGCGTCGAAACGGGGCCATGAAAATTTCATGATCGCGTTGAAACAGAGACGTATAACACAACGTACGAATCAGGAAAGAAACAATACCGCGCGATGGTCCAAACATTAGTCACCAGAGAATTTTGGGGGATCGCGAGAGGGCAAACTGCAGATTTGCCACGGAGACAAAGCCGTTCCGTGCATGTGGCGCCGCTTTCGAAATGCCATCAGTAGCGCAATAGAGCCCCCGTGTGTCGTGCAATCTCAGAGTTACGCTTGTTTCGATTATTCCGAGGATTTCGAAGCCGAAGAAATACGAGCTGTCGGGCGAGGAATACTTCGAATCCCACGCAGCTACCTGTCGCCATTCTGACGAGAAAGAATCACCTAATGTTCCCTCGAAAATTGGGGATTTATGGACACGAGTACACGAAAAATGGAACAAAGTATTTTAATATTTCACTTAAATTTTATGCAACCCTGAAAAAAATTGTAATGGGGGGTTCTCCAGGTCAAAATAAGACGAAAATGAAGAATAGTAATTTTTTGATTGAGGCTTCGTTTAAAAGTTATTAGCTGTTGCGCCTGTAGATAGGGTATTGCGTAGTTAGGCAACCAGGCGAAATTGCTAATAACTTTTAAACGAAGCCTCAATCAAAAAATTACTATTCTTGATTTTCGTCTTGTTTTGACCTGGAGAATCTCCCATTAAAATTTTTCCATGGGTTGTCGAACACTTTATATACAGTGTGATAACAAAACCAAGTGTGGGAGAATATGCAGGGTGTTCTGCCAGGTTAAGCTAGTTTAAATAAATAAAACTAAGTAAAATTGAATAGTTTGGAGCTCTCTGAAGTTTCAGTGGCACAGATAACAAAAACGAACGTTTTGAAGATTGGTGATTCATCCCAAACGAGGAGCACGTGTTTGCAAGAAGATGGTACGCGTTGAGCATCCGTTTAGGGTCGCTGAATGATTACGGGGGCAAGAAACTGTTAAACGATAACCGAATATACGCGGGGAATCTCATCTGGCCGGAACCATCGGACAGATACGAAGATCAATCGTGGTGCCGGAGGGATCCCCCCCGTGCAAGTGTACTCCCGTGGCGAAAAATAGTGGATACTTAAGTGGCACCTAAGAAATTGCGGCGGCCAACCTCGATATCCGGAAACGAAATTGCACTCGGAGCCGGCAATCGTCTGGTAATGGCCGACGTGCAGGCTGACTTTCGCGGGAGTGAGAAGCCGCAGGTAACTTGCTAGCTAAATCCAGGAAGATGCAATCTCCAGGAACTAACGAACCACATCTAAGTGCCACCGACACTCGACCCGAAGTTCGAACGACGCCTACGACGCTAACCCCCCCCCGCTTCCTTTTCCCATTCTGGGTCCCCCCCCCCCCGCCCATGAGAGTCTTTTAACAACATCGAAACGCCAGATTCCCGAAATATACCATGAATCTAGACTCGGTGGTGGTCCGGCTACTTCCCATCCCGACGTTGCGCCCGTGTTTTGTAAGCAACCTCAACGAAACTTAATTATTAGACAGCCACGTACGCCGCATCTCCGCCCAGGCTACGAAGTTATACGATGCTCGCTTGTTTCGACGAACTTTGATCGCGGAATGGAAATTATTAAAAATGATGCATACATTTGTGGGTACACAGGGGTCTATATTAGATGAGAAGAAGAAAATTTTTGGAAGAATGTGTTTTGGACGAAAATATAGGGTGAGTTGTTTAACTCTTTTATTTTAATTTTGATTGTGAATAATACACTTCACGGTTTTAAATACTTGAATTTTTTAATTTCATCGAAAAATTTGGTCGTCTACTCGAATTTTTTTCTTGAAATTGAGTAGGATTTTTGGGATATGTGTTATCACAAAAACTAATTGTAATTGATGCCTAAAAACAAAAATAATTTTTTTAGAACGATATGAAATTTTTTAATTTCATCGAAAAATTTGTTCATCTAATCGAATTTTTTTCTTGAAATTGAGTAGGATTTCAGGGATATGTGTTATCACAAAAAGTAATTGTAATTGATGCCTGAAGACAAAAATAATTTTTTTATAACGATTTGAAATTTTTTGATTTCACCGAGAAATTTGTTCGTCTAATCGAATTTTTTTTCTCGAAATTGCGTAGGATTTTTGGGGTATGTGTATTCACCATAAATAATTGTAATTGACCACCACAAGTGAATGTAATTTTTTCAAAACGATTTGGGATTTTTTAATTTCACCGAAAAATTTGTAAGTCTACTCGAATTTTTTTCTCGAAAATGCGTAGGATTTCGGGGATAGGTGTTTTCACAAAAAATAATTGTAATTGATCCCTACATACAAAAATAATTTTTTTAAAATGATTCGTAATTTTTTAATTTTACCGAAATTTTGTTACCATTTCTGATTTTTTTTCTCGAAAATACGTAAGAATTCGGGGGTATGTGTATTCACCAAAAATTATTGTAATTAACTCCACCAGCTAAACATAATTTTTTTAGAACGATTTGAGGTATCTTAATTTTGTAGAAAAATTTATCATATTATTGAATTTTTTTCTCGAAACTGGTTAGGATTTCGAGGGTATGTCTATTCACCAAAAGTGATTGTAATTGACCCCACTAGCTAAAAATAATTTTTCCAGAACGATTTGAAATTTTTTAATTTTGTGGAAAAATTTCACGTCTTCTCGAATTTTTTTCTCGAAAATGCGTAGGATTTTTGGGGTATGTGTATTCACCAAAAATTATTGTAATTAACCCCTCTAGCTAAAAATAATTTTTTCAGAACGATTCGAAAGAATTTTTTCCCGCCGGAAAATTTAGCCTATCCCCTGGTCGATTTCTCTTTGAAATTCGTTTTTCATTTTTAATAAATTTGTTTGGCGCGTTATGGAAATTTTGTGTAATACTTTTTTGTAGGTACCCATGAGCTCTAGTTCAGAAAAAAGTTTCATTGAAATATATTCACTATAGTAGGAGTTACGGTAGTTTGAAAATTCGACCATTTTTATGGGGTTTTTTTTTCATTTTACGGGGGTCAGGGAACAACTTTTCGTATATATTGCAATTTCTACATATTCTCCACTAAAATACGCGTTGTTTGCCTGTTGGAAAATTAAAATCGTTCAATCCGTTTAAAAGTTATGATATTTTAAAGATTTACATGAGGAAGCATTTCTGGCCAGAAATTATATTTTCGGTAACGAATTTTTTTCTCGAAACTGAGTAGAATTTCAAGGATATGTGTATTGACCAAAAATGATTGCAATTGTCCCTAGAAACTAAAAATAATTTTTTCAGAATGATTTAGAATTTTTTAATTTCACGCCCTGTCGATTTTTCACAGAAATTCGTTTTTAATTTTTAACAAATTTGTTTGACGACCTACGGAAATATTGTCCAATACTTTTTCATAGGTATCCATGAGCTCTACTTCCATATTAAATTTCAATTAAATACATTCACTATTATAAGAGTTATAATCATTTGAAAATTGGACCCTTTATATGGGGGTTAAATACAAAGTCTTCCACCCCAATTTTTCTTGTAAACTAAACATTGTATAAAAAAAATATATCCAACGAAAATTATTTCATATAAAGAGTAGCACCCACGTCAACGATTAATTTTATTTTCCTTTTTTACCAAAAAGTAAAATTAAATTTATTTTTCGCCGGATAAATTTTGAAAATTTTATTTCCAGACTTAAGAAGTTCCTCAGTCCTGTTCCTTCGCGAAATAAACAGTGTCTACGAGCTGTCGTGGATTTTCGAGCACACAATGATCGTTTCAAGACCCACCCCCTCGAAACGATCATTAATCAATGCCCCCGATCCCCCAAAGATTTTACCGTGTAATAATACAAGCTATCATTTTTCACGGTACACGCAGCAAACGACGTATTAAATCGAACACTAAAATCGAACCACGCGTCCCAGCTGAGAGGTCCATTCGATGAGCCGCCTCGCGGTTTCTGGACGGTCGTTAAAATGGCCCCTTCAAAACGACCAGTCGTAAATCAGAAAATAGTCGATCGAACGTGACTAGCAAGCTTTACCCCTGCCTCGAACAAAACCACTAAGAAGGGGTAGCTTGGGGCCTGTACAAATCACAAAACACGATTATTTTATTAACCAAAGGGGTGGATTTGTGCAAATCCTTACATTTGATATATTGTTGCAATTGTTAACTAATTGTGGACTTGCAAATACTATAATAGTCCAGATTCTTGGATTCATGGCCTGAGAAAATTGATGGAACACAAAATATAGTCAAATTGAGCCTCAGATCTTTAAATTGAAACAAAAAAAAATATTTCACATATTTGAGGTTTTTTTTTTTTTTTAATTTGAAGTCTAAAGTCTTAAGATGGACCTGGCACGTTGTACCCAATTTTTTATTGCACTATTATAACTCTATTTCTAAGTGTTCTTTGATTTGTACAAAAGTTAAGGATGTTGGGGATGCTCGCTACTATTGTAGGTTAAAATACACTTTTTTGATAGATTTAGGTGATTTTTTGTTGCTCTGTGGGTGGTTCAGAACTAGCTAGACCTGCAGTTAACATCAGAGTATGCACTTCTTCTTTGCTTTGCTCAAAAATTAACTAGGCTCTTTGGGGGTTGCTACTTGCCTCCGTAGGTTAAAATTAACCCTTTCTCGATAGCCCCAGGTGATTTTGTGTCACTCTATGGGTGGTTTACAACTTGCTAGAGCTGCAGTTACCAGTGTCCAGTATGCAATTGTTCTTGGATTCATGTAAAAGTAAACTAGGCTTCCTGTGATTGAGGATTGCCACTCCCAGGTTAAAATAAACTGTTTCTTTATGGATCCAGGTGATTCTGTGTTACTCTGTGGGTGGTTTAGAACTAGCTAGACCTGCAGTTAAAGTGTCTTGTGTCTATCAGAGTGTGCAATTCTTTTTTGCTTTACTCAAAAAGTAACTAGGCTCTTTGGGGGTTGCTACTTGCCTCTGTAGATTAAAATTCACCCATTCTCGATAGCTCCAGGTGATTTTGTGTCACTCTATGGGTGGTTTACAACTTGCTAGAGCTGCAGTTACCAGTGTCCAGTATGCAATTGTTCTTGGATTCATGTAAAAGTAAACTAGGCTTCCTGAGATTGAGGATTGCCACTCCCAGGTTAAAATAAACTGTTTCTTTATGGATCCAGGTGATTCTGTGTTACTCTGTGGGTGGTTTAGAACTAGCTAGACCTGCAGTTAAAGTGTCTTGTGTCTATCAGAGTGTGCAATTCTTCTTTGCTTTGCTCAAAAGTTAACTAGGCTCTTTGGGGGTTGCTACTTGCCTCCGTAGGTTAAAATTAACCCTTTCTCGATAGCCCCAGGTGATTTTGTGTCACTCTATGGGTGGTTTACAACTTGCTAGAGCTGCAGTTACCAGTGTCCAGTATGCAATTGTTCTTGGATTCATGTAAAAGTAAACTAGGCTTCCTGTGATTGAGGATTGCCACTCCCAGGTTAAAATAAACTGTTTCTTTATGGATCCAGGTGATTCTGTGTTACTCTGTGGGTGGTTTAGAACTAGCTAGACCTGCAGTTAAAGTGTCTTGTGTCTATCAGAGTGTGCAATTCTTCTTTGCTTTGCTCAAAAGTTAACTAGGCTCTTTGGGGGTTGCTACTTGCCTCCGTAGGTTAAAATTAACCCTTTCTCGATAGCCCCAGGTGATTTTGTGTCACTCTATGGGTGGTTTACAACTTGCTAGAGCTGCAGTTACCAGTGTCCAGTATGCAATTGTTCTTGGATTCATGTAAAAGTAAACTAGGCTTCCTGTGATTGAGGATTGCCACTCCTAGGTCAAAATAAACTGTTTCTTTATGGATCCAGGTGATTCTGTGTTACTCTGTGGGTGGTTTAGAACTAGCTAGACCTGCAGTTAAAGTGTCTTGTGTCTATCAGAGTGTGCAATTCTTCTTTGCTTTGCTCAAAAGTTAACTAGGCTCTTTGGGGGTTGCTACCTGTCTGTGTAGGTGAAAACTAACCCTTTCTTAATAACCACAGGTGATTTTGTATCACTCTATGGGTGGTTTAGAACTATCTAGAGCTAAGTATTACCAAAAAAAACTTAAATTTTTGCATAGTAAACATCTGACATAGTGTGCATGTCCAGAGAGGTCACTTAGGGCTGAGGAACTTCATGGACCATCTTCGTAGCTCGTTCCCCATGGAACAAAATCGTAACCACCCCAAAAACAGTCCGAATGCCGCGCGTGACGCCGGTTGTTTCTCGTTAATTAAGAGTAATTGCTATCCCTGTCCCTGGCCCGGACAAAGAGACGGTTTGTCCACCAGTTTGCAATCACTTAATCGCAAAAGCGGAGGAGAACGACGGTCCCGGGGAATATTACTTCTCGTTTGGGAGAGGCCGTAGCTGAATCGAAGTAATTACAAATGCTAAACCGGGAGAAACATCACACCGGCCGGGGACCAACAGCGAACGGACACCCAACGCTACCTTGGACTGCTATTAGAAAAGTAAAGCCGCCCGTCGTAACATTAATTTAGCATACGCAAACATACCGTGGAATTTAAATAGCTTTTTTCATCGATCAAACATCCTGGATGGGCTCTCAATCTCCACTGAATTATTCTATTTGATGTTCGTGTTTACCAAATTGGCAAATGGAAATCAACTTTTTTTTAAAACATTTAAAAATAATTAGCTAACAGAAGATCACATAAATTAACTTATATTATATAATTGTTATTTTAAACATTCGTTAAGACTATTTCTACCTCTATACTTCTACCAAGATTGGTCCAACGACCATTTTGTAAACAAATTTAAATTTATTTGCACTTAAGTAAACAATTTTTAATTCAGTTTTATCCCACACTGGTCGTACAATCGATAGGAATTGCTGAAACTTTTTCAGGTATACAGTGTCGAAATAAATGTTAAAATAAATATAGAAGACAGAATAAATTATGGTAGTTGGTATAGTCATCTGATGGGGGATGAAATGCCCTTTAAAATGAGCGCTCGTGAGAGTCGATAGCGTAATTAGTTCCGGAGATATAGCGGTTCGAAGAGTTTGTTTACATTTCACGAGGTCAATGACCTCTCACGCATGTTCTACATAAATTGCGATATCTCCGAAACGGATAGTCGGATCGTCAAAAACAAAAAGCCATTTTAAAGGGGAAGCTTCGCCGCTTCTAACAGTGGACTAGTTTTGGATACAACGCAGATAATTTCGAAACTACAGAGGTCTAAAGTTTTAGTACTTTTAATTCGTGTTGATAGAGTCTTGTAAGACGACGAATGGAATGTTAAAAATTATTTAACACTTTGTGGAGTGAATTTGTCGTTGTATTAAAGAGAAAAGGCTTCTTAGAAGGGGTTAACATGAGATGTAAGTGACTTTAGGACTAATTCTACTTATAATCCACTACTCTAGATCATTTTGTTTGATTTTACAGTAGACTCTGGATGTTTATACATTTATGAAAAATTTAAATTTTCAAAAATCTACAGAATGCATTTAACATGCAAAAATATAAAAAATACTTAAACTGAGATATGAATTACTATACTTAGAGATCGAGAATCTTTACAAATCTCCCATTTAATTAATTCTATTAATATAAATACAGTTATTAAACAGTTCGACTGGCAGAAACTAGCAAACAGTAGCATGATTTTAACGCGTTTACTGTCAGTTCGCCTAAACGTATATCCAAACGTAATTGCTTGGGTGTCCGCCAAACTCATAAAAAGTGTATCACCCGGAATGTTTCTCTAAAATTAGAATAATTGCTAAAATCTCGAACGTATCGATCCTCGTTTATTGCAGACAGTGTTAACAAGATTGTTCGAAATAATAAAAATGTAGAACACTTTGGACTACGAAACAACGCTATTAAAATCGTTTTCGTAAACAAGTGGACTGTTCCGTTGCAACATTTTGCGTTTACAGTTCGGTTTCTTGGGATGTTTGGCCCCGAAAAACCGACCGTTTCGCGAAGACTGGATTTCCATCGAGAGAAGGCTGAGCTTAATTCTAATGCAAACATCAGTAGCGAGTCCTTGGCCGCGCATGAACACGAAAAGCAGAACGACGGAACATAAATTAATGATCTTTGCCTAAGTACCCGGAGATAATTTAACGGGTATTAACTAACCCCCGGCCTGGCGTACCCGTTAAAGCTATTCCAACGGCATGAGTGGTTTATGATCGTTATTAATTAATTCATATTTGTCGCGCACCACGTGATCCTTACGTCCGGCCATCGTTAATGATTAAAATTAGATCTTTCCTGGGACTGTGGCGCATCAAGAAATTTATTAAAAAGTTCGTTATTTTATTATCGACGAGTCAAAATTTTATTTTGTGAATTTGACCATTTTTATGGGGTTTTTTTTAATTTACGGTGTTAAGGAATAATTTTTTTAATATTCTTGGAATTTTTACGTATTCTTCGCTCAAATACGCGTTGATTGCATTTTGAAAACAATTTTGACAAGATACACATGAAATTTTAAGGTAATATTTGTGGTCAGAAATTTTTAATCGGTAAGGAATTTTTTTCTCGAAAGTGAGTAGGATTTCAGGGATAAGTGTTTTCACGAAAAATAATTGTAATTGATCCCTACATCCAAAAATAATTTTTTTTAAATGATTTGAAAGTTTTTAATTTCAACGAAAAATTTGTCGATTTCTCTTAAAAATTCATTTTGATTTTTCAATAAATACATCTTTGCCAGGATTGTGCATCGAAAGAACTTCAGTACAAAGTTGCTAATTTTATTAACAACGAATGAAAATTTTATTCCCTGAAAATTAGAAATTTTTTAAGCCGACATTCGGGCGGAAGCCACCGGTTCACGAATATAACATTTTTAATAAAATTCACCCAACTCTGAAGGGAAATTAACGTATAGATTAAAAAACTAATAACCTTCTACACATATAATTTCTTTTACTCTATCGCAGAAAAATGTTTGCAAAATATAAACAGAAAATTGAAAATTGAAATTACGAAAATTACGAAAATTGAAATATCCGACGAAACAGACGCGATTCTATTTTTACAACAAGTATAAAGTCTCTATTCGTTTTTTCAACGGTGTTTCAGATTTGTATAATTTGATATCGATCGTCCATGAAACAAATCACGACGAATTAAATCGCCCGTGAATAGGGGTCGTTCGACATTAATTTCGTCGGCGTCGTTTCGAGGGGGGTAAGTTGGCGTCCCTGTTACAGTTTCGATATGCAAAATATTTCAGTCTGCTCGATTAACCCCCGTAAGCCACCGGGTGCGTGAACGCAGGTGCGTGAGCAAGTTTTAAAATTTATAACCGCCTACAAATTTCCGCATCGCGGAGACCGTAACCGGATTAATGCAGGAAGGGGGTTGCCAATAAAGGTTGCCACCACTCTCGTTAATATTAAGGGGCACTTAAGACGACCTCCTAAGTCGAAACATCGTCACCCACTGCCGCTGACGATAACCTTCTCGTGTCGTCAACACTTTACCAATACGCGTTCCACTGGAAAAGTGCACTACCCCCGTCCATAAATATCCGGACGTTTGCATGTTTGCAGATATCGCATAAACACACCTAAACTTATAAAATTTTTACCTTCGACACCTTAGAAAATTTATTCTGTTAACGAGGTAAACGTAAACGTGCGTATGAAGGGCTCAGTGAAAAAAATAATAATAAATACGACCCTGGGCAAAAATTTTGATGATTCTGGATTCTAGAGACCAAAATAAGACGAAAATCAAGAATAGTAATTTTTTGATTGAGGCTTCGTTTAAAAGTTATTAACGTTTAAAGTTGAAGTGTGCAGCGTGCACGGTTCCCGTCTCACAAACGCAACTTTAAACGTTAATAACTTTTTAACGAAGCCTCAATTGAAAAATTACTATTCTTGATTTTCGTTTTATTTTGGCCTGTAGAATCTCTCATTAAAATTTTGTTCCCAGGGGAACATCCTGTATAATAGGATTTTATATGAATTTATTTATTTAAAAATTAATTCTCCAATTTAGGTATCTAAGGAAATCAATTTTTATAAGATTTATTTTGAGCCATTTATAACCTCGCGGTCAAAGTGGCGCCACCTATAATAAAGTTGAAGATCGTGCGGGGATTCCCGTGGCTCTTATTCGAGTCGCATACTGTAATTTATTTATCTAATATATGAAGAATAATTAAAGTGATCGTGTTTAATATTTAAATATTGTCTATACCGGGTATTCGAAATATTCCTTTCCTAAAACACTTGAAAACTATTAAAATATTAATCTTTCAAACATTCAGAATTGTCAGAATTATTATTGCAGTTCAGCGAAGAAATTCTGGTTCGAATTTAGTCTACAAAGAAGGAACAATGTTAAACTGAAACTTTTTCTAATTAAAAATTGTTAATTATTTCATCCTAAATATAACATACAATATTTAAACAGTAATCGAATATGACTAAGTATAAACATCTGAGACCTAACTTTACGATGTGAGTAAGTGAAAACAATTTTGTTTGTTTTCTATTAAATTACAAATTTCGTCAATTTCAAAATATCGAATTTATGAAACGACCTAATAATTAACACGACTGCGATAAAGGTACGTATTCTTGACGTTCCACCCACCCTGTACAAATTCCCAAGCGCAGTCTGAAGAAAATCACCGAGTTTAGACTGAACTGTGATAGAAAATGAGAGAAATCCTAACAAAACTTTCCGTATTACAAACCAAGTTTACTTCCAAGGTAGAATCCGTTGTGTACCTAACGAGTTATGCGAGGAATTACGCACTCAGCCTGGTAGAACCCAACCGTACGATCTCTACAGAATCATGAACAACGGACTGACTGAAATAAGCATTAGAAACGATCAGCTTTGTTTCCAAGCAACAATTCAAAAATACTAATTTAGGTAAAAAATTGATAATACTTTCGAAACATAGAGCTCAAACAATGAAACTATAAAATAAATATGGAATTACTTTTTTCGTTAGGTTCTTACCATACAATTTTGCAAAAACTTTGAACATGATTTGAAAAATTTTAATAGGAGATTCTGGAGACCAAAATAAGACGAAAATCAAGAGTAACAATTTGTTGATTGAGGCTTCGTTAAAAAGTTATTAACGTTTAAAGTTAAAGTGTGCAGCGTGCACGGTTCCCGTCTCACAGGCACAACTTTAAATGTTAATAACTTTTTAACGAAGCCTCAAACAAAAAATTACTATTCTTCATTTTCGTCTTATTTTGGACTCTAGAATCTCCCAATAGAATTTTCCCCCAATCGAACACTATTATTATTACACTAAGTGATTCACTATAAATGAAACAGAAAATATTATTAATTACTTCTATTTACTAAACATTTTTGTAAAAGTAAACACCCGCCTTCGTTCGCCGAAAATTCCATAGTTCTCCCGAAATATTTTTATAATCAAAAGGAAAGCTTGATTTTTATTTTGGTGCACTTCTATTTACCAAACAATTTTATTTTATTAAAGTAAACAGAAAAAAAACAAATATTGCTAGCAAAGGTAAACATTCGTTTGCCAAAAATTGCAAACTTCCGTCGTAATATTTTCAGAATCGAAAGGAAAAGTTTTTGTTCCCAAACACACCAAGATTGCCAATATGGCGCCCTGCGTAAAACGTTCTCTAACCTCGAAGTCGCTCGAGAATTCATCGAAGGACTTAAAAGTTACAATATCGCGGGAGGGATGATAGTTGGAAATTTTTTCCTATTATTTATTACGAGCTTTCACCGCGACGCGAGCGTGAACCGCGCCGATGATTTACTGCGCATAAGCAGTATCGGCGAAAAGATCGAGTTAATCGTTATTTCCCGTCCAAAGTCGCTCGCAGCCAAAGAGGCGACGTGGACGATGGTCCTACAGCTTACGAGAGCCACAGATATCAGCTCGGTACACTTTATCGGCCACAGTGGTGGCGGCGAGGGGTGACTTAATAATTTACAACGACAAGACACACGCCCCTGTTATTGGCCCATAAAGCATCCCCGCTATGGTTCTACTCGTTTACCCACCGTTTCGTGCTTTATATCGTCGTCTTTGGTCTTCCGACATCAGATTAATGCGGGATTCCACGGGCGACCAATTTACTGTAATAAACTCGAGGAAAAGATGTGTCCACGGTGGCCGCGAGTAAACTTCCAAAACGTTCGAATTAATTGACGAGAAGATATCTCGAGCTTTTCAAAGAGAAATTAAAACAAAAATATTCACTTGCCTTCAATTTACTGATTCTACCGCTCGAGTGTCAAAATATCACAAGATGGCTACCTTTCTTCCGAATTTACGTATGTATTCGTTTACCAAACAGGTTAGCTTGTACAATGCACTTGTACGTATAATTATATTGAAACGTGTCAGAATCGTGGTGAGGTGAGGCTGGATCAGGATTTGGAATCGACAGTTAAATCACGAGTCACTTTACAACAAATAGTCAACAATATATTTCACAATGACAAGCGTGTTCGCGTCAGCCATCTTGCTCTTACAGGCAGGCGCCAAGGAACGCCTGCGCAGCCTGCCACGCGTCTTTCCCTCTCACTCCTTCGCGCGTGCGCAGTACGCGTAGGGCCAGGACCTACCCAACAATATCGACCGTGCATTGATCGAGAAACGCATATTTCTCGCCAAATGATGGAAAATAGAATGATTCTATTCGACTGAAGCATTAAAGAGGATATTCTATGTGCTAGGGATCTTGATAAAGCAAAGAGAAAAGTCTGAGATGCGAATATGACTCTCTTGGAAATGTAATACCGTTTGAATCACGTTTCTTGTTTTTTTGACGATAGTTAGTGAGTGAGGAGTGATGGGATATCGCGATTTTGCGGGAAAGTGATCGGTTAGATGGTCCTCTAGCGACGTTACAGCCACACAGTACCCTATTTAACACGCTATAGCTGGCACATGTGCCTGCTGGCAATACATGACTTTCTTGCTTGTCAGGTCAACTACAGATAGTCAACATTTATGTACGTAGACCGTTATTGATCAAACTCCGAATAAACAATTGACGGATTACCTGCAGGTGCGAGCCGAATGTGTACACGACTGCCAGCGGCCACTTGTAAATTAGTCAATTGCAAACTATATTCGTGCATAAACGCGATCAATGAATTACCGGCGTCGCGTTTCTTCCTTCAACGTTACGCGTGATACTGGATACCTAACCTACAATACGATTTATGATAATTTTAATTATAAATCACGCCCTTTGCATAATCCTTTGCAAATAATTTTTACGCCATCGATAAAAGTTGCGATTATACGCCCGCCGTAAACATATCGCGGATTCAATAAGGGATTTAAAACCGTCGGCGTGTGTTATTGCGCGCGGGGCATTCAAATAATTTAATCACCGCGAAATCTGGTTTCCGTTATGTAAATGAATAATATAAAATTGTAATTCTGACGCGGCCGCACGAAACACCACACAACGAATTAATATTGTGTATTTATAGAGAATGTAAAATAACCGGGAACTAGTATTAATAACAACGAACCAGGAATTATGCAAAAACGGATTAATCGAATATTCTCGAAATTTTCGCTACGCTGATCCCCCCCCCCGCTGCGAATAAATTAATCTTGAAGGGGGGGATCCCGTCGCCACTTAACAGTACGATAAATTAAATGGAAATCACCGACGTTCGGTCGCGACTGCGAGAACTTGTAACGCCTTACAGTGCATCGATAGGGAAAATACGAGTGTATGGAGCGCGTTCTGGTCGCTCGATGCGAAATTTCACGGATGGCGGACCCCCAGGTGCAGACGAGCCCCGGGTGCTTTTCCTATATTGCACCCCCCCACGGAGAGCAGGTGACATAGACGACAACCCTTATATTATGACTCTGATGTTCGGTGCAATGACGAGAGAGAGCCTTCTAATTAAAATCTCTGGATTTTTTACCCCCCTCGCCCCCCCACCCTTCTCTCGACACGTTTCCACGCCGGCGAGCAAGGGCGAGAGTGAGCATACCAGACGTTCAGACAAGTAAAAGGAGAAAAAAAAGGGAAAATATAAGTGGAGGGAAAAGAAAAAATAATTGAAATCGTCCGTCTGCTCCTCGCGAAAGCAATTAATACCGGTCACGGGGAGAAACGCGCGGAGAAATCACGGATCAAACGCATTTCACGCGATAGTGTAGTTATTTTGTTGGGACGAGCGATGCGTGCGCGCGCGCCCCCCATATTGGTGTGTGATATTTGTTTCGATGGAATTTGATCGGTGAATGGTTGTTATTAACGGTGGATTTACGGTTGTTGCAAATGTTGTTGTTTAAATGTTAGTTGGTAGCGATTTAGGGTGAATTTTGTTAATGTGATTAGAGGAATATATATTAATTAACACTAGAATTACTGGGAATTATAGTGTGTTTGTTCATTTCCTTATGGAAAATTGTGGTAAATTTTGAGAAATTCGAGCGAGTATTTTGCAATTTTTATTAGAAATTTTAATGTGAATGTTAACACAATGGATTTTAATAAAAATATGTGGAATAAATTTTCGTAAATCTAGTGTTAACAATGTAGTATTTTCTTACTGTATATACGAGTATAGAATTTAGTAATTTTTTAAAAAAAAGGTACTATTAAATAGCAATTTTTTAAATATTTTCATGTGTTTCTATTTTCTTTTTTGTTACTCATCATCCACTAATGACCACTTAAAGTGAGACTATGACACTATGAGAGTATATGCGATTAAAATAACATATTTTCTAATAGAAGTGTGTTTGGTGAGAGTCTAAAAATGAAAGAAAAATACTAAAAAAAATTGACCCAATTACAAAAATTATTTTTTAAAATTGTTCTTTTATTTTGGATGGTCGTAAACAATTCAAGGCCCTTTTTCGTGAGCAGAAACACGTTCCATGGAGACATAGTCAAGCAAAGTCGCAGAGAAACATGTCGTTCTGTGTCCTGAGCTTGTTACCCCGGAAACGCGTGCGGGTGTACGTGGTATTTATCTGGCGGCAACCGTGGCCATAACTTCGTTTCCATGGAAATTGTTCGGCAACAGGTGGGGAAAATTTCCACACACACACACAGAGAGACCACCCTGCCATCGTCGTTTGTCGTTTCATCCCCTTTCGGCCCCTCTGTGCTCCACTGCTCGCAGTGAACAATGGAACAATTTAGTTTTCACCCTCCCTTTCTTTCGATGCTCGTGTTTCCCTCCTTTTCGAAATTTCAGCCAACTTTTGGGATTCGTGGCCAAGTATAGCAAAAAGTTTCGTCGCTGCGTGCATAATTAACTTTCTATAACTCACTGTACGACAAACATCAGCTCGTAAGTTTCATATTCTGAAATTGACGAGGATAGAATTGGCAATTTGATAGAAAATGAAAATTGTCAGGTTAGGGGATTTCTGAAATTTTAACATCAAGAATTTATAGAAATTTGAAAGGGATAATAGATAAATTAAATACAATATTTATGCATTTATGTCCTATTTTAAAGTTTCTACTTCTATGTTTTGCTATATTTTGCAATATTTCCAATTAAAATTTTAATGGGGGATTCTACAGGCCAAAATAAGACGAAAATGAAGAATAACAATTTGTCGATGGAAGCTTCGTTAAAAAGTTATTAACGTTTAAAGTTGAAGTGTGCAGCGCGCGCGGTTCCCGTCTCACACTTAAACTTTAAACATTAATAACTTTTTAACGAAGCCTCAATTAAAAAATTACTATTCTTGATTTTCGTCTTATTTTGACCTGTAGAATCCCCTATTAAAATTTCCCCCAAGGTTGATAGAACACCCTATATAATTTAAGTTGTCAACTTTCCGATCAGTGTTAAAAATAAAACTTTATTTTCCTGCACACTGCAAAACTGTTCTCAATATTTTGCTCTATATTTCACCATCCACTTCCACACTAATCACATAAAAAAAAATGTCAAATTAGTACGATACTTTATTTCAGTTTGACATAATGAAAACTGACCTGTTTTGATGTATCAATTTTTTACTTTCCATGGCGACTGTCGTTACACAGCGTCTATTTCGAGTTGGAGTTTGGCGAGACACGTATCCGTCGCTTTTTGAAAATTGAATGATAGTTTGACTGATCTTGGACCATTAAAACCGTGTCGTGGACAAGCATGCGACGTGTTAAATAGTGAAACGCCTCGCGTAAAACTGTCGACGGCTGTGGGCCACTAAAAATGTATCTAAGCTCCCGCCGAAGACCGACGAAAAACAGATGTCCCGTTCCAAAGCGACGTGCTTTCGTCGTTTCATTAACTATTTCGCGGATCAATTTCGCCTCGAACTCCCGTCCGCCGCCGCGGACGTTCGCCAAAGCTAATTAAATGTTTCCGAACGCGACGAGCAAAAGCGTAATAAAAGAGCGACGTAATAGAGCGTAATTAAAAACGACATTAACGCGGCGTTCGCTAAGATAACGCGAGAAAGGGAAAGAAAGCACGGAAACGGGCTAATTAACGACAATTAATTAACCGAGTGCGGTCGAATTAAATGAGTACATTCGCGAGGATTCGAAGGGACGAACGCATTGGAATATTCTGTTAACCAAGTACTCTTTTCATCGAGTTCTAAATCTCAAACTAAACTATTTTTGAGAATATTATCTGACTGAATGAGTTAGAAAAAATAACCTGATTTAACACTAGAAGTATTATAAGTGGTCAGAATAATTTGTAATTACTAATAAAAATTGTAAAATATTACTCGACTGTCCCAAGGGGATTTTTATGAAACTTCCGGGCTTAACTCACCAACTTGAAGTTTTTTGATCCTTGGGGGAAACTGGGAGGAAACTCACCTGAAACAAAGAAACAGATAACGTCAAGATCGAGTGAAGAAAGCATCAAAATGTAAAGGTGCCATTAGCTTGTTCTATCGAGGGTGTTCGACAACCCCTAAAAAAATTTTAATATGGGATTCTAGAGGCCAAAATAAGACGAAAATCAAGAATAACAATTTGTCGATTGAGGCTTCGTTTAAAAGTTATTAACGTTTAAAGTTGCGCCTGTGAGACGGGAACCGCGCGCGATGCACACTTCAACTTTAAACGTTAATAACTTTTTAACGAAGCCTCAATTAAAAAATTACTATTCTTGATTTTCGTCTTATTTTGGTCTGTAGAACCCCCCATTAAAATTTTTCCCAAGGTTGGCAGAACACCTTATATATCAATATAAAATTTATTTCTTACTAAACTAACTATTATTAAATTACAATTAATTCACTGTCTTGTACAATTTGCAGCGACGATTTTTCCTCTCACAGAGACAAAAGAACACGATATATCGCGTAACAACCAGACACAGCTACCAGCAATTATTTAATAATCGAAGTAATGGACGTGAACAAAAATGCGTGGAGGAAACTTGCTTGGCTTATTTCCATGTTTAATGAATGTTTCCATGAATGTCAGTTCCACGTTTCTAAATTTACAGTTTTTTTTAATTAACTCAAAAACTAAATTGATTTGGAGTTTTTTAATTTGTTTTCTAATTTGTTCTTGCACAGAGTAATAATCTGTATTTTTCGTGCCGTGATCACCGATTACAAAGCCATTTTCGACGCAGCACCGGGACATTGTAATTGCTGTATCGTTGCAGCGAATTGCGTAACAAAATTCATGTAACATTTCCGTAAATACGTACGTTAATAACCACGTAATGTTTTCAGCTTAATGCACAGTGAATTTTTCCTTTCAGCGCCTATTTATTCTTTTTCGAATTTGTCACAGAATAGTTAGTTTCTTTTTAATTTTTTTCGTTAAAAATTAAAAGTTCTATTCCACTAGACTTTTAGGAACGTGAAGGGAGACTCTTAAACTATACATAAATATTTTTGTTAGAACCTATAATAAACAAAAAATATGGAGAATTTAAAGAGTTATAGCATTTTGAAGAAACAATCTTTCTTGGTATACAAATTTTTCTTCAAAGTGCAATAGTTTTTAATATTTTCTATATTGTTTATTTAAAATAGGTTTAGTACCACTGGAAACCAGCTTTAAGAGAATTTTTTCTGATCTCTAAGCTGTACAACAAATGTGGTTACATTGTCGCATAGAATTAATTACTATTTAATGAATGATACTAAAAAGTGGACTAAAAAAATATTTTTGTATAGTTTAAGGGTCTCCCTTCATGTTCCCAAAAGTCTAGTACAATAGAACTTTCAATTCTTTATGAAAAAAATTGAGAAAAGAAATTTTAATTTTAATCTGAGGAACCAGAGGTGACCGTAGATAGATATCTGAGAATCTTTCAAGTAAATCAATTTTAAAAGTGTATTTTAGTATTAAACCTAATAAATTCGAGTCGTATTTTGTAGTAGAATGCAAAATACTGTTTCAAAAAATACTATGGAATTTTTTACAGTGACCTCAACAATTTTAAATCCCAGATTTATTATATAATTCTATTTAATAAAAGATAATAAAAAATGGACTAAAAAAAATACTTTTATATAGTTTAAAGGTCTCTCTTCATGTTCCTAAAAGTCTAGTACAATAGAACTTTTAAACCTTTATGAAAAAAATTGAAGAAAATTTTAAATTTTAACCTTAAATTTTAACTTTGTTTTTTCTTTCAAAATGTATATTTATATTTCATTTTGAGAAAATAATTTTACCCAAATCTAATTAAATGTAAATTTCTTTTAAAATCCAATTTAATGCATATTTATTTTTCATTTTAAGAGAATATTTTCACGTAAAAAAAATTGAGAAAATTTTGCTTTGACGACAAGGTTGACTGGAACGATTCAAGCAGAAGATAGGTCGCATTACGGTTTAGTTGGACAGCGGGAGCGTTGTCGGTTGCACCCAACTGAAAGCGTTGTGACGCTCGGTGTCGCGCCGTTACAGGCGTAACAGGTGCTGGTCGCCGAAATTTCTAGCGTGGCGCGCGTGTTTTATCAACGAAACTGCGCGGCCACGTCCGCCGGCGAACGTGTCCGTAACAAGAACCAGGAGATCGCGCGTACGTGAACACGTGTATCGAGGAACAATAAAAAAGCGAAATGTGGAAAACTCCCGGGGCCCTGGAAACCCGACCGGAAGCCAGATACATTAAACATGCTCGCGAGGAACGCGGGAGAGAACGTACGTGCATTTTCAGCGGTTGAAATTCCCCGACTGGCGGGAATTAATTACGCGAGTCGTCGCGAACTTCCTTCTGAATCGCGTTTATACGCGCTTTCGAGTGAATGATAGATGCGTGAAACACGCCTACGCAACAACTTATTATCTCCATTATTCGAGCACTGTTACCTACGGCGCATCGAATGCGATTATTAAATGAACGTGGAATTCCTTTTTTCCGTTGGATACGAATTTTTCTAGAAACTTTGTGCATTATGTAAAGTTGTTTGGTATGAATGAAAACGAAATTCTTTTTTATGAAGTCTTTTTCGCAATTATATATACTCTATTTAATAATATAATATTATAATATTATATTATATTATTAAATTTAATATATTTACTATATTTAATATTATAGTATTTACTATATTGTAATATTATAGTGTTTGCTTAAAATTTCATGCCATTTAATGAGCAAAAAAATCTTGCAATATTTACATAAAAAATGACTCATTAACCCTTCCTAGAAAAATGTTATTGGACGCATAAGTCCAACAACAATAAATCCATGTATTTATAATTGACTACAATTAATACAATTTATAATATAAATCAATATAAAATTTCATGCAATTTAACTCCCCATAAAATTATAATATTGCCCATCAGCGTGGAAGCACCAGACGATGGAATAAATATTAAGTAAAAATAAATGCATCGAATTAAAAAATCATAAATAAATAAAACGAGGTTTTCCGGATTCCCCGTTAACGATCCCGTCGATCCCCAGGAATAAAAATCGTCCGCCTATCCGGGAATTACGTCGCTAAAGGGTGGCGCAAACAAACCGGATAAAACTTGCCGGAATTTTCGAGCCCACTTTCCTACGGTGCACCCTCGTCGCCGGAAGCGTTCCCTTTGTCCCGACGTCTTCCACGCACAATTCCAGGACAATTCTCTCGTTTCCCGACGTCGCGGCACGGCTACGGGGGACAGACTCAGAACGTGCTGCCTCTGAAGCAAGACGAAAGTCGACGATAGCTAAACCGTAGAAGCGAGGACGTTCCGAGGGGGTAACTTTGCCGATCCAACTTGTCGCAGGCAAAGCTGCAACTTCAACGATCCAAGTTTCTACGTGGCAAAATACAGAAAGACAGGGCAGCGCCGGAGGGAGGGCCGTCTGTGTTCGAGTTTTGCATACACGCGGCCAAGATGGCTGAATTTACCCGTGCTTAACAGCTTAAACTGTTTTAACTGACTTCTTCCAACCAATTAATTCACCGGCAAACAGACCTTGGGCGAATCCTGCCTTCCCCACCCGGTGCACTATTTGCTCGAAAAACTTGCTTTATTCCTGTTAACACGATGCAATTTTCCACGGAAATAACGGGAATAAAAATTCAAAAACCAGACGATTTATACAGGGTGTTCTCGATTACCCCTAGAAAAATTTTAAGAGGAGATTCTAGGGGCCAAAATAAGACGAAAATGAAGAATAGTAATTTTTTGATTGAGGCTACGTTAAAAAGTTATTAACGTTTAAAGTTGAAGTGTGCAGCGCGCGCGGTTCCCGTTTCACACTTCAACTTTAAACGTTAATAACTTTTTAACGTAGCCTCAATGAAAAAATTACTATTCTTCATTTTCGTCTTATTTTGGCCTCTAGAATCTCCCATTAAAATTTTTTTTAGGGGATGGAAAACTGCCACCGTTGGAGCCATTGTTCTCACTCCTAGTAATATTTCAAAACAAAAAAGAAAAATAGAAATTAATTTGTTGATTTATCTGTCAAGTTTGGTGTTGTTTGAAAAACAAAATGGGCGCTTCGTAGAGGGCTATCTCAACCCCTAAATATAATAATTCGTATAATAAACTCTCATCGATCAATTAAGAATTACCAGAATAAAAGTTTCTAAATTATTGTAAATAAAAATAATAACAAAGGTAAAGAAAAAATTTAAGTATAAAATGTTAAATTAATACTTGCTAAAATTCGTAATTCTAAGTGTATTTTGTGTTTTTTTTTTGAGAATTAAAATTTCACTTCTGATGGATCGTCTTCTCGACAGTGTTTGAACAGAATTTCTTGGTACGACTTGGGTGTATTGGCTCCGTTTACCGCGACACTGAATACCGAATACTATCAGAGAATGCTAAACAATTATATTCTTCCAAGTTTGAGGTAGCAGTTTGGAGAGAAATCCTTACCCAGTCGGAACGATAACGGTCCTACGCGCAAAACTAGGTTTCTATAGAAATTGCTTGATAAGATTGAAGCCTACAAGTTTGACTAGACTTGGTAAACCGATTTTGTGGAAGGTTCGATAGATGGAAGAAGCGTTTGCAACAAAAGGAAACAACTATCGAGTCACTATTTTTTTTTTCGTCCAAAAAAATTTTTAAAATATCATTGAAACATGTATAAATAAACCTTGTAAATTTGACTGCAAAAGATCTTCCAGTTTGTTCACAAAAAATTCCCCAAGAAAGTCTAAAAAAAACATCACATTTAACCAACAGACGTTATAAAATATTTTTTATAATTTCGATGAAACAGTGACGTATTTGGGTAAATAATAAACGTTGGCAAGTTTAGGATCTGTCTTAATGCCGTGTCCTTTTAAAACATGGCGGTCGCCGGGGAAGCGTTTAAAAATTAAACGTCTGACCAGGAGCCACGAAGTTTAGCGCAGGTTCTGTTATTCTTTGGTAAATGGAGACAGTCTTGTTCTTTGTCGCGGCCGGCCTTTCTATTTCCCGCCATGGCGTGCCGCCGCCCCGGAGCATAGAAATTTGAATTATTACTCGCCACGGTCTTGTGTCTCGCGAATAAAAGCCGACTGGGCTCGGACCGGGGCTGGCAACCGGGATGGGATGGATAGGCGCGATTATAAGTTCGTGAGATAATAGCGCCGCGGTACTTTTAATTAAAAAGCCCGACGCTACCGCGAATTACGTTAATATGGCCCGGGAACTGCCGCGATAGTGACTGCCGCGAAATTTGTCTCATGGTCCGCCCCCCTGGTCGACCGATTTTTCACTCAAAATCGCGCCTCACCCCTCCTCGCTACCACACAAATACACACGTACGCGATTTTCTCATTATACAATTAAAAGACAATGGTAAAATCCTTCCTACAAATCTCTTCAAACATTGAACCTACACAGGCAAAATTTATATTACATTGCGTGTTCTTCCAAATCAAGTACTTTTTGTAGAGAACTTTTTCTGATAGAGATATTCCACTATTTGTACCTAATTTCGGTCAATCCTGGGAAAAATTTTAACGGGGGATTCTAGAGTCCAAAATAAGACGAAAATGAAGAATAGTAATTTTTTGTTTGAGGCTTTGTTAAAAAGTTATTAACATTTAAAGTTGCGCGTGTGAGACGGGAACCGCGCGCGCTGCACACTTCAACTTTAAATGTTAATAACTTTTTAACGGAGCCTCAAACAAAAAATTACTATTGTTTATTTTCGTCTTATTTTGGCCCCCAGAATCTCCCATTAAAATTTTCCCCAAATATATAGCTTCCCAAGAGAACTATCTCTAAGGAGATAATTCAAATTTATCGACATGTGAAACATACAAATTTGTATAAGTTTCATTACCTTTTCTTCTTATGTTTTCATTATGCAGTGTACGATTTTGGCGATTTATCAGCGACTGAAGTAGGAGAAACAGGTGTCGCTCGAAAATTTACGGGTCTATTTGGCGATGATGGTAACCATTTTCGCGGAACGAAAGCGGATTAGAGGGATTACGCAAGGCGCGTTAATTTCATAGCGGAGACTGTTTCTTCTTTTTCCCCACGCCGCGATAAGTTTGCAACGCGACACTCGCGTGTAACGTTACCGGATTACGATGACACGCTGTCACTTCCCAGGCGAACGTGACCGCGAACGGGATACACTCTCGAAAAAGCGACTTTTAAACGATCGTTAATTCTGGAATCGTGTTATAGGATCTTTACTGTTGACCTGTATCGTGCAATCGGGTCGCTGGCAGCGCACGAGCCACCTATCGGGTGTCCCCCACGCAACTAGGCCACACACTTTATCCTCGAAACACTCGAAAGTTCCAGAAAAATCGTGAATCAAAATTAAACTGTTATACATTTCTCTTGTTTCTAAAAACATCGAGAACCATTCTAAAAATCGATTAAAAAATTTCTTATGAAGTCTTTTTAGCAATTATTGTTAATTATACTCTGTTATTTCTATTTACTACTACATTTACTCTATTTAATAATATTGTATTATAATATTATATTATATTATTAAATTTAATATATTTACTATATTTATTAAACTGTTATACATTCCTCTTGTTTCTAAAAATATCGAGAACCATTTTAAAAATTGATTAAAAAATTTCATTGAAACGAATGTTTCTTTCAGTTATCCGAGCATTGCTACATTGCAGTTACATAGAAGCGGGCAAATTATGATAAAAAAAAATGAAATTGTTGGACTCGGCTTCCGTTTATAGATTCTAATTTTTTGGATGGCTTTAAACGACTCTAAAATTCGTATTCGTCGAGCGCGAATAAAATTTGCCCAACTCTGGCGACGGGGAACAACAGGTCGTCCAAGTCAAACTGTCGTTGACCCACAATTTCGCCTCGAGAGGTGCCAAATTATATTCAGCCGCGGCGCTAATTTATTATCAGTCCGCGGCGACGTTCCTTTACATCGATTTTTCTCCCGTTCCCGGCAGCCTCGACAGGCTACCCAGCGCGTCAGGTACAATTAATAATGGAGCCAGAGAGTGAAAAAGGCGACGGTCATGAATAAATTGAAACTTCATTGGACGGGCAGGAGCCTATGAAACGTGTGCCCGTTGGCTCATTAGCATGCAAATTTTCCAAGGCCAGACCCAGCCAGGCACACTCGCCCTTCGTCATCCTCTTACGCTACCTGTTGTTTGTTGCCCTCAACACAGATCTTTTCGTATCTCTCACGTCAGATTACAATCGTTAAGAAAATATCGTTGTCAGCGGAGTTAATGTTGGATTTCATTTGCAGCAAGAATGATACAAAAATCGATCTTTGAAGTACAGTAGAATTACGATTATTCGAAATATTGAGGATTGGGGCAATGCTGGAAAATCAAATATGACGTATAATTGGATTACTATATATCTATGTATGAAGTGATAACAACGAGAAATTGGACCATTTTTTTTGAGTTTTTCTAAGTTTATGGAATCGAAGAATAATTTTTTTAATATTCTAAGAATTTTTAAATGATCTTCACCAAAATACGCGTTGTTTGCATTAAAATCCTCCAAACTGTTCAGAAATTACGAAATTTTAAAAATGCACATGAAATTTTGGGGAAACATTTAAGGTCAGGAATTACTGTTTTGATACAGATTTTTTTTTCTAGAAAATGAGTAGGATTTCGGGAATATGCCTATTCACCAAAAATGATTGTAATAGACCCCTGCAACTAAAAATAATTTTTCTAGAACGATTTGAAATTTTTTAATTTTGTCGAATAAATTCATATCTTCTCGAATTTTTTTCTAGAAAATGGGTAGGAATTTTAGGGTATGTGTAATGACCACAAATGCTTGGAAATGACTCTTATAGCTACAAGTAATTTTTTTAGAATGATTTGAAACTTTTCGTTTTCGCCAAAAAATTTAGGCAACTTTCTGAATTTTTTTCTCGAAAGTGCGTAGGAATTCGAGGGTATGTGTAATAATAAAAAATGATTGTAATTTACCCCTGTAGGTAAAAGTAATTTTTTCAGAATGATTTGAAACTTTTCATTTTCGCCAAAAAATTTAGGTAACTTTCTGAATTTTTTTCTCGAAAGTGCGTAGGAATTCGAGGGTATGTGTAATGACCAAAAATACTTGTAATTGATCCCTATAGCTACAAGTAATTTTTTTAGAATGATTTGTAACTTTTCAATTTTGCTGAAAAATTTTTCTTATTTCTAAAATTTTTCCATTTTTAATAAATTTGTTTGACGTCCTACGGAAATTTTGTTTAGGACTTTTTTGTAGGTACCCATGAGCTCTACTTCAGAAATAAATTTCATTGAAATATATTCACTATTATAGGAGTTATGGTAGTTTGAAAATTGAACCGTTTTTATGGGGTTTTTTTTCATTTCACGGGGTTAGAAACCAAGTTTTCGAAAATTTTTGCGATTTCTACGTATTCTTGATTAAAATACGCGTCGTTTGCATTTTTTAAAATTAAAATCCTTCAATACGTTCAGAAGTTACGACATTTTAAAGATTCGCATAAAATTCTCAGGCTACATTTCTGGCCATAAATTATATTTTCGGTAAAGAATTTTTTTCTTGAAAGTGCGTAGGATTTCGAGGGTATGTCTAATGACCAAAAATGACTGTAATTAACCCACACAACAGAAAATAATTTTTTTATAACGATTCGTAATTTTTCATTTTTGCCCAAAAATTTAGGCACCTATTCCAATTTTTTTCTCAAAACTGTGTAGGATTTCGGGGGTATGCCTACTCACCAAAAATGATTGTAATTGACCCCAGCAACTAAAAATAATTTTTCCAGAACGATTTGAAATTTTTTAATTTTGTCCAAAAATCTCACATTTTCTCGAATTTTTTTCTCGAAAATGCGTAGGATTTCGGGGGTATGTCTGCCCACCAAAAATGATTATAATTGACTCCTCCAACCGAAAATAATTTTTCCAGAATGATTGGAAAGTTTTCAATTTTGACGAAAAATTTCAGCACTTACTCGAATTTTTTGAGTTCCAATTTGCACCACACCCTACATAATAGATTATAATTAATAGAGTTATTCTTCCATACCTCATACCTCCTAATATTTAAACAACCTTTAAAACTTCTCAGGCCCTAATTTTGCTATTCTGGATAATTTAACACTAGAACTACCAAACCAGTCAAAATGACCCATTAGTAATTTTAAATAAAACTAGTAAAAAATATACTCGACTGAATTTTTGAAAATTTATCATAATTTTCTATAAGAGAATATATAAACACTTATTTCCATTGCATTATATATTTATTCGCGTATCTATCGTTTCAATTCCTTTGGTACATATAAACACACTATAATTGTCGGTAATTCTAGTGTTAAACGACAGTTTCGAACGTCAATCTTTACTCAAAAACCTACTAATTTTCTCTGGCCCTTTTGTTGAACGAAGTATTTTACTTCAATTAATTTTAGCAGTCTTGTTTCTTCGACTACTGGCGTCAGCAGCTTCGACTATGCATTCTATTGTTATCCGAACCAAGAATTATCTTCATCGATAACTGGGTACTCGAGTTACCGAACAATTCGAGCCGCGAGTCTCCCCAAGCGATCGCCTAACAACCATTCACAATGCCCAAAAAATTTTCAAATATTATCAACATCACCTTTTACAATTTATTTTACCTTTAAACAAACAGGTATTAATACTGCAATAAAACATTTCCCAGTAACTGTATATTTTTTCGCCGCCATCTTGTTTCCTATTCTGTCACCACTGTCCACTCGAACCGACTTATTACACAATAATTGAACATCTCAGAAATCTCCAGAAGCCTATCTAAACTCCCACCACCACCTGTTACTTTGTTCTTAAAATCCCTGTCCAACCTTTGATCGATTTTACTTCGCGAATTCCTTCGAGAAGACTTGACGTCTTCGCTGGCCATAAGAGGATAAGGTAGAATGTTTGCACAGCTGCTGGCGGTAAGGAAGCGTTCGAAGAAAGAGCAACGAAGAAACCTGTACCGACTCCGGGCACTTTTTTCGCCAGAAATCGGCGGACACGTCCTGTCGTGTTTCCTACAAACATCAAAGAACGTATCTCCTACAAAACTGTGAAACTCCACAAAAGACATAGTGGTCCAAAACGTGGCTATAAAAAATAATACATCTAATTAAATATGTATTTTTGTATTTTTTTTTTTAATTTAATTTTGTAACCCTCCTATAACATGCTAGATAAGTTCCTAGAAAATGTGTTATTTGAAACCGTGTTATATGAGACCCAGAGCCAGTACAAAAAGGGGAGTTACAGTCCACAAATATTTTTTTTTTTAATTCTACATAAGCAACTTAATTTTTATGTATAACACAAAAAAAAAAAAAATTATTTTAATTCAATGCAATTTTAATTAAATAAATTATAATTTGTTATAAGAGTGTTGCAGGAGGGTTATCTATATTTTTTAAATATAATTTTGTATCAGAAGGTTTGAATCTGACTTCATACTAAGATAAAACGATCAAAAGCAAGAGTGAAAATCTTTGGTTCGACGGCTGAACGACGAGAACTCTTGCTAGAGAGTGTACACGTCCACATACCAAGTCGCGATTTGAATTACAATCGGCGCATCCCGCCATCCCGTCCAGCCGGTTCGCGTCTCGTTAACCACCCGCCATTCTTATGTAATTTTATGCTAAATTTCCGCCACCGTATGCCCGACACTACCACGAATCCCCGTCCATCAACCCTTTTCCCACAAAACAGTGCGGCCTCTTCTTTTTCACTTTTTCATGTCTAAGACCCGCCTCGTTTTTCTTCCACGCTTCCCGCCCGAAGCAGATTCAGAGAAAAAAGTATCTCCTGGCTACGGTAAACTCTTTTTTCAACGGACGGTAACCTACAAGCGTCAATTCAAATCGCATACGAGATTTTTGCCCGCGAATTACTTTTAAACATTCCTGCATTGTAATTATGCACGTTTGTTGGGATAGCTTCGTCCGGATAACCTCAAAATCATAAGAGTAACCTACAAGCGTCAATTCAAATCATATACGATGAGATTTTTGCTCGGGAATTACTTTTAAAAATTCCTATGTCGTAATTATGCACCTTTGTTGGGAAAGCTCCGTCTGGATAACCTCAAAAACCAAAGGATAACCTACAAGCGTCAATTCATATCGCAAACACTAATATTTTTGCTTAAGAATTACTTTTAAAACTTCCTACGTTGTAATTATGCACGTTTGTTCGAAATGCTTCGTCTGGATAACCTCAAAAACCGAAAAGTAACCTACAAGCATCAATTCATTCGCACACATCAAGATTTTTGATTAAGAATTACTTTTAAACATTCCTGCATTGTAATTATGCACGTTTGTTGGGAAAGCTTCGTCCGGATAACCTCAAAATCATAAGAGTAACCTACAAGCGTCAATTCAAATCATATACGCTGAGATTTTTGTTCGGGAATTACTTTTAAAAATTCCTATATCGTAATTATGCACCTTTGTTGGGAAAGCTTCGTCTGGATAACCTCAAAAACCAAAGGATAACCTACAAGCGTCAATTCAAATCGCATACACTAATATTTTTGCTTAAGAATTACTTTTAAAACTTCCTACGTTGTAATTATGCACGTTTGTTCGAAATGCTTCGTCTGGATAACCTCAAAAACCGAAAAGTAACCTACAAGCGTCAATTCATTCGCACACATCAAGATTTTTGATTAAGAATTACTTTTAAACATTCCTGCATTGTAATTATGCACGTTTGTTGGGAAAGCTTCGTCCGGATAACCTCAAAATCATAAGAGTAACCTACAAGCGTCAATTCAAATCATATACGATGAGATTTTTGCTCGGGAATTACTTTTAAAAATTCCTATGTCGTAATTATGCACCTTTGTTGGGAAAGCTTCGTCTGGATAACCTCAAAAACCAAAGGATAACCTACAAGCGTCAATTCAAATCGCATACACTAATATTTTTGCTTAAGAATTACTTTTAAAACTTCCTACGTTGTAATTATGCACGTTTGTTCGAAATGCTTCGTCTGGATAACCTCAAAAACCGAAAAGTAACCTACAAGCGTCAATTCATTCGCACACATCAAGATTTTTGCTTAAGAATTACTTTTAAACATTCCTGCATTGTAATTATGCAACGTTTGTTGGGAAAGCTTCGTCCGGATAACCTCAAAATCATAAGAGTAACCTACAAGCGTCAATTCAAATCATATACGCTGAGATTTTTGTTCGGGAATTACTTTTAAAAATTCCTATATCGTAATTATGCACCTTTGTTGGGAAAGCTTCGTCTGGATAACCTCAAAAACCAAAGGATAACCTACAAGCGTCAATTCAAATCGCATACACTAATATTTTTGCTTAAGAATTACTTTTAAAACTTCCTACGTTGTAATTATGCACGTTTGTTCGAAATGCTTCGTCTGGATAACCTCAAAAACCGAAAAGTAACCTACAAGCATCAATTCATTCGCACACATCAAGATTTTTGATTAAGAATTACTTTTAAACATTCCTGCATTGTAATTATGCACGTTTGTTGGGAAAGCTTCGTCCGGATAACCTCAAAATCATAAGAGTAACCTACAAGCGTCAATTCAAATCATATACGATGAGATTTTTGCTCGGGAATTACTTTTAAAAATTCCTATATCGTAATTATGCACCTTTGTTGGGAAAGCTTCGTCTGGATAACCTCAAAAACCAAAGGATAACCTACAAGCGTCAATTCATATCGCAAACACTAATATTTTTGCTTAAGAATTACTTTTAAAACTTCCTACGTTGTAATTATGCACGTTTGTTCGAAATGCTTCGTCTGGATAACCTCAAAAACCGAAAAGTAACCTACAAGCATCAATTCATTCGCACACATCAAGATTTTTGATTAAGAATTACTTTTAAACATTCCTGCATTGTAATTATGCACGTTTGTTGGGATAGCTTCGTCCGGATAACCTCAAAATCATAAGAGTAACCTACAAGCGTCAATTCAAATCATATACGATGAGATTTTTGCTCGGGAATTACTTTTAAAAATTCCTATGTCGTAATTATGCACCTTTGTTGGGAAAGCTTCGTCTGGATAACCTCAAAAACCAAAGGATAACCTACAAGCGTCAATTCATATCGCAAACACTAATATTTTTGCTTAAGAATTACTTTTAAAACTTCCTACGTTGTAATTATGCACGTTTGTTCGAAATGCTTCGTCTGGATAACCTCAAAAACCGAAAAGTAACCTACAAGCATCAATTCATTCGCACACATCAAGATTTTTGATTAAGAATTACTTTTAAACATTCCTGCATTGTAATTATGCACGTTTGTTGGGAAAGCTTCGTCCGGATAACCTCAAAATCATAAGAGTAACCTACAAGCGTCAATTCAAATCATATACGATGAGATTTTTGCTCGGGAATTACTTTTAAAAATTCCTATGTCGTAATTATGCACCTTTGTTGGGAAAGCTTCGTCTGGATAACCTCAAAAACCAAAGGATAACCTACAAGCGTCAATTCAAATCGCATACACTAATATTTTTGCTTAAGAATTACTTTTAAAACTTCCTACGTTGTAATTATGCACGTTTGTTCGAAATGCTTCGTCTGGATAACCTCAAAAACCGAAAAGTAACCTACAAGCATCAATTCATTCGCACACATCAAGATTTTTGCTTAAGAATTACTTTTAAACATTCCTGCATTGTAATTATGCACGTTTGTTGGGATAGCTTCGTCCGGATAACCTCAAAATCATAAGAGTAACCTACAAGCGTCAATTCAAATCATATACGATGAGATTTTTGCTCGGGAATTACTTTTAAAAATTCCTATGTCGTAATTATGCACTTTTGTTGGGAAAGCTTCGTTTGGATAACCTCAAAAACCAAAGGATAACCTACACGCGTCAATTCAAATCGCATACACTAATATTTTTGCTTAAGAATTACTTTTAAAACTTCCTACGTTGTAATTATGCACGTTTGTTCGAAATGCTTCGTCTGGATAACCTCAAAAACCGAAAAGTAACCTACAAGCATCAATTCATTCGCACACATCAAGATTTTTGATTAAGAATTACTTTTAAACATTCCTGCATTGTAATTATGCACGTTTGTTGGGAAAGCTTCGTCCGGATAACCTCAAAATCATAAGAGTAACCTACAAGCGTCAATTCAAATCATATACGATGAGATTTTTGCTCGGGAATTACTTTTAAAAATTCCTATGTCGTAATTATGCACCTTTGTTGGGAAAGCTTCGTCTGGATAACCTCAAAAACCAAAGGATAACCTACAAGCGTCAATTCAAATCGCATACACTAATATTTTTGCTTAAGAATTACTTTTAAAACTTCCTACGTTGTAATTATGCACGTTTGTTCGAAATGCTTCGTCTGGATAACCTCAAAAACCGAAAAGTAACCTACAAGCGTCAATTCATTCGCACACATCAAGATTTTTGCTTAAGAATTACTTTTAAACATTCCTGCATTGTAATTATGCACGTTTGTTGGGAAAGCTTCGTCTGAATAACCTCAAAACCCTCGATACTACTTTTTCGTTCGAATTAGTGAATAGTAAACTTCTACACACCATTCAGACATGTAAGAAACAGACTCTCCAACATTGTAAAATACAGAATATCGCAGTATTCTTTCTGCTTCACTAGATTTATTAATTACAACGACTCTCTTACCGTAACGACGCCATGCTCTCTCATCGAGGACTCGTTCAAGACTTTTGCACGCGAATTACTTTCAAAGGCTCACACATCGCAATTATACACCTTTTCTGGAAACGCTGGCCACTCTTAAAAAGAGAAGAATAATCCTCGATTACACCTTTTCGTTGAAATTAGTAACAGCATAAATTGTCGTTGTTGGCATTCGTAAATTTCTACACACCGTTCAGATATTTGAGAAATAGTTTCCATGTTCTTCCATGTAAATCAAAACACAGTATATTGTAGTATTCTTTCCGCTTCACTGGATTTATTAACCATAACGAGACTGTTAACCACTCTTTGTTAGCCGTAACGACGCTCTGCTCTCGCTTTGTCGACGCGCGTCTAACCCAACCTTAACCTTAACGGATCCCGCGAAAAGCTACGCCAACAATATGGCGCCAACATTTGAATTAGCGATATAATTTCTACGATATATGACCCAATAAATCGCATTTCTGCGTTCTACAATACACGTATGGATTGAATAGATCTTTTTAATGTACCCGTGGCCTCAAAAGGAATATCTAACGAGCCTTACATTGTCCATTAAAATGTATTATTCAATAATAATTAAATACATGTATAATAGTTATTTTTGTATTTACATGTTTATAGCTATATTTTTCTATTATTTTAGAATTTTGTGTTCTGTTTTAGCTGTATAAGTTTATTAAAAAGGCACTGCCTGTTGAAATGTATTATTCAGTAATAATAATATTCTCCTTCTAACCACACCCTACGCTGTCTCACGACCTTTGACCCGCGAACTAAAAATCGAATCAGAACTTCGCACGCAACCGAGCACTGGCCTTTCAAATCGCATAACTCTTCGTACAAGTTCGATCACTGGCGATGGATTACCTCATTGTTAACTAAGCGACGAACGGAGGATTTAAAAATAGTCGCATCGATTAAAGAGCCACGTACAGGGTGAATGAAATAACCTTGAATATTTTACTCGTACTTTATAATAAGAAACAAATGTTATGGGTCATATTTTTTCACGTTTCAAGACATACAGGGTGACCACATTATTACCAATCAGCTACTTTTTCTAAAACTATTGCGATTGGAAAAAAGTGAAAGAGGAAAAAGTTTTATAGTTTTTTGTAATTAATAAGACAGTTTATATCAATTTTGCATATTTAAGTTATTTTGTGAGAAATGACGGTGAGGTTCAATTTTTTTAATGGAATGGCATGTATTAATGTGGTATGAAAGTATATGATATATCTGGGAAAAAATTTTAATGGGAGATTCTAGAGGCCAAAATAAGCCGAAAATGAAGAATAGTAATTTGTTGATGGAGGCTTCGTTAAAAAGTTATTAACATTTAAAGTTGAAGTGTGCAGCGTGCACGGTTCCCGTTTCACAGGGACAACTTTAAACGTTAATAACTTTTTAACGAAGCCTCAATTAAAAAATTACTATTCTTGATTTTCGTCTTATTTTGGCCCCTAGAATCCTCCATTAACATTTTTCCCAGTAAATATGGAAAATTGATATACACTGTGTCCTGTTGTTTTTGAAAACGCTATAAATCTTTTTGCTACCTAATAATGAAGCTATCTTGGAAAATAATGAATTGCTCGCGTTGGAGGTCGTGAGAAAGCGGCTGTAATAATTTTTATCGAATGACCCGGGTTTTTATGAAGGCTCGTGTGTGCTTTTCGACGTGGGACGAGATACCTGGTAGAGATAATCAGCGGATTCGCCAAGTTGCCAAGAACAATAAGGACTGGAAGTAACCGGGAAATTTCTTGGCATGGCTCGTAGAATTTACCTTGACCTTCGCGGGTCTCACGTTCCGCTCGTAATCGTTTATCTCGCAGCGGGTCCTGGTGCAGCCGTCTCTACCTACTCGGAACGCAACGGATATTGATAGAGCGTGCGAGGAATACTTCCACGGCTGCTTCGGGGAAGCCACGTTCGCGTCGAGACCAATCGAATTTCCTGTCCGTCTTTTCAAAACCGACGCCACCGGGGCGATCAAAGATGGGATTATCACCGTGTCTCTACGAACCGGCCAATCAAAATAAATTTACACTTTTTATCAGGTCATCCTACCAACGGAATCCTTCACAACCAGTTTTATATCTTGGCACAGTTATAACGTGATTTCATGTTCGACGATTATTCAATACCTTTGTATTAATGTGATTGTTTGACTGATTGACAAATTGTAGGACTATTTATATTTATTCTATTTATTATTTTTCCATATATCACTATGCTAGCTTTATTAGAACTACTGTGTGAATGAGAAGGCTGTGAATGTGTTTGTTCGGTTGACAAATGGTAATTCATGTTGTTTGAGGAATGTAAAATTGAAATTGAAGTTCAGTCAAGTCAAGTCAAAGTTAAATCAAAGTCAAGTCAAAGTCAAGTCAACGTCAGGTCAGGTCTGGGTTAGGTCAAGTCAAAGTCAAGTCAAAGTCAGGTCAGGTCTGGGTTAGGTCAAGTCAAAGTCAAGTCAAAGTCAGGTCAGGTCTGGATTATGTCAAGTCAACGTCAGGTCAGGTCTGGGTTAAGTCAAGTCAAAGTCAGGTCAGGTCTGGATTATGTCAAGTCAACGTCAGGTCAGGTCTGGGTTAAGTCAAGTCAAAGTCAGGTCAGGTCTGGGTTAGGTCAAGTCAAAGTCAGGTCAGGTCTGGGTTAAGTCAAGTCAAAGTCAGGTCAGGTCTGGGTTAGGTCAAGTCAAAGTCAGGTCAGGTCTGGGTTAGGTCAAGTCAAAGTCAGGTCAGGTCTGGGTTAGGTCAAGTCAAAGTCAGGTCAGGTCTGGGTTAGGTCAAGTCAAAGTCAGGTCAGGTCTGGGTTAGGTCAAGTCAAAGTTAAGTCAAAGCCAAGTCAAGTCAAGTCAAACTCAAGCCAAGTCATGTCAAGTTCAACCAAGTTCAGTCAAATATTCCATATCAAGTTAAGGTTCAGTTAACTTCAGTCAAGCATTGACAGAGTTGAAGTTCAGTTAAGTTCAGTCAAGCATTGACAGAGTTGAAGTTCAGTTAAGTTCAGTCAAGCATTCCATACGAAGTTTGCTCACTATACCTCGCTTAAAATGCAGCCAGTAGCAAGTTTTGGCGGATCGATTGTCTCATCAACGTAGCCAAGGGAAGAAGACATTCACACCGCGTCGGTTAATCATTGCACGCAGCGGTCGGCTGTCGTGGTTTTGTTCGAAACTGTACACGAACACGAACAAAGCTAGGCACCGCCGTGGCGGCTCCGGCGTGTGCACGCCCGCGAAACGACATATGGCAGTGCTCCAACAAGTGGCAGTAAGAACGTAGCGCGCAGGCCTTATGGCCGCGTGTACGTCGTTCATTGTCTGGCTTGACGCCTGACATTATACCACTTGCTTTGCGTCATCGTTTTTCCGCCGAAAATCGCGCCCATTGTTCGCCATCGCCGAACAAATTTCTGTTGTCGCGCATTAGCCAAGTCAACCACAAACGAACTGAACAAATGCGCAGCTTTACAGCTCTAACTTCTTCCCTAGCATTGTATCTATCTTCTCTAGTGACACAGTGGTCAACATTTCAGTAAGAATGCTACCATTTTGAGTAGAAACTTTAACAAATTGGACTATGTTAGCCCAACTGTGGGTGTCAAAAGCTACACCAAGGTTTGACTCAGAAGACCTATCACATCTCTGAGACGTCATTGCAAGCTAAGGATTTAAAGAAATTCTGAGAAACACAGTGGTCCCCAGGTTGGGGGTTTCAAACTTCGAACTCTAACGATCTATCGGGACACCGCACACGCCGCAACACCCGAGTTTCTATCGTTCCAGGAACCTATCCAGGACCCGGTGTCCCCGACAGTCGAGATGACGATTCTTTCGCGCAAGTTCCGAATCCGGTTCGAAGCGCTCGCGGGGCGACGAAGGTCGAGCACGATGGAGGATCTGTCCCCCGATAGGTCGTAGCAATTCAAGTTACCCGGTTGAGGACAGCTCCGGCGGTGCGTGTACCAACGAGTAATTTCGCAGCAAGACGTGACCGGACTTGCGAATCCAAGCTGAAAGCGTGGGTCCAATTGACCCAGCAGCCCGAAACGGCTAATTGCCAATTGTCGGGCAACGCTGCCGCTCATTCTAACGTCACGTCGGAAATTTGCCTGTCACCTACTATCTAGCGCCGCCGCGGTCCCTCGCGACGCTTTGCTACCCGTCGTTTTATTCCGTGGCGCGGAGGACTTGCATTTTCCGTCACGCGATACACGGAGTCGTAACGCATGTAACACGGTTGAACTTTCGAATGAGATTACATCGAAACTATTGCATTTACAGGACTGAGTGCTTTGTACGAAAGTGTTGGTTTTGTTAATATTTGGGCAAATATGAAATAAAATATTTTGTTAATATATTTGGACAATATTAGTAGGGTAGACCAGACAATTGTAACACTTGAACTTTAAAGTAAGATTACATCAAAATTATTACTCTTACATGATAGAGTATTTTGTACGAATGTGTTAATTTTGTAAATATTTAAAAAACTACTTTTGATTCATTTTTTTGGGGGTAACACTCACTCCGTACATTTTATGCAAATTTGTAAAATTATAAAAGAAATTTAATGCTTAAATTTTCTCGTCACAATATACGATTAAATGTTAACTATCAAATAATTATATGCTTTTAAGATTTAAAATATATATTTAAAATTGAAATGTATTTTAATGAAACTTTTTTCTTAAGTAGAGCTCATGGGTACCTACAAAGAAGTATTAGATAACTTTTCTGTGGGGCGTAAAACAGAATTACTAAAAATGAAATACGAATTTTTAAGAAAAATCGATGAAGGGTAGTCCCCTTTTTCGTTGGAAAAAAATATTTTCAAATCATTCTAAAAAAATTATTATCGGTTGTAGGGGTCGATTGTAATTAGTTTTGGTCATTAGACATAACCTCGATTTCCTACCCACTTTCGAAAAAAAAATTCGAAAAAGTGTGAAATTTTTCGATAAAATTAAAAAATTTCAAATCATTCTACAAAAATTATATTTAGTTACTGGGCCCAATTACAAGTATTTTTGGTCATTAGACATACCTTCGAAATCCTACCCACTTTCGAAAAAAAAATTCGAAAAAGTGTGAAATTTTTCGACAAAATGAAAAAATTTCAAATCATACTAAAAAAATTATATTTAGTTACTAGACCCAATTACAAGCATTTTTGACCATTAGACATGCCCCCGTAATTCTACGCACTTAGAAGAAAAAAATTCTAGAATGAAAATATAATGTGTGGCCAGAAATGTTTACCCGATATTTCATGTGAATTTTTAAAACATCATAACTTCTGAACGGATGGACGGATTTTAATGTTTAAAAAGGCAAACAACGCGTATTTTAGTGTAGAATATGTAGAAATTGTAACAATATGGAAAAAGTTATTTCTTGACCCCGCAAAATGAGAAAAACCCCGTAAAAATGGTCCAATTTTCAAACGTTCATAATTCCTACAATACTGAATATATTTTAATGAAATTTTGGGGGGAAGTAGAGTTCATGGGTACCTACAAAAAAGTATTGAACAACATTTCCGTAGGACGTCAAACAAATTTATTAAAAATAAAAAACTAATATTTAAGAAAAATCGACGCCTAAATTTTTAGGCGTAATTGAAAAGTTTCATATCGTTCCAAAAAAATTATTTCCAGTTCCTGGGGTTCATTACAATCATTTTTGGTGAACACATATACCCTCATATTCCTTCGCATTTACGAGAAAAAAATTCAGGAAGGAGGTCAAATTTTTCGGCGAAATTGAAAAGTTTCAAATCATTCTAAAAAAATTATTTTCCATTGCGGGGGTCAATTATAATGATTTTTGGTGAATAGATATACCCCCGAAATTCTACTCATTTTTTAATAAAAAATTCGAGAAGTTGTGGAATTTTTCGACAAAATTAAAAAATTTCAAATCGTTCTAAAAAAATTATCTTCGGTTGCAAGGGTTAATTAGAAGTATTTTTGGTCAATTGACATACCTCCGAAATCCTGCGCATTTTCGAGAAAAAAATTCAGTACGAGTGGAACTTTAAATGTTAATAACTTTTTAACGATGACTCGATCAACAAATTGGTATTCTTGATTTTCGTCCTATTTTGGCCTCTAGAATCTCTCATTACAATTTTTCCCAGGATGGCCAAACATTCTGTATAAATAATTTTGATCAGTGCCTAATCCTGACAATTACAACACTGAACCCATTTTTTATTAGGTTTATTTGTGCTAAAGGATTCCTATATAGTAATAACTCTAGTCTAGTTTTAGAGAATGAGGATATTTAATATAAGAAACTATAGAATAGAAAAAACAAAATTAATGTTTTGATACATAGAAAGGTGAAAAATGAAAAATTATTAATACAAAATTAACTTAAATCAATTATTTGAAGGGCGTTAAATTAGGTAACTTTAATAGTTTTTTTAGATGCTTAGGTATACCAAGTTACGAACAGTATCCCAATTATGCCACTCTTCCTCTATTATTAATGGAATGGTGTGGTCATCCTGATGAAAATAAGCCCAAATACGACCTTACGCGGAAGCTCACGAATTTGAGGAATTCAGAGCCGGGTTATTCTACACATAATTAAAAGCTACACATAAGAGACCGTATACCAACTCATTTTTACCAGAAAAATGTATCAGATGCTATAATATTACTCTTTTTATTCATTCTAAATTTACTTCTATTATCTCTGAATTGAACTTGACTTCAACTTGGTATCCAATACTTGACTGAACTTCAACTTTATAGCAATATTTAACTGAACTTAACTTCAATTTGATATCAAATACTTAAGTGTACTTCAACTTCATATCATTACTTGACTGAACTTGACTGAACTTAACTTCAACTTGATATCGAGTACTTGACTGAACTTGACTGAACTTAACTTCAACTTGCTATAGAGTACTTGACTGAACTTAACTTAACTTGACCTCGAGCACTTGACTTGAACTTGGCTTCAACTTGATATCGAGTACTTGACTTGAACTTGATTGAACTCGACTTCAACTTGGTATCGAGTACTTGACTTGAACTTGATTGAACTTGACTCCAACTTGATATCGAGTACTTGGCTGAACTTCAAAATCATATCAATACTTAACTCAACTTAACTTTAACTTGATATCGACTTGACTGAACTTAACTTCAACTTGATATTGAGTACTTGATTGAACTTGACTGAACTTCAACTTCTTATCAATCCTTAACTCAATTTAACTTCAACTTGATATCGAGTACTTGACTTGAACTTGATTGAACTTGACTTCAACTTGGTATCGAGTACTTGGCTTGAACTTGATTGAACTCGACTTCAACTTGATATCGAGTACTTGACTTGAACTTGATTGAACTTGACTCCAACTTGATATCGAGTACTTGGCTGAACTTCAAAATCATATCAATACTTAACTCAACTTAACTTTAACTTGATATCGTCTTGACTGAACTTAACTTCAACTTGATATTGAGTACTTGATTGAACTTGACTGAACTTCAACTTCTTATCAATCCTTAACTCAATTTAACTTCAACTTGGTATCGAGTACTTGACTTGAACTTGATTGAACTTGACTTCAACTTGGTATCGAGTACTTGACTTGAACTTGACTTCAACTTGATATCGAGTACTTGACTTGAACTTGATTGAACTTGACTCCAACTTGATATCGAGTACTTGGCTGAACTTCAAAATCATATCAATACTTAACTCAACTTAACTTTAACTTGATATCGGCTTGACTGAACTTAACTTCAACTTGATATTGAGTACTTGATTGAACTTGACTGAACTTCAACTTCTTATCAATCCTTAACTCAATTTAACTTCAACTTGGCATCGAATACTTGACTGAACTTGACTTCAACTTGATATCGAGTACTTGATTGAACTTGACTGAACTTCAACTTGATATCCAATACTTGGCTGAACTTGACTTCAACTTGATATCGAATACATGACTGAATTTAACTTCAACTTGATATCGAATACTTGACTGAACTTGACTGAACTTCAACTTCATAACAATACTCAACTGAACTTAACTTAAATTACCATCTACCCAATACTTGACTGAACTTAACTGAACTAAAAAAGTATATTACATATCACTAGTAACATTAATCGTTTTATTAACTCTAAACTTACTTCCATCATTTCTGCTGCTAATATTTAATCCTCAAAAAATCCTCATTTAACATCATCATTATCATCATCATTTCTGTGTACTCACAGATTTTACCAAAGCCTGACCACATAATTTGACACGCCCTGTATAATATCAACGTGACAAAACTGAACCCATTATTAAGTTTGCAGGAACTAAACAATGGCCCGGGTACTTTTCCCAACCCAACTAAGGATTGTAACAATTTATTAACCTTCGAGTAACCTTTTACCCCAGAATAATCCAGAAAACGACAGAAACTCTTTGACGACGAAATGAGCAGTTACGAGGAAGCGTATTCTAAGAGCTTTAGTTTTCGAGAATCAGGCCGCCGTAAACATGAACGAAATGGAAGAGGCAAACAATCGACTTTCCGTAGGAAATTATATTTTCGTTGGATGCCGGGCGCAGGGACAGTGGATAAATAAATTCCCCGTCGTTCTATTTCCGTCTAAGAAGTAAATAATTCGTCGACGCTCTTGAGATACCGGGGCAACACTATTCTGTGTTCCACCGTCACTCGTAAAAACCTATTCTTGGTGGATCGACCAACAACACCGTCGAACATAGAAAGATTGCATCGTATTTTATTCGCCAATCGGTTCAACCAAGTTTCGTACAACTCTCGCAATATTCTACACATTTAACAACAACATATCACGTGCTTTTATTAACCCTGAATACTGTCTTTCAAGGTTTCCTGTGATTTGCACGCGCATTTTGAGTACATAAAAAATTCTGTGAAATGGTCCAACAAAGTTACACATTTTTATTTACGATTATCTTGCTGTACAACTTGAGTCAAAATGACTAAAATATAACTTTTATAAAACTACCTCAAATTGATTGGATTTTCAATTTTATTTTATAATTTTTATTTTGTGTTGTTTTTTTATAGTAATTACGTAATAAATTTTGCAAAAATAACTGAAAATAATGAATTTTATTTTTTTTTTATTTCTTCAAAATCAAAAGAATTTCGAATCTACTTGTATCAAAACAAATCAAAATGAATGGTTTTACAATTTTATTTTATAATTTCTATTTTGTGTTATATTTTTTTACAGCAATTATGATATAAATTTTTGCAAAAATAACTGAAAATAATGAATTTTATTTTTGTTTTATTTATTCAAAATCAAAAAAATTTTCTGTCTATTTGTACCAATACAATGTCAAAATGATTCTACAATTTTATTGACAAATTTCTATTTCGTGTTATGTTTTTTTTACACCAATAATTTTTGCAAAAATAACTAAAAATATTGAATTTTATTTTTGTTTTATTTATTCGAAAATAATTCCACAACATGGAAGCAATAAATCAATAAATAAAAAAATATTCTATTATTAGATATTTCTTAAATATCAATTCGACTAGTTTTACTAAAAATAACTTCTTCTTAACTGTCTAGAGTTCTAGTTCCAGTTAAGTGTGCTATGATTAACTCGTAACTCTGGAATCGTACACTGTCTGCCAAGGTTTCGCGTAATATGCAATCCCAATTTTGAGTACACGAAAAATTCACATTTTAGCGAATTTAGTGAATTTTGAAAAATTTTAAACTCACGAAAAAATTGTAAACCTCGAGTGACCGATGCAACAATGTTACCAGAGTTCGAAACCACTTTGCTAAAGGGAATAAAAAAAACTCTTCTCCCTTTTCACTGGCAGGAAAAACCTTCCTCGAACGTGCATCACCGCTCAATTGTGATTCGTCGAACAATGGACATAAAATAAGTGGAACGTGTCGAGCGTGACTTTCGTTGGTCAAGGTTCGAGTCTCGCGAGCCATTGTGTAAACGTGACTTTCTCGCTGAACGAGTATTTTTAATACGTTCTCGTAAGAGTTTATTTATTTTATTATCTCAATTATATTGTTTGTAGCTGGAACGACAAGAAATGTTGCCTCGTTCCTGGCTTGATACTTTTAATATTCATGAACGATGATGGCGAGTACCGTTAGATGTTCTAACAGTTCACACCGTATCAAACGACGCCTGACCTGAAGTCTAATCAGTCACTTCCTTCGCGCGAAATGACTGACCGAAATATTTTATTGAATAACTATCCCCCACTGACGTTATTGTCAAATACGAAAGCAACGAGGACTAAGCACAATTGTACGAATTCAACTTTTATAAGTTTCTGTAAATGTGATGAGTTTTCTATTTTTTTTCTTCATTTGTGTGAGATAGATTCTTAAATATCTCTTTGTTTTAGTTACTGGGGGTGTATTTTACTTCTCTTTACAATTATAATTTCAATCTATCGAGTGTCAAATTGCCTCCATGGGGCGCGATTATCAATACCAAATTCTTCTATTTTTATATATACTTTATTATCATTATACTTTAATATTATATTAATATTATTAATTATATATTTTATTTAGAAGATAATTATCATTTTTATGTATGAATTTTATAATTAAAACTTATTTATATTACGAGAAAAAACTTTTGTGGTCATCGGGAATCGAACTCGGACCAACTTGGTGGGAGTCTATTACTCTACCATCACGGCCCATGGTGGTAGTTAAAACTTAACAGATTAAACTTATATTTGTACACAGACATGAAACTTATGATACTTAAAAAATTATTGAGAATCTGTTAATCTATAAATCTACAAGTTTCAAGAAAAATCGTTGACTCGAAGGCCTTGTCTTGTCCTCGTTAGAGTAACCGGTCGTTTCACGCGAAGCATCGTGGTTTCCCCATTTATTTTTTCGTATCTCCGTGTCCCATCGCTGTATAGTTAAGACTTTCACGTGATTATCCGTCGTCCAAACACTCGGTCCGCCCAAGAAACGGTGCGTTTAACGAGGACGAATTTAAGCCCGGGGAAACGAAAAGTCATTTTCCGTAGCGGCTGGAAACTGTGCCAGCTTTAGCCGACGGAGTCGAGGGTTCAGGGATTCCGCAGGATGGGAAGCCAAAGCGAAGGACAAACATACACGGACGCGTATAAACGCGAGCTTAATGGACCGAGGTCTGCGTTCACCACTTCTCTGCTCCAAGAAAGACGTTTGCACACTGCTCCCGGTATATTATGCGGCTTTGTGCCGTGTGTTACCAGGTTTGCGGGTAGATCCCCGGCCATAGGCGCGGCCCGGACGCGTTTCAAACGAATTAATCGTGGTTCTATTTCGCATGGGCTCACAGGCATTAATTCAATTAAATCCTGAAACTAGATGAAATTAGATGGACAGCTTATCGCGTGACTGTTTCTCTGTTTATCGACGCTGCGTTTCAAACGCTCTGCCCCCGGGCAAAAATCTCGTTTAATGTCTCCTACTCTAATTTTATTACTAATTAATACACTGTAATAATAATTTATAGAATAGACTAATAATTTAGACTGTGGGTATTTATACATTTATGGGAAATTTTAATTCTCAAAAAATTAAGTCGTGATTTTTACTTTGCCATCCCTGGGAAAAATTTTGATGGGGGATTCTAGAGACCAAAATAAGACGAAAATCAAGAATATCAATTTTTCGTTTGAGGCTTCGTTAAAAAGTTATTGAAGTTTAAAGTTGAAGTGTGCAGCGCGCACGGTTCCCGTCTCACAAACGCAACTTTAAACGTTAATAACTTTTTAACGAAGCCTCAATTCAAAAATTACTATTCTTGATTTTCGTCTTATTTTGGCCTGTAGAATCTCCTTTTAAAATATTGTTCCCAGGGGAACATCCTGTATAAAAAAAATATCGACGACTCCGTGCGTGAGTTTTCAGGTTCGTTGGGTCGTGTCGGGTTCGTTCATATCGTAGTCGAGTAACCGCAGACACGGTGTCGGCGTTGGTCAGTCAGCCCTCTGAATTATTAAAGCCGAGTCAACGCAGCTGCATGTAAATTTGTGTATCTGCCTCCGCACCCTTCAGTCTCCTATCTTCCCCTCCTCATCTATCTTTCTCTTGAAACCTGCGCGCCCTCCAGCTTTCAACTCGCGTTGCACGAACGTTTCGCTACTTGGCCACTCGACGCTTTGTTTGTTGCTACAGGAACCCTCCCACTGTACGTGCACGGATTATTGTTTGTTCGCTCGTACGCGCAATTATGGCGAAAACCGTGGTTCGAAGCCCAGAAGCGCGATAGGGAACGATATCAGCCATTTTTTCCCCCTCCCCTATTTATAGAATTTTTAAATCCCTGATAGATTATACGAATCGTCGAAGCTTTTAGAAAATCTTATCACCGTCTGTTGACTCTTTTTCATCGATATAGATGACCAAGGTAAATTTGGTTTTCAGATACAGTTGCAAAGGTGTTCGTGCTGGAACGTTTTGCAATTAAAGTACATTTCTAAAGTATTCGAAACGCTCGAAGCAGCTGCTCGGTTTGGCGAGCCTGACAAAAGTTTCGTGCATCTTCGAGGCGATGAATTGGCTGGTCGCCAAAGAAAATCAACCCCTGTCTAATACGATCGTGTGGCCCAGCTTGAACGTCGTTTCTGGAATTCGTGATTTCTCAATTACGATGCTTGTTTTACCCCCGGATAAAACGCGTTTCAGTCGTATTTAATTAGCAGACTGCGGATCTTTATGCAAATTCAGATTTTTAATGATAGAATTAATTAAATGGGAGCTTCGTAAAGGGTTGGTTCAACCCCTAAATAATTCTTACTTTAAGTATTATATTTTTGCATATAAAGTGAAATCTTCAGTTTTTTGGGAATTAAAATTTCCTATACTAAATAAGTGTTTCCACGTGTAATCATTCTATTTATACAGGGTGTTCGGTGAACCATGGGAAAAATTTTAATGGGTGATTCTAGAGGCCAAAATAAGACGAAAATGAAGAATAGTAATTTTTCGTTTGAGGCTTTGTTAAAAAGTTATTAACGTTTAAAGTCAAAGTGTGCAGCGCGCACGGTTCCCGTCTCACAGGCGCAACTATAAACGTTAATAACTTTTAAACGAAGCCTCAATTAAAAAATTACTATTCTTGATTTTTGTCTTATTTTGGCCTCTAGAATCTCCCATTCAAATTTCTCCCAGGGATGGCAGAACACCCTGTAAACAAAACTTATGTTATTTCAACTCTTATTTCCAAAAGAGAAATGTAATAATTTATTACGTTTCCACCACTAGGAATTAGTGAGAATCTCTAGTGTTTATCATAAATATAAACTATAATAGTACTTTTTATTCCTAGACAGTGCTATAAAAATAAATATTCAAAACAGTTTCCATAAATAAATTTTATCGTTTATAATTTATAACTTATTCTCATCTTTCAAATGGCTTCATAATTTTCATAAAACACTAAACAAGCGCTATTTAATGACCTTTTAGTAATCGAAATTTTGTCAATTGAGGGGATCTTACAGGCAGCGTATTTTAAATAAAATAAAAATATTTAAAAAACTACTTTTGATTCGTTTTTTGTAAAATTTCTATCTATCATCGCAACAGTTTTGCATTCCCTTTCTGCAGCCAACGCAATCGTGCAAAAAATCGTGTCAACTGAATCGATCTATTCACCGATCTATTTGCCGAAAAACCGGATATGACTGCTTGATGACCGGATACACGAAAATGGTCTCACCTGCCTCCTAACCAGTGTGTCACTCGATTATCGTGCGTGCTAGTCACTCGCCACAATCACAAACACGCCCCAATTTATGTTCGTCACAGTCAGTCACAGACCTGTTCGTGAGACGAATGAAATTATTGCCAAAAAATAATCGAAAAACACTTACAAATACTAATTTTGCTCCCTCAAGATGAGCAAACGATAGCTACAATCAATAAATATAAAAACAATTTCGATAAAAAAGAAACTATACAGTTTGTCAAAAAAATAATAAAAAAACATTAATTTTGTTCCCTTAAGATAAGCAGACAAAGACCTACAATCAGATACAAATATCAATAAATATAAAAACAATTTCAATAAAAAGAAGCTGTGCAGTTATTTCGCAAAAAATAATCAAAAAACACTAATTTTGTCCCCCTTAAGATAAGAAAACGAAGATCTACAATCAGATACAAATATCAATAAATATAAAAACAATTTCAATATAAAAGAAACTATACAGTTGTTTGTCAAAAAATAATCAAAAAACACTAATTTTGCTCGCCTTAAAATGAGCAAACGAAGACTACAATCAAATAAGAATATCGATCAATATAAACAATTCCAATAAAAAGAGACTGTATAGTTTTTTGACAAAAACATAATAAAAAAACACTAATTTTGCAGGCCTCAAGATGTGCAAACGAAGAGTGCAATCAAATAAGAATATCGATAAATAAAAATACTTTCAATAAAAAGAAACTGTACAGTTTTTTTGCCAAAAAAAATAATCAAAAAACACTAATTTACCCCCCTAAAGATGAGCAAAGGAAGATTTACAATCAAATAAAAATATCGATAAATATAAATAATTCCAATAAAAAGAAGCTGTATTTTTTTGACAAAAAAATAATCAAAAAACACTTACAAATACCAAACGTGCCCCCTTAAGAGGCCACCAAGGGCCAAAAAGGTACCAAACTGCAATAAACGAGTTAGCAAATGAATTGAATTATTCCATTATCTGAAAATAAATATTCCCACTGGGATCTAACGACACCAAGAGAGGAACAGATCGTTTTTACCGATTTCCCCTGATCAAACAAAGACGAATGTACACAGAGTGTACAAGAGCAGCGTAATTCGATGTCGATAGTTTGGAATTCGTTCGACCTCGCGCAGAACAACCAATTTAACTCGCTAAATAGAGTATCGACGAAGGCTTATATTTATTTGGTCGAGTGTCGACGATCGAGCGGCCAATGTGACCACGATTAAGAGCTAAGAACAGCTAACGACCATAATTAATGTAACCAGTAAAAAGCGAGAAATTTGTAAAATAAATAAATTTTAATACGCTTCGATAAATCGTGAATATTCACAACGTAAAAAATAAAGATTCCTCGAACGAAATAAAAGAATGGCGGCCGTGTTTTCCGCCGGCGTTGAAGCAAGAAGAGGTCGAGCGAACTGTTATTGCTGGAAAACAGAGAGAAAAAGAGTGGAATCCGGACATAGGAAGCGAATAGGAAAATCCGGAAAGCGAAAAGAGCGAGGCTCCGACTCCTCAGTCTGATTCTTCATCGGGTGTCTCGCGACATTCAGAGATTATCTGTTCGTCCTTTTGTTTGAGCCCACGTGACACGACGAGCATTCATCTGTTGTGTAGCACGCACAAAGGACGCCAGAAGGGAGAAGAAATGAATAATGGCACAATACGAGCCCGGGAGTCTAGGCCAACGTAGATCATCCTGACTCGCCTAGCGGCCCGAAACCATTTTCCAAGAGGCGTGCAACAAATATTTCTTACGGCTTTCGTAAATTAATCTACGTTTATCGATCGATGGGAGATCCCTTGTTGTACAAAAATTATTTTACAGCGGCCAGAATTTCCGTAAGAACCACTTCAACCCGGTGGTCACCGGTGACCGTCACTTTCAACTTAAAATGGGGTTGCAGTATTGTATATTTTTAAAATTCTACTGGAAAATTTAGATAGTTTTCTGTTTAATGTAAACTCTCATTTAGCAAAGGTTTCAGAAATATTGATTTAACACGCTGATTGCCACGGTGGTCACCGGTGACCGACACTTTCAACCTGTAGTAGGGTTGCAATATTGTATATTTTTAAAATTCTACTGGAAAATTTAGATAGTTTTCTGTTTAATGTAAACTCTCATTTAGCAAAGGTTTCAGAAATATTGATTTAACACGCTGATTGCCACGGTGGTCACCGGTGACCGGCACTTTCAACTTGTAATAGAGTTGCAATATTGTATATTTTTAAAATTCTACTGCAAAATTTTGATAGATTTCTGTTTAATGTAAACTCTCATTTAGCAACGGTTTCAAAAATATTGATTTAACACGCTGATTGCCATGGTGGTCACCGGTGACCGACACTTTCAACTTCCAAATGTGTCGCAATATTGTTTACAATGAAAGAAACACTTATAAAATTGCAAAATAACGCCACTGTAATTTTTAAATATTGTACAATTACAAATTCCCCACTGAATTATTATTTCCATTATTCTCTAATTTAAACATATATTGAGGGCATCTATTTAAAAAAAAAATAGCAAAATTTGCAATGATATGATATTTTGCAAAAAGAAGCTTGTCTATTCTTTATTTCTAGACCATCGATCTTTATGCACATTTCTATTAATAGAATTAACGAAATAATCTTATTTCTAACATTTTTACATATCAAATGCATTCTACAATTTTTTGAATATTAAAATTGAATCCATAAACCTCCGCCCAACAAAGTTTAAAAATTTTATCCAAAAACCAATTTGCAAAATTAACGTACATTGTTATTAAACATTTCAGTCGTAATTAGTCGCTTATAAAAATACATTTTCCATTCCCTGTAGTTCAAAGATCAAGAGAGACAGACGATCCTATCCAAAGAAGATTAACGTTTGTCAGTGTTGTAATTCGTATGCAGTTTGAAACGCAACCGGCGTAAAATATGCGTCCTACATTCGAGTCACAGAGAATTTTCGATTTCATACCTAGAACACCTTCTGGGAACATAAAACCATATGATTATTTATTCTCGCGCTCCCCGGTATACGCGTTTTCCACAAACACAGCCTGTGATCTGTTCGCGATTATACGGCCTGGCGAGAAGCCTGCGTCAATCTTCTCTTCATGAAATCAACAGCTACGAGAAAACTCCCCATATTAATTTTATCCCGAGAAAAATATCTATCTTGAAACAACAACAATTTTTTTTCTATTTATTTTACAACTTCCAACCGATTAAACGATAATAGCTTTCCTTTAATTCCGGTAAATTATTCAAAAATTACCGGTTACCAATACCACCGGCGTACTGTGTAATTTTATTGCACGAGCAGCGATTTAATCGGTCGCTGATAGTTCCCGTATCGAACGAGTTACGTCAGAATGGGCATTAGAAATCGCGAACGAAGCGGGGAACATTGGCGGAATAAGGTTGACGAGGATATTACGCAAGAATCCTTCAGCACACTTGACCCACCGACATACTTTCACTTTTACATTCGGAGAGCAAACAGCAGACTCCCTGTCTGTTTCCTTCCTACGACCGAGTGATCGACAAAGCCAGTGAACCGAGACCACAGAAGCTAGACATCGACGATCGAGACGAAGGCGAAACGCACCTAGGTCAAAGGCGAAACATCGACGAAAGTCGCTGACCGTATTCGTATTCGAATTCGTCAAGGCTACCTATAACGAACTACAGGGTCGCGATAAAACTACCAAAAATCTGCAATCTTTATACAGGATATTGAGCCAACCCTGGGGGAAATTTTAATGGGGGATTCTAGAGGCCAAAATAAGGCGAAAATGAAGAATAGTTATTTTTTAATTGAGGCTTCGTTAAAAAGTTATTAACGTTTAAATTTGAAGTGTGCAGCGTGCGCATTTCCCGTTTCACACTTCAACTTTAAACGTTAATAACTTTTTAACGAAGCCTCAATTAAAAAATTACTATTCTTGATTTTCGTCTTATTTTGGCCTATAGAATCTACCATTAAAATTTTACCCACGGAATTTTTCTCGAAAATTTTTTGTTAAATTAAGTGCATTCCGTAGTTTTTTGGGAATTAAAATTTCATGTATATTCAGCTAACAAAGGGGCCTAATCATCGTGGAAATTGCTTCAGAAACGATAGCAGGTTCGAATCACAGTATTTATATTCCTAGTATCAAAAAACCCTAACAGATTGTAGTGAAAGAATTAATTACACTTACCTTACAGAATAAATTGTAGGTTAGTCGTTCGAGCGATTGACTACGAAGCTTTTGGTAGAGTTGATATATATTGTCCATAATTGTTCGCATTCCTGAATATTCACACACTATTTAGACATTTTAAAAATAGACTTTCCACATTCCTTCTTTCTACGTCACTTGATTTATTAATCACAACTTTCTCACTGTAACGACGCTCTGAGGCTCTCGCGTCGTCGACGAACGCCTTACCTAACCTTCACCTTACCGGTTCACGCGGGAAGCTACCGCCAACAATATGGCGCCACATTTGAATTTGCGTTAGAATATCTGCACAGTATACAGACACAAATACTAAGACAAAAGCTCCTTAAATTTTTAATACAAGAAATAGTAGTAAGTAGAGTAGCTAAATGGCATTATATGTGGTATATATTTTCCTATATTAATCATTAGCAAGTAAATTCTGTATCAGTATTAAAATCAGTAGCAAATCAGTAGTGAATTCTGTGCTTATAATGAAAATCATAAGTGTCGATAATAACGTTATAAATAACTAGACTGCGGATTTTTATGCAAATTCGTATATTTATTAATAAAATTAATAAAATAAGAGCTTCGTAGAGGGTTCTTTCAAACCCTAAATACAATAATTCTTATCTTACTTGAGTTTTTGTTATATTTTTGCATATTAAATGCATTCTATAGCTTTTTGACGATCTAAATGTCCCATAAATGCATAAATAATCGCAGTCTATAAATAACTAATAAAGAATTTACTTGATAATGACTAATACGAATAATTAATACAGGAAAATACATACGACATATAATGATATTTTGATACTCTACTTACTAGTGATTTTTGTGTCAATAATTTAAGGGTTTTCTGTCTTAATATTTACGTCATATATACATAACAAATAAAATATATTTTTACGTTTTAAAATTGAGAAAAAAAAAGAAGAAAAACTGCGGGGATACGAACCCGGTACCAAAAGCTTAGTAGCCAATCGCTCTACCAACTTACCTATATCTACAAAGTAAATTTAAATAATTCTTTCACTATACATATGTATATGTACCAACGTTTAAATCAAAATATCTCGAAAACGAAGGCTCGTTCTAAAAAAATCTATTAAGGTTTTCTGATACTAGAAATATACTCTAACTTACCAACCTCACTTTTTTGAAAAATTGTAACCTTAAAATTTGGTATAACCTAACTCCAGTGTACAATTTAAATATTAGTGTATAATTTAAATATTGTGTAATCATTATAAATAATTGTACTCCATTAACAAACCTCATATGAGGTTCCAAACGTTTAATAAAAATAAAAAATAGATACTTTTTAACAAACAAGCTTCAAAGTCAGATGTGCTTCAAAGTCGGTGTTTCACGACAGGTTTTGCTTCCATTGCGACTGTTTTTGCTTCGTTACATCGCCCCCTACCGACAGCGTCTCGAAGTTCCAAGAAGAAGAAGAAGCAAAAAAAAAGGGTCGAGCGGAAGACTTAATAATTCAAATGTTTACCATCGCTTTCGAAGATAAGCTGATAAAAGCATGCACTCACTCCGAGCTAATATAAGAGGACTTAAGAGCCGTGCGTGTGACTGTCGCCTTAGCCGTGTGTGCAAACACGCGTCAACGTCCACGCACACTCCCACGACCACGCACAGAGCCAACGGATTAACGGTCGATCTGTGTGCAGCTGCGTCAAGACGTCAATCGACATTTATGGCGTTCAACGGTGGTGACGATTTTGCCTCGATTTGTACAACTGGGAGGAGTTTATCCCATTCAGGAATGGCAGATATTCCAACAACACAAAATGGCGGTGGATAATTTGCAAAAGACGCTCGATTTAAAAACGTGGAACGAGCTGATATTTTTCTGGGTAGAAAAATCATGTAAAAAGGAAGCAATCGATGTATACCGGAAATGAAAAACTAGGTGGCGATCGTTGTTGCGTTTGGTTGGGGTCGCCAAGGGGTTAAATTCAAACGTGTATTCGTAACCCCAGGTACGATACAGGCATTTCGTTTTCAACAACGCTCAAGACCCGCACTCTCGAAACATCGTGGATATAAAGCTCACAAAACACGCGATCATTCAATGGAAAGCATAGCCCATTGGGTTTCATCAACGAACTGAATTATTCAATTCCCCGATAATCCGGACGCGTTCACATGAATGCAACGTGATATTGTTCCGAAGATTGTGCGCGCGCGGCGAGTGCGGTCGTTTCGAAACGATTTCGCGGTATAACGAATAATGGCGTTTAAGGACAAAAGACTGTCGCGTTATTCAAAACTAAGATCGATTCGATAGATAATGGAAAAAAAAAATAGATGAAAAATACTTTTACGTTTGGTGGAAACGACTGACATAAATTGACCCGCTAGATTGTCACGTGAGAGCTCAGAAAACTTGTACAAAAATATACAAAGTATATCAAAGAAGAAGACATATTGTATTTTCGGTAAAGAATTTTTTTTCTCGAAAGTGAGTAGGATTTTGGGGGTATGTCTAATGACCAAAAATGATTGTAATTGACCCCTGCAACTGAAAATAATTTTTCTAGAATGATTTGAAATTTTTTAATTTTGTCGAAAAATTTCTGTCGATTTTTCTTAAAAATTAGTTTTCCATTTTTAATAAATTTGTTTGACGTCCTACGGAAATTTTGTTCAGGACTTTTTTGTAGGTATTCATGGGTTCTACTTCCATACTAAATTTCATTGCGATCCGTTCACTATTGTAAGAGTTATGGCCATTTGAAAATTCGACCATTTTTATGGCGTTTTTCTTACTTTACGGGGTGAAGAATAAACTTTTCGAATATTCTTGAAATTTCTACGTTTTCTTCACTAAAATACGCGGTATATGCAACGTGAAACATTAAAATCCTTCAATTCGTTCAAAAGTTATGACATTTTAAAGATTCGCTTGAAATTTTCAGGCAACATAAATTACATTTTCGGTTAGGAATTTTTTTCTCGGTAGTGTGTAGAATTTCGGGGGTATATCCGTGGACCAAAAATTATTGTAATTGACCCCTGTAATTAAAAATAATTTTTCCAGAACGATTTGAAATTTTTTAATTTTACCGAAAAATTTGTCCCCCTTTCTGAATTTTTTTCTCGAAAATGCGTAGGATTTCGAGGGTATGTGTTTTCACAAGAAATAATTGTTATTGATCCCCGCAATCAAAAATAATTTTTTAGAACGATTTGAAAGTTTTCAATTTTACCGGAAAATTTGTCCCCTTTTCTGAATTTTTTTCTCGAAAATGCGTAAAATTTTGGGGGTATGTCTATTGGCCAAAAATGATTGCAATTGACCCCTGTAACTAAAAATAATTTTTTAAGAACGATTTGAAATTTTTTAATTTCGTTGAAAAATTTCTCCGCCCCTTTCGATTTTTCTTAAAAATTTGTTTTCCATTTTTAATAAACACAACCATGGACACGGGACTACATTCTCACAACCTTTCCAGCGAGCCAAATAGGTCGACAAAAGTCTGTGACGTTATTAAAAACTAACATCAATAAACAACAAAAAGATCACAAAAAACTTGAAACTTTACTCGTCCAAAAATCGACAAAGTATATCAAAGAAGAAGACCTAATGGTATTATTTACAAATTTCTCCTGGATAAGTGCAATTTTTTTAAAGTGCATCCATTTTGTATTCTTCTCCTTCCACTGGAGACCATTTTCTTGCAACCTTTCCAACGACCCGAACAGGTCGTTCTCGTGAAGTAATCCACGAAGAACAATTCCCGCGAAATACTGACGCTCTGATCGAAGATAAGTGGTGCAACGAAGAACATAATGATAGAATGGGTTCTCCATTCCGTTTGCACTTTGCATTACTCGCACAATAACGATAATACACCACGCAACTTGACCCATTATGAAACATCACACAGCGATTGTACTCTTAACAGAGTGAGATTTTCTATAATATCTTCTTCCAGTTTCAAAAATGAGACTCAAGAATCGTTTTTTTTATTTCGACGTAACTCGATTAATCATTATTCTAGTCTTGCTTCGATTCGATTGCTGCGTCAGTTGCCGCATTAATCGAACGCCTGTCTATTTAGTGGGTGGATCGTTGAGATAGCAAAATTACTTGCTTCCTGGTTGAAGAACCTCGCATCGTCACTGCGGTAACGCGAAATCAACTTTCAATAGCGCTCGATATCTATTTTTCAAAACAGTGAACATTATTTGCTCATTTAGATAAATAAAAAAAAAATTCTTTTTTAAAGACTTTCCACTCACGCATTTCGAGTCCATGTCACGTAAATAACAACTAATTCCATAGGCGAGACATTTCGGTATTCGATTCTGTACCTGGAAACAGGCAATTAAAACGCTCGAAAGGTCGCGTGATCGAAAGGTCAAATAAAAATAACTTGGACAGAATAATTAATGGTCATCATGACTTTTTAGGTATATCTAACAATCTAATAAAAATATTTAATAGAATTTCAAGGCTCGACTATTTCACATTCAGCAACGTGTTGCTAGACTGAAATTTTAATTCCCAAAAAACTACGGAATGCACTTAATTGAACAAAACATTTTCGAGAAAAATTCCCTGGGGAAAATTATAATGGGGGATTCTAGATACCAAAATAAGACGAAAATCAAGAATAGTAATTTTTTAATTGAGGCTTCGTTAAAAAGTTATTAACGTTTAAAGTTGAAGTGTGCAGCGCGCATGGTTCCCGTCTCACAATCGCAACTTTAAATGTTAATAACTTTTTAACGGAGCCACAATTAAAAAATTACTATTCTTGATTTTCGTCTTATTTTGGACCCAAGAATCTCCCATCAAAATATTTCCCAGGTTGAGGCTTCGTTAAAAAGTTATTAACAGGCGCAACTGTTAATAACTTTTTAACGAGGCCTCGATCGACAAATTGGTATTCTTGATTTCCGTCTTGTTTTTGCCTCGTGGAAGCTATAAAAATGTTCCTTACGGTTTCCGTATTTGGTTAACGAGTTTGTTACGACACATTTGCGTCAGTCGAGTAAGAAATTACCGAGTCACGAGTGAAATGGTAAGAGCAGCGAATTAAGCAACGAAGACTAGCAAAGATGTCTTCGTAGCACAAAGGAATTAATGTAGAGTCTTATTTAAATTTTATGGAAGTCTCCAAGGCGTATCACCGCCGGTAGTTTTACAATCGCATAGCTAATGTTGCATCTAATTAAAAGCAACGGAGGGGGGGGGGGGCTTTGATAGCACAAATAATTTGCGATTCCTCTGTTCACTTTTGTCACCGATTTTCAAGGTTTTGACATTAAATATTTTCGAGATACGAACTATGGATAAAAGTAATGTTTGGAGAAATTTAGTCTACCCAAACCGTAGCCTCACTTTCTCCGCAAATATTTTTCTGCACGACGCAGAATTCCAAGCTTTCGCGTGATCGATCGAGCGAGCTTGACCCGTAACTAATACCGCGGCAACTGAGACAGAACCAGAGTTTCCCCACATAATTTTCCACGGCTGTGAAACACACAATGCACTGTGGGTATCATTAACGAGAGCTATTAACAAACGTCGATGCGGTTCGCGTTTTTCCAGGATTACAACTGGCCAACGTAGCGCGCACGATGCTGTAAATAAATTCTCCGTAATCAAATTTTCATCGAGCATTCATTGTGTTCGATTGGGGAAAAATATTAATGGGAGATTCTAGGTGCCAAAATAAGACGAAAATGAAGAATAGTAATTTTTTAATCGAGGCTTCGTTAAAAAGTTATTAACGTTTAAAGTTGCGCCTGTGAGACGGCAACCGTGCACGCTGCACACTTTAACTTTAAACGTTAATAACTTTTTAACGAAGCCTCGATTAAAAAATTGGTATTCTTGATTTTCGTCTTATTTTGACCTCAAGAATCTCCCATTAATATTTTTCTGAGCCGCCAATATTTTTCTAAAATAAATTAATCGTTCAGCAATTTCAATCGTGGGACAATCGAGACGTTCGAAAGTTTTCTTTTTATTCTCCCTTCGTCGTAAAAGCCGCGCGTCGCGATGCCTGGCTATTCTTGAGGCAAGTGAAATTCTTCCCCTCGTTCTTGTTTTTAGAAACAGTCGCTTATTGGAAACGGCAGACAAAATAAACAACTTCTCGCGCCGGTGTTACGGAAAGAAACATTTCGCGAGGCGTTCCGTTTGGCAGATAACGGAACAGACGAGACGTAGACGACCGATTTTCATGTACCCGCCTTTAAATATGTATATTTTCGAAACATCGACGCTTGTTTAGCGTACGTTACACGTTATCTTCGATTTTAGCTTCCATAGAGTTAATAAAAACACGGTTATCGTGCGTTTTTCAAGTTCACGGCGAGGAAGATGTTCCCGATCGGTTAGCGATGCGTTGATGCTCTCGTACCCGCTGTTGTTTCGGTAGCACGAAGCGACTGAGGTCGTATATCCACTCGCCTCGTGCATTCCGACGAACGGTTACACGCACGAATGCGCGCCAGCATGGTAAGCGACGCGATTATTGCATTCAAACTGCCTCGACAAACACACACTAAGCAAATTTTGGTGTAATCAAACACTCAAATTGAAATTCGAATTTGAATTCCAGTCGAAAAGTTCTACGTAGAATTGGATTCGATACATGACAATGTCGAGTTAATACTAGGTTGATACTTGGACTGAAATTTTAATTCTCAAAAAACTACAGAATGCACTTAATTTAATAAAAAATTTTCGAGAAAAATTCTCTGGAGCAATGTGTTTTATTTTTCTTATAAAAGAGAGGCTCCTCCCTAACTGAAACAGTTTCTGCCTCTGTAACTGTAAAGTAGAGGGTATTCGGTGATCCCTGGCAAAAATTATAATGGGGGATTCTAGATGCCAAAATAAGACGAAAATCAAGAATAGTAATTTTTTAATTGAGGCTTCGTTAAAAAGTTATTAACGTTTAAAGTTGCGCCTGTGAGACGGGAACCGTGCGCGCTGCACATTTTAACTTTAAACGTTAATAACTTTTAAACGAAGCCTCAATTAAAAAATTATTATTCTTGATTTTCGTCTTATTTTGGCCTCTAGAATCTCCCATTAAAATTTTCCCAAGGTTGAAGCTTCGTTAAAAAGTTATTAACAATGCGCAACTGTTAATAACTTTTTAACGAAGCCTCAATCGACAAATTGATATTCTTGATTTTCGTCCTATTTTAACCTCTAGAACCTCCCATTACAATTTTTTCCCAGGGTTGGCCGAACACCATACAGATGGCGTGGCAATCGGTGTTAATATTGTTTGCATTGAGTTTCAAAATAACTCTAGGACAGTTTCTAAATGTCTACTCTCGTAGATTGATTATCTTTTGTGTGGAGAGGATCCAGGTCTCGAGACGACCCGTTACACTGACAGTGACACAGAAGAGAAATAATCAGCCAACAATAGACACAAAAAAGAAACTTGCATACATTAGGAGTACAATTTTTGTTCCCGTTAATTACTTAATAATAGATCTAACAACTTCTACTAGAGGGAAATAACTAATTTTCAAAAGGAACTAATATTATGACAGAAAATTTCCTCCAAAACTAACCTAAAAATATTTTTAATACGACATACTATAATCGACTCAACCTGTCGAGGTATGGAATAACAAATATGGCCGCCATGATCGTTCGAACGTCAAAGCATTGTACGGCCAACGATCTAAAATCCAATTCAGCGGTAAAATCCGAATTCCTGGATAACCAGGCGCCGTGCGAACATTCCGCTCGAAGTTAGAACTGTCCGTTGCAGCGTTCGTCTTCCTTCTTGAACTAAAATCCCCCCCGGTCGACGGCAGCGGTGGAAACCGGTTCCACGTGTTTCAAGAGCCGATCGTCGCAAAAAAGGAACACCGCGAACAATAAAAACCGCCTCGGAGGCATCGAAACAGGTGGTCCTTGTTGCGTTACCGGTGAAAATAACTTTCCATTTCACGAAAGTATTCGAGCGCGTATGAATTTCACGCGGCGAGAGACGCCTCGCGGTGTCTGGCGGCGTCATCGTTATTCGTATCACGAGTTAAATTACAGAGATATCGGGGGCTAGACGAAGCATACCACGACAAAACTACGCGTGAAACCACGAGGATACGAGCCACGGCGGCGTCAAATTGACGGAAGGATTAGAATATTGAAGAGAAATGCTCGCGCTTGGAAATGTTGCGAGGTTATGACGAAACTGCCGACAACGAAACCTAACCTCAAAACCGTTCGTTTGTAATACTGGAGAAACGTATTTAAAAGAAAGTTTACGATGTATCACGCGTGGTGAATGCTATTAATTCGAAGGAAATACAACGCAGAAATTAGAGGATAAGTTATACGCGCGAGGGGACTTTAAATAAACAAAATTATTAAACGCTTGGGCTATTTTTAATTCTTACGATTTCTCTCTGTTATTCGGCTGTGGATCGAAAGAGAAGAGACAATCTGAAGTTTAGTTACAATGTTATTGTATTTATTTACAATTTATTATTTTTTGAAGATATTAGAAGATTAAATTTTTTACGAGAAAATTGATGTTTTATACCACTCTGTACAAAGTACCTCAGAATCTCTGAATCCTTCTCTTAGAAAAAGAAAAAAAAAAACATACTATTTATTTACAATATTATTGCAGTTGTTTAAAGTGTGTTAATTTTCGAAAATATAAAAAGATAACACACAATTCAATTTTTGGAATCTAATGCTTTAGACCACTGTGCAAGGTGCCCCAGAATCTACAAATCCTGCAATTTATTTACAGCATTATTGCATTTATTTAAAATGTGTTAATTTCTGAAGGCATAAAATAATAGCATTAAATTTTCGACTCTAAAAATTAATGTTTTATACTGCTCTACATAGTACCTCAGAATCTCTGAATCCTCCTCTTAGAAAAAGAAAAAAAACCTACTGTTTACTTAACAATATTATTGCATTTATTTAAAGTGTGTTAATTTCTTAAAATATAAAAAAATAACACACAATACAATTTTTAGATTCTAACGTTTTAAACTACTGTGTAAGGTGGCTCAGAATATTGGAATATCTTTATTTAAAAAAAGGGGAAAACCTGCCATTTATTTACAAAATTATTGCATTTATTTAAAGTGTGTTAATATTTGGAAATATCAAAAAATAATGTACTCAATTTTTTTACAGTAAAATGAACTGTGCAAGAGATGGCCCAGAATCTTGGAAACCTTCTTTTAGATCTCCCTGTACGCGGCTAGTACAAAAATATCTTACTTCGGCCTAGGTCTGATCGATACTTTTCACCCACGTATCGGCACCACGTGTGAGGGTATTGGACCCATTGGCGACCGTGGTCGCGACATGCGAACCTAGAGTTCGTGGAACCAGACGTACTCGTCATTTCTCGACCAAGCAGCGCTACGATAAACATACACATGTAACTGTATACAGAGGCTGGACATTTTTACGCCCACTGCAGTATCGTGCCGTAACAACGGAGCCCTATACACACACCGTAATCGCAGGATATCGCAGGCCACTAATAACAATTTAATGGGTCACAACAACGGGCACTCGGCGTTCTCCCAATACCGAGACGATTAAGTCTAATTAATAACCTCGTGGTATCGTCCAGTAAGATGACTAACGGGGCCGCGCAAGTTTCTGAATGGAGGCTCGGTGTTGCCAGAGATTAGAATTTTACTTATTACTCTACTCGTTCCGCGATGAAGAAGTAAGTAAATCACGCCTGGTGTCTTGGTACTGATATACACGCGATTTCATTGACAATGACTATAGTCCCGCCTCGTACGTTTTACATAATTTCCTAGAAAACAAAGCCACCCGTAAGAGGTCGCTGTTCCGCAATAATTAGACGCCTTAATTGCAGACGGTTCCTACGCTTAATCGAGGAAACGAAATGGTTAATTCTCTTAGAGTATTTAAAGAAATAGACCACTGCAAAAAAACGTAAAAAGAGTATTAAGAAAATTGTTCAAAAAATCTGTGTACAATTTTTAACTCCCTAAAAATTTAATCACGATGGTTAATACTGTATTTTTACCATGGAATAAATTAAGTGAAAGATAATGTTGTTAAGAAAACCACGGGAAAGGGAAGACATATACATTTAGATACACATATAAATGTCTGGCACTGGTTCAGAAGTACTCGTCTCTATCGTGTCATCTTCTGTTCTTCTCTGCTGAACACAGCGTCTATTAGTTCTTAAATAATTCTGAAAATTCATATCTTGAATTACCAAGCACCTTATTTGCCATATCTATAACCATTGTTTATAAATTATCAGTTCGAATGAAAAACGGTCAACGTGGTTTCTATCATTGTTTACATCTTATGAAGAATTCTCCCCCTAACCTATATGTTGATATCTCAAACATAGTAATTAACCACGTTTACGAGCAGCCATTAGCATTCGAAGAGAGAGACACGCAAATATCGTGTATAAATATTACACGTTAAATATTTCGAAGCACCGGTATAGTACGTCAAAATGGTTTTGGCGCGTAACGGACTGTGCGCGATGTACCACGAATCACGACGCGCAAATGTAAACAGAGACCGGCACAAATATTATGATTCGAGATCGAAGCCGGTAATCGTGACCTAGGTAGGACTGATCGTCGCGAATTCAAACAGATCGACGGTTAAAAAGGAACGACCGAACGAGACGAGACGAAAGCGCGACGCAATTGGGTAAAAGAAAAGAGAGAGCCCGTTGGACGGAAGAGAGCATCGGCGAATGGTCGGTGGACATGCGCCCTTGAATCCGACGAGCGACCAGTGGGGTATACACGGTGATTTTCGAGCACGCGCGCACGGTAAACGCCGCCGCGTCGGGAGATTTCAAGAGAAACATCTTTATTCGTCGCGGAGTCGTCCACAACGCAACCACGACCGACCACGAATGAGCAAAAGGGTATTGGTACTAACCGTGCAAACGGTAGGACGGCGATCGGTGAGAAGGACTGGGAAGATCGTATCCAAAACGGAGCTTCCTGAGAGATCGGGGAGATCGGGGGGATCGGCGGTGAGCACACGCTGCGAACTATCCTTGGCACAAAAACACAACAAACGGTCACAGGCTCCACGGAGCGTACGCGAAAAAAAAGGACAATCGGCGACGGTCACTCTCGAAAACGGAGATCGATGATTTCCGCGCACGCACTACGCGCCAAGTGATGCAAACGAACGCGCGAGAACGTCGCGTGAATGTCGAATCGAAGACAACGTCATACAGATGGGCAGGACGCAGCCGCCGGCGTTCGGTTGTCACGAGAGCGAACCGCGATACGTTTTGGAGGTTAGGAGATGACGCGACGCGAATCGGACACGAGGGATCCGCGAACTTTCGGTAACCGCGTCGAAAAACGACGCTCTTTCCTCGGGAGACACACGCGCGACGCGTTAAAAAGGCTCGACAAACCGACGTCAGCAGTTTCACACCGTGCTGGTATTAATACACTGCAAAACTCGCGGTACTCGGCAAACTGGCGCTCGATCGCCGGAACCCACCGGAACAGTGGAACGTCGGGTGAAAAAAAAAACGCACGGCGTGGAATTACGAAGACGAAACGTTACACGAACACGAAAACTGCGCGTAATAGATCCGGCTAAGAGTTGTAGGCACGCCACGAGTAGAGGTAGGCGACGCTAAAACTTCGCCACGAGTCGTGGCACGCCACGAGAGGAGCCGAGGGTAGAGGGGGGTAGAGCGAGACGGCGAATCTAGAGGGGGAAGGAGAAGGTGGACGAGGGAGCCGGGGGGAGGACGGTGCCGACCACTCGACTCACGGCTGTACAAGGGTGCGGAGAGGTCAGAGGGGGAAATATGGCGACCCGCCGCAGGGACGTGGGGTGATTGAAGCGCACAAGCTGGAGGGGCACAGCCTAGGAGGGGTACCCGGAGGATCGAGGAGGGGAAACACGCAGCCGGCAACAGCCGACTCGACTCGACTCGACTCTCCCGTTCTTCTTCTTCTCATTCTTTCTCCGTCTGCCGCCGTTTCTCCGTCTCTCGCGACCATACGACGTATTGGTGTATCGGCACACGATACAAACTCACGGCGTTGCACACCAACGTGCGTATATACGGGGTGTCTTTTGACTCCGTAGCGACTTACTTTCGTCACCTGCGTTTCCCCCTTTCAACTTTCATTCGTTCGAGGTTAAATATTATTCGGGCAAATTTACCTCGCATGCAAGCAGCAAACAAATAGCAGTAAAAATTGAAATGCAATTCTGATATTCTGATGTATTACCTTTATCTGCGACTCTGTATAATCAGATCCCCTTAACATCTTGTAGAAAAATCGAATCAAGCAAAACATGCTCCCCGGAATACTTGAATTTTGCCTGATGGAAATTTTTACATCAGCACTGGCTCTGCAAATATTCGCCTATCATGTTTTACATACCTTAAATATACGTTTGGTTTTCCACGAGCATTATTTTTTGAAGCCTTTTCTCTTTGTAATGGCTCTTTTCTTTTATACGAGTTTTGAAAGTCACGGAACAAATTTTCTATTTCACCGTGAGCAATGTGTCTTTTTCAAACGGTGTTCTTTGGAACGTGACTTTCGCATAGAAAGAGAACCGAGTGTATTGCACACTGATTCATCAGAATTGCCGAGCGTGACGAGAAGCTAGCATAAACTTTTCATCCACCTGAATCTAAAAATATTTTATTAATCGTTAACGCGCGGATAAAAGATCTGTTTTACGGTGTTTTCGAATCGTAATTTAACTCGAGCCACTTGAATATTTTTTACCATTCTACTATTGTTCGAGCGTTGAATAATTCGTCGACAGATGGCGATGATGATGTTAACGATATTAAAAATGGCGGGACCTGTATTACTTTATTTCTCTTCTTGAATCGCTCGAGTGTTTTGGCACTAAGAATAAGAATAATAATATTTTACCTCGGGCCACAAAATAAGCAGATCTTCGTTCCGTGCGTTCCAAAAATCAAAATCGTACGTTCCACGGTCAAGGTGCCATCGGACTTCTTATATTCTCGTGTCGTGTACATAAATTTATTCCCCATTTCGTGACACCCGGTGTATACACGTGAACATGGTCGCATAGGCGAAAAGAATACGACTGAACAAGACGAGGAACCGAGAGGGCACGATGAGGGCCTGCGAAAGAATGGCCGAACGAGAAAGAGAGAAGATGGCACGAGAACGGTGGAGGGAGGCAAGGAGAAAGAGGAAAGGCGGGAGGGGAACGAACGAGAGACCTTGCACAGCGTGGCTCGAAGTCGCGTAGAAAACGCCGCTTTGTGTCGGGGTACCCTGCATAAGAGAGGAAGTACAGGTCTAAAGGAAAAGAAGGCCCTCGTGCGTCTCTGCTGCCGGCGATTCTCACACGTAAAGGTTTTTTCACACAGCTATTCACGTCTCGCTGGCGGACACTCGAAACTGCGCCCGGAGAAACAAAATGTCCGATGTCTTGCACGCGGGCTATTCTATTTCGCGAAATCAGCACGAACTTCTCACAAGTCGAACGTTGAAACATTTAGGGAACTCGGAGCCTGCACATCGGTGGCGATTCTCGCAGATTCTTTTCCACGATCGCCGTTTGGAAATTTAATGCGCGCGGTACGAATTTCTGTCACGCGTCCAATTTCGTTCGCGCGTGTTTAAAAACGCTCGTCGTTCAAGGAATTCCGAACGCTTAAATTTATCGAATGCTTCGCGGCTAACAAGCCACTTTTCAGCGAAGAAAAATTATATTTTTAAATTCACAGTACGCCTAACCTATCTTTCGCGCGTGACTCAAACCGAAGCCATACATATTTATTCCTGAATGTAAATGTGTTTTGTGATACAACACTAATGTTATGCCTGCTATTTGTTCTAATAGATATTTCAAGTCGAGCGTACTTCGCGAAGTGTACGTTGCTCGTAAAGTTCCATGGAATGTATATGTACATGACTTGCACCACTTTCATAATGGGTGATTCAGTCTCGAGCCGTATACGCAATGTGAACGGCTCTTAAGCCGTCGAGACGACCGGCACCGAAAAAAGAAATAACGCGTTACGCACCGCGACGTAAGAAAACTGCATTGCACGGTCTAAAATAAAAGACGAAACGACTATCCATCGTTTCTCGGTATTCCCGGCTATCGAATACCTCGAACGCGACGTACACGACGATTATGCTGGAAACTAATTTGTTAGAATCGCGCGCGGGTTACATAAAACCAGACAGCAACATTGATATTGCGCAATGGGTGATGCGAAATACACGTATTACAGACGATGGCCCCTACGAATATTCGAATTGCGTGAAGCTTTTGGTTGGGTATCGGTAAATTAAGGTAACGTCGAGCGACGTTCGGAAACAAAGGAACGATCTGTGGGGAAAGGGCATGCCGGTGAAGGGCACGGCCCTGAGACGCGCCTGCATGGGAACATACCCACAGGATCCTGCTCACCGCATACACAGAGGACGAGCCCAGGCCACCTTTTACGCGTAAACTCGTGCCGGTAGAGGTCGTGTTTGCGCACACACGGCGAACAGGTTTCTGGATGTCCTCCTGCGCTAGTGGCGCGCGGTATGATTGTCCTCGAGATGTGCTAAATTAGGACTAATGTACTGGGTGTCTCGCGATAAACAATGCAACGGCGAAGACAGTCCGTGGAAGAGTATTTAATTGAAGTACATAGAAGATAGGAAAAACCCCGGAAACGATGATTTGCAATGGATGAGAATAATTTCAAGGTCACTTTCATTTTCTGCTTTATTAGACGTACTTTTGTTTATGTAATGTTAGGTTATATGTTCGTACAGAGTTTTGTAGTACAACTTGAAGCTTGAAAATTCCGATTATCCTAATCGGAACTGAGGCAATTGCGGGATAGTTGGACTATGGTCGCATATGAAGTGATAAAAACGATATCGAATGTATTTTTTCTTTTCGGCCTATATTTCTGGGTCTCTGGAGACCCATTGCCATTTTTGTGTCACTCGCAATGTTATCAACAGGTTACAGATGTGAACATAGGAGGAAGTGAGATGGAAAATAAAATTACAGAAACATTTCTGACCATACGTTGTATTTTAGGTAAACTATTTTTTTTCTCGAAAACGCGTAGAAATTCGAAGGTATGTGTTTTCACCAAAAATAATTATAATTCACTCTCGCAAACGAAAATAATTTTTTCAGAATGATTTGAAATTTTTCAATTTTGTCGAATTTGTCAACCTTCAAGAATTTTTTTCTCGAAAACGCGTAGAAATTCGAAGGTATGCATTTTAACAAAAAATAATTGTTATCGATCCCCATAGTGAAAAATAATTTTTTCAGTATGATTTGAAATTTTTTATTTCGGCCTAAAATTTCACATCTTCTCGAATTTTTTTTTTGAAAATGCGTAGGATTTCGAGGGTATGTCTACTCACCAAAAATAATTTTCATTCATCCCCGCAAACGAAAATAATTTTTTCAGTTTGATTTGAAATTTTTCAATTTTACCGAAAAATTTATTCACTTTCCTGAATTTTTTTCTCGAAAATGCGTAGGATTTCGAGAATATGTGTTTTCACAAAAAATGATTGTAATTGTCCCCCGCAAATAAAAATAATTTTTTCAGAACGATTTGAAATTTTTCAATTTTGCCGAAAAATTTGTTCCCCTTTCTGAATTTTTTTCTCGAAAATGCGTTGAATTTCGAAGGTATGCCTATTCACCAAAAATAATTGTAATTAACCCCCACAACCAAAAATAATTTTTTCGTCACGATTTGAAATTTTTCAATTTTACCGAAAAATTTGCCTCCCTTTCTGAATTTTTTTCTCGAAAACGCGTAGAAATTCGAAGGTATGTCTATTCACCAAAAATAATTGTAATTAACCTCCACAACCAAAAATAATTTTTTCGTCACGATTTGAAAATTTTTAATTTTACCGAAAAATTGTTCTCCCTTTCTGAATTTTTTTCTCGAAAATGCGTTGAATTTCGAAGGTATGCCTATTCACCAAAAATAATTGTAATTAACCCCCACAACCAAAAATAATTTTTTTATAACGATTTAAAATTTCTTAATTTAGCCGAAAATTTTTGGATAAATTTTGTTTGTTTTCTATTAAATTACAAATGTTATCGTCAATTTCAGATCATCGAGCGTCACGAACTTACGAAACCATCTAATATGTTTCTATTTTGCAGTGAAATGAACTCTAATATCGTACTTGCCTAATTGCTTTCACGAATCAACGAAACACTTTTTATATTTTCCACGTTTTCGATGTGGTATTACGAAACCGTACTGGCACAGAATTTTATGTAATAACGCGATATCCCGGTCCGGTTGCATCGGTTTAACGATCGCCAGTAACAATACAGAAAAGTTTAATTAAACCAGAATGCCGTGTGCCTCCCATCGAGCTTTAATTACCGATAAATTGATAACATTATTACGGCATTAGCGTGCCGATGCAGAGCCTCTATTTTTATAATGCCGCGAAATCACGTGGCCCTATAGAGGCATCGATAATTCACTTATCGCGGATCACCGGAACCGAAAGAACCGAATAAAACTGTTATCCATTACGTATGTATAATGAAGTCGCGGTACACGCTCTAAATTACCATTTCGCGCTGGACGCGTCCCAAAATACACGTTATCGATGCGTCGTTCTCTACTCCGCCAACGGGCGTCCCGTAATAATTGAAAACCTCCCTCGAATCACTATGATTCACTCACCGAAACCAGAACCCTCCCAGAAGTTTGAAATTCGCGCCAATGAAGACCAAAATGGCGGAAATCGGGAGCAAAACCAACTCAGATTTTTCATTCGTTTCACGTTGAATTTACCAAATATGAGGTGTGTTATCTTTTTGTCACGATTTTCCACCGTATTTCCTTGCTTTCTTTCCATATAGGAACGGAGACAACGCTAAACCCCATAGAGTCCTCCCAGAAGTTTGAAATTCGCGCCAATGAAGACCAAAATGGCGGAAATCGGGAGCAAAACCAACTCAGATTTTTCATTCGTTTCACGTTGAATTTACCAAACACGAAGTGTGTTATCTTTTTGTCACGGTTTTCCACCATATTTCCATGCTTTCTTTCCGTATAGAAACGGAGACAGCGTTGAATCCCATAGAGTCCTCCCAGAAGTTTGAAATTCGCGCCAGTGAGTTCGAAAATGGCGAAAATCGGGAGCAAAACCAACTCAGATTTTTCATTCGTTTCACGTTGCATTCACCAAATATGAACAAGTAAATACGCAAACCTTTCCAGAAGAGTTATTTTCCACCGTATTTCCTTGGTTTCTTTCCGCGCGGGAACGGAGACAGCGCCGAATCCCATATCTCACCCGGTGAAACGCTAAACGCCGCTCTCAACGTGCGAATTAAGATTTATCGCGTACCCCGTTTGACCAAGAAGCCTTTTCACGCTGCACGGTAAAGTCACGGACGAAGACTTATGAGTTTTAACTACCAATAGACCCGGTAGGCTCGAGGTTGGGACGTTTCCTTATGGTCAGCGTGCAACGCCTTCGAGATTCGATCGAAATACGCGATGAAAAATCGTCTTTCCATCTGAACAAGGTGTGTGTGCTCTTTAAAGCACTTTGGACACCAAATTCTCGTGATTACATCCTTGGTTTTGCAGTATCAGTTGCAAGCTCATCTGCTAGTTGCAACACAAAACCTTCTCAGCAATAAGATCCAACCATTCATGCCAGCTAAATCTAAAATACTGAAGAACACTTGACGTGGCCATCTTTTTGGTCCTCATTCGATTCTATGTTTCTTTTTCATTTGGTCTGGGTTAGTTCTGCACCAAATTGAGGAATCCTTGAAAGACAGTGACGATGTTGTTAAATAGGTTGCTTTTGACTCCTTCAATTACTTCTTCAAAAGTCATTAATAAAATGCAACACGAAATAGGGATTGTTAAATAAGATGATGGAACCTTCTGAGAGATCGTATTGACTTCGTTAGTTCTAGCTTTGAGATAGTATTTGGGTGACTGTCCAGAGGTATTTTTGGTGTCGAGAGGCTGAAGGGCCCAGAGAATGGAAAATTAATCGGAATTAAATAATCGGATTCTCCCACGTTGACTAAGAAGGTCGATACCTAAGGGAGACGAGGCACAAGGCTCGCCATCGGCCATAATCGTCTCCTTCCTCTTTCTCTTTTCGCTTTTAACACTCCCCTTCGCTCCGTCCGTTCCTACGGTATGCACCATCTGCTATCCGTCTGCCGGTTAATTAATTGAGCAGCTTGTCCTTCCCTCCACTTACATTTCGCTCTTCTTCCTCCGCGTCTCGTCAGCAGGCATCGCGATAATAATAAATTCAGAACGGCGAAACGGTCCTCGACGGTCACCGGACCGACCCTGCTAAAACATCGATCTTCTATGATAACCCATTAATTACGCCAACGCGGAATGTCGTTTCGCAGGTCGCGCGAATGATATATACTCTTCGGGGACGATGGTTGGAAAATTGGCTGCCACTTTCGATTCGACAGGCGTTAATGCTCCCGTGTACCTCCTTTACTTCGTTCGCCAGGAGTTGCTCCAGAAGTTGGAGATGCTGAGGATGATGAGTACCCATTGAAGGGCTCTGGTGAGCAATTTTAAATTAAAAATAACGTTGGATCCACCTGGCTGACCCTGTAAACATTGCTTGTTGAAAGAATGGAAGGGAGATACTGCTAATACATTAATAGATAGAGTTGCTCCAGATACTTGGAGACATTGACGATGATGAGTACCCATTGAAGGGCTCTGGTGAGTAATTTTAAATTTAAAATAACGTTCGATCTACCTGGCTGACCTAGAAAACTTGTTAAAAGAGTGGAATTGAGATACTGCTAATACATCAACAGATAGAGTTGCTTTAGAGCTTGGAGATGTTGACGATGACGAGTACCCATTGAAGGACTCTAGTAAAAATAACGTTCAATCCACCTGGTTGACCTAGAAAGCTTGTTGAAAGAGTGGAATTGAGATACTGTTAATACATTAACAGATAGAGTTGCTCCAGAGCTTGGAGACATTGACGATGATGAGTACCCATTGAAGGGCTCTGATGAGCAATTTTAAATTAAAAATAACGTTGGATCCACCTGGCTGACCCAGAAAACATTGCTTGTTGAAAGAATGGAAGGGAGATACTGCTAATACATTAATAGATAGAGTTGCTCCAGATACTTGGAGACATTGACGATGATGAGTACCCATTGAAGGGCTCTGGTGAGTAATTTTAAATTTAAAATAACGTTCGATCTACCTGGCTGACCTAGAAAACTTGTTAAAAGAGTGGAATTGAGATACTGCTAATACATCAACAGATAGAGTTGCTCTAGAGCTTGGAGATGTTGACGATGACGAGTACCCATTGAAGGACTCTAGTAAAAATAACGTTCAATCCTCCTGGTTGACCTAGAAAGCTTGTTGAAAGAGTGGAATTGAGATACTGTTAATACATTAACAGATAGAGTTGCTCCAGAGCTTGGAGACATCGACGATGATGAGTAGCCATTGAAGGGCTCTGGTGAGCAATTTTAAATTAAAAATAACGTTTGATCCACCTGGCTGACCCTGAAAACATTGCTTGTTAAAAGAGTGGAATTGAGATACTGCTAATACATCAACAGATAGAGTTGCTTTAGAGCTTGGAGATGTTGACGATGACGAGTACCCATTGAAGGACTCTAGTAAAAATAACGTTCAATCCACCTGGTTGACCTAGAAAGCTTGTTAAAAGAGTGGAATTGAGATACTGCTAATACATCAACAGATAGAGTTGCTTTAGAGCTTGGAGATGTTGACGATGACGAGTACCCATTGAAGGACTCTAGTAAAAATAACGTTCAATCCACCTGGTTGACCTAGAAAGCTTGTTAAAAGAGTGGAATTGAGATACTGCTAATACATCAACAGATAAAGTTGCTCTAGAGCTTGGAGATGTTGACGATGACGAGTACCCATTGAAGGACTCTAGTAAAAATAACGTTCAATCCACCTGGTTGACCTAGAAAGCTTGTTGAAAGAGTGGAATTGAGATACTGTTAATACATTAACAGATAGAGTTACTCCAGAGCTTGAGTATGATGAGTAATTTTAATTTGATGCAACCTGGCTAGCCTAGAAAACTTGTTAAAAGAGTGGAATGGAGATACTGCTAACACGTTAACAGAGACACAAGTTATCTCTTAAACGGTCCCCCCAGAGTATCGTCCTCCCACTTTCCAATTAATCGGTTCATTGGAAACTTTGTTCGCCCGATCAATGACCCCCGACAGCTTGATTAGATGACAAGTTTAATACTCCAGATTCAGTTAACTGTTGGCCAAGTATCGGGAGTGTCTGCGCTCGAGGAACTTAAGAATTTTAAGACGGAGGATTCTGGATACAAAACCCTTCGAAAGATCGACGATAAATCTCATGTGGATCAAAAACGTGACGTCGCTTATGGCGTCGTTTCGAATGAGCTATGAACCCTGCGCTAAAGAGCAGTCCGCGGGCATGAGGGACATCCGCAATTAGGTACATAAATCGCGAGGGAGCGTCCAGCGAACGTATTCCGCAAACGAATTCGCGTTAATTGCCGCGGACAAGGCGATCGTGGAGTCCGAAGCGATAGCAAGTTAATTAACCACGGTGTCAAACCTTGTCGCCCCGGCGCGACTTGTTGCGGACCAGCTTTTCATTCTTCTTCACGCTGCCCGTCTCGTTCTCTCTTCCGCGGGGCGTGTGCCTGTTGTCCGACTGTACCCACGCCAACGGTGCACGGGTCTGGGCTCGCGGCCAACTTTTGCAGGCTTCGCACCGTTGGATGTTTGACTTCCCAATAACAGTTCCGCCAAAAGTTCGCGACATTTAAGCAGCGATCATACGGCCGCCCTCGCCTCTCGTCTCTTTCCCATCTGGCTGGACGTTTTTCTGCTTTTCTGGCACCCTCCCCGGGGGCACTCTGGCCCAAGACAGCGACAGAATTCGATTTAGAGCTCTTTATTGGCGATTTTTTTATACTGGGTACTGGGACACAAGCAAAATGATGATTGTGTCTGGAAATTTGTATTTTTTGTTAGGTTTTTTATGCAGCAGTGATGCGGTTACTTTTGCAGAGATAGCTGGAGGAGTAATGTAATGAATTTTAGGTTTGTTTTTGTTATTGTTTTTGTAAAATTGGAATAATTTTGTATTAGGGATATTTTCACTAATAACAATTACAATTGCTGGGGTTGTTGAGGTATTAAAGGGATCTATAATCTGTTTACCAAGTCCAAATTCGTTTATAGTAGAGTTTCGATTATCCGGGCACCCGGTTATCCGGAATTTCCGAATAATGTTGACGTCGATATTAAACAGTTGAATAAGGCGTAGGAATTTTATATATTTTATTTATTATTAATGAATTGTATTGCAACATTACCCATGGCAGGGTTTTTTAAAAATCAAATATAAATTTTAAAGAAAAATCGACAGAGGGTAGTCCCCCTTTTTGGCGAAAAAAAAAAAGATTTCAAATCGTTTAAAAAAAAATATTTTCGTCTGCAGGGGTCAATTACGATCATTTTTGGTGATCAGTCATACCCTTGAAATCCTAACCATTTTCGAGAAAAAAATTGAGGAAGCTGCCTAAATTTTTCGGCGAAAATGAAAAATTTCAAATCATTCTAAAAAAATTACTTTTAGCTATAGGGGTCAATTACAAGCATTTTTGGTCATTACACATACCCTCGAAATCCTACGCACTTTCGAGAAAAAAATTCATGAAAGTGTCTAAATTTTTCTAGGAAAAAAAAAATTCCAAATCATTCCAAAAAAATTACGTTTCCCTATAGGGATCAATTACAAGCAATTTTGGTCATTACACATACCCCAGAAATCCTACCCACTTTCGAGAAAAAAATTCAAGAAAGTTACCTAAATTTTTCGACGAAACCAAAAAATATCAAATCGTTCCAAAAAAATTATTTTCAATTACTGTGATCAATTACAATCATTTTTAGTGAATACACATACCTCCATAATCCTACGCTCTTACGAGACAAAAATTCTTTAACGAAAATATAATATGTGGCCATTAATGTTGTATACCAAAGTTTAACCAAAGTTTCAACTATTGTGACAATATTATTTCTTTTGTCGCTTTACATTGACTTCTAATATCATTAAATTATAAATAAAACAGTATAGAAGCCATAAAATATATTTTTTCATAACAATTTAAAAAATACCTCAAGTGTCTAGTGTTAGGGGAACTCCCACTGTACTTAAAATCCCTAAAAATTGAAAGAAGTGTCCCGTGGACGGAGGAACGATTTCCGGCCGCGTATCTTCCGTGGATCATCGTTGCCATAGGCACGATCGTTCTCTGTACGAGTTCAAGTGTCCCCTGGCCGCATGTTTATTCAACGCACGGCCGTTCATTACCCACATGACAATATTGGTTGATGGGAATTGCTTGTATCCCGTGATACGCACCATTTGATATGCGGGCTCTTGTGCTGCCCGTTGCGATGCCGTGCGAGGCTTTCATCGCGTGTGCGTGCGACGCGATATTTGACGTCGTTCACATATATTTTTCCATGGCACGATAGTCCCCATCTGGGCTGGTAATTACAAGGGACTCCAGATACAATGTTACTTATTTTTTATATTTTTTTTTTATACCTCAAGAAATGCTAGCAATTACGTACCAGACACCATCATAGTCACATGTGGGCTGGGAATTATTAGGGACTCAAAATACAATATTATTTATTTTTATTTAGAAATGCTAGAAATTATGTGTCATATAATTTGCAAAGGAAATGTGGAAACTAGAAGGAGGTCAAATAGTCGAGATACAATATTATTTATTTTTTATTTTTTTTTTTTTTATATATATCAAGAAATGCAAGAAATTATGTGCCATACACCATCATACCATAGTCACATATGGGCTGGGAATTATTAAGGACTCAAGATACAATGTTTATTTATTTTTTATATTTTTTTGTTTTTATTTAGAAATGCAAGAAATGATGTGTCATGTATGATACAATAATCACACCTTGATTGGGAATTATAAAGATTTCAATTTACAAAATTATTTATTTTACATTTTCTTTTTTTATTTAAAAATTCAAGAATCATTATGTGTCACATAATTAGCAAAGGAAACGTGAAAACTTGGATGTCAAACAGTAGGAACTGAGATTCTATTTCATACGTGGTCGAGGATCGTGTAATATAGTCACCTCACGCGATGAATTATCTCGCTAAAGGTGATCTAATAATTTCCATGGCAACGTTTGGCAGCCCACTTAGTAGTAACTTTGATCTCAAGCGAAGCATCTGTTATGATCTTACCTGCTATACGTCCGTGCCTACATAATCGAGATTAATGACACATCGACGATGACAGACCGCTTGATTAGTTTCCAATATGGCGGCCAAATGCGGTCCACGGATGTCAAACATCGAATCAATCGTCTTCGATCGCCCATCTTACGTTCCTTTCGACTCGCGCGGAATAATTCCGAAAATTTCAAGCGATAAAACCGGAATAGCCAGTTGGCTCGAAAGGGGGTTATCGGTTTTTATTTCGAACTGAGCTCGGAGCCACGTATGCAGAACTGATCGGGGTCCTGGAATCCCGGGAATCTCGAAATTCGAGATAATACCGGTTCTCCGATCCTAGACGAAACTCCATTGTCAATCGAGATCTCATTTCAAACGAAATTCGCGGAAAAAACCGGGAATCTCGAATAGAAACCCTCATCTTCCATAACGCTCAGGTGCCTGGAGATCCTCGAATGTACGTCGATTTCATTTGTAAAGTGTTTTCGGAGCTATATTGATATAAAATAGACGCTTCAAGCTGATGTTTGCATTCTCAAATTGTCTAGATTTTAGTGAAAGTTAACCTTCTCTAGACTATATTAACACAAAATGAACGCTTGAGGCATCGTTTGCTCCTCCAAATCGTGGAAAGTTAGCTGTGCACTGTCGAGTTTCCCTTTTATGTGCCTTTTGAGGAAGAATGAGCTAGTTAGATAGTGAGGAGTGAGCTACGAAGAGGTGAGCTAGCTAGGCTACCAAGGGATGAGCTAGCTAGGCTACCAAAGGGTAAGCTAGCTAGGCTACCAAGAGGTGAGCTGGCTAAGTGTAGGCTTAGATTGCACCCAGGTACAAATAGACATGCATAGAGACTAGTCACCTTTAACCAGGTCTTCCACACCGAAATTTGTGTCTTCTACCCCAACCAATATCATTTGCACAGTGTTTTCCCTGGGCTACAACAAAGTAGACCCTTCAAGCTATCATTTGTACCCCCCCATTGTCTAGATTTTACTGAAAGTTGACCGTCCAAATTGTGTAAAATGCTTTCTAGACTACAAAATAAACGCTTCAAGCTATCTTTTGCTCCTCCAAATCGTGAAAGCGAACCGTACACTGTCGAGTTTCCGTTTTACGTGCTTCCGCGGAAGAATGAATCACGCCTGCGAGGGGGGGAGGGCCAAAGTGTAGGCGAAGATTGTACCCAGGTACGAATAGACATGCATAGAGACTAGTCACCTTCAACCAGGTCTTCCACACCGAAATTTGTGTCTTCTACTCCAACCAATATCATTTGCACAGTGTTTCCCTGGGCTACAACAAAGTAGACCCTTCAAGCTATCATTTGTACCCCCCCATTGTCTAGATTTTACTGAAAGTTGACCGTCCAAATTGTGTAAAATGCTTTCTAGACTACAAAATAAACGCTTCAAGCTATCTTTTGCTCCTCCAAATCGTGAAAGCGAACCGTACACTGTCGAGTTTCCGTTTTACGTGCTTCCGCGGAAGAATGAATCACGCCTGCGAGGGGGGGGGGAGGGCCAAAGTGTAGGCGAAGATTGCACCCAGGTACGAATAGATATGCATAGAGGGTGGCCGCGGTTGACCGGGTTTTGCACAGCGAAATTTGCATTGAACGATGCGGATACGTCGACGCGGGTCAACGCGTGCGGAGCATCTAGGTGCATGCACGGCCGCGCGCATCAGTTCACCCACACGCGTGACCAATCCCGCGCTGGTATAAATAGGCAGCGGGCGTGGAAAATTATGCGAACGATGGCAATCGAAACGACGAATTTACGACGAACGTGCGATTTTTGATCGCTGCGATTAATTTCGCCGGGCCACGTCCCTCTCGATGCGTTCGAAAGAGCTTCGCGATTCGCCCAGATTTTCCAAAGGAAATTATGTAAGGTAACGGTAACGATGCTTCGAGCTATGTTTATTAGAAGAAGAATTGGCAGAGCAAAGTTGACAATGCTCTTCGAGTATCTTCGAATTTTCAGCTCGATAAACTTCGATGATTTGTAGCTACTTCTTGCGTAAGAAGATTATTATATTTTATTGTCCTGGCTGCAATATAAGTTAGGGGATTTCAGAAGGTATTCTTATTTATAACTTTTATTTTTAGTTACAATGTTTTAATTTTTTGCTATTTGCAGGTGCTTCGAATGTGTTTTTCACGGCGTTCTTTTGTCCAGAATTAATGCAATGGACAACTTCTGGAGCCTTTATTCTGTGATAACAGAGTTAATTAAATTAATGGATCGCGTTCTGGGCGATCGTATCGTGAACCCTGGCTTTCGAAGTCCTTAACATAGTGCTGGCAATCGATTCGTGCAACCAGCAGCCGCAGGCGAGACCTTATTAGCGAATTCACTATGATAATCGAAAAATTAATTCTGAAGTTAAAACGTTGATGGAAATGAATTTAGATGGAATTTGTGAATTTTAAGAAGGTTACGAAAATAAGTACAGAAACAAATTTTTGTTTGAAAGGTGTGAAATTTGTCGACAAAATTAAAAAATTTCAAACGCTACTAAAAAAATTATATTTAGTTACTAGGTTCAATTACAAACATTTTTTGTCATTAGACATAATCCCGAAATCCTACGCACTTTCGAGAAAAAAATTATTTACCGTAAAACTAATGTGAGGCCAGAAAACCCCCTAAAACTAGCCCAATTTTCAAACGGCCATAACTTCTAGAATAGTAAAGGTACTTCATTGAAATTTTTTTCTGAGACAGAGACCATTGGTACCTACAAAAAAGTATTAAACAACTTTTCTGTAGAGCGTCACACAAATTTATTAAAAATGAAAAACAAACATCGACAGGGGGTAATCCCCCTTTTCGGCGAAAAAAAGAGACTTGAAATCGTTCTGGAAAAATTATTTTCGGTTGCAGAGGTGGAGTACAATCATTTTTGGTCATTAGATATAGTCCCAAAATCTTACTCACTTTCGAGAAAAAAATTCGAGAAGATATGAAATGTTTAACAAAATTAAAAAATTTCAAATCCTTCTAAAAAAATTATTTTCGCTTGAGGGGGTTAATTACAATCATTTTTAGTCATTAGATATACCCTCGAATTTCTACCCAGTTTCGAGAAAAAAATTCGAGAAGATATGAACTTTTCGACAAAATTAAAAAATTTCAAATCCTTCTAGAAAAATTATTTTCGCTTCAGGGGGTTAATTACAATCATTTATGGTCATTAGACATACCCTCGAAATCCAACCCAGTTTCGAGAAAAAAATTCGAGAAGATATGAAATTTTTCGACAAAATTAAAAAATTTCAAATCCTTCTAGAAAAATTATTTTCGCTTCAGGGGGTTAATTACAATCATTTTTGGTGAATAGGCATATCCCCGAAATCCCACGCATTTTCGAGAAAAAAAATCAGAAATGAGGATAAATTTTTTGGCAAAATTAAAAAACTTCAAATCATACTAAAAAAATTATTTTCGTTTACGGAGGTAAATTACAATTATTTTTTGTGAAAACACATACCCTCAAAATCCTACCCATTTTCGAGAAAAAAATTCATGAAGGTGGCCAAATTTTTCGATAAAACTAAAAAATTTCAAATTGTCTGGAAAAATTATTTATGATTGTGAATACACATAAAATTTTTCCCAGGATAAAAAATTTTACTTTTACGACACAAATGTAAATGACAATAGTGCTGTATAATATAAAAACTGTTATTATTTAATTATCTTTTACGAAAAGTATCAAAAGTACTCAGCGTGCTATCTTTGACTACGAAACGACGTAGGTCAGTTTACCTGAAATTCAACATTTGTCTTTTTTACGAGGACATCAACAGCAGGGGCAGGATTCGCCCGAAAACCGGTTCCCACTAACGACAATCGAGACAACAGGATGGAGGTGTCGTTTCGAATCAATCAAGCTCGCGATCTAACAGAGCGCGATCGGTCGACCCCGTAACCACGAAAACGAAACTTTCGCGGACAGTTTAATGGCAATATCATTATTGCAACCGGTCGTTATTCACTCCAACAAAACTGCGCGCCACGATACATTAATCTCCTGGGGCAATGCATCACAGGAGCGCAGTGCTTTCCCCGTGAAACGTGGCCGGCTGCATGTACAGAGTGTAACGCCTAAATGATGCATTCCCTATACCTAAGGATACCGAGGATTCGACTCGCCAATAAGGTGATTTTCGAGAGGAGCCTTTTCTCCCTTGGATCGTTAGGTTCCACAAGGGTTGTTCGATAAATCAAGATCACCGAGGGGAAACCGTGGCCACATTTATTTCGAGAGCCAAACCTGGCACCGAAAGTTACCAGGTTCGCCTCTAATGTTACTCCCCCTAGACCAAAGCAGTCTATTGGCAGGGGAGATTTTATCTTCTTTTTAGAAATTCACTCCTCTCTAAGTTTTTTTATTTCTATTATTTTCATTATTTTACTCCTTAGGTGTGTATGAAGCTCTTTTACTCTTGGAGGAAGGTCCTAGGAAGGCAGAGAAGAGGAGTAGTCACGCGAATATATAGGAATGGAAGGCCAGTCAATCGCTTGTGAGAAAGACAAGAGCGCCGTAGCCCCCTGGTGGCTGACCAAGAAACCACTTCTATGTTTCACACTGGATGTATGCAGTTCTTTAGGTTTCTCCCTATAAACTTGCATTTACTATGTTAAATTAGTGTCTATATATATATATCATTTTATATTTTTTCTCGTTAGATTTCGTGGTTCAAAAACCTCTTGAATATAAACTCTTCACCAGATGGCTATTAAGTAGTTGATCGAGGAGCATATATATAGGAATGGAAGGTCGGTCAATCGCTTGTGAGAAAGACAAGAGCCCCACAGCCCCCTGGTGGCGACTCCGCGAGGTGGCGCCACTGTTGTCCTTCACAGCAACTCCCTAGTGGCCTTCCAAACGAACATTTAGAATCTACTCACCGCGTTAATACCGATTTTACATACACGGTGACCATAATATTACGCTCGTTAGAATCGAAAAACGTGAAAGGCTATTATCTAGGTATATCATCGCGTTATGAATTCACGTAACGTTCCCCGGTGAAAAAAATGATACGCCACTTACCAAACATCCTGCAAGTTGCAAAAAGCGTGCACAAGAGACCGCGGAAGTTGTTGCTTTAACGTATATTTCACTTTCGTGCAACGAAACGCCCTGAGCGGCTTTCGTCTTTTTGCCTCCCAAGCGGATCTGCAACTTAAGACCGCCTTTACGCAAAATTAAAGGGATATCCGGCGTGCTTTGGAGGTTTCGAAACCGCCGGGCAACTTCAAGCCCCGCCAAAGGGTTTCCGTTTCGCCCTTTTTATTCCCCGCCGTTTCTCTTTCTACCGGTTAATTTCACCTTCAGGAAACAGAGAACCAAAACGCGTCGCGCGACTCGCGGGAGAAAAAACTTGATACCCGCTCCGTGAGTAGGTAGATAATTGTTAATTCCTTTGATGGTAACTTCGGGCGGAAAATGTCTTCGCGATGGTGATTAATAATTAATGGTACTTTGGTACTGAAACTGCATTATAATGCTGCACCGGGCTCATTAAATATGGATGATTCCGGGTTAATGAGTTCCGAAAGATATTCCTGTTTTTAGTTTTCTACCTTTTAAATATTCCCTGTTCTCTATCGTTAATTAACGATTTTATTTATCGTTCGACATGTCCATCTTTCCTTGGAAACGAAATGGGTAATTGTGATAAATTTTATAAGTTATATCGTTATATAATATTTTCCTACTTTATTTTCCCCCTTTTTATCATTCTTTTTACGTTGTAAATAATAGTTTTAATAACGAAATTCAACAAGAATTAATTTAAATTTGGCGTAGCAAGCGCCATCTAGTTAAGTCCCCAGTTTTAGTTAATTTCTAGTTAGTTTTAGTTAGTTTAAGTAAGACCCAAGTCAGTAGTTGGTAGTATTACCACTGTTCGACGCATATTCAAAGCTAGAAATAAGAAAGCAGCAGTGTTTTTCTTAAATAAAGGCTTCAGTTAACACAACAATAGAGTTGAACTTTATATCTGAAGACTCTATCAGCACTATCCATCACAAATTGTTTAATTGTGGAGTTCTCCGTGTCACAGCGCTTCAGACAGGATCCGCGCGATGGCGACACTGTACACGCGCGAGCTCGCTGCGTCTTTCGCTCGCACGCGACGCGTTCGTTAGCACGTTTCCACGCGTATCGCGACAGCCTTTGTTTCAATAAAAGTTTTGTTCCGCTATGCTCGGTGATGTTGCTTGTAACCGTCTCCTGTCCATTATCCATCCTACTACATGCAGTCCCATACACTCATGGCGGTAATTTAACGTAAGTTGGAAATGAAATTGACACAATGTACGAAGTAAACGAACGCGGCCATCTTGAATATGTCGTTTACATTCCATAGCAGGAGGAAACAGTTGTTCCATTTTGGAACGACAAGTATTACGAGATGCTTTCTTTTCAGATTTTAAGGTTAGTTTTTTTGAATGATATGAGATGCATTGCAACGAATATGAAATTGAAGTCTCATCGAAACGTGTCTTCCCATTTTACAGTTAATATGAACGAGGGGAAACACCGTAAGAAACATGGATAGTAATGAATAAATGAATGAAGGTGGATTATCAGCGGCGAAATCTCCCAAAGGATTGCCCTCGGTCCTATTAAGACGGAGCTAATGAACGAAAACTATAATGGAATCTGGTGGAAATTAAGTTCACCGCGTGGAGAGTTAACGTGTACATAAAATATGCAGACAGCCAGTTTCCAGAGGGTTCCTTCGCGGCTGCGGCGCTCGGGGAAATTAATCATCCAGCCTGGGTAACCAGTGTTTGTCTTCTTTCCGTTTCCGGGCGTATCACGTCCAGTGGAAAGAAGTAACCGCAGAGAAATCTTGCAATGATTATGCAATGACGACAAAATGAAGACAAACGTCGTCTCTTTCTGTCAAGATCCCACACCCGCCGTACAGGGAAGATATACAGGGTGTTTGGTCACTACCGGCGAAAAATTTTAATGGAAGATTCTGGAGACCAAAATAAGACGAAAATCGAGAATATAAATTTCTTGACTGAGGCTTCCTTAAAAAGTTACTAAAAAATTTCAAAAATTATTTTCGGTTGCGGGGGTCAATTACAATCATTTTTGGTGAATACACATATCTCCAAAATCCCACGCATTTTCGAGAAAAAAATTCATGAAGCTGGACACATTTTTCGGTAAAATTGAAAAATTTCAAATCGTTCTGAAAAAATTATTTTCGTTTTCGGGGGTGAATGACAATTATTTTTGGTGAATAGGCATACCCTCGAAATTTCACGCATTTTCGAGAAAAAAATTCAGAAAGGGGGACAAATTTTTTGGCAAAATTAAAAAATTTCAGATCACACTAAAAAAATTATATTTAATTACTAGACTCAATTACAAGCATTTTTGGTCATTGGACATATCCCCGAATTCCTACCCATTTTCTAGAAAAAAATTCGTGAATGTGCTGAAATTATTCGGCAAAAAAAGAATTTTTCGAATCGTTCTAAAAAAATTATTTTCAGTTGTGAGAATCGTTTTCCATCATTTTTGGTCATTACACACATCCTCGAATTCCTACGCACTTTCGAGAAAAAAATTCGAGTATGTACTGAAATTTTTGGACGAAATTCAAAAATTTCAAATCATACTAAAAAAATTATATTTAATTGCTGGGCTCAATTACAAGCATTTTTGGTCATTAGACATACCCCCGAAATCCTACGCACTTTCGAGAAAAAAATTCTTTACCGAAAAACTAATGTGAGGCCAGAAAAACCCCCTAAAACTAGTCCAATTTTCAAACGGCCATAACTCCTAGAATAGTAAAGTTACTTCATTGAAATTTTTTTCTGAGACAGAGCCCATTGGTGTCTACAAAAAAGTATTAGACAATTTTTCTGTTAAGCGACCAACAAATTTATGAAAAATGATAAACAAACATTGACAGAGGGTAGTCCCCTTTTTCGGCCAAAAAAAAAAGATTTCAAATCGCTCTGAAAAAATTATTTTCGGTTGCGGGGGTCAATTACAATAATTTTTGATTAATAGACATACCCTCGAAATCCTACCCATTTTCTAGAAAAAAATTCGAGAAAATGAGAAATTTTTCATCAAAATTAAAAAATTTCAAATCGTTCTGGAAAAATTATTTTCCGTTGCGGGGGTCAATTACAATAATTTTTGGTGAACAGACATACCCCCGAAATTCTACCCACTTTCTAAAAAAAAATTAAAAACAGGCGGAACTATAAACGTTAATAACTTTTTAACGAAGCCTCCATCAACAAATTGATATTCTTGATTTTCGTCTTATTTTGGCCTCTAGAATCCTCCGTTACAATTTTTTCCATTGAATTTTTCTCGAAAATTTTTTGTTCGATTATTTTAGGCTTTTAAAATTTTTAAACTGGCCAACGAAGGAATCGCTACCCCCCAGTTTATAATTAAACGACAAGTCGGGGGGAGACAACCGGCCGACAAAGACGTATCTCGCTCGGAAACATTCCCGCGATATTACGTTTTCGTTGGAAAGAAAAAGCAACTTATTTTCCGGTCTTATAACGATCTCGGATCTATTGTTTTGCAAGACGTTTAATTCAACGCCTCGGGGCGGTAAGGTAATTAATGACGGGACAAAAGCAAAGAACTGCAAAGCGATTTCCATCTTAAACGATATATTACATCTGCCACTCAAACAACTAACAAAGAGAATATTGCTTTTTCCTTTATGGTTGATGATAATATAAAGAGCTACAATGTTTGAAGAAAATTAGCAAACGTCGGGTCTGTGTCCGATCTGCTTTGTAGTCGACGAAAACGTTAAGGATTTCAGGTCCGCGTCGGATACAGGCTCTTCTATCTCCCGTATTTTCTTCCACGTCTGAACCATCAAGAATAATTAACAACTATTCATTTCGAACAATCTGGCGGCCATTAACGTACGGTAGGACCTCGATTGACCTGGGCAGTCAATCGGAAGAGGGCGCTGCGCTAGGAAAGAATAATAACTCCGCGTGGCCAACTTCCAGTGTAAATACTAATTCTGCAATAAACGTGTAATTTCGTTCGGCGAGAAAACTTTCAATTCGCGGGTTTATGGTAGAGAGGAGCCCGTTGGAACATTCTTCATTGGATTTTGCACGTCCCTTTGAAGAATGTTACCTAACGGATAGTGTTACCCTGCCTCTAAACGAACAGAACGGCGGAACGTCTGTTTCTCGTTGCATCGATGATCACAAAGCGGACAACAAAGAGAAACAAGATAAAACTTCGAGTCGCATATTTTTTCAACCTGAGCATGGTGGTACAAAGAGAATCTACAATACCGTATTGTACCTGGGCCAGTCGCAAACGGACACGAGGAAAAACAACGTGACGGATACTCGAAACGAAACAACCAGGACGAGGGGGGGGGATCTGAAGGACAGACGGGTGCCGCACAGAGCCCACGGTAGCCCCCGTTGATCGACGATTTGCATAGACAAATAAGTTCGGGCTCTGATGAGCTGCGTCGCCGATATTTACCTAGCAGTCGAATAATCGTTTTCGAAGCGATTTCAAACTACGCGCTGGAATGTGTAAGTGTAAACACGCGCAAGTGCCTTTCGAATTCATTTGCGACCAATTCGCGTCGTCGGTGTCGATTTACAGCGGGCCCCCCCCCGGAATTTTCGCTTTAAAATCTGTTTTCTGGGCTGGTCGATGTAATGGGAAAGAGAACAAACTTTTAGCAGCGTTATCATCGCGATTATGTATTTTGCAATTGGGTAGAGAACTAGGCCGCCATGTTTGTTATTTGTATTGGCGGAGGGGACTTTCTCCTTTTGGGAGATGAATGAAGTTTATTATTCGGGTTAAGTAGGTGTAATAGTGTCATTCTATGAGAATAGCATCGCCTGTGTTATGATAGAGCTCTATAAAGAAGAAGTACTAACTTGTGAACTAACCTAAAAGACAACTTGGTGGATAACAGCACAACTAAGAACTTTCTACAATATTTGGCAAGGCTATACCATAGGCTACAATTTACGTGAGTCGCTAATAATCAGCAAAGAGGTCAAACAACGAAATAAAAAACAAAAATGTTATTCTAAGCTAGGAATATTTTTAGTAACTTTTGTATTGGCGCAGAGAACTTTCTTGTTTCTTTTTGAAGATGAATCAAGTTTATTATTCGTGTTAACTAGGTGTAACAGTGTCATTCTACGAGAAGAGTATTGCCTGTGTCGCAATAGAGCTCTACAAAGAAGAACTATCAACTTGTGAGCTAACCTAAAATACAACTTAATGAATAATAGCACATCCAAGAACTTTCTACAATGTCTAACAAGGCTATACAATAGACTACAGCTTATCTGAGGCACTAGTAACCAACAAAATAGAAAACAAAAATGCTATTCTAAACTAGGAATATTTTTAGTAACTTTTGTATTGGCATAGAGAACTTTTTTGTTTTCTCTGTTGTTTCTTCTTGAAGATGAATGAAAGTTTATTATTCATGTTAACTAGGTGTAACAGTGTCATTCTACAAGAAGAGTAGTGCCTGTGTCACAATAGAGCTCTACAAAGAAGAACTACCAACTTGTGAACTAACCTAAAATACAACTTAATGAATAATATCACATCCAAGAACTTTCTATAATGTCTAACAAGGCTATACAATAGGCTATGGCTTACCTGAGGCACTAGTAACCAACAAAATAAAAAACAAAACTGTTATTTTAAACTAGGAATATTTTTAGTAACTTTTGTATTGACGCAGAGAACTTTTTTGTTTTCTCTTTTGTTTCTTCTTGAAGATGAATGAAAGTTTATTATTCATGTTAACTAGGTGTAACAGTGTCATTTTACAAGAAGAGCATCGCCTGTGTCATAATAGAGCTCTACAAAGAAGAACTACCAACTTGTGAACTAACCTAAAATACAACTTAATGAATAATATCACATCCAAGAACTTTCTATAATGTCTAACAAGGCTATACAATAGGCTATGGCTTACCTGAGGCACTAGTAACCAACAAAATAAAAAACAAAACTGTTATTTTAAACTAGGAATATTTTTAGTAACTTTTGTATTGACGCAGAGAACTTTTTTGTTTTCTCTTTTGTTTCTTCTTGAAGATGAATGAAAGTTTATTATTCGTGTTAACAAGGTGTAACAGTGTCATTCTACAAGAAGAGTAGTGCCTGTGTCACAATAGAGCTCTACAAAGAAGAACTATCAACTTGTGAACTAACCTAAAATACAACTTAATGAATAATATCACATCCAAGAACTTTCTATAATGTCTAACAAGGCTATACAATAGAATACAGCTTATGTGAGGCACTAGTAACCAACAAAATAGAAAACAAAAATGCTATTCTAAACTAGGAATATTTTTAGTAACTTTTGTATTGACGCAGAGAACTTTTTTGTTTTCTCTTTTGTTTCTTCTTGAAGATGAATGAAAGTTTATTATTCGTGTTAACAAGGTGTAATAGTGTCATTCTACAAGAAGAGTAGTGCCTGTGTCACAATAGAGCTCTACAAAGAAGAACTATCAACTTGTGAACTAACCTAAAATACAACTTAATGAATAATATCACATGCAAGAACTTTCTATAATGTCTAACAAGGCTATACAATAGGCTATGGCTTACCTGAGGCACTAGTAACCAACAAAATAGAAAACAAAAATGCTATTCTAAACTAGGAATATTTTTAGTAACTTTTGTATTGACGCAGAGAACTTTTTTGTTTTCTCTTTTGTTTCTTCTTGAAGATGAATGAAAGTTTATTATTCGTGTTAACAAGGTGTAATAGTGTCATTCTACAAGAAGAGTAGTGCCTGTGTCACAATAGAGCTCTACAAAGAAGAACTACCAACTTGTGAACTAACCTAAAATACAACTTAATGAATAATATCACATCCAAGAACTTTCTATAATGTCTAACAAGGCTATACAATAGACTACAGCTTATCTGAGGCACTAGTAACCAACAAAATAGAAAACAAAAATGCTATTCTAAACTAGGAATATTTTTAGTAACTTTTGTATTGGCATAGAGAACTTTTTTGTTTTCTCTGTTGTTTCTTCTTGAAGATGAATGAAAGTTTATTATTCATGTTAACTAGGTGTAACAGTGTCATTCTACAAGAAGAGTAGTGCCTGTGTCACAATAGAGCTCTACAAAGAAGAACTACCAACTTGTGAACTAACCTAAAATACAACTTAATGAATAATATCACATCCAAGAACTTTCTATAATGTCTAACAAGGCTATACAATAGGCTATGGCTTACCTGAGGCACTAGTAACCAACAAATAAAAAACAAAACTGTTATTCTAAACTAGGAATATTTTTAGTAACTTTTGTATTGACGCAGAGAACTTTTTTGTTTTCTCTTTTGTTTCTTCTTGAAGATGAATGAAAGTTTATTATTCATGTTAACTAGGTGTAACAGTGTCATTTTACAAGAAGAGCATCGCCTGTGTCATAATAGAGCTCTACAAAGAAGAACTACCAACTTGTGAACTAACCTAAAATACAACTTAATGAATAATATCACATCCAAGAACTTTCTATAATGTCTAACAAGGCTATACAATAGGCTATGGCTTACCTGAGGCACTAGTAACCAACAAAATAAAAAACAAAACTGTTATTTTAAACTAGGAATATTTTTAGTAACTTTTGTATTGACGCAGAGAACTTTTTTGTTTTCTCTTTTGTTTCTTCTTGAAGATGAATGAAAGTTTATTATTCATGTTAACTAGGTGTAACAGTGTCATTTTACAAGAAGAGCATCGCCTGTGTCATAATAGAGCTCTACAAAGAAGAACTACCAACTTGTGAACTAACCTAAAATACAACTTAATGAATAATATCACATCCAAGAACTTTCTATAATGTCTAACAAGGCTATACAATAGGCTATGGCTTACCTGAGGCACTAGTAACCAACAAAATAAAAAACAAAACTGTTATTTTAAACTAGGAATATTTTTAGTAACTTTTGTATTGACGCAGAGAACTTTTTTGTTTTCTCTTTTGTTTCTTCTTGAAGATGAATGAAAGTTTATTATTCATGTTAACTAGGTGTAACAGTGTCATTTTACAAGAAGAGCATCGCCTGTGTCATGATAGAGCTCTACAAAAAACAACTACCAACTTGTGAACTAACCTAAAATACAACTTAATGAATAATATCACATGCAAGAACTTTCTATAATGTCTAACAAGGCTATACAAAAGGCTATGGCTTACCTGAGGCACTAGTAACCAACAAAATAAAAAACAAAACTGTTATTTTAAACTAGGAATATTTTTAGTAACTTTTGTATTGACGCAGAGAACTTTTTTGTTTTCTCTTTTGTTTCTTCTTGAAGATGAATGAAAGTTTATTATTCATGTTAACTAGGTGTAACAGTGTCATTCTACAAGAAGAGTAGTGCCTGTGTCACAATAGAGCTCTACAAAGAAGAACTATCAACTTGTGAACTAACCTAAAAGACAGCCTGATGGATAACAGTACAACCAAGAATCTTCTACAATATCTGATGTAGACAGGGATTGTTGTTTAACCAAAGCAGTTGAACAACAATAAAAAGAACAAAAATGTTATTCTAAACTAGGAATATTTTTAGTAACTTTTGTATTGGCGTAGAGAACATTTTTGTTTCTTTTTGAAGATGAATGATAGTTTATTATTTGTGTTAACTAGGTGTAATAGTGTCATTCTACAAGAAAAGCATCACCTATGTCATAATAGAACACACCAAACTCATCAGTATCGTCTCTACAAAGAACTACCAACTTGTGAACTAACCTAAAAAACAACCTGATGAATAACAGCACATCCAAGAACCTTCTGCAATATCTAATACAGACAGGGATTGTTCAAAATAAAGAACAAAAATGTTACTCCAAGTTACCAATATATTTAGCAAATTTTGCATTGGCATAGAAAACTTTTTTGTTTCTTTTTGAAGATGAATGAAAGTTTGCATTATTATTCATCTTAACTAGATGCAACAGTGTCATTCTACGAGAAGAGCATTGCCTGCAAGACATGACCAAGTCTTAATCTGAATATCCCCCCTACAAAGAACTACCAAACTTGCGAACTAACCTCAAAAACCAACCTGATGGGTACCAACCAAGAACCTTCTACAATATCCGACAAGACTACAATTTACCCGAGTCTCTAATAAGCAACAAAGCAGTGAAGCAACGAAATAAAGAGGAAAAATGTTATTCCAAGGAATATTTTCAGTAAATTTTGTCCTGGCACGGTATCGTGGACGCGGAGTCGACGAATTCCGAACACGTTCACGCGTCTCGATCACGTTGCCGGCCGACTTGCCGCGATAACGACTCCGGCCGTGGTAAAAGTGCACGGGAGATCCCCGGGCGTCTCTGTTCAGCGGCGCGGGGTTTCCCCCCTTTCCGCGGAATGGAAATCGGCCCAGCATCGATTACGATATCGCCGTGTCGCATGACGGAACGACCGCGCTGCCCGGCACAATACGCTAATGCGACATATTGTTCGGCTCCGCAAAAATTGCCCCTCGTTACACGACCCACAATGCCGCGCGCTGGACGAGCCACTGTCCCATGCTTCCATGGAACGTTGCCGTGAAAATTATAGGAGCTGCTCGGACCGCGCTAGCCACGTGTTAAATCTAAATTTCTGTGAGAAATGGAAAATACGGTGGGAGTGTATCGTCGAGGTTCTCAGGTCTGCGTTGGGGGAAAAGACAAGTATTGGGAATTTGAGGTTATGGGTTATGCAACTAAATACCACAGTACTTGGAGTAATATGTAATGTTTATTTTAGGCTAGAAGAGGCCCTGCTGGAGAAGGTGAGTGGTGAAGAATGAAGTGTGTTGCATGGTGGCTTTGGAAGCTCCATGGAGATATTGGAATTTGAGGTTATGCAATTAAATAACACAGTATTTACTTGGAGTAATATGTAGACTCTATTTTAGGCTAGAAGAGTCCTGCTGAAGAAGGCAAGAGTGAAGAGTGAAGAGTGAAGAGTGAAGAGTGAAGTGTGTTGCATGATGGCTTTGGAAGCTCCATGGAAATCGAAAACAGAGTTCTGAGAGAAATGGAAGGCCCCAAGCATTAGAAATTGAGGTTACGCAATTAAATACCACAATATATACTTGGATTAACATGTGATCTCTATTTTAGGCTAGAAGAGTCCTGCTGAAGAAGCCAACAGTGAAGAGGTAAGTATGTCGATGGCTTTGGAGGCTCAGAACAAAGGTCTACAACCATCCTCCCCTAAATCCTCCATGTCTGATGCCAGGATCTTGGATTCACCTCAAGCTAGCGACATAAAAACGCTAGACACTTATGTGCGCCCATTGTTAATTCCTAATAATGAAGAGAGAATGCCGTGGCGCTCGCAATTAAGTAGGTAACTCGTCCCCCGCCAGGTTGTACGGTACAATCGGGGCAACTTGCGGCGCAAGAGTGTTAAATTAATTACCACTCCGGCTGCTCCCGTAGTCACAATCGTTCCTGGCAAAGCACGGGCAAGAAACAGCCTCGATCAAAGCAGTCGTCGCCCCCCCTTCTTTCGAGCGGTTCGACGAGATTAACATCTCAGCCGACAGGCTTGTTAACGCAACTTGCATCCACCGGTAGGCAGAGATGTCTCCCGGTGGGGGGGGGGAGTACAAAATACACGTTATTTGGATTTATCGCAAAGGACGAAATTCTTGACGTGCTGCAAAATAGAGTTCCAAAGGATTACTGCCGCGATAACGACGACAACGAGGCCGATGGTATAACGAGGCGAACAGGTGCGCCTCTGTACACGCCGATGAAATAACTGAACGGCGCTGGGGGTCGACTGGAAGGGAGCTCAGGAACTTTCTTCATTATTCCAACAATTAGCGGAACCCGTATTTCTTGTCGTGTGTTTGGGGGGGGGGTAGATGCTAGAAGGATCGTGGAGGCCTTCAATCGTTCTTGCCTCGGCGGGGCGACGCAGCTTTTCGAAAGTTAAACGGCGCGAGCAGTTTGAATTGGTCTCGAGCCTGACGAACACGCTTTGTCGTCGGCCAACGAACTGGGACCGCGCTGCTGGCCCTGCGGGGATTATCCTTTGATTTACTGGAAACTGATTGTTACACACTTTCCATTGCCAAAGCATTTGTTATTTACCGCCGGTAAAACGTTGAGAGCCATGTAGAAGTCTGTTGCTTCAAGGTTTTTAGAGCGTTACGGTGCATTTCAGTATAAATTCTACTAATGTACTATTCGCTAACAATGGATAGTTAAAGGGAAAATAATAATATAAATTTTATGCATAAATCTTGCAAAATTGAGTTACATTTGAGGGGGGTAGGTTTGCTACCTATCATTAGAAACCACTGCTTCTCAGTGTGCTCAAGAAAACACTTCAGTTCACTAATTATTATAGACTCGCTCAAATGGAGGTATTGGTATCCTAATTAGCAATATAATTTGGAATACTTTAAAAAGGTGCGTCTTTCAAGATGGTCGTGATTCAAAATATTTGCTGTGTGCGTTGAATTCTCATGAATTTGTCGTCGACCAAAGATCCAGCGTTTGACGATGACAAATATTTAAAAAAAGAAAAAGCTCCGCCTTTGATACCGGCCGACTCTCTGATAAATAGGAAAAAAAAAAATATTCAACCCGCAGCGGCACGTTTCACATTTCAGTAGAGAAATTCCCGATACGGGCGGCAAACGCGGAACTACGCGTTTGATGTCACCATGAAGCGAGTTCTGACGTTGAACGGCTTCTAATCGTCCGGGCAAGTTGTTTTTGTGCCGGCGCATATGCCTGGGCCGCGTCGAGCGAAAGAAGCAAGGCAAAATCAACAACCCAGAACCATTCACCGAAAGTATTGGATAACGAATCCTCATTAAGCCCAGGTTAGGCGGCTTAGGTTGACCTAGTTATTGCCAGAAAAGGAACAAATGTAATAGAATTCCTACACAATATGACTAATTGTACCATAAGCGTTAAATTGTAACTTTAATAAAAGCACACATGGTGTGTCTAAAGGAGTAACGAGACTGATGTCTTCTTTCAGTATTTGGAGTGTCATTTTGCTACTTGAGATGTATAGTCCTACTCTCCAGTAGAAGTTTGCAGGTCAATTGAGACAATTTTTGGAAGAGTAAATTAGTTTTTGGTGGGGAAAGGTATTCCTGTGGTTTCTAACCTCCCAAAACCTCACAGATTTGAGTCCCATTTGACTTGTTTCTCTTTCCAAATATAAAACATTGACTCAACAACTGAAAACAGTTTCAATGGAAGAGTTCCAGCATTGTAAATTGGAGTAGGAGTGTCTAAACAGTAATGGGACTGATTTCTTCTTTCAGTATTTGGGGAGCACTATATGAGTGTCATTTTGCTACTTGAGATGTATAGTCCTACTCTCCAGTAGAAGTTTGCAGGTCAATTGAGACAATTTTTGGAAGAGTAAATAAGTTTTTGGTGGGGAAAGGTATTCCTGTGGTTTCTAACCTCCCAAATCTCAGAGATTTGAGTCCCATTTGACTTGTTTCTCTTTCCAAATATAAAACATTGACTCAACAACTGAAAACAGTTTCAATGGAAGAGTTCCAGCATTGTAAATTGGAGTAGGAGTGTCTAAACAGTAATGAGACTGATTTCTTCTTTCAGTATTTGGGGAGCACTATATGAGTGTCATTTTGCTACTTGAAATGTATAGTCCTCCTCTCCAGTAGAAGTTTGCAGGTCGATTGAGACAATTTTTGGAAGAGTAAATTAGTTTTTGGTGGGGAAAGGTATTCCTGTGGTTTCTAACCTCCCAAATCTCAGAGATTTGAGTCCCATTTGACTTGTTTCTCTTTCCACATATAAAACATAGACTCAACAACTGAAAACAGTTTCAATTGAATAGTTCCAGCCTTGTAAATTAGAGTAGGAGTGTCTAAACAGTAATGAGACTGATTTCTTCTTTCAGTATTTGGGGAGCACTATATGAGTGTCATTTTGCTACTTGAAATGTATAGTCCTCCTCTCCAGTAGAAGTTTGTAGGTCGATTGAGACAATTTTTGGAGGAGTAAATAAGTTTTTGGAGGGGGAAAGGTATTCCTGTGGTTTCTAACCTCCCAAAACCTCACAGATTTGAGTCCCATGTGACTTGTTTCTCCTTCCACATACAAAACATCATCTCAACAGCTGAAAACAGCTCCAATAGAAGAGTTCAAGACTAGCAACACCTCCTCCAACCGTTTAGAGCTTCTCAAGAGCTTTGAAGGAGACAATGTAAGTTCATCAATAAGTGTACTATAAAATCAATGCAATATATAACCTGTTTACAAAATCTCATTATTTTTTAGGCACACCACACATGCTGTCCTCGTTCCAGACCTTACAGAAGTGGCCCACCGTTGGTGTTTTCGATAACTGGGGCTGGATTATTAAATTCACTAGGATGATTATCGCATAATCCCTTTTGGCGTACCTGGGGGAAGGTATCGAGCACATGGAGAGGGCACTTTTGGTTATTAATTAAACGGTGTCCTCACAAAGGCTTCCCCGTTGCCTGAACGTGGCCTGCGTCGGCTCTCTTTATCCCAAGGATGCGTCTACAGTCGCGTAACGACATCCTCCTGGATAAAATGACGAGCAGGACACGTTTGGTCAATTAGCTAATGAGAAATCAAAAGGTATTTAAGGCGAATCCTTGTGAGAAGGACGTGTACGCCCCAGGATACGAGGATACAGTAAACAGTTTACTGGGTGCACCGGCGCGTTGAATATTAGCAGAATATCGTGGCCAGTATATTGTAAAGGGTGAATGTTTAATTATGGCAACATGTTTGATACGCGTCAGCTGTTGTTGACTATTGATAGTTAGAAATAATAGAGGCGCGCGTTGTTTCATATAACCATGAATAATGGAAATTTAGCCTCATTTTGGGAACTTCGATTAATGTGAATTTTGAAATGAAGTACCCGATAATCGGACTTAAGCCGGGTATTAAATTGTGAATCATGCGCCATTATATTTATTCGCTTGGAAATTTATAATCCGTACGGAACGAGTTTATGAGATATTCGTTCTCGTATTTCAACGGATTTCGTCGTTGATCCGCGCTCGAACCACCCTGCTGAAACTCGAAATCCTAAGTTCGGTGGCTGTCGTGGTGATAAAAACCACAATTCGTTGACAAGTGTATTTGGAAACGTCCAAGAAGTATATCTACCTTGGAGGATGCAGTGTTTGTCTCAGCCTGAACGAACAGAAGCTCATTAGCCATTACTTTGAACAACGCTGGGGAACAAACCATTGAAAAATGAAAAGTTTGGATGAGTTTCCACCTGCTGTCTTTCGACGAGAGGCGAAATGGTAAAAAAAAATGTGAAGAAAGCGGGCTGGAAACGGCGTGGACGTAAATAATCAGCGGAAGTTGTGGAAAAGGATACTGTGGGCCCTGCAATCACGGGGAGTGGCCGAGTTTCTCTAAGTTCTACATAATGTTTGCAGTTTGGCTCCGTGTCCTTTACGATTGTGTCGGAGGATGTGAAGGAATTCACTTCTTACGAGGAATGAAAAATTTTAGTCCAGTCGGGGGACGCCATATTGCTTTTATAAAACAGAGTAACTTACCTTCCTTGAAGTGTAAACATGCGTTCTCAATTTCCTGGACGAGGGAGAATACTGTTATGCAAGTTTAATAATTAATTTGTACTGTTTTGGAAATTAACAGGTTGCGAGCCAGGGTTGATTAGAGTGTTTCATAATTCATGGTGCAAATTTAGGTCAGATAAATAAAACATAAATAAAGGATAAAACTGCGTGGAAGACTTTGTGTTTGAGAATATTTAAATAACTGATTATTACTAGACTATCGATGTTTATGGAAATATGTTTCTAGGAAATAGATCAATGAGTGAAACCTAAGTGGAAGTTTGTTTTGATCACTAGAGGCACTTAGAAATACAGTTTTTATTTTGCATATGTTATGTATGTTTATTGCATTTAATTCTTACGTGGGCTTCTGAACATCTATTTCAGTATACTAATTCATTGTATACGATAGTCATGGCAGACATGACAACATAGCTATTTATACAAAATCACTATTTTGGTGAAGAATATGTGGAAATTCCAAAAATATTCGAAAAGTTGATCCTTGACGCCGCAAACTGAGAAAAACCCCATAAAAATGGTCGAATTTTCAAACAGCCATAACTTCTACAATAGTGAATATATTTCAATGAAACGTTTTTCTGAAGTAGTGCTCCTAAGCACTTACAAAAAAGTATTAGACAAAATTTCCGTAGCGCGTCAAACAAATTTATTAAAAATGAAAAACAAACTTTCAAGAAAAATCGACATTTTATTCCCTAAATTTTTCGACGAGAAAAAAAAAATGTCAAATCGTTCTGGAAAAATTGTTTTCGGTTCCAAGGGTCAAGTACAATCATTTTTGGTGAATAGACATATCCTCGAAATCCTACCCACTTTCGAGAAAAAAATTCGAAAAGGTGTGAAATTTTTCGACAATATTAAAAAATTTCAAATCATACCAAAAAAATTATTTTTGATTACGGGGATCAATAACAATTATTTTTGGTGAAAACACATACCTTCGAAATCCTACGCATTTTCGAGAAAAAAATTCAGGAAAAAGGACAAATTTTTCGGCAAAATTGAGAAGTTTCAAATCGTTCTAAAAAAATTATTTTCCATTGCGGGGGTCAATTATAATGATTTTTGGTGAACAGATAAACCCTCGAAATTCCACGCATTTTCGAGAAAAAAATTCAGAAAGGGGGACAAATTTTTCGATAAAATTGAAAAATTTCAGATCATACTAAAAAAATTATATTTAGTTTCAGGGGGCAATTGTAAGCATTTTTAGTCATTAGACATACCCTCGAAATCCTACGCATTTTCGAAATAAAAAATTCAAGAAGGGGGACAAATTTTTCGACAAAATTAAAAAATTTCAAATCGTTCCAAAAAAATTATTTTCCATTGCGGGGGTCAATTATAATGATTTTTGGTGAATAGACCTACCCCCGAAATCCTACCCATTTTCTAGAAAAAAAATTCGAAAATGTGTGAAATTTTTCTACAAAATTAAAAAATTTCAAATTATACTAAAAAAATTATATTTAGTTTCAGGGGTCAATTACAAGCATTTTTGGTTATTATACATACCCCCGAAATCCTACCCACTTTCGAGAAAAAAATTCTAGCAGGTACTGAAATTTTTAGACGAATTTAAAAAATTTCAAATCATACTAAAAAAATTATATTTAATTTCAGGGGTCAATTACAAGCATTTTTGGTCATTAGACATATCCTCGAAGTCCTACCCACTTTTGTAATGTTGAGGGTTCGTTCTCAGCTTATAAATTGACTTTAAATGTACTCTCAATCTCAACTGAATTATTATAAATGGCAAATGAAAATCAGCTTTACTTCAAAGCATTTAAAAAATAATGAATTAATAACACTAATAATCAAATAATTCACCTATATTAATCATTAGTTTGGCCTTGAGGAGGGCCTCAGAGGCCCCAACAACCACATTAATATTATCAACTAATTCTTGATAATCAAATATTATGTTCAAGTAATACAATTTTTTCAACATAATTTGGCATATTATTGACATACATTTGACACATTTTATTGCCATAAACATCCACAATTTAGTTACTAAAAATGGCTGCGACAGAGCTCTGTTGTGACCATTTGCGTACATCCGTTCCTGCGTTTCTTAAAACTTTTCACAATTATTTTTTGCAGATTTGTGACAAAGAAGTCGTGAGTTTGGCGATACGCCAATGAAACTGCCACACGGAATCGTCTACAAAGCAAATCCCGATGTTGTATACGCGGCGCATCCCCAGATATAGGCAATCAACGTTGTGACGTTACCAGCACTAAGTCACAAAGGGAATCGCAAAGTGCGTTACTATTGCGCTCAGATTGGTCTCCGCCTCTCCAGATCGCAATATGATTCGCGGATGTAACGTTGCACCTGTGGGCTAGATTGCTCCCATCCCGGGCTATCTCAGAGGCTTCTCTGATTTCGAGGGATTCTGGACATTTCCCTGATAATTTCCATTTCACGTGCCGTATTCGACGTTGAACTAATTAAATCACTCCTTTAATCCGGGGAATGCACACGTGGGCTCTGGCATTTATTGCCTCCACACTGTTTCTTCAAATTACACTGATTTATCACTATGAACATTTGCGCAAATGCACTGTTTTTAGAGGACTCTGAAAATGTACATTTTATTCTGCATGATTCGCACAAGATTTCAGGTGATATGTGTATATGCATGCATCGTGCACATACAGGACATCTATACATAGAATTAATTTGTAAGAAACTCGAGCAGCTTTTGTGTATTTTTAAAGAAACTAAACATCGCATTTCAATTAATAGTCTGTTAATGTTACTGCTCCTAAAATAGGATTAATTTAATGTTTACAGAAAACGAAATATTTACAAGATTCAAGGAATGGTTCTACTTTCGGACAAAATTACGTACAAGGCCAGGATAAGTGTTGCTAATCGTAAATGAAATTGAACAAAAGGACTAAACATTACGGAAGAAGAATGCTTGCGAATGCACCAACAGTGAAAGTTCGATTGAGTATACCTTAAACTAATATTTCGCTGGAGCCGATAAAGTGCAAGCACACAGGCGGTTCAGTTTCTGTCTGCTGAAAACGTTCTTTCAAGCTGAAGGTAGCGGTTGAAGGGTTCCTTTAGAACGAAGGTAGAGGTTGAGTGGTTCTTGTTGGCTGAAGATAGAGGTGGAGAGCATGTCTGAAATTAAAGGGAGGAGTTGAGAGTATCTTTAAAATTAATTGGCGATAAACATGAACGAGATTTCGTGGGACAGGCTATACAAGATAGAAGTTAAAGGCTCGAGGCTGAAGACAGAGGTCTTCGTGGCAAATCAAAGACAAGTGTCGAGGCAGTCTAGCAAGCAAATGTATCGTGATGATCGACTCTGTGTCGTTTGGATGATGTTGACCCGGTAGGAAGCATCGTTGCTGATGTATCTCTGTACAAAATGGCGTAACGGTCCGCAAAATTACCTCTAAAACTTGAACCGTGAGAGCGTGCCTCCGCGATATCAATGCATTAGGAACGACAAGAAGGATTCCCGTGTAATGCCCCGGGAACTACGCGCTCCTAGCGAAAACGTGAGCCGGGCATCGCGTAGGGGCGGCGAACGGAAGAGGTCAGAGGTCGAGTATTACGTATTTAATACGCACCGAAACGCGCCACGGCTTTGTTGCGATCTGAGCCGAGTATTAGCAACGTGGACAAAGCGCAACAAAATACGACGCAAATTTAACCTGGGACCGGCTTGAATTTCCCATCGACCTACCACTCCCCGTCGTCCCTCCACATACACCCTCTCCACTCCCCCCCCACCACCGTCCTGACCCCCCTTCGTTCCCCTAACCTACGGCTACCGGGAAGCCCGAATTCGACAGCTCCCGTTGCAGACCTAATTACGCGACTCATTAACAATGCAGCCACTTCAAACGCCGGCCGCTTTCTGCCGTGCTTGATTATTATTAGCACGCAACAATGAGCGACGTTACAATGTTCGTCAAATTTTCGCCAGCCGGCGGCGTTTCGCCTGTGCGTGTGCCCGTAATTAAATGAACGACGTATGGTTCCCGTCTATTTTTCAGCCGCGCGGAATCACACGCGGCCCCACCCACCACCCCGTTACGAATTCAGACAACAAATCCGAGCGCGCGAATCGCGTCTGATAAACGATACCGGTTCCGCATCCTCTGTTGTCGAAATTGTATATTGATCGGCGCATTGTATCGGGCCGTAATGCGCGAAATATTGGCCCCGGATTCCTGTTGTTTGGTGTTTCGGACCGGAAGACTCCGTGACGTCTCTGGGAATCGTGGAACTTTCGAATGGCCGCCATTTTTGTTTGTTATGTCACGCGATAAGAAAGTAGTGTTTTACTAGGCTTTGTGGGAAGATGTAGTCATGTTGCTCAATGTGTTGGGATTATTGCAATTTATTACCAAAATTTTTGTTCAATTTTTGGACTAGGAGACTCTAAAGCATCTCTATGAATCGTGGAACTTTCGAATGGCCGCCATGTTTGTTTGTCAAGTCACGCAATAAGTGCGTTTATTAATGTTTTACGAGTCTTTCTAGGAAGATGTACACATGTTGCTCAACGTGTTGGAATTATTGTAATATATTGTCAAAATTTTTGTTCAATTTTTGGACTAGAAGACTCCAAAGCATCTCTATGAATCGTGGAACTTTCGAATGGCCGCCATGTTTGTCGAGTCACGCAACAAGTGCGTTCAATAATGTTTTACTAGTCTCTATAGAGAGATGTACACATATTGCTCAACATGTTAGAATAATTGAAAGGTATTGTCAAAATTTTTGTTCAATATTTGGACTAGAAGACTCATGAGCATCTCTATGAACCATAGAATTTTCGAATGGCCGCCATGTTTGTTCGTCGCTCGTCAAGTCACGCAATAAGTGCATTTACTAGTGTTTTATAAGTCTCTATAGAGAGATGTACCCATGTTGCTCAATGTGTTAGAATTATTGCAATTTATTACCAAAATTTTTGTTCAATTTTTGGACTAGAAGACTCTAAAGTATCTCTATGAATCGTGGAACTTTCGAATGGCCGCCATGTTTGTTTGTCAAGCCACGCAACAAGTGCGTTTATTAATGTTTTACGAGTCTTTCTAGGAAGATGTACACATGTTGCTCAACGTGTTGGAATTATTGTAATATATTGTCAAAATTTTTGTTCAATTTTTGGACTAGAAGACTCCAAAGCATCTCTATGAATCGTGGAACTTTCGAATGGCCGCCATGTTTGTCGAGTCACGCAACAAGTGCGTTCAATAATGTTTTACTAGTCTCTATAGAGAGATGTACACATATTGCTCAACATGTTAGAATAATTGAAAGGTATTGTCAAAATTTTTGTTCAATATTTGGACTAGAAGCCCCATGAGCATCTCTACGAATCATAGAACTTTCAAATGGCCGCCATGTTTGTTCGTCGCTCGTCAAATCACGCAATAAGTGCATTTAGTAGTGTTTTACAAGTCTCTATAGAGAGATGTACCCATGTTGCTCAATGTGTTAGAATTATTGCAATTTATTACCAAAATTTTTGTTCAATTTTTGGACTAGAAGACTCTAAAGTATCTCTATGAATCGTGGAACTTTCGAATGGCCGCCATGTTTGTTTGTCAAGCCACGCAACAAGTGCGTTTATTAATGTTTTACGAGTCTTTCTAGGAAGATGTACACATGTTGCTCAACGTGTTGGAATTATTGTAATTTATTGTCGAAATTTTTGTTCAATTTTTGGACTAGAAGACTCCAAAGCATCTCTATGAATCGTGGGACTTTCGAATGGCCGCCATGTTTGTCGAGTCACGCAACAAGTGCGTTCAATAATGTTTTACTAGTCTCTATAGAGAGATGTACACATATTGCTCAACGTGTTAGAATAATTGAAAGGTATTGTCAAAATTTTTGTTGAATATTTGGACTAGAAGACTCATGAGCATCTCTACGAATCATAGAACTTTCGAATGGCCGCCATGTTTGTTCGTCGCTCGTCAAGTCACGCAATAAGTGCATTTACTAGTGTTTTATAAGTCTCTATAGAGAGATGTACCCATGTTGCTCAATGTGTTAGAATTATTGCAATTTATTACCAAAATTTTTGTTCAATTTTTGGACTAGAAGACTCTAAAGTATCTCTATGAATCGTGGAACTTTCGAATGGCCGCCATGTTTGTTTGTCAAGTCACGCAACAAGTGCGTTTATTAATGTTTTACGAGTCTTTCTAGGAAGATGTACACATGTTGCTCAACGTGTTGGAATTATTGTAATATATTGTCAAAATTTTTGTTCAATTTTTGGACTAGAAGACTCCAAAGCATCTCTATGAATCGTGGAACTTTCGAATGGCCGCCATGTTTGTCGAGTCACGCAACAAGTGCGTTCAATAATGTTTTACTAGTCTCTATAGAGAGATGTACACATATTGCTCAACATGTTAGAATAATTGAAAGGTATTGTCAAAATTTTTGTTCAATATTTGGACTACAAGACTCATGAGCATCTCTATGAACCATAGAATTTTCGAATGGCCGCCATGTTTGTTCGTCGCTCGTCAAATCACGCAATAAGTGCATTTAGTAGTGTTTTACAAGTCTCTATAGAGAAATGTACCCATGTTACTCAACGTATTAGAATTATTGTAACTTATTACCAAAATTTTTGTTCAATTTTTGTACTAGGAGACTCTAAAGTATCTCTATGAATCGTGGAACTTTCGAATGGCCGCCATGTTTGTTTGTCAAGTCACGCAACAAGTGCGTTTATTAATGTTTTACGAGTCTTTCTAGGAAGATGTACACATGTTGCTCAACGTGTTGGAATTATTGTAATATATTGTCAAAATTTTTGTTCAATTTTTGGACTAGAAGACTCCAAAGCATCTCTATGAATCGTGGAACTTTCGAATGGCCGCCATGTTTGTCGAGTCACGCAACAAGTGCGTTCAATAATGTTTTACTAGTCTCTATAGAGAGATGTACACATATTGCTCAACGTGTTAGAATAATTGAAAGGTATTGTCAAAATTTTTGTTGAATATTTGGACTAGAAGACTCATGAGCATCTCTACGAATCATAGAACTTTCGAATGGCCGCCATGTTTGTTCGTTGCTCGTCGAGTCACACAACAAGTGCGTTCAGTAATGCTTTACAAGTCCCTATAGAGAAATACACACATGTTGCACAATGTGTTAGAATTATTGTAATTTATCATCAAAATTTATGTTGAATATTTGGATTAAAAGACGAACTTTCGAATGTCATGGCCGCCATGTTTGTTCGTTGCTCGTCAAGTCACGCAATAAGTGCGTCTAGTAGTGTTTTACAAGTCTCTATAGAGAGATGTACACATGTTGCTCAATGGTTAGAATTATTGTAATTTATCATCAAAATTTATGTTGAATATTTGGATTAAAAGACGAACTTTCGAATGTCATGGCCGCCATATTTGTTACAGTCATAGAAATTGCTTTTGAAAAGATACATATGTAGTAAAATTACTTTCTTTTTTACAGAACAAGATTTGGTTAAATCGGTAAAGCAAGTAGTAGTGGGTTCAAATCCCCAACAGAGTTTTTCTTTTTTTTTCATTTTAGAATGTAGAAATATATTTTATTTATTATGTGTATATGACATAAATATTAAAGCAAATGATTCTTAAATTTTCAATATAAAAAATTGTAGTAAATACAGTATTTAAAAATACCATTATATGTCACATACAGTTTTCTATATTAGTCATTATCAAGTAAATTCTGTATTGTCATTATCGACGCTTATGAAATTTGGACACATTTCAAATATAGAATTTACTTTCCAATGATTAATATACAAAAATATATGCAACATATAATGCTACTTAACTACTCTACTCACTACTGTTTCTTGTACTAAAAATTTAAGGAGTTTGTATCTTAATATTTATGTCTGTATACTGTAGAGACATTCTACTGCTAATTCAAATATTGGCGCCATATTGTTGGCGGTAATTTTCCGCGGGACCGGTAGGATGAAGGTTGGGTTAGTTGTTCGTCGACGACGCGAGAGCAAAGAGCGTCATTACAGTGAGAAAATTGTTATAATTAATAAATCAGGTGAAGCAGAAAGAAGAAATGTGAAAAGTCTATTTTTTAAGTGTATAAATAGTGTGTGAAAATTCACGGATGCCAACAATGACGTACAATATACACCAACTACCAAAAGCTGCATAATTCATCGCTCTACCGACTAGCCTACAACTTATTCCACAAGGTAAGTACAACTAATTCTTTTACTACGTGCGTAGCAAACTTTAAATAAAAATATCTCGGAAAACAAAGGCCCTTTATAAAAAAATCTACCAGAATTGTTTGATACTAGGTATATAAATACTGCAACTTGCACCTATCGTTTCAAAAGCAATTTCCACGAATGTAAGGTCCCTTTGTGAGTGTTATACAAGTCATTGCGAAGAGATTCAGTTGTATACAACGTGTAGAAATTATTAAAATTTATCATCAAAGTTTTTGTTCGATTTATGGTCAACAGAAAGGTGTCGACTGATTCAATTGTTGATCAACGCATTTCAATAAGAATATTGTTATAAAGGAAAGTGTTGCAAACTCCTCGATCACTACCTTCAGCTTCAAAGAACGTTTTTATCGAACAATTGATCCATTTGTACTTTCGTTTAATCAACCGTTAGAAATAAGGCGCCATTTGTTTCTGCGCCACCTAGCGTTCTTCTGACTTACTATTCTACCATTGTGTGTCTTTAGTCTGTAACGAAGCCTCGTGCTCATTGAAAGTGTGTTGCTGAGAAGATGAGTTTTGCTCATTCGAGCCCCCAGATTACTTCGTTTTTTTAATTCTTCGTTGGGTACGTATTATCAACGTTCAAGTTAAATCTTTGTTTGAGCATCAAACCGCTCGAAACTTGTAACGAACGTAGGACGCTGTCGAATTGGTTTGGCATCGAATACGAAAGCACAGTACCGAAAATTATCAGCGAAACGACCAAAATACCTGGAAACTAGAGAAGCCTCTGAGACAGCTCGCGTCGGAAGTAATCCAGTCCGCAGGTACAACGTTACATCCGGGGAATGATATTATGATGTAAAGAGGCGGGGACCAATCTGTACGCAATAGTAACGTAGTTCGCGATTCCCTTTGCGACTTAGGGCTAGTAACATCACCAGGTTGATTGTCCGTACTTGCGTATGCACCGCCTAGACAATATCGGATTTGCTTTGGAGACGATTCCGAGTGACAGTTTGATTGCAAGCGTCTCGCTAAACCCCAACCGACTTACTCGTCATAAATGAACGAAATATTCGTGGATGCTTCGCAGAGGCGTCCAAACGGTCGGGCAGTGAGACCGTAATTCGTAGTTCTAGAAACTTCTAAATTGATTTTCGATCACAGATTTCTGGGTACTTCAAATCCAGCGAGTAATAAAACAGAAATATTATTTTCGAGAATTTTGAAAATGTTTTCGTGAAAAATTCGTCGAATTTCAAGTATCAGGATAGAAAAACCGTGGAAAATGATTCCGTCATGCGATATCGTCCCTTGGCAACGAAACCTGTTAAAACTGCCTAAAAAAAACAGTAACAAACGTACCGGGAAAAAATTCCGCGTAACTCAAGCTTCAGAATAACGGTGTAAAAATAAAATAACAAGATTTTCGCGTTTCCAATCAATTTACAAACAATATTCGATCTTCTATGGTCTGATAACTGTTTATTAATGTTACATTGTTTAACAGGACCATGCAGACCTAGTATACAGTTAAGTGAGAGGTTAGCTTGCCCTTGAAATCCATGTTAGTTCGCTGCGTGGACCAGAGATGGCGTGCAAACTCACTAACAAGGAACCATCGCGAACGGTCCGGCTTCGATTTTGATGAAACTTTGTACACTTATAAAGCAGCCAAAAATAATCGACACGTATTTTTTTTTAGCTGCGGTAACTCGAGTTTAAGGGGTGAAACCACCCCTTGAAGTTTTGGCTCGAAACGGCTATCTCGAAAACGGAAAGACATACAAAAAAATTGTTAATGGGCGAGGTTGATGGTTTCTTATGTACAATAACATGGTGTTAAAAAATTAAAAAAAATACAATTTGTTTATAACAAAAAAAAAATTTATTAACTTAATTTTTCATTTTATTGAAATTTTCATAATGACAAAAAATGACGAGCATTTTATTCCAAATCCACTGGTACGCGATTTTTTAAAATTGCCTCCTACAGTTTTGCAGATTTTGATGATTTTATTATTTTTCATTCATTATGGTAGTAGCCGTTCTAACTTTGATTTTAATGAAGCACTGTAGGCTTGCACTACTTCTAGAGAACAAAATCGGGAAAAATACAAGAATACCAATTTGTTGATTGAGCCTTCGTTAAAAAGTTATTAAGAAATTAAATTAAAAAATGTCAAATCCTCCAGGAAAAAATTATTTTCGGTTGCAGGGGCCAATTACAATCATTTTTGGTCAATACATATACCCACGAAATCCTACGCACTTTCGAGAAAAAAATTCCTAATCGAAAATGTAATTTATGGCCAGAAATGTTGTCCGAAAATTTCATGCGGATCTTTAAAATGTCATAACTTCTGAACGGATTGAAGGATTTTAATTCTCAAAAATGCAAACGACGCGTATTTTAATCAAGAATACGTAGAAATCGCAAAAATATGCAAAAAGTTGATCCTTGACCCCGCAAAATGAGAAAAACCTCATAAAAATGGTCCAATCTTCAGACAGTCATAATTCCTACAATAGTGAATATATTTCAATGAAACTTTTTTCTGAAGTAGAGCTCATAGGTACCTACAAAAAAGTATTGGCCAACTTTTTTGTAGGGCGTCAAACAAAATTATTAAAAATGAAAAACGAATTTTTAAGAAAAATCGACAGGGCGTAGGTGCCTAGCGAAAAAAAAAATTTCAAATCGTTCTAAAAAAATTATTTTCAGTTGCGGGAGTCAATTTCAATCATTTTTGGTCAATATATATACCCCCGAAATCCTACGCACTTTTGAGAAAAAAATTCGAGAATGTGTGAAATTTTTCAACAAAATTAAAAAATTTCAAACCATTCTGAAAAAATTATTTTCGGTTGCAGGGGTCGATTACAATCATTTTTGGTCATTACACATTCCCCCGAAATCTTGGGCATTTCGAAGAAAAAAATTCAGTACCGGCGGAACTTTAAACGTTAATAATCTCTTAACGAAGCCTCCATCGACAAATTGGTATTCTTGTATTTTTCCCGATTTTGTCCTCTAGAAGTAGTGCAAGCCTACAGTGCTTCATTAAAATCAAAGTTAGAACGGCTACTACCATAATGGATGTGCGCGCAAGATGTAAATCATCAAAATCTGCAAAACTGTAGGAGGCAATTTTAAAAAATCGCATACCAATGGATTTGGAATAAAATGCTCGTCATTTTTTGTCATTATGAAAATTTCAATAAAATGAAAAATTAAGTTAATAAATTTTTTTTTTGTTATAAACAAATTGTATTTTTTTTAATTTTTTAACACCATGTTATTGTACATAAGAAACCATCAACCTCGCTCATTAACAATTTTTTTGTATGTCTTTCCGTTTTCGAGATAGCCGTTTCGAGCCAAAACTTCAAGGGGTGGTTTCACCCCTTAAACTCGAGTTACCGCAGCTAAAAAAAAATACGTGTCGATTATTTTTGGCTGCTTTATAAGTGTACAAAGTTTCATCAAAATCGAAGCCGGACCGTTCGCGATGGTTCCTTGTAAGAGTGATTCATCACAGTTACAGATGGCGTTAGTTGCTACTTTTGAGTCACTCGTGACTCGATCACATTCATGGTGATCTTTCAGTGATTCAAAGCAGCAGTCGACGGCATCTCTGACGCGGGCCATTTTCGAGCGTCGCGGGCAAAGATGGCCGCCAGGGGGACCGCGAAAATTCAAGTTCGGCGGCCGCGACTCCGGAGACCAGATTGTCTTGCATCAAGGTGCCCCCAGTGTCCGTAAATAAATTGCTTGCTGTTATGGTAAAGCGATGTGTTGTGTAAGCCCCGAGGGTTGATACCGTTTCTGGTTTCTATTGGCAACGCGATATAGGGTTCACGTCGAATCCGCAGTATCCATAACAGCAGCATGATCCTTTCGGGTCTGGTAAACTGAAACCGAGATACGCGAAACCGTATCGCTTTTCCAAATTGAATTTTCCTCGGTGCTTAAACGTTCCTGCCTGGGCTGTTTCGCTCCCAGCGATCGGGCAAGAATCGCAAAAATATTCGTTCGACGCGCGTTCGTCAGCTACCGCGGGTCTGAAATTAGAAGCTGTCCAGGAGCGCGTGGGCGTTCGACGCGGCCACGTATCAGAGAATCCCGGGGCTTTCCCTGTTTTCCTCGTTCAGTTTCGAACGCCACATTCATGGACATTGACTGTATTTTCATAGTATCGATGATTACATTAATGTTAGAACTACCGAATTAGTCGAAATTATTAGTAATTTTTAATGAAAATTCTAAAAAGTATACTCCATTGGATTTTCAAATCTATTCTTTTTCGTGGCCATTTCTTGTGTATAATAAATGAAATTAAATATTGTGCTATTTTTGAGAAAATTATATGGAATTAAATAGAATATTTTTGAAAAATTAAATGCAATTAAATAGTATAATTTTGGCAAAATTATTTGAAATTAAATCATAAAAAATTGAAGATATACAGTAGTGCCCGGATATATGACAGATGGTGGACCCGCCTAAGTGCAATAAGACACGAAATTTGCACAGGTTTCGAGTACTTTTCATTGGATCAATTTAAACTGGACACCGTGTATATGTATGCGTGTAATTGAATGAGAGAGCAAACGAAAATGGTTTTATGAAAATAAAAACAGAAGGAGTGGGGATATTATATGAAAAGCTTTGTTATATATTCGTTTCGCGTTATATGGGGCAAAATGTAACATCCGGCTGTTATGGTTTGATGAATAACGGAACTGTATAAAAATGGAATTTTAGAAGGAAATGAAACAACCGCGCGCACGTTCCGGTTGGTCATGTAATTCGTGCGTTAGCGGAATAAAAGTTCTGCCAGGCCGTGTAAAATTTGAATGAAGTTGCAATATTCAGGTAGCTGGTCGAATATTCTTTTTAGATTATTACGGGGTTTCTGTTTTGCGGTCAGAAGCTCGCTGTTGCTAAAATTCTATTAAAAAGGGGGGAGGCGGAAGCAAAAAGCAGCGCTGTATGGACAATTTTATCATCGAAATTTGCCCATTTCAAACCACGCTTTCTCAGAAGATTTCGAAAGAACCAATAACAGTCGTATATTATAAATAATTCAATACTGATATACAGGGTGTTCTACCAACCCTGGGAAAAATTTTAATGGGAGATTCTAGAAGCCAAAACAAGGCGAAAATCAAGAATATCAATTTCTCGATTGAGGCTTCGTTAAAAAGTTATTAACAAATTAAATTAAAAAATTTCAAATCGCTCTGGAAAAAATATTTTTAGTTCCGGGAGTCGATTACAATCATTTTTGGTGAATAAGCATACCCTCGAATTCCTATCCATTTTCTAGAAAAAAATTCGAAAACGTACAAAATTTTTCGACAAAATTAAAAAATTTCAAATCGTTCTGGAAAAAATATTTCTAGTTCCGGGGGTCGATTACAATCATTTTTGGTGAATAGGCATACCCTCGAAATCCTACCCATTTTCTAGAAAAAAATTCGAGAAGATGTGAAGTTTTTCGACAAAATTAAAAAATTTCAAATCGTTTTGGAAAAAATATTGTTAGTTCCGGGAGTCGATTACAATCATTTTTCGTGAATAGGCATATACTCGAAATCCTATCCATTTTCTAGAAAAAAATTCGAGAAGATGTGAAGTTTTTCGACAAAATTAAAAAATTTCAAATCGTTTTGGAAAAAATATTGTTAGTTCCGGGAGTCGATTACAATCATTTTTCGTGAATAGGCATATCCTCGAAATCCTACCCATTTTCTAGAAAAAAATTCGAGAAGGTACAAAATTTTTCGACAAAATTGAAAAATTTCAAATCGTTCTGGAAAAAATATTTTTAGTTCCGGGGGTCGATTACAATCATTTTTGGTGAACAGGCATATCCTCGAAATCCTACCCATTTTCTAGAAAAAAATTCGAGAAGGTACAAAATTTTTCGACAAAATTAAAAAATTTCAAATCACTCTGGAAAAAAATATTTTTAGTTCTGGGGGTCGATTACAATCATTTTTGGTGAATAGACATACCCCCGAAATCCTACCCATTTTCTAGAAAAAAATTCGAGAAGATGTGAAGTTTTTCGTCAAAATTAAAAAATTTCAAATCGTTCTGGAAAAAATATTGTTAGTTCCGGGGGTCGATTACAATCATTTTTGGTGAATAGGCATATCCTTGAAATCCTACCCATTTTCTAGAAAAAAATTCGAGAAGGTACAAAATTTTTCGACAAAATTCAAAAATTGCAAATCGGTCTGGAAAAAATATTGTTAGTTCCGGGGGTCGATTACAATCATTTTTGGTGAATAGGCATATCCTCGAAATCCTACCCATTTTTTAGAAAAAAATTCGAGAAGGTACAAAATTTTTCGACAAAATTGAAAAATTTCAAATCGTTCTGGAAAAAATATTTTTAGTTCTGGGGGTCGATTACAATCATTTTTGGTGAATAGACATACCCCCGAAATCCTACCCATTTTCTAGAAAAAAATTCGAGAAGATGTGAAGTTTTTCGTCAAAATTAAAAAATTTCAAATCGTTTTGGAAAAAATATTTTTAGTTCCGGAGCTCAATTACAATCATTTTTTGTTAACACATATATCCCCGAATTTCTACGTACTTTCGAGAAAAAAATTCAGAAAGATGTGAAGTTTTTCGACAAAATTAATAACTTTCAAATCGTTTTGGAAAAAATATTTTTAGTTCCGGGGGTCGATTACAATGATTTTTGGTCATTAGACATACTCTCGAAATCCTACCAATTTTCGAGAAAAAAATTCAAAACGAGCGGAACTTTAAACGTTAATAATTTTTTAACAAAGCCTCCATCAACAAATTGATATTCTTGATTTTCGTCTTATTTTGGCCTCTAGAATTTCCTATTAAAATTTTTCCCACGAATGGCCGAATTGTATATTTCCAATCACCATTGAATTTCTAATTATCAATTTTTTAATGTCGAAGCTCTAAATTAACGTAATAATACTATATTAATGTATACAAACACTATGAATACTGTTATTGACCACATAATTGTTTAGTCGTTCATAATCTCGAGGCAATAAGCACACGACCAAAGTGGCGCCACCTACCGGTTTGAAGATCGCGCGGGGATTCCCGTGTCTTTTGTTCGTGTCGAGTCGCGTCGTAATTTCTTACATTAAACTATGCAATACTTAAGGAATAATTAAGTTTTTCAACAATAATTATATTAACATTAGAACTACCAACAATTATAGTTGTAGACTCTTATAAAAAATTACAGTAAATTGTTTATAAATTTATCTTTTTGACCTCTTTGATGGTTTCTAGCGTTAACAAATTTCGATTTGTTAACCTTTTTTGAATTTTACAACGTTCACCGAATGACCCTCGAATTGTAGCTTCCCTGGCGCATAATCAGCATGAAAATCATACCGATGTTAAGTCCCCGCTTGAACTCGCGACTTTTCCTCGCCGCGCGAGAGCATTCTAAGCCCGTCCCGAATTTCTAATAGCAATTATCCCCATGCATTACTCCATACGTCTAATGCAGTTTAGCTTTAGTTTCTATGTCGTTTCCCCGCGTCTGTGTATTGGTTACGCGTGTATACACGAATTTGTGCTCAAAAGCATCGAGTGGTCTGCATAATCCAAAAGCTGGTTCAGATCAAAGCCAAATACTGCGTAATGTATCCTCGATGAATAACTTACGTTCATAGGTGTATATCCAAGTTTTACGTTCTGACGCTTTGTCTCGGTTCAAAAGAAGGTTAGTATTTTTTATTTACCCAGAATAATTACAATAACAAGAATTTGATACAGTAGATTTTTACAATGTTATTAAATTTGTAAATAAATTTTTCAGAACTCGAACATTCAGTCACGAGGTAGCCAAAATTGAAGAAATTCAAATCTCACTGGAAGAGGAATGAAGAGGCAAAAGGGCTCTGTAATGAAGGTGTTAACCAGCGAGGAGATACGAAGGATAACATCGTCGTAAACAATGTGAAACAAATGCTTGCATTCTGCAAAGAGATACGGAGCCATGTCGGGCACGGGTTGGCGGGGTTAAGTTTTGTTTCTCATCGGAAGACACGTACCTTGCGGGCTAATTACGTCGCCGCGCAGACCGCGTACATTTGTATCTATTAGGGGCTAATGTCAACAATAACGCTTCTTAATGCTTCCAAAACTGGGTATTAATCATTCCCATCTCGTCGCTTTAGCGTCAACAATACACGCGGATAAAACGAGTGGAACGAGCAATCTTCGCGTCAGACGCCTTCCACGTTGCTTAACACCTTCAACGATAACATTAATTCCAACTTTTCACGACATTTCGTTCGAAAGTTAAACGAAGTGACAATTTGCCAATAACACGTTTTCTTAGCAGATATTTCTTTCTCGGATACTTGGAAGCGTTCCCAAACCTGGACACGTTTGATAAATTTCGGGGAACATCTTATTTCATGGTTATTTTAGTTTGTGAAGTCACTTTTCTTCTTGAGGTTATTAGATCCAGGTTTGGGGAGAGCTAGACCCAGGCAATTATCTTAGTTTTGTCACAAACTCTTATTGTACCCTCTTAAATTTGGTTACTGGCACTATTGCATCACTTTTCTTGCTGATATCAATAGATTCAGGTTTGGGGAGCATTAGACCCACTCAATCACCTCTGTTTCATCGCAAACTCTTATTGTACCACCTTAAATTTGTTTACTGGCACTATTGCATCAATCATTTTTCTTGATGTCAATAGACCCAGGTTTGGGGTGCGTTAGACCCACTCAATTGTCTAGGTTTCATTGCAAACTCTTATTGTACCCCCTTGAATTTGGTTATTAGCACTATTGCATCAATCACTGTTCTTGTTGATGTCAATAGATCCAGGTTTGGGAAGCATTAGACCCACTCAATCACCTTTATTTCATCGCAAACTGTTATTGTACCCCCTTAAATTTGTTTACTGACACTATTGCATCACTTTTCTTGCTGATGTCAATAGATCCAGGTTTGGGGGGAGCTAGACCCACTCAATTATCTTAGTTTTGTCACAAACTCTTATTGTACCCTCTTAAATTTGGTTACTGGCACTATTGCATCACTTTTCTTGCTGATATCAATAGATTCAGGTTTGGGGAGCACTACACCCACTCAATCACCTCTGTTTCATCGCAAACTCTTATTGTACCCCCTTAAATTTGTTTACTGGCACTATTGCATCAATCATTTTTCTTGATGTCAATAGACCCAGGTTTGGGGAGTCGTAGACCCACTCAATTGTCTAGGTTTCATTGCAAACTCTTATTGTACCCCCTTGAATTTGGTTATTAGCACTATTGCATCAATCACTGTTCTTGTTGATGTCAATAGATCCAGGTTTGGGAAGCATTAGACCCACTCAATCACCTCTGTTTCATCGCAAACTGTTATTGTACCCCCTTAAATTTGTTTACTGACACTATTGCATCACTTTTCTTGCTGATGTCAATAGATCCAGGTTTGGGGAGAGCTAGACCCACTCAATTATCTTAGTTTTGTCACAAACTCTTATTGTACCCTCTTAAATTTGGTTACTGGCACTATTGCATCACTTTTCTTGCTGATATCAATAGATTCAGGTTTGGGGAGCACTACACCCACTCAATCACCTCTGTTTCATCGCAAACTCTTATTGTACCACCTTAAATTTGTTTACTGGCACTATTGCATCAATCATTTTTCTTGATGTCAATAGACCCAGGTTTGGGGAGCGTTAGACCCACTCAATTGTCTAGGTTTCTTTGCAAACTCTTATTGTACCCCCTTGAATTTGGTTATTAGCACTATTGCATCAATCACTGTTCTTGTTGATGTCAATAGATCCAGGTTTGGGAAGCATTAGACCCACTCAATCACCTTTGTTTCATCGCAAACTGTTATTGTACCCCCTTAAATTTGTTTACTGACACTATTGCATCACTTTTCTTGCTGATGTCAATAGATACAGGTTTGGGGAGCGTTAAGCCCACTCAATTGTCTTGGTTTCATCGCAAACTCTTATTGTACCCCCTTAAATTTGGTTACTGGCACTATTGCATCATTCAAAAACCGATTCAGATTCAAATATGTTTTGTTAAGGATACACAGGATCACACAGCTGATCCTACAACGCCTAATTTCTAATTTTCCTTTTACATTTTGGTTTAAATTTAACATTAGAAGTCAGCCAAGTGGAAGGCCTCCCTGATTATCTAATAGATTTGTAGGATCAGTTTGAGGAGTAGGTGTTCGAGTTGCACTGCAGAGATTGTATCAGGTCCAGGAATTTTCATTTCTTTGCTTTCAAGGTCATCCAAAAGTCATGATATACTATTGTATAATATCGTTAAATTCGTCTTCATACGGGCTACAATACTGTTAAGTCAAAACTACAAAAAATGAAGGTGGCCTCAGGGCTGACTATAATAAAAAAAAAATTCGACCTTTTTTTTATTGCAATATATAGCCAATCGAAAACTGACCAGCTTCTGTCTAAAATATTTTTTTCGCAAATTATCGCAAACACTTGAAAAATTGTGAAAAGTGTTATATGGGACGCCCTCTATAGGAATGAAAAAGTTGTCAAGCACTTGCGAGAAAGTCAAGAGCGTCGTAGCCCTCTGGCGGCGAGTACGGGAGGTGTCGCCACAAATTTTTTTAACATTCTATCCTTACGTTGTTGTACTTTTAACACTACTGGAGCTTCCCGTTTATTGAACAAATAATGAAATAAATAAATAAATATAAAATGGTTCAACTGTCCTTGTACGTCCAAAAAAAAAAAATCCATTTAATGCAGTTTGATGTTAACGCATTTCATCGAAAGATTAATTATAAATCGAAAGCGACTGTAAGATGATACAAGGGAGCCATATTACACAAGTTCGTACGAAACGAAACCGAGAAATACGTTCCAGGCACGCGAGGAGCTGCCAAGGAACGTTTCCTCCAGAGGAAGCGCGTGTCAGTCGATTACACTAATTCTAAGAACGGTATAATATGTTATGCGCAACTCCGTCGTGTGAGAATTTGCGCAGTAAATCCTAGGAATTTCACGATCCTATGAACATTGGAGGGGTTCGATTCGTCCCGAACTTTCAGTCGTAAAGACAGGAAATGCACTGAAATTAAAAGAGACATTTCCGGTACGTCGGTACTCCCGCGACTATTTTATTACAATTGCGTTAAATTTGTGATAGGATTCGGGCCAGATTTTCGATGCTTTGACTTTACTGTTAGCCCCGTACAGTCGTAACTTCATAACCGTGAGAGGCTTCTTCACTCGCCTGGGAGCTCGAATAATTTTATTGCAGTTTCGATGGCTTTGCAATGAAATCTGTCGCAAGTTCAACTATTTTGGTCAATTATTGCAGGAGGGTTGAGTTTCTGAAGGATTTTTTCTCGCATTGAGCGAGAAGGGAGGATTCTCTAAAGTTCTCTTTTTAATTTTAATGTTCTTGCAGGTCCAAGACGTTTCTGATGAGGTATATTGGATACTGGATGGTCAGTCGAGGAGCTTAGAATATAGGAATGGAAGAATTATCGAGCACTTGCGAGAGAGACGAGAGCGTAGCCCTCTGGTGGCGAGTACAAGAGGTGTCGCCACAAATTTTCATCGTTGTTACATGAGAATTCCTCCTTAAAACGATGCATTTATGTTTGTTATTTACTCTGATGAATAATTGCTATCAGTCTACAGTTTCTATAGTAAAATATGTAATCTAGAATAGAGGTACAGGAGCGTAAGAGCGCTTGCGAGAAAGACAAGAGCGTAGCCCTCTAGTGGCGAGTACAAGAGGTGTCGCCACAAACTTTTGTTAATTTTTCTGATGAATAATTGCCATCAGTCTACAGTTTCTATAATAAAAAATGTAACAAAAACGAAATCTAGAATAGAGGTATGGAAACGTAAGAGCGTAGCCCTCTAATGGCGAGTACAAGAGGCGTTGCTAAAAACTTTTATTATTCTAATGAACAATTGCTATCGGTTGACAGTTTCTATAGTAAAAAATGTAACAAAAATGTAATCTAGAATAGAGATACAGGAACGCAAAAGCGCTTGCGAGAGACACAAGAGCTTAGCCCTCTAGTGGCGAGTACAAGAGGTGTCGCCACAAATTTTCATCGTTGTTACATGAGAATTGCTCCTTGAAATGATGCATTTATGTTTGTTAGTTATTCTGATGAATAATTGCTATCAGTCTACAATTTCCATAGTAAAAAATGTAATCTAAAATAGAGGTACAGGAGCGTAAGAGCGCTTGCGAAAGAGACAAGAGCGTAGCCCTCTAGTGGCGAGTACAAGAGGTGTCGCCACAAACTTTTGTTAATTTTTCTGATGAATAATTGCCATCAGTCTACAGTTTCTATAATAAAAAATGTAACAAAAACGAAATCTAGAATAGAGGTATGGAAACGTAAGAGCTTAGCCGTCTAATGGCGAGTACAAGAGGCGTTGCTAAAAACTTTTATTATTCTAATGAACAATTGCTATCAGTTGACAGTTTCTATAGTAAAAAATGTAACAAAAATGTAATCTAGAATAGAGATACAGGAACGCAAAAGCGCTTGCGAGAGACACAAGAGCGTAGCCCTCTAGTGGCGAGTACAAGAGGTGTCGCCACAAACTTTTGTTAATTTTTCTGATGAATAATTGCCATCAGTCTACAGTTTCTATAATAAAAAATGTAACAAAAACGAAATCTAGAATAGAGGTATGGAAACGTAAGAGCGTAGCCCTCTAATGGCGAGTACAAGAGGCGTTGCTAAAAACTTTTATTATTCTAATGAACAATTGCTATCGGTTGACAGTTTCTATAGTAAAAAATGTAACAAAAATGTAATCTAGAATAGAGATACAGGAACGCAAAAGCGCTTGCGAGAGACACAAGAGCGTAGCCCTCTAGTGGCGAGTACAAGAGGTGTCGCCACAAATTTTCATCGTTGTTACATGAGAATTGCTCCTTGAAATGATGCATTTATGTTTGTTAGTTATTCTGATGAATAATTGCTATCAGTCTACAATTTCCATAGTAAAAAATGTAATCTAGAATAGAGGTACAGGAGCGTAAGAGCGCTTGCGAAAGAGACAAGAGCGTAGCCCTCTAGTGGCGAGTACAAGAGGTGTCGCCACAAACTTTTGTTAATTTTTCTGATGAATAATTGCCATCAGTCTACAGTTTCTATAATAAAAAATGTAACAAAAACGAAATCTAGAATAGAGGTATGGAAACGTAAGAGCTTAGCCGTCTAATGGCGAGTACAAGAGGCGTTGCTAAAAACTTTTATTATTCTAATGAACAATTGCTATCAGTTGACAGTTTCTATAGTAAAAAATGTAACAAAAATGTAATCTAGAATAGAGATACAGGAACGCAAAAGCGCTTGCGAGAGACACAAGAGCGTAGCCCTCTAGTGGCGAGTACAAGAGGTGTCGCCACAAATTTTCATCGTTGTTACATGAGAATTGCTCCTTGAAATGATGCATTTATGTTTGTTAGTTATTCTGATGAATAATTGCTATCAGTCTACAGTTTCTATAGTAAAATATGTAATCTGAAATAGAGGTACAGGAGCGTAAGAGCGCTTGCGAGAAAGACAAGAGCGTAGTCCTCTAGTGGCAACTACAAGAGGTGTCGCCGCAAACTTTTGTTATTCCAATGAACAATTGCCATCATTCTACAGTTTCTATAATAAAAAATGTAACAAAAACGAAATCTAGAATCGAGGTGGGAGCGTAATACTGTTAATTGCGTGAATTCGATTAAGGCTGCGTCGTAAAATCGTAGAAGCATTAACGACAACGGTAGGCTGTTCCATTAGCTCCGTATCTCATTAACTCCGTAGCCTCGTAAAGCGTTTAAAAATTCAAGATGCTCGTGTGTCGGAGGCATCGTCAACCTTAGCACTCGCGATGCTTTTTCGGAAAAGAAATAATTTGATGTTCGATACCGGAGTGCAACGTAGACTCCGGTGGCGTGGCGTCTAACGAAGTATTTATAGCTTCCGTGTCGCAGCGGCGACTAGAGCGTTAATTAATATGTTAACGAAGAAGGTGCGACTCTTTGAGCTTGTAAAATCCGTATAAACAGTCGCGATTCCCGGCAGGCAGTTCGCCCCTCTGATGAAAACCGTATCCCTTCTGCGATCGATGGAAAGCGATGCAATTTTAAGTCGATTGCACGAGGATCAAATTAGGTTTGAGCGGAGGTCGCGATAGAACCTTCGATGTATGATAGAATCTACAGGCTACTGAAGGCAAAATAACTTGGTTTTTTATATACACCTTTAGGATACACTTTTTAAATTAACTGAGCAATTGTATAGGTTAGGTTATGTAAGTTAAATAGGTTAAGTTATGTAATTTAAGTAGGTTAGGTTATGTAATTTGGGTAGGTTAGGTTGTGCAATTGAGATACGTTTCAAATATTTTAAATAAAAAGTATTCACAGAGCAATCAATTTCAACAAAAATTATATCGAGCTTTGTTTATTACAAAAACTGCATTTCTTAGAAATTTCAAGAACAAATTTGATTTAAAATAGCAAGTTATTTTTAGTGAAATTTGTTCCTGAGATTTCTAAGAATATATATGAATTTTTTGTAATATAGAACATATTTCAAGTATTTGCACGTATCTCAACGTCGTTTATAGACCTAACCAATAAGAATGGTATCTCGAAGCAATCTCATAAATTCACCAAAAGATACCCAACGATATGAAAGCCTGACTAGAAATGTACTTGCAGAATAATGGCGATCACTTTGGAACTGGAGCACAAGCACGATCGTTACGGACTATAAATCAAGATGGATCTGTTCTTTGAATACGAGCAAGAAACAAAAGGTTCTGCGAGCCTCAGAAGGCAACACTGACTATAAATCAACGCTTAATCATCGAACCGTATAATATTTATGCATATTTTAATTGTTAATTGAATCCGAAGAAGCGAGAAAGGGATCAAATTCAAAGCATCGTTTCCTATTAAACTCATCGTCGGTCCATGGATGGTGCACGTCTCTTTTTTTTTTTTTAAGATGACTTTCATTTTCCGCAACAGCGAATCCACCCTCTCGATCCTCCTCGACAAATAACCATGGCTGCTGGGTCATAGCAAAGGGTAATTTTGCGCCAAGATTGTTTGTGCACCGCTAAAAGTGGCGTTCAGAGACAACGGGAAGACGTGCCCGTGAAAGACGGGCAGAATTAGTCGTTGGAAGTTTGCGACCTGTTAGCTTATCTAAGACACTTCTTGCGCTTTTAATGCCCGACGAGTCCTTTGTACCCTAATTTTACGCTTCTGAAAACAGCTAATGGGCATCTGACAAATTTCCATAAATCCGGTGGAAATCCCAAACGTCGTGAAAGCTCCTGGAAAATTCGTAGATCCCTGCGATTCGAAACGAGAGAATCTGTAAATGGGGATCCTTCGAACAAGATGACTGACTAGGAAGAACAACGCCTTAACGATTTTGGTAAAACTATATTACATTATAGGGGTGAGATGTTCAATCATTTTTGAAATATTAATCACCAAAATTTCATTATTATATATTGTAGAAATATAATTTTAATGCATTAACTGTCAGGTACTACAATAGCGTGGTGGTAAAGTACAAGGCTTCCACCCGGCGGGCCCGAGTTCGATTCCCCATTAAGACAGAAGTTTTTTCTCTCAATTTAAATAAGTTTTAATTATGAAATTCATACATAAAAATGATAATTGAGTCTTAAATAAAATATAAATAATAGTATTTAAATTATAATAATAATATAAAGTATGAAAAATATAAAAATTTGGTATTGATATAATCTGGTGAAATTGTCCATCCACAGTAGCTAAAAACAAAGGCAGCAGATATGAAAAAAAAAAATAGAAAAAACAATACAACAATAACAATAAGTAATACCAATATAATATAATAAAAAAACAATTATAAACAAACAAGTCACTATAAGACAAGAGTAGTTCCATGAAGGATGAGAGTTTACACGCCATAGTGGTAAAATTGACACTTGATTATTTGTGTATAATAATGAAATTTGAATCATTAATATTCAAAAAATTATTGAGTCTCCATTAATGTTATAAGTACGTATGAACAGTCTAAACGCTTCAGAATTAATTTACATTTACTGCAACCACCAATATGCTTCGTAATATATCGCAAGTAACCATATTAAGTACTTCTATCTCATTTCACGTATCCTTTTCAATACAGAGCGATGAATGCAACCCCCTGTTATCTATCGCGCTGTAAATCCAGTTCTCTCGACAAAACCATCCAATTCCGGATTGCGAGGGACTCGGAATAACGAGCAGGATGACGAGTACCATTGAAAAAACACGATCGCTGGGTGAAAAAAAGGAAGTCCCGTGGTAACGGAAAGCACATTGAAATTCCCCAAGACGGTAACGAAATCTCTGTCGCGGGCTTAAACTTTTTTAGAATTGGCTTCCATTGCCTTCGTGGCTGAAAACGTTTGACGGTCGTTTTTATCGTCGAACAGCGGCCAAACGTCGGTTCGTCGGGCTTATCTCCGGATGACAAAGGTTCCGACAATTATTGAATCCATTGCGAGGCAAAACCCCCGGCGGATGCCCGTATAACGGAGTCTATGATTGGCTGGCGACAAGGGAAAAGTCGGGGCAGAAAGGGGGGGGGGGGCGATGCGGAGCTGCTGGCTCGAGTATCGTCGCATGAAAAGTTGAAATCGTCGGACGTTGTTTGTCTCGAGGACATGCGCCCTCGTTAGGCGGGCAAATATGCGACAAAAGACTTTGAGAAGAGCGAACAAGACGGATGGGCCTTAATAATGTAAAATATTATAATTGTATAGAAGCTCGCGGAAGGAAGGGTTCTCGAAGGTAAACAAACGATGGGAACACGTTCGAGGAAGATGGCGCCTTTTAAGGACTCCCGTAATCCGCTTCTAACAAGCTCCCCAAAGATTAATCAAACGACCTAACGCTTGGGAAGCTTCAGACGTACCATACAATTCGAATTAATTCCCAAATGTCTCTGTTCCAGGTTCTTCCAGTTCAATCCCACTTGGAACAATCCCGATTCAACATCAATTTTGTTGCAAAATAGTCGATAACTGCTATACCAATGGGAGGATCTGGAAGTAGAACAAAAGGGGAAGTCCCAATGTAACTGGTAGACCCTTACAAGGCATCAGAGAGCAAGCAGGTGTAGAAAGACTGAGTTGTACAAGGTATATAATAGTTTATTGTTAAGTTGCATAGTTTATATTGTTCTAAAGTATATAACAGTTTTATGCTTTTTATCGTAGCAGAGGTTAATCAAACGACCTGACGGTTGGGGTCAGGTTTTTGGGAAGCTTCCATGGGATTCGATTCAGTTTCCAAATGTCTTCCGGTTCAATCCTACCCCGTAGTCGTTCACATACAATATTCCAAGATCGCATCTCATGTTTTAGGATACAACATTCCGTAAGGGTTTCTACTTACTGTATCTCTACATTCATGCATGTACATTATGCATAGGACCACCCTAGATCACATCAGCGTCCTATGCGGCACGGCGGACATTAAAAGGAGCTGGCCAGTCTTCATGAAAGATTCAGACTGAGCTCGAAATGCGCATACGCGAATCTTACCCGTGACCGCGGAACATGCAAAACAACCCGGTACCTCTGGCTGCCTCCGACTGCTAATTAACCGCTTAATTATATTTCGGCCAAGGGAATGTTCGCTGCGCGCCTTTGTGCAGTCTCGTTGGAGCTCGCGTTCGTTATTTTTCTATGACCCGTAATGGCTGGTTAACGTGGAGAAACCTGGCGCGATGGTTCATTGGGAAATATTGTTAAACGAGCCACATTCTACCAAAAACCATTTCCAAACATTGATTTCTCAACCTTCACCGTATGGTCTTATTGACTACCTATCGTTTGTTACTAGTTTTGTGTTACTAGCACATTGAAAAACTTCTAGAATGCTCTAGAATGCTTTAGCATTCACCATAGACTCCCATACAATTATTTCTCATCGCTATGACCAAATTTTGTCAAGGTTAGGGTTTCCCCACGCTTGAGAAATGTAGAACAGTGTCTGAAACGTTGTTTGCTTATCAATAACCATTTTGGAATAGAACTGGTTGAATTTATTCCATCATTTTGTGAGAAATATGCATCTCTCGAACGATCAATGCACGATCGATATCGTTAGGTCCTGGCCTGCGTGTACCGCGCATGCGTGGACGAGTGAGTGAGAAAGACTCGAAGTAGTTACAACAAGATGGCTGACGGAGCACGCGTGTTATTTATCGTGAAAAATATTGTTGGTTATTCATTATAAAGTGATTCGTGGTTCAACTATCGATTCCAAATCCTGAGTTACTAGCACATTGAAAAACTTCTAGAATGCTCTAGAATGCTCTAGCATTCGCCATAGACTCCCATACAATTATTTCTCATCGCTATGACCAAATTTTGTCAAGGTTAGGGTTTCCCCACGCTTGAGAAATGTAGAACAGTGTCTGAAACGTTGTTTGCTTATCAATAACCATTTTGGAATAGAACTGATTGAATTTATTCCATCATTTTGTGAGAAATATGCATCTCTCGAACGATCAATGCACGATCGATATCGGTAGGTCCTGGCCTGCGTGTACCGCGCATGCGTGGACGAGTGAGTGAGAAAGACGCGAAGTAGTTACAACAAGATGGCTGACGGAAGCACGCGTGTTATTTATCGTGAAAAATATTGTTGGTTATTCGTTGTAAAGTGATTCGTGGTTCAACTATCGATTTTAAATCCTGATCCTGATTCGCCTCAGTATGATTTCGATACGTTTAAGTGTCGTTATACGTGCAACAAGTGCATTAGTCGGATTCTTGTACAAGCTAACCTGCTGGCCAGCGTCTCAGAAACCAGTCGCGTATGCGTATTAAATTTGCAAGTATACTTGCGATTTGTACACAATTTCTTACGAAGAAAATTATTTTTTTCAGATGCATTCACGGCTCTTAATAAACAGGGACCTTCTGTGATAAATTCGAATAATCGGTAAGAAAAATACGCTAAACATTACGTGGAATTTTATTATTTCGTGTACAAGTGTAACTATCGTTTCGAGTACGACAAATTATGAAACTCTAAATGAGATGCAACGATTTCGCTACAATTTCGTCAATTTAGTGTTTGAGTTAGTTAGAACCCCGTAAATCGAGCCAAATCTCTCCCCAAACAGACCTATCGTTTGTTCCCCGTTTTGGAGATCGTCGAAATAAATCATCGCGATCGCGTGATCGAACGATCCCCAAACTCTGTACGTTCGCAATGTGAGCCAATAATTGTTTCTATAAAGCACGATTGTCGATACTGCTGTTATCAGCGTCATCACTATCATCTTCTTCGAAGGCATCGTGAGGCGTCGCCGTCGTGTCTGATGCACTAATGACTATTGTTGTGTATTGTGGGGAGAGATCATCCCCTAGCATGGATGTGACCCCACTAGCAACCCAACCTAAGCTGACCTAAATTATCTGGCCATACACAGGTCTACACGGTTGTTCGAAGATGGACGTATGTCCGTTAAGCTTCTCGTGTTCCCTGCTGGTCTGTTTCACTTGCCCGACAGGAAGTGGAGATCGGCTTTCGACGATCGATGAGCAAACTGAATGCACCGGCTGCTCGACTTTAATGAACAACGAAAGTTTCGTGAACGTTTCGCGACTATTCCTACTGTTCACCGAGCATCGTCGTATTTATGCTATACAGGGTGTTCGGTTTTGGGAAAAATTTTAATGGGGGATTCTAGGGGCCAAAATAAGACGAAAATCAAGAATAGTAATTTTTTAATTGAGGCTTCGTTAAAAAGTTATGAACGTTTAAAGTTGAAGTGTGCAGCGCGCGCGGTTCCCGTTTCACACTTCAACTTTAAACGTTAATAACTTTTTAACGAAGCCTCAATTTAAAAATTAGTATTCTTGATTTTCGTCTTATTTTGGTCTCTAGAATCATCCCCCTTAAAATTTTTTCCAGAGGTGGCCAAACAGTAAATTTATCAAGAGTCCAAATTCAAACTTTTTGTCGCAAATAAACAATTCGAAACAGATGTTGGAAATGTATAGAAATGAACCATGAATAGTCGTAGACCGCTATAGTCTTGAACGAGACTGGTAAATATGAGGGTTTTCATTTTTCTAATTTTTTAAGAGTAATAATTTAAATAAAAAGGTAACCAAATCTAAAAGGTAGAATGACGAGTAGGGGGGGGACGATTACAATGAAGACAGTGGCAGAGAAATGAAAAGAGACAGAGCAAAGTAGAAAGGGCTAGAGTTTAAGCTAACACAAAATTTGTAAATGTAGAGGAACTCGTACCTTTTGTCCGCTGTGCAGAGTATCTCTGTAAAGTAAAACAGAAAAGAGAAGAGTTAGAAAAAACGTACACATAAATACGATAGATATAAGGTGAAAAGCAGGTGGAAAGTGGATGAAGATACAATGGTCGATTGGGAGAGACGATTATTGTTCGGGAACATAATATTGAGCACAAATGCGAGAGAAATGGTAATAGAGGGTGAACATATAAAGCGGATAACAGAGGGGTGAAAAGAGTAAACAGTATTTAGAGACAAAGTGATAAGATGTGTAGAGTCATGTTCCTACAAAACGTTTGAAAAATGCCTGACGAAATAATAAAGAGGCATTATTTTCGTTTCCACTGTTCGTTTAACGCTCGATATATTTTTCTCTTTGCTTGGAATTTCACTATTTACGCAATATTTACTGAAAAATATTGAGTTTCTGGCCCCAAAATATATTTGCAACGACGATGTCGAAATTTAACAATATAAAAACAGTCAAATCGCTGGCTCGAAGATCTTGTACTCTCCTCCTCGTTATAAGCTCGTGTCGAACCTACGAACAACGCGTAATCTTCCGTCTACAGTGGCGACACTTAACGGACAATTTTTAAATTACAATTCTCCCTTGTCGATAACATCGTATAAAAATGGTACAAATAAATTTCGATTTTTTTAATAGCATGCATACACATATATTTAAAAGATGCAAACTTTTTGTTGATTGAAATTTTAAACAAGATATAAACAATTGCAGTATACTTACGAATAATATATTTTCGATATTATTAGATTTAACAAGATATAAAATATTTGCAAAAGCTTATTTATTAAACGAAATCCCTTTTACGTTTGTCACACATAATTACCTGCATTTTACGCGCGTACGGAATGCTTTGAACTCCTTTATTTTACTATAATCCTGTAAACAAAATAATTTTCGTCCTTCTGCATCGACGAGGCTAAATTAATACCAGAAGAATATTTGTTATTGATTTAAACAATACTGCTGGAAAATTCATTTTGAAAAGTTCCTGCGTTGTATTTGGTTAATTCAATTAATTTATCTCATTACAGCTGCTAAAAAGGTATCACGTTTTGCGCAAAATTAATGACAAATATCCATGGAATATTTCAAACAGGAATTTATTAATATTGCCTCTTGATTATTTACGAAGCACAGTATCCACACATTTACATTTAATTATTGTTAATCATTGACATTTAACTTCTCAATTGAACAGGAACATATTTTTATTCGGTTGAAATATAAAATATGACGTATTGTAAAAGATGTAAAATTGGAAAAAAATAAGAAACAATTCTACGTAAACTTTTAAATCCAAAACTTTAATGGGAGATTCTGGAGGCCAAAATAAGACGAAAATCAAGAATACTAATTTGTTGATGGAAGCTTCGTTAAAAAGTTATTAACGTTTAAAGTTCTACCTGTTTTGAATTTTTTTCTAGAAACTGGGTAGGATTTCGGGAGTAGGTCTATTCACCAAAAACCATTATAATTGACCCCCGCAAGGGAAAATAATTTTTCCAAAACGATTTGAAATTTTTTAATTGTTCGAAAAATGTTATACATTCTCGAATTTTTTTCTCGAAAGTAGGTAGGATTTTGAGGGTATGTCTAATGACTAAAAATACTTGTAATTGGGCCTAGTAACTAAATATAATTTTTTTAGTATGATTTAGAATTTTTTAATTTTGTCGAAAAATTTCACAACTTTTCGAATTTTTTCCTCGAAAGTGGATAGGAATCCGGGGTTATGGCTATTCACCAAAAATCATTATAATTGACCCCCGCAATGGAAAATAATTTTTTTAGAACGATTTGAAATTGTTTAATTTCGTCTAAAAATTTGCCTTTCCTGAATTTTTTTCTCGTAAATGCGTAGGAATATGAGGATATATGTATTCACCAAAAATGATTGCAATGAACCCCAGGAACTGAAAATAATTTTTTTGGAACGATTTGAAACTTTCCAATTACGCCTAAAAATTCAGGCCTGTCGATTTTTCTTGAATATTTGTTTTTTATTTTTAACAAATTTGTTTGACGTCCTACGGAAATGTTGTTCAATACTTTTTTGTAGATACCTATGAAGTCTACTTCCCCCCAAAATTTCATTAAAATATATGCAGTATTGTAGGAATTATGAACGTTTGAAAATTAGACTTTTTTTATGGGGTTTTTCTCATTTTGCGGGGTCAACAAATAACTTTTTCCATACTGTTACAATTTCTATATATTCTTCACCAAAATACGCGTTGTTTGCCTTTATGAACATTAAAATCCGTCGATCCGTTCAGAAGTTATGATAATTTAAAGATTCGCATGAAATATCGGGCAAACATTTCTGGCCACACATTATATTTTCATTAAAGAATTTTTTTCTCCTAAATGCGTAGGATTACGGGGGTATGTGTAATGACCAAAAATGCTTGTAATTGACTCCAGTAACTCAATATAATTTTTTTACTATGATTTGAAATTTTTTAATTTTGTCGAAAAATTTTATATATTCTCGAATTTTTTTCTCGAAAGTGGGTAGGATTTCGAGGGTATGTCTAATCACCAAAAATGCTTACAATTGAGCCCCGTAACTAAATATAATTTTTTTAGTATAATTTGAAATTTTTTAATTTCGTCTAAAAATTTCAGTACATACTCGAATTTTTTTCTCGAAAGTGGGTAGAAATTCAGGGGTATGTCTATTCACCAAAAATACTTGCAATTGCGCCCAGTAAATAAATATAATTTTTTTAGTATGATTTAAAATTTTCTAATTTCGTCTAAAAATTTCACAACTTTCCGAATTTTTTTGTCGAAACTGAGTAGCATTTCGAGGGTATGTCTATTGACCAAAAATAATTGTAATTGAGCCTAGTAATTAAATATAATTTTTTTAATATGATTTGAAATTTTCTAATTTCGTCCAAAAATTTCAATACCTACTCGAATTTTTTTCTCGAAAATGGGTAGGAATTCGTGGGTATGTCTATCCACCAAAAATGCTTGTAATTGAGCCCAGTAACTAAATATAATTTTTTTAGTATGATTTGAAATTTTCTAATTTCGTCTAAAAATGTCAATATTTACTCGAATTTTTTTCTCGAAAATGGGTAGGAATTCGTAGGTATGCCTAATCACCAAAAATGATTGCAATTGAGCCCCGGAACCAAAAACAATTTTTTCAGAATGATTTGAAATTTTTAAATTTAATTTTTTAATAACTTTTTAATGAAGTCAAGAAATTGATATTCTTGATTTTCGTCTTATTTTTGCCTCTAAAATCCTCCATTAAAATTTTTCCTAGGGCCTGAACACCCTGTATAGTGAAAAATTCACGCTATTCATAAGAATTGCGTAACAGTTTGTCTGTCAAATATTAAATCGAATAAACTATAGGCCGAAATTCTACCGTATTACGACGAAGAGAGCCGCGAAAGGACCCGCTTAATTTTCTTAACGAGATTACGCATCGCTGAGAACGAATTCTAATTAGTCAGCACACCGGCGCATTATCAACCCTTTGCGTACGGCTGCCTGTTGCCTTACGATAACGCGAACTGGGCTTCCCCTCATGAAGCGGCCACAAGGCGCTTAGAGGAGTTCCGAATCAGAGTGACAGTAAACCACGCGAACAGACGCATAGGCGTGCTGATGATGCAAACATTTCGACCGATCGTCGAACGGATCGCAAAATCACCAAGATTTACATCCACAGTGCCTTCGTTTGGCAACATCAACTCAATAACATACCAACAAGTTCATCCAAACAACTGGAAAAGAATTGGAAAGAATCCAAGTGCGATCAGTGGATAACCTAATTGCCTTCGTTTCGTAACCTAACAACACACGTTGGAAGTTCATGGAAACGTCAACAACCGGGCAAGAATTCATGCGAGAACCTATATCCAACATCTTGTGTGTGCTTAGGAACACACGAACAGACCGCACACAGCTACGCAACGACGAGATTATACAAGTAGGACTGGACTTCGATCAGGCTTAAGGCAGAGCAGGATAATGCAGCAGCTACAGGTAAATGTAATTAGGGATTGATCGAATGGTAAGCGCGGGACTGTCTAATTGCCCGAGTCGATAGCTCCCTTTCCCTTCTGGTCGCCGGATACTGGGTCAACATAAAAGCTCCCGACTCTGTGACCATTAACGCTTGGCGATTTCTAAACCAATGACGCGACAGCGTGCAGGCTACCATCTTTGAGAACGAACCACGTGCGCCGTCTGAACAGTCGCTGGAAGTACTACGTTTCTAGATGCGTGGATACGTGTAATATCAGTTCTGTTTGCTCGAATAACCTCAAAAATATTTTAACTCTACGAAGTGTTCAGATCAGCTCTAATCATCCTTTTGAAGGGTGGTTCTACAAATCAAAATGAAACGAAAGACGATATTCTGGTAGAGACTTCGTCTTAAAGTTATTAGTAATTAGAGGTCCGCCTAAATCATGGCAATTTGCAAACGTCCAAGTGGCGTTAAATGATAAATTCACCATGTACAAAACGTACTTACCGACGTAACCAACAGCATTACCACAGACAGAGATAGCATAGACTGTGCATCTCATTTGACTGAAATACCGACCTGGTAAAAAAGTAATGGTTTTCCGAGCGACCTCTTTGCTTAAAATTACACCAGGATTCTAGGGGAAATTTCTTTAAATATCAGATAAAATTGTTAGTAACAGCAACGAACTTAAAGCGTTGCAATATTTTGGATAGTTTGAAGCATATCAGTTCCTTGCATTACAGAATCATTTATGTTTCAGGCGAAACGAAAATCACGAAAGATTGTATTCTTTGGTTGGTATGATACCAGCTGTATGAAAAATGCGTTCCTCCCCTCCCCACATCAAGATAACGTACAGGCTCGTGTCACAAATCAGACACTGACACAAATTGACTTTTGATGGAAACGAATGATTCACTCTCCGCTGTGGATATGTCTTCGTCAGGTTGTTGCTTACCCCGGAATACAGGGGAATAATTTTAAAATCCACGTCTGAATCTTCCGTGCGCGGAAATATCACGTCAGTGGCAAAACCAGGAGGAAACAAAAGGCAGATCGATAACGAGAAGAACGCACGTTGGACCGTTGGAACGTATGTCAAACAAATGCGGGAGGCACGCGGGATTTTCTTCGCATCGTGAATATTTCATTTCTTTCTTTTTTTTTTTTTTCGCCGGGAACCCCCGGCCGTAAGCCAAGAACGAAGCTTGTTTCGCGTTTTGCTTTCTTTTAATTGAATCGGTTGCGTTTGCTCGTTGCAGCAACGATTGGTGTTTCGGTAAACGATGCGGCTGACACGGGTTGATTGGAACGAACATATTTTCTGTTCCTTTTTTGCGGCCTGACCGCACAATATAACGCACCTTTGAAACGATTTCAATTTCGAGCGAACGAAGCCCGCAGGAGCGCTAAACCACGCAGAATTGTTCATTACTGCGAACAAATTCTGCTATTATTAAATAAGCACCTTCGTGCCTTTTATCGCGCTATTAAGCTGGCCGGAATTTTTTTTTTTAATTTCATCCACATTAGGTGTGGATGGAATGAGGTCGGTTACGTGTAATCCAATGTTGTTATTTTGGATAATAACGAAATGTATATTTAAAATATGGGTAACATAAATTTTTTGCAGTACAGAATTGTCACAAAACCTCGACAGTGCTGCCAACACTGTAAACGTTATTTACATACGTGGTTTTGTGATTAATAATGGGTAAGGTCGACCAGTTTCATAAATTGTAAGATTTTTAAATGTTTCTACTTTTTAAAAAGCTAAATGATTAAGTAGGGTTATTTTCATTTATATTAGCCTAATAGACTGGGGATGTTTGTGCATTTACGGATGTGGCGTCACCTCACGGCTTGTCACCAGAGGGCTACGCTTTTGCCTTTCTCGCAAGCGATTCACTGACCCTTGGTTTGTATATCTCTGGGAAAAAATTGTAATGGAAGATACTAGAGACCAAAATAAGACGAAAATCAAGAATAGTAATTTTTTAATTAAGGCTTCGTTAAAAAGTTATTAACGTTTAAAGTTAAAGTGTGCAGCGTGCGCGGTTCCCGTTTCACACTTCAACTTTAAACGTTAATAACTTTTTAACGAAGCCTCAATTACAAAATTACTATACTTGATTTTCGTCTTATTTTGGCCCCTAGAATCCCCCATTAAAATTTTTCCCAAGGTTGGCACTCCTGTATATCACTGGATTAAAAAATCTATTATTTGAACTGACACGTGGTTATGGCTATTTTGCAACGATTATAATGAAGTTATTTTAGCTTAATATTTGTTAAAAATTTTAAAAATTCCAGCCACGTTTAATTTGTAGGAAGGAATGAGATTAATTATGTGCAATCCAATGTTGTTATTTTGGATAATAACGAAATGTATATTTAAAATATAGCTAACATAAATTTTTTGCAGTGCACAACTCTCACAAGACAATGGAAGCGTAGATCCCCTCGACAGTGCTGCCAACATTACGCCTACTTCACGCTACATTCACCAGGCATACCATAAAAATAACCCTACATTAACCCCTATCAATTATTTCTCTAGAAAGATACAGTAATTAATTTTTATTTCAATATAGTTACTATAATTTTCAAATTTTTCAATAACTCCAATTTCTACTATTCACAGTCACACACCCTCCATAACATCAAAAGGAATAAGTTTTACAATTGGCAAAGGTATAATATTTTTCTATTTACTATGTTTGTTATTAAATTTTTATATTATTATAATATTTTCTATTTTAGATGTATAAAGTAAAAAAGGGAGTTGCTCGTTAAAATGTTTAACAGTGGAGCATAAAAATAAAGAAAGCTCAATATTCAACGTTATATTTACCTTTTTTATGTTTTTGTGTGCATCATGCGAACTGTATATGTATAGCGAGAATTACATGCAACTAGTGCGGTATGATGAAAAATTCGAAGCAACGTGATCTCGTTTATTATTGCATAGAGTAATGGTTTTTCCGGTTAAAATGTTTTCGAGCACAAAATGTTTCCGACGAATCGCAGCCGCGCGTATCCGCGTGTCGGAGAAACGAAAATACTCAAAATGTTATTTAATATTTCTGGCCGTTCCATTTCACTCGATTGTTTAAAGTTTCAATATTTCAATTTAGCCAGAAGTAAAACGAGCTCCTTCGCCGAGCAAATAAACGCTCTGATCCGTGGATAACGGTGATTTTGTGGTAGAAATTCAACGAAATCTTATTCTGTGTTAATTTATATAATTAATTGTAATCAAAGAAGGAACACGTTATTAGGAGCACCCGCAGGGACAATTAACAGAAGGAAAAAGATGCATCGCGAGTGTGCAAACGGGTTCCTATACAGACCCGTTAATTTTCGAGTTCGGAATTACTTTATCCGCGTGTCACGTGTTCGTTTGAGACAACAGACGCGAAGAGTATCTCGGACATTACCGTCGTTAATGAGTTGGACAAGAAACTTTTCCGTCGTCGAACGCAAATGAGGCGGTGCACGAACACCAACACTGATCAAACGCCTGTCTGACGGCGATTCGCCACCCACAGTTAATGGAGAAAGTGACTCAGATAGCAGTTGAATTCTCTTACGTGGTTTTGTGGTTAATAATGAGTAAGGCAGTCAACCGGTTAATCAGTTCCATAAATTGTAAGATTTTTAAATGTTTCTATTTTTTAAAAGGCTAAAAGAGTTGTTAAGTAGGGCTATTTAGATCTATTTTAGCCTAATAGACTGCGGATGTTTGTGCATTTATGGGTGTAGCGTCCCTTGATTCGTATATCCTGGAAAAAATTTTACTGGGGGATTCTAGAGACCAAAATAAGACGAAAATCAAGAATAGTAATTTTTTAATTGGGACTTCGTTAAAAAGTTATTAACGTTTAAAGTTAAAATGTGCAGCGCGCACAGTTCCCGTCTCACAGGCACAACTATAAACGTTCATAACTTTTTAACGAAGCCTCAATTAAAAAATTGGTATTCTTGATTTTCGTCTTATTTTGGTCTCTAGAATCCCCCAGTAAAATTTTTCCCAAGGTTGGCACCACTGTCTTTCTCGTTACCACACACCTGCAAAACAGCTTTAAAAACTACAGAAACTATCATATTTAGGAGTTGGAGACAATCCTCTACAAACCAAAATTTGCATAAAGATCTGCAGTCTACTATCATAGTGTTAAACTATCAAAAGTAATCATAGAAAATTTCTAGGTCCAGGACCCCCCAAAGATTCAGTCTACGACTACTAGTCTATTATATTAAAATACCTCGAAAAGCTTTGGCAGCACGACTCCCCAGCCAGCGTCAAAGCAATGGACAGAAGTTCAATATTAACTTTCTTTCAGGCGGGCCTGGACGATGTGTTTTTGTTCATCCCCCCCCCTCCTAAATTCTAGACGTATATATGGTACATTCTGGCTCATTAAAAAGTTACGACGAGGGCGTATATTATGACTGCGGGTAATCCCTTTTTATTTCTGTCTTGCCAGAGGCGTCCAGGCGGGATTTTCATTATTAAAAATTGTTACAGCTGGCCCAGGGATGAAAGCGACCGAACGAGGGGGTAAATAGGGAATTGTCCGCTATTAGGTGGCACAGTTAATCTCGAAGTCCAGAAAAACGAAGACTTCAACAAACTGAGAAATTCTCACATAACATTCAAAAGATGTGTGTTTAATGACACGTAATCTGTTTTATGTATACTATGGTCATAAATCTGGTATGTGTACCCCATCGATAGCCAGTGTTCAGGTGCAAAAAATGAAATCTGAACGAACTTACCAGACCTAACCTAGAAATTCGCAATTTTCCATACGGCTTCAATTTACTCGCTATTACTAATTGACCTAATTTCCAGCACGCGTCCAGCACGTTTGTCCCTTCACGCTCGAATCAATCGAACCGATCAATGATGGTTATTTGATGATTTTGACTGATCAAATCATAAACTACGGTATCGACCGCAGGCGGTTTTGTTTGTGCGTCGGATTTCCATACAGAGGCGGTCGAATTGGATGGTCATAGATGGGGAAACGTTCTATCAGGAGACAATCTGAGTCCTAATGGTTTCGTAAACATTTGCGTGCAAAGATCAAACTGCATGCCACACTGGCGCGCCGCAGTGTCATCGAATTCGTATGCCAATGACATACGTAAAGCGAGATGCATTCTGTTTGACCGATCACAATGGAATCTTCCGTGTCTTTAAACTTCATCGAAAGACACCAGAGAGCCAAACATGGTTTTGGAAATAGATACTAAGCCCAAGGAATCAACAGGAAACGGGGAATACCAGGAATAAAAAAATAAACGTTTCCACTTGTTTCAACACACATTGTTTCATCAAAATGTGAACAGTTACAGATTGTTTCTTATTATGAGTTTAATCAGGTTATAATTTCTGACTTGTTGCTTCAGGTCCAGTCAAAGAAGTCCAAGTCGGTTCCTTTGCCAAGTCCAGAAGAAGTTCGTGTGGAATCAGCAGAGCATCCATCAGAGGGACATGGAAAGAACATAAGAAGATTATAAAAGATTCGAATCTGCAACAATCCAAATAGAGTAAGGTTAGCAATGATCATTATTATAATTCTACGGTTTAGAGAAATTTTTGTTCAACAAAGCAGCTCGTCCGCGATAATTGCTACCCAATGAAAGGAATGTTAAATCGTGGCGGCCATTCTGATGTCGGATCCTCCAAGAAAATCAAGCGCTCCTTCTTTCCTCGCAGGGACAATAAATTGTCCGCGATGGCTGTTGACCGCCCACCCCCACCGGTCCTAATTAACCCCCGCATAATGGAGCGTGAAAGGTGCATGTAGGTTAGAGAGGAGGGCAGCTGCGGAGACGGCCAGCTTTGATGGTTAATCGCGTTTAACCAAGCGTCGAGCAGCCAGGTTGATTTTAATTCTGTTTGTCCTGCGTAAGAGGGGAATTTCCGGGGCCAGAGTTTCCCCGCAGGAATCGCGCAAAGGATTACAGGATTACAACATTACCACATGAATACTCGTATACATCCCACTTCACTCTTTTTTTTCTCCCTTTTTCTCCGGCGCTTAACGTGGCTGGGCTAGCCTTTTCTTTTGACGTTTCGTTTCCCGCTGATCTGCCGCCTAATCGTCCTATTCTGTACTCGGGGCACTTCTCCAACAACAATTACGTGCATTTCCAAGACCGATATTTTGACCAACACGATATTTTGTATTCGCGTAAAGTTTTTCTGAGAACTTATTTTTGTCGATGTAATTGGCCTTAACTTTCTGCAATAACTCCTAATAACTTGGCTCACTTGTAGATTTAGTTAGCTAGTTTGACATTATAGAGGCAGACACTCAGTAATTTTTGAAATATTAATGGTTTTCACATTATTATCTACAAATATAATTTTATTACCATCATGGGGCGCGATTATCAATACCAAATTGTTGTATTTTTATGTATTTATATATTTTCATTATTTAAATTCATTTATATTCAGAGAAAAAATTTCCGTAATTATCGGGAATCGAACTCGGGTCAACCGCGTGGGAGTCTCTTACTCTACAATCGCGCCATGGTGGTGTGATAATAATGGAACATTTAATCATTAATATAGCAAAAATTATCGAGTATCTGCGCCTATAATGTTATAGATTCTTAAACCAGATAACTAAATCTACATTTTGTCTTCGTCATCTGCATACGTCCATATAATATTTTTTATTTATTTTAGCGTGATTCGATTTGCTTCCCGGGAGTCTTAACATGCATTTATGCATCGTCCTCCGCATTTACGATAAAATTAGTCAAAAACACACGGTCGGAACACCCGTTTAAAAAATATCAATGTTTTGTTCATTCTTGCGAATCGTTTCGATAAATGCGATTCTATGCATCAATTAACATTAATTCGGATCCTTCCAGCTCCCTTTTTACGCCCCGACGATCTCTCGCGTTTTATTTATGCCGATAATAATATATTTTAATGTATACCGTATTTATCCCGCGGTTGTCTTACGTATATCGATGTTTCCGTTAATTTTCGAAACACGCCGGGCACAAATATCTCGCGAGCGAGTCGAATCGAGAAAACAATTTGCAGCGCCATCCGTTACGCGGCGTCGCGTCGGTTTTTCGCATAATTCTAGACCTTCTTTACGGTGCCAGGTCACGACAACTTCATTGCTCGTCGCCCGGAATGTTATTTTTCGCTGCTTTGTCACGTAAATCAGGCCGACAAATTCATGAGACTGCATCAGCGACGTTTCTGTTCCCTTACGACTTTTATCAGTATCACGTTCCGTGTACGTCTGCATTGTGCCCGGAACAATGTGCAGGCCGCCGATTATGTACCGCTTTCTGAGTCCAATATAGTCATACGCTTTTGCATATTTCATGCTGAATGGTTGCTCGCGCCGTGCCATTAAAACTTTCCGACAGCTGGCTTCTAGATTCAGTTTTCTAACTATTCTTTCGAAAACCAGTGCCCCGTCAATGATTTTAATCGTCGATTAATACGAGACAAATAAAACTGTTCGAGTCATAATATTTCGAACGCTTGGGCCTGTTCGACATAACCTAAAAATTATAATTAGGTTAGTCAACCCTGGGAAAAATTTTAATGGGAGATTCTAGAGGTCAAAATAAGACGAAAATCAAGAATAGTAATTTTTTAATTGAGGCTTCGTTAAAAAGTTATTAACGTTTGAAGTTGAAGTGTGCAGCGCGCACGGTTCCCGTCTCATAAGCGCAACTATAAACGTTCATAACTTCTTAACGAAGCCTTAATTGAAAAATTATTATTCTTGATTTTCGTCTTATTTTGGCCTCTAGAATCCACCTCTGAAATTTTTTCCAATTTTGAGGCTGCGTTAAAAAGTTATTAACAATTGCGCCTGTAGGTAGGCAACCTGGGTATTTTTTATTTTAACACCTTGTATTTACACGTTGAGAACTGTACAAACTTCTTGGCCAATACATAACCTAAAATTTGTTATTTTTCTCAACATCTTAACGTGAGAATTAATTTGTCTAGTAACATTTTGTCTAGTAAATTCTGTCACCCATACATATGTGAAAAAGCGAAAAGAATATAGCCTGAAACCAACAGTTTCGTTTCAATGCGAATCAAAAGTTCGCGGTGTAGGCGGTTGTCCACGTTTTAAGAATTATACGCAACGGGGTTAGGAAGGAAATATGAAACTTTATGGTTGACGCAACAAAAGTCCCAAACGAGATTTTCACGGAGCCGGAGCGAAATTTTTTTTCGAGCCGAGAGTTACGATTTATCCAGGCTTAAACAACGCCGCCTAGTTTTTTCTAACAAATGGTCCAGCAACTTCCAATCGCCGCGGCGATTATTATTCGTTATTCTTTCTTTAATCCGAATTCCGATGGTTCGCGAATCCGATTTGTGGTGCCGTTTGAACCAGTATTTTCAAGAGTCTGTGGTATATGAATGTTTAGCTTAACTGGAATTTGAAACGGCTCTTTTCTTTTTTAGTTTTTTCCCCCCCCTAGTGGATTTATACGTTGGTGATCTATTCGAAATAGCTACTAACAATAACATAGCCGATAAACTCCCTAGGCTGTCGATATGAATTGAATTTAATTTGGAATGAGGATTGAGGCGTTTCACGGGAAAAATTGTTTTAAGATTTCTTATCATTTCTTTTTTTAACTAAATCACGAACCGATTCCTTTTATTTGGAAATACGGATTACTATGTATGGTTCAACGAGAATTGGCAGGAAATGTAAAATAAAAATACTCATTCTCAATATTAACATTATTGTAACACTTTCACCTATACATATATGAGTGCAGGAATTTACTAGACAGGATGTTACTAGACAAATTAATTCCCAAATTAAGACGTTGAGAAGAATAAATTAGGATTGAATTTACAAATTTTAACAAGGTTAGAAAAATAAGTAATAAATTTTAGGTTATGTAGCTCACAATGGACTAAAATTAATATTTCACTTTTGCAGAATGTTATACAGTTTTGATCTGATTCTTTTAACACTTTCAACCATACATGAGTGATAAAATTTACTAGACAGGAAGTTACTAGACAAATTAATTCCCAAATTAAGACGTTGAGAAGAATAAATTTGGACAGAATGTATGAATTTTAACAAGGTAAATAACATAAATAACAAATTTTAGGTTATGTAGCTTACAATGGTCTAAAATCAATATTCCACTTTTGCAGATTATACAGTTTTCATCAGTGAACATATTAAATCGACGAAACTTATCAAATTTATAACTAAATTTCCTCTTTTTTATTATTACATCACTAAATTTACAATCAATTCCATTGAATTTTTAGTAAACAAGTTGACTAAGGCAGTGAGATGGACAGTATACTGGTGAATAGATTGAGATACCAAATAATAAAGGTGAATCGATGAAAAAATATTAAAAATCCTTGAATTGAATTTAATAAGCTCCACGACTGTAAGATTCATCAGAATACGCTTTGTATTTACTTGGACGTTATTGCAGAGTTAAAGGGGACAAGCCTATCCAGCGTATTAAAAAAAAAAAAAAAACGAGATAAAATCGTGAGAATGCCTGGTTGTGCTCGGGCAAACGAGTAGAGACGAAATTAGCATTTTAATCGTTTATACGGCAAGTGACGTGGCGGGGTAGTTCGACGGTCTAGTGGCTGCTTCGTTTATTAGCCGTTTTCTAAGCGTGCACTAGCCCGTGAGTGTCTTCGACACGCGTTGACAAAGTCGATATTAACCGGCCCCCGTCGTCTCGAGTAATGGCGGGGACGCACTAACGAAACTGTTCTCGTTTGCATACTCGTTCGTTCCCTCCTTATTTTTAATTCAGCCGCTCTACGGCAGGGGGCGTGCACCGTGTAATTACCTTGTTTTACACCACGTTACCGTCGGTCAGACGAGTTATAGTAACTCTTCTTGTCTGGCGAATGGACCAAATTCCGATACACCGGAAACCGTCAATGGAGAAACCATGAAATTCAAGGAAGAGCGGGTAATTTGAAAAGTGTTTAATTCAGATCTCTCGAATGACAACCTAACCAATTTTCTTAAAGTGTTTAAACATGTCTGGGACTTTTATGCCCACTCTTTGGATTGGAATCCATTTTATACAGGGTGTCCCAGCATCAGTGTAACCAGATTTTCTACATGGAAAAAAACAAATCAAAATCAGAGCATAAAATTTGTTCACTTGAGGCTTTGTTGTTTAAATAATTTATTTTTAATATTCACTGTATTAGACAATACCTCCTGAGCATCACAATTTTATTTGTTGCCATTTCTTTTGTTTACGACATTTTGACACCCTGTATATTTTCAAAATACTAATTTTGGCCAAGGATCTCGTGAGCCTCGTGCGCCCCGTCGATTGCACCGAACCGAACTAATCAGATTCCGAGTATGGCAAACTGTTCGATTCCAATAACATAATAACACCGAAAACTAGAAACCTCCTGCAATCGAATAGTCAGGAAACGTTCGAACCCCGTAGCCGATTGCGGCGGAAACGAAAAGGTGGAGGCAACACGCTGGCAAATCGGTTCGATGCGCCGGACTGCAAACGTCTTCTTGGTCCAATTTTGATTTCCTTCGGCTAATTTCTCATTAAACCGATTAATGGGAAAGCATTGCTGAATTTTCCTCGCCTCCCGCGTTCGCCTGGAAGCAATTCCGTAGTTTTTACACGACTTATTTCCGCGACGAACTTCGGAATTCGCTGATGAAAAAATGAATGGAGATCGGTTACAGCCCGTTCACACGATTCGAATCGTTTTACCGTATCGGTAATGACCGTTTGGGGGTCCTGTGAAAGGGATGGTAAGAAAAGGATAGGGGGAGACCCCTAAACGCTAGGATATTGGGAGTTGGTCGAGGATCGTGGGAAAAATTTTAATGGGCGATTCTGGAGGCCAAAATAAGACGAAAATCAAGAATACTAATTTGTTGATGGAGGCTTCGTTAAGAAGTTATTAACGTTTATAGTTTCGACTGTTTTGAATTTTTTTCTGGAAAGTGGGTAGGATTTCGAGGGTATGTCTAATCACCAAAAATGCTTACAATGAAGCCCAGTAACTAAATATAATTTTTTTACTGTGATTTGAAATTTTTTAATTTTGTCGAAAAATTTTATATATTCTTGAATTTTTTTCTCGAAAGTGGGTAGAAATTCGAGGGTATGTCTAATCACCAAAAATGCTTACAATGAAGCCCAGTAACTAAATATAATTTTTTTAGTATAATTTGAAATTTCTTAATTTTGTCGAAAAATTGTATATATTCTCGAATTTTTTTCTCGAAAGTGGGTAGGATTTCGGGGGTATGTCTAATCACCAAAAATGCTTACAATTGAGCCCAGTAACTAAATATAATTTTTTTACTATGATTTGAAATTTTTTAATTTCGTCGAAAAATTCCACACCTTCTCGAATTTTTTTCTAGAAAGTGAGTAGGATTTAGAGGGTATGTCTAATGACCAAAAATGCTTGTAATTGACTCCAGTAACTAAATATAATTTTTTTACTATGATTTGAAATTTTTTTTTCTCGTCGAAAAATTTAGGGAATAAAATGTCGATTTTTCTTGAAACTTTGTTTTTCATTTTTAATAAATATGGTTGACGCACTACGGAAATTTTGTCTAATACTTTTTTGTAAGTGCCTAGGAGCTCTACTTCAGAAAAAAGTTTGATTGAAATATATTCACTATTATAGGAGTTATGACTGTTTGAAAATTCGACCACTTTTATGGAGTTTTTCTCAGTTTTCGGGGCCAAGGATCAACTTTTCGAATATTTTTGGAATTTCCACATATTCTTCATCAAAATACGCGTTGTTTGCATTTTGAAACATTAAGATCGCTCAATCCGTTCAGGAGTTATGACATTTTAAAGATTCGCATGTAATTTCAGGGTAACAACCAAGTATTATAATTTCGGTAAGGAATTTTTTTCTTGAAACTGGGTAGGATTTCGAGTGTATGTTTGTTGACCAAAAATGATTGTAATTGACCCCCGCAACCTAAAATAATTTTTTCAGGATGATTCGAAAGTTTTCAATTTTGTCAAAAAATTCGTCCACTTACTGAATTTTTTCCTCGAAAATGGATAGGATTTCGAGGGTAGGTCTATCCACCAAAAATGATTATAATTAACCTTTGTAGCCAAAAATAATTTTTTTATAATGATTCGAAAATTTTCAATTTTGTCAAAAAATTCGTCCACTTAATTAATTTTTTCCTCGAAAGTGGATACGAATTCGAGGTTAGGTCTGTTCACCAAAAATTCTTGTAATTAACCCCCGCAACCGAAAATAATTTTTCCAGAACAATTTGGATTTCTTTAATTTCGTCGAAAAATTTGTCCACTTACTGAATTTTTTTCTCGAAAATGGTTAGGATTTCGATAGTATGTCTTTTCACCAGAAATGCTTGTAATTGACCCCTCTAACTAAATATAATTTTTTTAGTATGATTTGAAATTTTTTAATAACCTCATAAAGTCAAGAAATTGATATCCTTCATTTTCGTCTTATTCTGGCCTCCAGAATCTCTCATTAAAATTTTTCCCAAGTTTGGCACCCTGTATATACAGACGGAAGGTCGGTTCGAGTGCTTGCGAGAGGAACGATCCCTCTGGCGGCAAATACGGGAAGCGATGGACCCCCAAAACCAAAATCAACGTTCGCACCTTTTAACGGAACAATTTTTCGGTGGTCGATTGTTCGAATTCAAACAGTCGCGCGTCATTTTGTTCTCCATTGTGCGCGAATAACGCAAAAACGAGCGTAAGAAAGCCCGCGCGCGCGCGCGCGGAATAGTTCGAAACAGTGCCCTGCGGATAGTCGCTAATTTTCGTCTCGAACATTTCGAGCGCATTGTCGTCGTCCATTTCGCCGGGAGTGCGCACTTAAAATGATCGATGTTCCTATTTTTTATTATTATTTTTTTGTATTGTCATCGCGAATCGTCTCACTTTTTACCCCTCGGCTGCGTGGGAGGGAAAGAAACAGAGGAGGTCCCGAACGAAAAATTGCGATGGCCATCGGGTAAAAGAAAGAAAGATGGGAAGAAAAAAAAAAAGATCGATGCGAACGCGATTGACACGAGTCAGTGCACGTTGGGACACGGCATCGTATTCATCGATATAAATGCTGAACGACGATGGGGGACGCGACTGGTTTGAGGCGACATCAAAAGTTCAATCGACGGATGCGCAACGATGCATTGGTAATGCACCCATCCGGGGCTTCGGGGCCAATTTTGTCGATGAGAAAGGGAGAGAGGAGGAGAAATGGCGCGGCGTCGAATACGGGACCAGCGTGACAGAGAGGAACAGAGCCACGTAGAGACGCAGGGATTCCCTGGCACGGAGCACGATGTCCCTCTAGTAGCAATTACCAAGCATTCATGCCATGGAAACGTCTCTCTCTCCCTTTCACGCTATTGTCACGGCGCCCGTTTCTATCTGGCCACGTTCGTGTAATCAAAAATGAAGTGTCCAGCTTGACCCGAAATGTCATTCCGCCGGTTTCGCCAAGGGAAAGAAATGGGACTGGCCGCGCATGCGCGCGACTCTGCGAGATTCCGTGACTCCAAACGAGACACGGAGTTATATCGAGACGTCTAATTTAAAACCGAGGCCTCGATTTTTCGAGCATCCACGATTTTCGGGAGGAAAAATTGGGGTAAGATGAAACGTTAAACACTACGTTATGCACGTGGTAAAGAACATCAGTCGAAAGTTACTAGCGTTTGAGACCACACACGTGTTAATTTTATTTATATTCCTCAGCTATATCCTCTTACCCCATCTTCTCCAAATATTATACAAAGTTAAAGAATGTAATTACATTGAATACTTACCCAGCCCTTTACGAAGTAGTTGGCTCCACAAGCTCTTCGGTACCAATGCAATTTACACTCTCGCGGGTCAACGAAACTTTTGTCAGTGCATTTGTGAGATTTTCCTGATTAAAATAAAACTTTTATTTTAACCAGAAAGACCTCACAGATAATATCAGTAAAGGTCTCACTAACAAAAAATAAAGTTCTCTACGTTCGACAAGGTACAAAGCCGAACGTCGTAGCTCAGCTTGTGCCTTTCCGGGGACTGAAAATTAACCATACTTTTATAACCGCGAGACTTCGTAATTCGTAAACATTAGTTTCTATATCTTCCCTTCCGTTTTTCTGTACGAGCGTGGTACGTGCAACGAACAATTGTTTCGTACGGATCGCGTGCAGTGTCTATGCTTTTGTTCATCACTGTGTTACCGACTCGGTAAAATGATCGAATCGGTCGAGAAACCGTCTCGTGTGAACGGGCTGTAATGATTATCATCGAGAAGCGTGAGGAGTGGGGGTAGCACGCGCCACGCAGCGTAACGCCAGTCCGACGAGCGGTCACATGGACACCGGCACGCAGAAGCGAAAAGGAGCCGCGAGCGACACGGGGCTGTGCGCACGTGTACGTGCCAGCGCGATGGGGCAAATGAAAGTGTAGAAAAGTGTGGAACGTTATAAGACGAAGGGAAAACGAAAAGGCGAGTTTTAAAGAGCGCCTGCTCGAAGGTAGCCGCGTGCATTTAACTTCCCCTTTCTCACCAGCAATCTCTCTCTCTCTCGCTCGCACTCCCGTTCCACTCTCGTCGTTCGCAACATCGTTCGGCCTCTCTGCACGTTGTGCACAGATCGATTCTTCTCTTTCTCCGTTACTCTCGCGTTTCCTCTCCTTCGTTTCGCTCAGCTACACCCTGCACTTTTTCCCCCCCCCCTTTCTTCCGCGAGCACACACGGCCAACGCACGGGCACACCGATAACACCCATGTGCGATTTACTCACCCGTTCATCCTGATGATAAATATCCACGTTGACGGTTCTCTCCTCACTCCTCAAGCGAACTCCCGCGTTCGACGTTCCCCCGTATGCATACGTCCGGCGATCTCAGCGACAACACGAGGATACACCGAAAACAACAGGTTGCATATGACAGCGACACAAATATGGCGGCGGAAAAAAAAATTACGGTTCTACCCGGCGCGAGAAAAATCGCGGTTGTTCTTGCATGCACGCGCACGAGACTCGCGTACCCTCTTCGAGTGTTCTTTTTTTTTTTTGTTTTTTTTACGTGTGCTCGTTGGGTGTCCTGTGTCGCGAAGTAACCTTTCACGTTGCCACGTCTATCACGCACGTCTCTGTTTCTTTCTGGCTGGGCTTCCCGGTGACACCCCTGTCCCGCTGGCTCGGCTGTTTTCCCTTTCTCTGTCAACGAACACACCGAACTGTCACCGCACCCAAATATTGCTGCACTCGCTGCCGCCACCGCCTCGATCGACGTAAACGTTCGAAACGCTGCGAATTGTGTGTTCTCGCATGGACACTCGCGACTTCTTTTCGAACAAGCGCACTGGGAATACCTCGCTACGATATAAGACCGGCGGGCAAATAAAAATAAATAGAACGTCTCGGGAAACACTGATCATACACACGTTAAATCGTCGTTACGAACGACAGGAGACACACGCTGCCACTTTTGGCCCGTGGAATTTCACGAAATAAATGTACTATCTGTGCGACCAGTTGCGTATACTGCCGCCATCTTACAATACTGCTATCTACTTCTCCGGAGAACCAAAGTTTACGACGATTGAACTCTATTCAATTGTTATAACAATTTTAAATGTATAAATATTTTAGTACTCTATTTTAATTGTTTTTTAAATCATAGAGTGGAATATAAGTTGATATGTTCTTTTCTTTCTGTAATTATATACTTTCACGTGATGTCGTAAATAAAGTAATATTATTATTGTTAACTGGGGAACAGTAAAGATAAAATATCTTCTAAAACAATTAACATTCGCAATACATCATCGTGAGTATCGCTTTGCAGGCATCAACGTTACCAGGTATCAGTAACAATAGCAGCAAAACCAATATGGCGGCCATGCAATCCGTAAAATAGTGCATTTTTTAACACACATAACTTTGAATTTCAGGCATTCCTAAAGTTTAAATTGCGATTTTTAGAATCTAGTCATCAAATTCCACCTTCTTCCCAACTATGGCGCCCATCTCGTAATCCTATTTTATATAAATATTACAATGTACAAGGCCTTCCAAATTTCGCTATTCCATGCCTACGTTTAGACCATATGATATACATATTTCTAGATTTGCAACACACTCATGTTTGATGGACTTAAAACTAAATAGCTTAGAGATGTACTAAACGTAAACATTTACGTTTAGTCTACCTTTGTCGAAACTATGAATTACCGCATTACAACGTAGTAGTCTAGGATATCTAATCGTATTCTGTAGTTTACTTCTTTGTTCTACTTTGAATTTAAAAGTAATCGCAAAGAAGAATCTACGTTGAATGGAAGGATGTTGTGGATTCGAAATAAACGTTGGAATGTCTATGTCGACAGCGTAGTCACGGTTAAAAGCAAAGTTTTGTTCGTAGATCGACCGAGATCACCGAGAGAATCGTCGAAGCAGTGTGGCCAGATCGGGCATAATTGAGTGCATCGAAATCGACAACAGTGACGACGAACTTCCTTAGCGTCTAACGGAATGGTGGGGATAGCAGGCATACACTACCGCACGAGCCACGTGTACGTGAGCTCGGCACTTCGCACAACTTCGGCAAATCGATAAAGAACGCTAGTGTGAGCCTTTCCTTCTTGCTCTTGTAAAAGACAAAACAACTGAAATACGACCTCGCGATAAGCGGCATACGATTCCAAGCCTCGCCTGCCCCAGCATTTTTACTTTCCGACCTATATGTAAGGTATAAGGAAATTTATAAAGTATCATAATGAAAAAAAATTTTGAAATTTTTTTTAGCGGAAATACACGTTTTAGGACCCCCTGATCATATTGTGACTATTGAAAAAAACGATATTTTTTTTTGTTCCTATGCTATTAACATGAATGCATTAAACGACTAAGTGAATTTCAATAACGAAAAAAATATTTCGAAATTTTTTTTAGCGGAAATACACGTTTTAGAACCCCCTCATCATATTGTGACTACTACAAAAAAACATATTTTTTTTTGTTCCTATGCTATTGACATGATTGCGTCTAAACGGCTGAATGAATTTCAATGAAACTTAACATTTAAGTTTTATGTTCTCGTTTTAAGGTCTCATTATATTTTAAGCGTGATCAGCTCCCATATAATGATGATTATACGTTTTTAGTTTTATAATTATTTCGATACATACACATCATTTGTAACAAATTTTTAAAGCGATTTATATAAATCTTATGAAGGATTAAGATCAAATATATTTTTCTCCTATCTTTCCTAGACAGGAAAAATTAAACGAAATCTTATGCCTTGCATACCTACCTAAACCACATAAAAAACGTATTCCACAAATATTTTAGAATAATGTTGTTCAAAGCAGTCTTACTCGTAAAGGGTTAATTAAGGGTTAATTAAAATGAAAAACCACTCTTAGCCAGTACCGTGCACGCTACAGAAATAAATTACTACTGACTTTTCTCACTATGTTTTTTAATAACCGTATCAAATTGTTACACACAATCAAATGTTATATATTTGACTTAACTTTACATAACAAAATAATTGTAACGATAGGTAAAACAATAACGTGCACGCTACCGTTCAATGGAAACCACGGGAAGGTGGTGGTCACTTCCATCAGGAGGGAAATGTAAAAAATTGTTATTTCTTTGTAACATTATCACATGGCATATATTAGAACGTCTATATTCTTCTTTCCTTTTTTTTTGATTCCCCTCTAAATTCATTTCTGCAAAATGAAATATATTAAATTGTCGTCTATATACTGCTATTCATTCAATAGAACTTTATTTCTAATTATTGCCTTTTAAAACCCTATGGGAACTGTGCTATATGTATATATCTACGTCCTTTCTTCGTCCGGGCATTTCAACGGCCCATCGATGCGCGAGCAGTATAAACAAAACACTATCGCCACGTGCTCGAGCCACTGCTGTTTCTCTTGAGTCAGTTGAATTCGGTCGACGAGGACGAACATCAGGACAAATTTAAAGGTACGTGCCGTAGGTCATTCTGAGATATTTAAATTGAAAAAAAGCTTTCGCGTAATTTCTGTAATTTTCTGTTCTTTCGCTTTTCTGCTTTTATATCATGGAAACGGTTGTGAAATCGAAGAATAAGTGTAAGCGCGGTTTTTTATCTTCATAGATAAATGATCATAGGTTTAAATCATGGATACGTGCAGTACCCCATGATAGAAGTCGTTTTTATTGTACTTTATGCAATAAGTCTTATTCTTGCGGTTCCTCAAACGTGTATAGACACGGAGAATCTGGGTGTCATAAAAAAAATAGTACTTCTAAAAGGACTTTTATGCCTCAATGGCTTGAGAATGATTATTTCAAGCCATGGTTGCATAAAGTCGACGGCGACCGTTATTCGTGGTTCTGTTCGGTTTGCAACAATCAATTTTCATGTCGATTATCGACGATTTATAATCACGCCGATTCTCAGTGTCACATTGAGAATTATAAAAAGAGTAACAATAACGCAGACAAATTGAATAATAATTTTACGACGCAATCCGAAGAATCGCCTCTGTCGTTGGATGAAAGGATAAAATCCGCGGAAATCAAATTTGCCAAATTAATAGCCGAAAAAAATATTCCGTATCGAACCGCAGAGACGATTCTTGAAGTTTTCAAAGACATTGGGCAAGATCCTGATGTCTTGAAACATATGTCGTTCGGTCGAACAAAGTGTTCAAATATTATATCAAACGTTTTGTATCCTTTAGAAACAAAACGTATTTCTAGTGTTTTACAAAACACTAAATTTTCTATTTATATTGACGAAACATCCGACTCGACCAACGAGAAATGGACGACGTTTCTTGTTCGTTATGTTGCACCCGAGACTTTGGATGTTCGAACGGAATTGGTAGAATTATTACATCTTGATGCCAGAAATTGTGGCGCAGATAATTTATTTAAAACATTTGAAATTGCCATGATAGAAAGAGAAATTCCGTTCGAAAATATTGTCGCGTTGTCATGTGACAACGCTGCTGTCATGACAGGGCGACACTCGTCCTTTATGACAAAGCTTGCAACAAAATGCAGGGACAAATTTTTGACTCTCCGCTGTCCGTGTCATCTGTCTGCAATGGTAGTGCGCGAAGCGTGCAATACCATTCCAGACATATGCGAGGAGTTGTTACGAAAAGTAGCAACTTTCATATACAGTAGTCCCAAACGTTCGGCTATATTCCGCGAATTTCAGCAATGTTTTCAAACAACCGACCGAAAAATTTTAAAATTGTGTTCTACGCGATGGTTATCGCATTATACATCCGTAGTTACACTTTTAGAGAATTGGGACTCTGTATTGCTTTTTTTGCAAGAATTGACAATAAGCGAGAAATCAGAGTCCGGGGAACGTCTGTTAATCTCGATGCAAAATCCAGAGGCCAAAGCATATCTTTATTTTCTAAATTACGCTCTTGAGTTTTTTTATAAATTTAGCATTTTCTTTCAAACTCAAGAGACAAGAATTCATTTGCTTCAAAAGACTGCGGCAGAACTTTTATGCGATATATTACGCAATTTTCTGAAACCGCAGCTTTTGAAACACATGGATTTAGTAAGAATGATGAATTTTTCTGTAGTCGAAAATCAACTTCCATTTGATAGTATAAATTTAGGAACAGAGTGTCTTAATTTTCTGCATCAACTGAATGCAGAAGGCAAGTCCGACATCGTAGAAACCGTAAGGAAAAATTGTTTAATGTTTTATATTACAGCTGCAAATGAAATTCGTCATCGATTGCCAATCGATGACGAATTTCTTAGCATGTTGTATGTTTTTGAACCAACTTTTATATTAAATGATACAAATAGAGACATTTCCTTCAGAAATGTTCTCTTAATCGCTAAGAAATTCGGCGGTTTCGACGAAGGACTGCAAACAGAATGGTCAGTATTGCCTTTGGAATTTACAACGAAAGGTAGACAGACGCTTATCGAGATGAAATTCGATGGTTTCTGGAAAACAATTTTATTAACGCGAAATTTGGACTATAAAATTAAATTTCCTGAATTGATGAAATTAGTAAATACAATTAGATCACTTCCAAATTCCAATGCCGATGCAGAAAGATTGTTTTCCATGTTACCTGACATAAAAACAAAGAAACGAAATAAACTTTCTTCGGCCAGCGTCAACTCTATTTGCGTTGTGAAATCTTCGTTAAAGGCGCAGAGGGAAAACTCTCAACCCATGGAGGTAGATGACGATCATCTAGCTCTATTGTATTCCAAAAATTTATATCATAGATTTGCTAAGAAGCAAAAGTGTAATTTAAGATTAAACGCAACATATGACAATAACTTTGAGAATTTTCCCGCTACGTCATATGACGAAAATTAAGGTACCGATTTACTACAGAGCTTTTCTCTAGAGAGATTTTCTCTCCAGAGAAAAGCTCTTTAGTAAATTCGTACTATTAGGCTGCAATGACAGTATAAACGTTTTCATGCGACGTCGCGGTAGACTGGTCTTGTTACGTCAACGGTACCGTGACGTAGGCGCAACAAGGTGTGATGCATGTATGTGCCATAACGTCACGCGAAAGCGCTTACACTGCAACCGCAGTCTTGTTAGTGATGTCCAAAATATTTTTTTTGGACATCGCTAATATGTAAATAGTCGTTCAATTTGTCTCGCGTTGTTACTTTTTTTACGTATTTCGCTTGCTGTAAATACTATTCTGCTTGCTCTAACTATCATTTTTTTTCTTCATTTATTTGCTTATATTTTGCCGTATATTTTTAGTTAGTGAAATTGCTTGCTGTAGATAATGTGGCTATGACGTAGAATGTCGCGCCTTGTTACACTTACGTCACGGTACCGTAAGAGCAACAATGCACGACATAACGTGCCAGCTTAATCGCAAACGTCCTATCCCGACATCCCATCCTTTGGAAATGTAAACAATTATATCATTTTTCCATTTTTATGGCTCGTGTGTATATTAATAAAAATTAATGCATTCACGAGTTAGTTTTTCATTATATTGTAATTTCATTACATTAATAAAAACATTTTAATATACGGCATGTGATAATGTTACAAAGAAATAACAATTTTTTACATTTCCCTCCTGATGGAAGTGACCACCACCTTCCCGTGGTTTCCATTGAACGGTAGCGTGCACGTTATTGTTTTACCTATCGTTACAATTATTTTGTTATGTAAAGTTAAGTCAAATATATAACATTTGATTGTGTGTAATAATTTGATACGGTTATTAAAAAACATAGTGGGAAAAGTCAGTAGTAATCTATTTCTGTAGCGTGCACGGTACTGGCTAAGAGTGGTTTTTCATTTTAATTAACCCTTAATTAACCCTTTACGAGTAAGGCTGCTTTGAACAACATTATTCTAAAATATTTGTGGAATACGTTTTTTATGTGGTTTAGGTAGGTATGCAAGGCATAAGATTTCGTTTAATTTTTCCTGTCTAGGAAAGATAGGAGAAAAGTATATTTGATCTTAATCCTTCTTAAGAGTTATATAAATCGCTTTAAAAATTTGTTACAAATGATGTATATGTATCGAAATAATTATAAAACTACAGACGTATAATCATCATTATATGGGAACTGATCACGCTTAAAATATAATGAGACCTTAAAACGAGAACATAAAACTTAAATGTTAAGTTTCATTGAAATTCATTCAGCTGTTTAGACGCAATCATGACAATAGCATAGGAACAAAAAAAAATATCGTTTTTTCAATAGTCACAATATGGTCAGGGGGTCCCAAAACGTGTATTTCCGCTAAAAAAAAATTTCGAAATTTTTTTTTCGTTATTGCAATTCACTTATTGTTAGTCGTTGAGGAACAAACAAAATGTCTTTTTTTTCAATAGTCACAATATGATCAGGGGGTCCTAAAACGTGTATTTCCGCTAAAAAAAAATTTCAAAATTTTTTTTCATTATGATACTTTATAAATTTCCTTATACCTTACATATAGGTCGGAAAGTAAAAATGCTGGGGCAGTCGAGACTTGGAATCGTATGCCGATTATCGCGAGGTCGTATTTCAGTTGTTTTGTCTTTTACAAGAGCAAGAAGGAAAGGCTCACACTAGCGTTCTTTATCGATTTGCCGAAGTTGTGCGAAGTGCCGAGCTCACGTACACGTGGCTCGTGCGGTAGTGTATGCCTGCTATCCCCACCATTCCGTTAGACGCTAAGGAAGTTCGTCGTCACTGTTGTCGATTTCGATGCACTCAATTATGCCAGATCTGGCCACACTGCGTCGAAGCAAACTGTTTCGAAACACTTCCCGCAGGGTTTTGCAGGCCCATTGTCTCTTTCTTCCGCCCTTTTTCGTTTGTTGCTTTAGAAATAAAGTCACGAAAAAACGACCGACACGATGATCCGATGAAGAGGGTTTCAGCCAAAATTGTTATGGTCACTCACGAGGATCGAGCGAGTGAAATTTTAATTACGCGTTTCAATGTATTTGGTCAATATGCTGCGAATGCGTAGGTAAGGTTATCCATCACACGATTCATTTCTGATATTACAAAGAGTAAATAATAAACATATAAACCCGTACCGAGCCTCGACCGATACTCTTAGGAGCTTTAATTTTTTTTCTTCTATTTTTTGCGATATTGATTACCTTGTCTTTCGTGATGTTGAGTGAACATAATGAGGAGTAAAATGCCACCGTTTCGAAGGAAAAAGTCTGGAAAATCTTTCCCCGTTAAAGTCTGTACCTTGGACGCTGAACTAGAGTTCAGTTTGGAGGTTAGTTTTCCGTTTGTGAGTTTCCACACTGTCCTGATCGTCGTTAGAACGTATGGTTTTTTAACGTGTTTTTATTAATAGTGGAGATCAACGGGAAGGGATTTATTCGATTTAGTCTGCCGCACAATAGGATTAAGAGAAACATGGTATTTTGGACTCCAATACGAAGATGCCAAAGGATTCATATCCTGGTTGAAGTTGGACAAGAAAGGTATACTAAGCTTTCTTTACGACACGTTTCTTTGCTTAGAAGATTCTATTTTTTTGAATATAATTTCCCTTTAGTGAATTTTGTATTGTTTTGCAGTTGTTTAGCGTCTTGGAACAGTTCGTTCGTAGATTCGTAAAAACCAAGCAAAGTTACTCGGTCGAACCAAGCAACTTATTTTGTAAGCTTAGTCTTTGAAAACTAATCCTTTTTCAGTGCAAGATCAGTGCATTTCCCAACAACCAACGACGCCTTTCATGTTCTTGGCAAAGTTTTATCCGGAAGATGTCGCCGAAGAATTAGTTCAAGAAGTAACTCAACATTTATTCTTCCTTCAAGTGAAACAGGCCATCCTTTCTATGGATATTTACTGTCCGCCCGAAGCGTCCGTATTGCTAGCTTCTTACGCAGTCCAAGCGAAGGTGAATATTCCATGAATTTTACTTTGCAATAGCTGCGTTTCAGATTATTCCAAAGTTACGACTTGATTTTCTTAGCAAAGTGAGCTAGAGAATTTTATAATTATGTTCAACGCTAATTCTTTCGTAACATGCAATATGATTATCAGTATGGGGACTACGATGAAGTTTCGTACCGGCCTGGAATGCTAGCGAGCGAAGCATTGTTGCCGCAAAGAGTTATAGATCAATACCAAATGACTTCCGAAATGTGGGAGGATAGGATAAAGATTTGGTACGCTGATCACCGTGGGATGTCCAGAGACGAAGCTGAGATGGAGTATCTTAAGATTGCTCAGGACCTCGACATGTACGGCGTCAATTATTTCCCCATTAGCGTAAGTATTTTAAAACCACATAAATACAATCGAATTCTCTCCGTTGCAACATCTTCGATCATCGAATTCCAGAACAAGAAAGAAACCGACCTTTGGCTCGGAGTCACCGCCCTCGGATTAAATATCTACGAAAAGGAGAACAAACTGGCCCCGAAAACTACGTTCACCTGGTCTGAAATACGACACATCAGTTTCGATGACAAGAAATTCGTGATCAAGCCTGTGGAGAAGACTTCGCCTAATTTCGTGTTCTTCTCGCAGAAAGTTCGCATGAACAAACTGGTAAACACTTGAAGGGTTTGGTAACTTTGAGGTTAAACGTGACGAGTAATCATTTGTTGAAGATCCTGGACCTGTGCATCGGCAACCATGATCTTTTCATGAGAAGACGCAAGCCTGACTCTATGGAGGTCCAGCAAATGAAGGCGCAGGCGAAAGAGGAGAAGTCCAGGTAATTGTCTCTTGGATTCTAACCCTCAAAGTTTTATTTTTTTATACAAGACTTTTTTGCTTATTGTTAATGTGATAATTAGGAGACAAATCGAAAGAAACAAGCTGGCCAGGGAGAAGCAACTCAGGGAGGCGGCCGAAAGGGAGAAAGCAGCTATGGAGCAGCGACTTCTCCAATATCAAGAAGAGATTCGTCTAGCGAACGAAGCCCTCGTAAGACGATATCTATCGTTAAATATCGTTAGAATTCTATAGCTAAATGTTAAATATGTTTCAGAGACGGTCAGAGGAGACTGCTGACCTTCTGGCTGAGAAGAGTCGAGTAGCCGAAGAGGAGGCGATGCTGTTGAGTCAGAAAGCTTCGGAGGCCGAGCAGGAGATCACTCGTATACGATTGAACAATATGAAGACCGAAGAGGAGAAGGTTCATCTCGAGCGGAAAACCAGAGAAGCGGAATTATTGACCGAAAGATTGGTGCAAGAGTCCGAGAGAAGGGCGGCGGAAGCTGAGAAGCTGAAAGACGAATTGTTACGAGCACGTATCGCGGAGAAGGAAGCGAAAGAGAAATTGCTCGAGTTCCTTAGCAGAAATGCTTACACCGCGACGATAGCTGTAAATATCCACATTCCAGGGGCGAACGAAACCTATTCCGATAAGATTTTAGACTCGATTAAGATTCGTAAGGGTAAAGTTAAACGTTAACGATGATTTTGTTTGTCGCAGCCCGTGCCAAATCTGTTCCCTTCGACGCAAGTGCTACCGTCGGATCTGCAAGCGGACCTGCAGACTCTGCACCTGGACACCGAGCCCCTGCCGACCGATTTGACTTCGTACGATTTGATCGCCGACGGGGACGTCGACCAGCTGTCGCTGGAAATAGAAAAGGAGCGTGTCGACTATTGGGAGAAGAGCAAACACTTGCAAGAACAGCTCAGAGAGCTACGCACCGAAATAGAAGTGATGAAGGTCGGCGAGAAACAGTGCGAACTGGATCAATTGCACGAAGAACAAGTGCGGCTAGGTGAGAACAAGTATAGTACATTGAAAAAAGTGAAGTCCGGATCTACCAAGGCGAGGGTTGCATTCTTCGAGGAGTTATAGTTCCGTGGACTATTTAGAAACTGAGACATTCAGTGGACGCTGGAAGAAACAATGTCTTGCGATCGTATTACGAGATTCGTCCGTCGTGACGATTGTGTAGAATACTGAAACTTACGCAAAGATTAATATTTTTGCTTCGTAATGGTTTCAATTTTCATACTAACGTTTCTAAATCTCAGCGTTCAACGATAATCACGCAAACTTTACTTTTTACTTGATTTTACACGCCTGTTTTTATTTTTATCCATCTCGTGTTGTTCACCGAATCTAATAACAACTCGAGACTTTTACACGAAGTACGCGAAAATCAAAATTAAGACTAGAATCGCTAGGTATTAATGGTTACATAGGAGGTAAGCGATTATTGAAAGTGTCGATGTTGCGATTCATCGTAAGGTTTTATCGATCCGAAACTGTTTCGAAATACAGATGCATATTAGAGAATTTTATTTGTCGGTTGGACCTCGGTGTTTGCATGTATTTCTCAATGCTTTTGTAGGTTTCGAAACAAACGAATTACAAGGTTTCGTCAATTATAGGAAATTAGTAATGTAACGCATGTCACAAATGTCAATACTCTCAAATATCCAGTGTGCCTACGACTAGAATCTACTGAAATGTTTGTCCAAGCCGCAGTCTAGTCAAACGACTCGAGGAAATTCTGCAAGAGTAAATAGTTTCGATAGTTTCGAGAGTTTCAAAATTTCGAAAGGTGTAATCGATTTCTCTACGGACTGCGAACAAAAAAAGAAATTTCATCTGAACGTAGATTTGTTTTAAAAGTCTGATAACGGTAAATACTATACGTATTCGTGCATTGGTAAGGCTTTGAACAAAAGGAAATTAAACAAATCTTAAGACAATGGATTTGTAAATAAAAATTCGACCAATGCATGAGTACGACGGGATTGTTTTTTTTTTTAAGAAATTTGTGTATAGATGTAAAGTGATTTTTATCGATTTCTTATGCCATGAAACATAACTAACACGCTACGATATAGTTCGATTAGTGCGATAGAATCTTTACGCGTCGATTGCGGCTTTCGCGATGATCTTCCCTATCGATTCGATAGAGAACTCAGTGTTCGAGATATATCGTTCTTATAGGGCTTTCCAAGTATGTTTATTAGTTAGTTGCGATATAATACGAATAGGTAAATAAATAAATGTTCCTAGGCATTTTTAAAATATTAAAATACTATCTTTTTATTGGAAGAAGTAATCGAATACAGTTAAAAGATATTTCTACGAATACTCTGAATATTTGAATATTTTCTATTTGAAATTTATTCGATGTCGAGAGTGAAAATATTCCCCATGTTTGGAAAGCCGTTTTTTTTGTAGAAATTAAACGTCCGGTGGCTATTGAAAAGTGTCATATATTGTAACTAAATTAACGTTAACAGTTACTCGAGCACTGATCCCGTTCGATCGTATGGAAAATAAAAATTGTTAGTATTTACAAAGTTGCTCTTTTATTTTACGAAACATTCTTTGTCTCAGAGAATGTCTAACGTATTATAATATTCGGTATCGAATATATATATTATGTTTTGTAAGGTTTCTGACCAAAAATCTGGTGCGAGTGTTATAACTGGACTTCCTGGCGCCGTTGTCTGTGATTCGCGTACGCGATTGTATTATTGGATGCTAATTGAAAAGTGCTTCGGCCATAATCAGTATTTTCTGTAATATAGAGGAATAGTACCTGTAAATGTTTGCTCGTTCGATTAAGGTACTTTGCCAATCCGTACCGTATGTTTTCTTTCCGTGAATCGAGATTGATATTGAAAGTTTCGTCATAATATACAACACTAAAAATATACCAATATTTTTATCCTACTGCCGACAGACTTTTCTTTGTACCCTAAACTATTACGAATTCTTTGAGAAAATGACATTCACTTACCGTCCTTCCACCAGAATAAAGCAAAGCGTCTTCACATCCCCACTCCTGTTGCTGTCTGCTGGCTCACTATTGGTCGAGAACGGTGACAAAGTCAGCGAATCAGCACACTGCAGCGAGAGTGGGGATGTAAACTGTGCCTTCTTCTCGCGGAAGGACGATACACTTGTAGCTCGTATAACGAAACAAGTTGCTAATAGTTAAGTAACAGGTGGACTTTTATTATTCAAACTGTTCTCCAGTAGATTTATATAAATGTCAACGATATTTAATCTAAATACAAACGTATTAAATCATCTTCTTTAGCAGGATATTTTGTCACGGGACATTGTCCAGTTTTTCGTATTACAGGAACAATACACTGATAGCAAAACGCATAACTGAAAAGTAGTAATATTTAAGTAACTGTAATTGATCTCAAACTTGTAGTATTTTCTATAATGGTACATACCCGGAAACAGAAAGTACTGTATGAATTCTGAACGGTTTACAACAAATTGGACATTTGCCTTTGAATTGCCTAGCTGTTTCCAAAATCTGATAATAATAATATGAAATTAATAATATTTCTTATGCTTCCGATTACAGAAGAATAATTTTCTTACGTTAGGCGGCGGTGGAATGGGCAGTGTAACTAGATTGGTATTGAAATGTTCTTGCGTCCACCAGAATAAGAACTGAAGAAAGAACGCTCCAAATTCCAAAGACGTAGTCACAGTACGCTGAAGAATATCTATGCTATCGCTAATACCAAAAGAATTGTTTCGAATCTTCTTTAACAGATCCGAAACACTGATTACGGATTGTGCATCTGCGTAGGTTAAAGTAACGGATAGTAGTTTCAAATGTGGCGATTGGTGCACTGATTTCCCAGCAACGTACAATATATAATTGTATAAAACTATAAATTCGTATGCTACGAAGGTCATTAAAGAACCTTTAACAACACAGCTGCGATAGAACTTCTCCCATTTCTGTGAGAAAATATTAATTTCAATGTTAATAAACCAATTTCTTTGAAATTAAGTTCTATGGAATAATAGTTACGTTTTGTGGGGCACAGCCATCGATTTCTTCGAGTTTGTAGCGGCGACTTAGGTTTGAAAGCTTATTCTTCAAATAGGGAAATAAAACTATCAGTGTCAGGGACAGTGTCTTTTGCCGGTTCGACAAATTGTTTTTGATCTTGGAATTTATTATTCCTACACGTTTCAAACCGTAAAATGCTTCAGAGAAGGAAGCGGCTGAGAAAAAGAATATATTTTCACTGTTTGGTAATTTGTATTTATACGAACGAGAGTAATTACTTACAAAATTTTTTTAAATAGTATCGTTGGAGAATTATATTGAAAATTAAGTAACCTTCGTCAGACCATCTAAGAAGATGTTTATATCTCTCAGGATTGAATGATACGATAAACTAAAACATTATTTAATTAATAATTATATTTATTTTTTTAAAGGAGCAATGCAGTTTATTTTAAACAATCTTTTACAGGTTCTTAAAGTATATACAAATTTAATTTTCAAGGACAAATAATATTGTTGATGGAATAACGAAACCTAACCTACCGATAGAATTTTTTTAAAAGCCGGTTCAACGGTCGAGGCAAAGGATTCCTGAGCCACTATTTCAAATATAGAAGGTTTTATAAACGTGGTTCCAGTTAAATGGGCCCCTTTTTCAGCCATTCTCGATTTTCCTTCTCAAACACCAACGTAAACTTTTTAATTTGTAAAACGACCTTTGACTCATGACAATTTCAGACGTAAATTAAGTCGAGGAATTGTTTACTAACATTAAAACGTTTATCGAGGCATCAAAATTTCGAAGCATGTTTTCATTTGATAGAGTTAGAAATGTGTAAAACATTCCTTATAAAATCATAGTACATATTTTCCATGCTTTTTATTTACCGTGCTTCCACGAGAAGAAGGCACAGCGTGTTTACATCCCCACTCCTGTTGCTGTCCGCTGGCTCACTATTGGTCGAAAGCTGTGACGCAATCGGTGACAGCCAATCAGCGGACAGCAGCAAGAGTGGGGATGTAAACGCATTGTGCCTTCTTCTCGTGGAAGGACGATACATTCTCCTCTACCTTTCCCATTAATTTCTTAATTTTTATCAATTTTTAAGTATTATAATCCCTTACAACTACTCCAAATATTATTCGAATCTAATTAAGTTCTTCAACCACTTTTCCACGCTTGGATTTAATCCCAGAAAAAGAGTAATTAGAAATCAAGCCGTGGATCAATATTTATTTGTACGAAAAATGCATAGAAAAATGATTGAAGAACTTAATTAGATTCGAATAATATCTGGAGCGGTTATAAGGAATTATGAAGCTTTAGAATTAATAGAAATTAAAAAATTAATGGGGAAGGTAGATAAAAATGTAAATAAAAACTATAGAAAATATATACTGTGATTTTGATTTTTTATTAATATAAATATTAGAAATGTTTTACATATTTCTAACTCTATTAAATAAAAACGTGCCTCGAAATTTTGATTTTTGCAAGAATAAACCAGTGATGTCCTCTGGCGGTAAAATACGAAAATATTATAGTTCACGATCTACATATTTTCTTATCATAGAAACGTAATATAAATGGTTCGATAAGCAGTGTAATGTTATTTTCCGATTTGTTAGAGGCCGGTTCGTGCACGACGTTGACCCGGAGTTGCTCAAGATTGCATTTATACAGAAAACCATATCTGGAATCTCGTGGCAAATGAAACTAAACGAAAGTAAGTTGTCCATAAATAATAGATCGTTCGTAGCTTAATTATTTCACAATTTCAATATTCTATTGCGATCGTTTCGATTTGTTGGATAATTTTTTGCTCGTAAAAAATATTCGTTAAATAATAGTAATCGTTTGTAATTTTCATAGGTGGTTGATAGTGTTAAGATCATTCATAATTCATGAATCGATGGGAATGTTATTATCTAGTATGCGCACGTGCGACGTACCCTAATCTTTAGAACGATTGTGGGGTTCGTTGATAAGGAAGTATGGCATTAAACGCGAACACAAAATTTCTTACCGTAGATATCTAATGAAAGTAAAAAAATGAATAAGCTGAATAATATACCGCTGGACGTGGATCTGGATGATCCTAGATTCAGGATCAAACCGTACCAGCAAATTGTCGCCTCGTGCACCGGTGCAGTCATCACGTCTCTCATTGGTAAGCGATGATGAAATATCTAACGTGATTGTAAACAACGTAAAGTAAATTTGCATTTTATATAAATCATCGCTTGTACACGCATTTCAAACCAAACGTCATGACGTCTAATATATAAAAATTAACACGTCTTCGAAAATTAGATAAGATATGTTCGAAGAATTGCAGTTAAATCGTACGTCAAAGGTGTAGTTTGTAACAAATCGATGATGTTATAATAATATTCTAATCTTTTTTCATTCCAGTTACACCTTTGGATGTGGTCAAGATTCGACTTCAAACGCAGCAAAAAGCTATGCTTTCTAACAAGTGTTTCCTTTATTGCAATGGTTTGATGGATCATTTGTGTCCGTGTCTGAATGGGAAAGGGCCACCGTGGGCGAAGGGAAACGGAAAATTTACTGGCACGGTGGTACGTTTCTATCGATCTTCCTTATAATCACGAATTCAATTGTATTTTGTCATTATTTTCCGTTCAAAGGATGCGTTGATGAAAATTAGCAGAAACGAAGGAATCCTTTCCTTATGGAGTGGTCTGAGTCCTACTCTGGTCCTAGCAGTACCTGCAACTATAGTATATTTCGTTTCGTACGAACAATTAAGGTTGTACTTTAAGGTAAATAGAATGTAAAATTTCTCATCGAATTTTCCGTTCGCATCTCTTTTCGAGTTCTAATATTACTTCCGTTCTGATAGGATACATATAATAGACAATTAGGGAATGTAATGGTTAGACCCGTAACGGAGCAACCGTTCTGGATTCCCATGGTGGCTGGAGCCATAGCTCGTATCTGGGCTGCATCTCTAGTAAGCCCGTTAGAATTAATTAGGACTAAAATGCAATCGCAGAAATTAAGTTATCCAGGTATTCTCTTATTCTAATCTTTGTTACTTTGAATTATTTCTGCGTTATACAATTCTTTTTAACAAACTTTGCTTACAGAAATTATGCAAGCGTTGAAAACCGTTATGAAAAATAATGGTATTTTTGGGTTATGGATGGGTTTAAGTAGCACTCTTTTACGTGACGTACCTTTTAGTGCAATTTACTGGTTAAATTACGAAACTATTAAACAAAACTTTGGTGGATCTAATCAATCTTTTACTTTCAATCTCGCGGCTGGTGCTATGGCCGGATCTGTAAGTATTTTAATTAATAAATACTCAATATTATTATCGAATCGTTTACAAATTGATTTTAATAGTTTAGTATAAAAAAATTGACAAAAAGAAATTCAAATTTTAAAAGGATTCCATTTTGTCAATTCCGTTTGTGCAAACAAGCTATAACCCATTATTCTCACGAGTCTGACTCGTGATGAAAATTTTATGCCAAACTTGAATATCACGAGTCGGGCTCGTTGTTTAATTTCACGTAAAACGTGAATAATTCGAGTCTGACATCGACATTTCTGACCAAATATATCACGAGTCGATCTCGTAAATATCGATATTTCGTCGATCGATATATCGTGTTTTTAAGTTTCGACATTCGGAATTAGTGCATTATTAACTGTTAATTTTATAGATGGCAGCATTTTTTACGATCCCCTTCGACGTTGTAAAAACTCACACGCAGATAGAAATGGGCGAAAAAGAAATCTATTCAGGTACCATTTGCTTGTAACGGATTACAAATTTCGAACCGAAGTCATCGTTGAAAAATCATTTGCAGATAAACCCGGGCACAGCGGCGGAACTTGGAACACGATTAGAAAAATTTACTGTCAAAATGGGGTAAGGGGGCTGTTCACGGGATTAATTCCAAGAATAGTGAAAGTTGCTCCGGCCTGCGCCATTATGATTGCAACTTTCGAGCATGGGAAACGATTTTTCCAAATCCACAACGCCGCTGTAATATTAGAACATGAACACAACATGCAGTATTTACAACATAAGCAAAATAGTAACAAATGACATGTGAATCGCTCTAAATACTATAGAATATTATATTTAAGCAACGGAAATAAATTTTATTTTAAACATCATTTATCAACTTTCATTCTTGGCAAACTGACAAATATATATTTAATAATTTATAATCAACGTTTATTCTAGTATTGTTTAGTTATATTAGCATTCCAAACATTCATTAAAATAATGCTTTAGACAATAGTTAATTAAGATAAATATAATTTGATATTAGTTATTACTGTGAATCACATTCTCGAAATCAACATTGCATTCATTAACATATCTGTTATATTTTTAATAAATGACGATAAATGAAAATAATTCTTTTAGTAAAATCATTTCCAACGAACTACGATACTTATGTCTCCATATAGGGATATGGAAGTCTAATACAAAAAAATAACTATACTAAATAATAATATAATCCATTTATTACATAGAAAAGTTACAAGTCGTTAATAACTGAAGCAATTGATGCAACTTAAAAACAGTACAAAAGAAAGCTACAAAACAACCCAAATTTTACTTCCTAATTTCTAATCAATAATACCCCATCTTGGTATCTTTTGGCCAGTCGTTGGTACTACTTTTGCTTTAAATTCCCAGGTTCAATAAGAGGGTCAAACAAGTGTCTATATTCGCGTACAATTTCACAAAAAAATATCGTATTTCTCGTTAAATCTTAAAAGAAAATCTAAAAAATTAGGGTTCCAAATTTTTTTAAATCGAAATAATTACAGTGGGATATTATTCGTGCATTTCCGGAAACAGATAATAGCAGAATCGATCAGCGACTGCGGACGAAGTGTCGTTCGGGTAAGTTCGGTTGGTCGATACGCGTACTCGGCTATGATCGGGCGGTTTGGAAGTGGCGAATAGGTCACAGCACGGAAGTCGGTTCGTTTCTTTCGGGATAGGCGGTTCAGTTCACCAGTCACTCACCAATTCAACATTCCAAAGGCCGGCTCTTCGATCTCTGGTGAGTCTGGTCCGCCTTTAAATCCGGAATCCTGTTTAAAATCAAATAAAATCCGTCGATTATTCGCTCGATTCATAAAAAAAGAATCGCAATTTTAACGAAATAATCGTTCATGGTGCCCGATACTTTGGAAACCAAACGAGACCGCTGGAACACGATTAGTAGCCATTTTATGCCATTCTCGGATTCTAGTTACTTTATTCATTCGTTAACCGTGGATAATCGTTCTTGCGACATCGGTAATCTTTAACACGGGTTTTGTTTGAGCATCGAGGTGGTAAGGATTTAGGTTAGACGTGTTACGTAATCCTAAGCTTGGCAGAGCGTTGGGCTTTAATTATTTAGGTGGCCACCGTCGTTTTCAGGGTAATCGCTTAGCGACCACACAAACGTCACCATGTACGCTTGCACTCGATTCATCGCACCCCTCGCCAGGTCGACCGTGAGTAGAATTTCTAACTTTCCGAGTTTCTTTTCATTCATAATTATATAACTACTTTTTTTTTTTTTTTTTTTTTTCTCCCCTTCCGTACGATTCTTTTAGTTGGTCTCAGGAACCAAGAACTACATCCGACCGCTGAGCAGCGCCGTGGTCAATCAGAGTCAGTCTTTACAACAGAATCAGATCCAGAGCCCAGTCAGTATCGTGAGTATCCATTGCATAACCTATTCCCCCCGTAGGTTACATAACCGGCTTTATTCTCATAACGGTTCTTCATGGAAAATTAAAAAAATTCGGTAAAACGTGACCTAAGATGAATTTAGTTATATCGAATACGAGCGGAAATGTTTTCGAATCTGTTAGAAAATTTATATTTTCTAGGTTTATTATAGGGAAATGCTGGCCATTCGTACGAATTATAAAAGTGGGTCAGTGCCCACATGTTTCAGAATTTGCTTTTATCGAATTTGAGTAAAGATGTTTTTGAAAGTTACATAGTTGATGTTTCAGAGACTTATTTACACGGAAATAATAAAAATGGACTGATTTGTGAATTTTACGTGTAGATTGTACTATAGTGATTATGTACGTAGCTCTTGTAATGGGTCGTTGGAAATGTCTAATGGATTGCAGGAGATTGGAATGAATTTTGGATGTTTGGAGAATGTAATTTTGTTATTGATTTAGGTGTGGCCTTATTCAGGGTTTAAAAGTCTCGTAAGATGATTAACAAGGTTTGATGGCGATTTTCTGGTAAATCGGTTGCGAGAGAGGAAAATGAAAAAAGCAACAAAAAATTTTGAATGACAATTAGTTGGTATAGCTTGATAACAATGGATATGAAAAGAATGAAAACTGAAATATCAATTAAATGTGCAAAACTAATAATAGAAGTTATATAAGTCACAATGTAATCTACTATGTGGAAATAATCAATATTGGAATTATTTCTGAACTTAGACATTTTTATAATTTCTGTCTCCTCCAGTCTACAACAATTAAATAACAAAGAGACGTTTGACAGTTGTTTTCTGATAAAATGTCCCATTTATTAAAACAAAAGTTCGAAAGAAACAACAAAAATTTCAATGACAGTCGGTAACAGCAAAACATGAGTTTCTTTTTTTTTTTTTTATTAAATTGACAAATAAAATATTAAAAACTAATAATAGAAGTTACGTAAGACTTTTATCTACTATACGGAAACAATTCAATATATAATACTCAAATTGTAAACTTAACGAGACCGACAAATATCGCATAGTAATTATACATTTAACCAAAAAATTATTTGAATTCTTCATTGTTAATTATTTTACGCAGTCGCCGTTTGTGCGTAATTTCCAAACATCCACAATCAGTCGGGACATTGACTCGGCTGCAAAGTTTATTGGTGCTGGAGCAGCCACCGTTGGCGTAGCTGGATCTGGTGCGTGCACAGATAATCACTTTTTAACAAAGTTCGTTGCAAACCTATCCACGTCTTATCCTTACGTGTATTAGAATAATTCAGAATTTCCTTCCTGCTCTTCCAATTTCAGGGGTTGGTATTGGTTTGGTTTTTGGGTCCCTAATAATTGGCTATACCCGCAACCCATCCCTGAAACAACAATGTTTTAGTTATGCGATCCTTGGTTTTGCATTATCAGAGGCAGCGGGACTCTTTTGTCTTCTGATAGCGTTCCTCATACTGTTTGCCCTCTAGTCCCACTCCTCCGCCAAGCTTCTCGATCATAGTAATGTTATAATTACAATTTGCGTTATGAATTAATCACGTAACACATTAACTGCCAAATTAAATCTGTGAAATTTTTGTTCTCTGACAATTGGACAACTACTTAATCGCTTAAAACCATATTTCTTTTAGTCCACATGGCAATCAATGTGTTAACCGTTTATAAATTAATAGTTTCTGTAGTTTGCAGAAGTGGTGAAACGCGTAATCTGATTTTAGGTGCCGGAATTGGATCGGTGTTCGGTTCTTTAATCATCGGTTACGCCAGGAATCCATCTCTGAAGCAGCAATTATTCTCGTACGCCATTTTGGGTTTCGCCCTGTCCGAGGCCATGGGTCTCTTCTGCCTTATGATGGCCTTCCTGCTCTTGTTCGCGTTCTAAGTCACCGGAAATCGCATAATTGCCGATAGTTTTAGTGCGTCATTGCCAAGACAGCATCTACTGGCTCTCAGGGGGAACGGCAGGAGCTGTCATTGGTACTTGGGAGTACCATGAAATCATTAGAGATACTAGAGTACCCGGCCCGACGAGGTATTTAGACGGTACGAACCAGAAACTGGTTGTCGATCCAGAACCGTCCAAAAACCTCCTCGGATCCCTTCAATCGATTCATTTTTAATCATTTCATGGTCTGCCGGGGTCTCATGTAGCCGTAATTCACACATTGTTATAATTCAGTGTAATTGAACGAATAAGAACATTAATTGAAAGTTTATTAAAAAAGAAATAAACAGCCTTCATACCCTGCATATGATATACCCATATACGCACTGTATCCGTATCTATCGCGTTAATATCGATGAAGTAGTACACTATTGAACATTTTTGTTACCAAAATGATTCATCATTGGTGTGATGCCCACACGCGCACACTGTTTGTTGGAGGTAACTCGTGACCGAAGGGAAACTGTACAGTGATATCGAATAAACACTATTGTCGTGAAATTATCTCGTAGTTATGTGGACGACTTCCGTTCTTTTAGCTATCCTTTTCTTCGAGTAATTTCTTTTAGCAATTCTGATGAATAATTCATTGACAAATGTCGTTACACGACTTTCAAGTATAATTTATAATGATTGTACTAGTATGTTTTCCTCTGGAGAATAACTTTGTAAAATTAGCTTCTTTACGTAGTTTTTTTTTTATAAATTCTAATTAATAATTTGTTGATAGGTGTTATGCAACTACCAAATGAATATAATATTTTCTACTATAGAAAGATATCTTCGCGAAGTAAACTGTGAAAGTATTACTAAACCTTGGTCTTGAAATATTCTTGAAAGAATATAATTTTTAACATATTTTATGAATATCCTTTTACACTTTTTTTTTTCGTAATCGAGTTTTTATTATTGAAGAAATACAGTAATTTACATCGGAGAATCGTTTCAGTTAGATATTTGCAAACAAGTTGACCAAAAATAAATTCAATCCTTAAATTGAATTCCTTATACTTTTCTATAGAAATTTTTTTTTTCTAAAGATAATGAAAGGCTGAGACTTTAGGGGGTAGTTTCACCCCTAAAGCTCGTCTTACTATCGTCAAAAAAAATATTTATCCCTCATTTTTGGCAGTTCTAGAAATCAAATAAAGTTCAAACTACGCACATATTAATTTTTAATATAAAAAAATAAATTAACGTGCATTTCGTTCAAGTAATATATTTATTGAATACAAAACATGGGTTTAATAACAATCTTCGATAATGAACGTAGGCCCAATTTCATTTAATTTTTTTATACCAATTAAATTGAACCATTAATTTACAGCATTAAAGTAGTAATTAAACGAAACTTAATACATCACGTATAATTTAAAATTGAACATAATTTTTTAACAAACACCATTGCCGCAACAATTAGTATATTTCTACTACTAGTAATACTAGTAAAATTTTCGAATCTTTAATACAAGATCTATTTCTATTCTTTAATAATCGTTTTAATACTAAAGACAGTAAATTCTTTAACTAAAATGAAAATTGCAATACATTGTGAAGTTTTAAATGAATTTCACACCGTTCGATTTAAACTTGAATCAATATTATTAAACTTTTATACATAGTATTATCATATTATACAGTAAAAAACTTAATTCATAGTAGTGCCGAAGCCTATTGATTCTCCTACGCTATCATGGGGTAACATATTCAGCTGGTCCAATAGATTCTCCCTTTCCCTTAAACAGGCCCACGCTTTCTCCTGTTCCTTCTTCGTCAGTGGAACCTTTCTCTGTTTGGAAAGTATAAGTTTCTTGTAATGTTCTATCACTTCATTATCCGCAGCACTAATTTTTCTCTTCAAAGCTTGCCGTTTACTTTCTTCCTGCGCCAAGTTTAATAGCCTCTTCAATTGCGTTACATTGTGATTGGAAAGCGCTGTGAGTTCTTGCTGGCATCTTTTAATCTCTGTTAAAATTTCATCGTCCTCTTGATTCTTCTTTTGCGCATCTGATTCCAAGATTCCCTGCTCTACTAGCTCCTTGTGCATCCTTAATTCTAAGTTGATAGAGTTCTGTATAGTGAGATCTCTTAAAACAGGAGGATCACTGTCTCTGAACAATTTGTTGTCCGTGTTATTATTCGCAACGTACACATTTTCCTCCAGCAAAGCGGAGACCAATCTCTGTGTGAGAGGACCCGCGATACTGTGTGCTTTCTTGTCGTTCTTGCCAACCAACAGCGACAAGTCGGAACGACTCTTTTTCTTTTCTCTATTTGGGTTGGCCGCGTCTTCCTCTTGCAATAAATCATTGTGAGCCCACATTAAGCTATAATGGCGACCCAATGGGGGAATCTTCTTGAATTCGCTGATGTCACTGTGCGTGGCAATCAGTTCTTCCAATAGCTTAATATCATCTGGCATGATATCTGTGCAATACGGATCAACGGATGCCCAAAACTTGTTAGGTGTGTCATTTTTTGGTAAAAGCAACTTTGGAGATTCGGATTTTGAACCTTCGATCCTTGAAATTTCGTGCACATTTGGAATGACCTGAGAGTTTGAGCCGCCTATAGCCTTTTGCTTGAACAATTTGGCCGGCAGAGGTGACTGGGTCTTGGTATTCAGTTCCTTTGGTTTGAACTTCTCTTCTCTGACTCTTTTGTCGAGAAGCGAAAGACCTTTGCCACTTTTGGATCTTCTGTCCCTGCGTTCCTCCGCAGACGATAAATTTGCTACTTCCTCTTGGATCATTCGATGTCGCACAACCACCGATGATAGAAGCATTTCTAATTCTAGCTGCAACATATCAAGGTCCTCCATACCGACGCCTTCCTCCGTGTTGCGTTGCAAGATACTGGTGTATCTCGGGAGGAGACGGCTGTTGTCAGCAATCTTTAAAATGGGCAGAGACATGGACGTTTCTGTGTTTTCAGAAGCGACATCTGAACCGAGGGAAGATTGCACAGTCTTTCCACTCTCTCTGACCTTGACAATGGCTTTTTTGGAACTCTGCTTGCCTTTGCCCGACATAATGGTGAGAATAATGATAGGGTGACTCATAAAAGCTAAGAAATTTTCATTTTTATATGATTCCTTCCCAATGGATCATATTTCGCAACCATAAGCTTTACTTAAACGTTAAATTCACAGTTTGCCTAGGCAAAAGTTTCAATCACCGTCGAGATTCGACTTTTTGGGCTTCATTTCTCAATAGTTGTTCAGAACAATATAATATGTTAGGTTAGGAAACGTCCACTAAGGATTAGAACAGTTTTGATCGGCTGGGAGAATGGAATAGTGAACAGTTAATTGACAGTAATACGTAAAGTAGAAAGTGAATTTGTTTTGAAAGATTCTGTAATATAGTATTGTTTATTTAACTTGACACACATGAAAAAGCGCGATTATGTGGGATCATCACCTCCCGTACTTGCCACCAGAGGGATCGCTCTCTCGCAAGTACTCGACCGATTTCTATGGTACAAGTACGGAAGGTGATGACCCCGTATTAGTCGACTTTGTTTCATAATTAAAAGCTGGTTCCAAAGTCCTGCAGTTTCCCTCTTTGGATTCCCCTTGGACTCGCGAAAACGCTCGAGATTTCCTCGATAAAAGGCGTCCAAAGTATTAGCGTTGAATCTCTAGACGTTGGGACAATTCCCCAGCTAAGTTTATGCCATCTATATTATTAGTAATAAGTTCTAATCGCCACACGTAAATTAAATCCGTATTAGAGCAACATTCAGGCGAGAAAAAGCTAGTTTACGAATAAACCTAAAATTTCAAAATAAAATTCTGCCCAAATACGCCACCTACCAGTCGATATTTCAATCTCGATTTCAATTTTCCTTTCTCGATCTCGTTTCGAGATCCGCGTAATTTATGACGCGGAGTGTGCGCGTGCGCGTGGCAGCCGCTTATTGCGCATGTGCAATACATCGGTTTGGAGGGGCGTAGAAAGGAGGCCATATTGTACAGTTAAATTGAAAGAACGAAAATAATTATATCATCGTACTATCGTGCCCGTTCTCCTTTCTGTATTTTAACCGTGATCATTCACGAAGAGTGTCGTTCGTTTGTACCGTGTAAAGCAGCAAAAGCACGTGGCCTGAATCATAGCTCGTGCCTATTTGTAAATAACTATAAACCTAAGTAGTTGTATCCCCCAATACCTAAGCACTCGTCCGTCACTCTACCGAAGGGGTTTTTTGCTCCAGACGAGATGGGCACTCGGGACGATGAATACGATTATTTATTTAAAGGTAAATTTATTCAAATTACTTTCAGACTGTAACAAACAATTTTTTTTTTTGACAAATATTTAGTCATTGGGACATCTCTCTGCCCATGAACACATACACGCGTACACACGCAGAACATATACAGTTTGTACGTGTGGCTGGTGGTACGATTGCCCTGCATAATGCGCCTTGTATGATTTTAACTCGTGTATATATGTGTGTGCTTATGTATCGTTTTAAAATCAACAATTGTCTTCGATAACACGAGGGCTGAATTAATGACGAATCACCATTGACACGGACGTAGGACGAGTTTAAACGATGACATCACACACTATCACACAGAAAAAGTCAATTGTCGGCCATCAATCTCTTCGAAATAAAACATTCGGTTCATTTGTTTCTTGTTTTCTGCACGACTTTTAAGAAATTCACAATTTTTATTACAATTATTCTTTCACAGTAATTAGAAGATTGTTATGAAGTGACACTGATTTTTGCACGAACAGAGAATTTTTACCTTTGTTGAAAATGGAAACAAGTTCCATCCGAATATCAAAGAAGCTTTGGGACGTGTTTTATGAGAAACAATGAGTTTTAGGACCATTTAGAATCATTTTGTATGCCCCTTGTACTAGCAATACTTGAAATTTTCATTCCGAAGAAACAATAGTCCTTTCGCTGACGTTTCTGTTCTAAAAATATAGTTATACGGTAGAACATACTTGTTGGTACCTTTGTTTGACATGTTTTGTAACGATCGATGGATTCCAGATGATTTGCAATCATTTATTTCCACTGCGATACTTAGATTTTTCATTCTGATATGACAATCATTTTTTCGTATACAAAGAGTCAATTATCTCTTCAAAATATTTGTCTTATTTATTTTTAGTTCTCCTACAAGACTCGAATGAAACTTGCAATTTTTATTTCGATATAACTGTAATTAAAATAGTAAGAAAGAAGTTTTGCAGTAAAAAAAACTTTTTCTGAGATATTTAGTAACCAAGGACGAAGAAATAGGTTTCAAACAACAGTCCACAGTAAAAACATTATTGGATCCGTTAACACTTTGACTGCCACGCCGAAATCACATTTTTTGCTTAAATAAGAACCACCAAGCATTTCAAGTTAGGTTATAAGTTTGGTATTTTGTATTTTAAATCTAAATTGAGACCAAATAATGAAACTGTTGAACTTTACATTAAACTTTGACCAATTAGAAAAATTACTATTTGTATGCGCAAGATTATTGATTAGAAATGCGTTGACTGTGTAATAAATTGGAAATATCGACTAGGAACAGTATCGAACAACATTTAAAACTGTAGTTTTTCAATTATGCTATTTCAGAAAAAACTATGTTCGATCCATTAGTAGATAATGAAAGAGAAACGTCCGACTGCAAAGTGTTAATAAAATAATCGTCTGGATTAAAGGTGCTCGACTACTGAATGAATAAATTTTCTTTTTCGTTTCAGTGGTTCTTATCGGTGACTCTGGCGTAGGAAAAAGTAATCTATTATCACGATTTACAAGAAATGAATTCAATTTGGAGTCGAAGTCAACTATAGGAGTTGAATTTGCGACACGAAGTATACAGGTCGATGGGAAAACAATTAAAGCGCAAATCTGGGACACGGCTGGACAAGAACGTTACCGTGCTATTACATCCGCGTAAGTTGAAGTTATTAAAACCAAACTAAAAGTCTAATGTTATTGCATGCAGTTAAAATCCACAACTTAACACGTAAAATACAAATACATGCGTCTCAAGTTTTAATTCTTGCAATTGATATAAAGCAAATAAAGTTTAAACGTTGAAATTGATTGGTAAGAGAATTGCTTGCGTAATTAACTAATCGTGTGAATATTAGGTACTATCGTGGTGCAGTGGGCGCCCTGCTGGTCTACGATATTGCAAAACATCTAACGTACGAAAATGTGGAGAGATGGTTGCGAGAGCTACGGGACCACGCTGATCAGAACATTGTGATTATGTTGGTTGGAAACAAATCAGACTTGAGGCATCTACGCGCTGTACCAACTGACGAAGCAAAAACATTCGCTGAAAGGAATGGCCTCTCTTTCATTGAAACTTCTGCATTAGATTCTACCAATGTCGAGACAGCGTTTCAGAATATATTAACAGGTGAGACGATCCTCGACTTCAAACAGAAATTTTTTATTCTCAATGTATTATAATTCTTTGAAGATTGGAAGGTCATTGTTATTTGGGCTTCGTTTAGCAAACGAAAGATTGGAAAATTTAATTTTTGTTTAAAATGTCTATCGAAGAAGCTTGATGATGCTTTTAACAGTTCCATACTATGTGTGTGTGTGTGTTTTATAGAAAATTGTTTATGTATGGTGATATTTGTTGTGGCAATAAGTGTTGAATTTGTGGATGCAATGCGATAGAGATTTGAATGTTGCAGAAATCTACAGAATCGTATCGCAGAAACAGATACGTGATCCTCCGGAGGGTGATACGATTCGGCCACAGAACGTAGAACCTATCGATGTTAAGCCAACGATGAATTCGGAGGGAATGCGTAAGCAGTGCTGCCAGTGACTTGCCTTACTGCTTAAAATGTGTGTACACGCAAAACACAGTATCGATATCAGAAGAGTTACGCTCTTAATTAATTACGGATGATTTCTAAGAGAAAGTTTAGTCTATGGTCCAGTAAAACGCGGAAAGGAAAAGGAAAACAAAATATACATGAAAGTTTCTGGGATAATTCTTTGTACGATAGCATAGTTTTAATATAAGAAAACTATGGTTAGTTAATTATATAAATGTTAAGTTGATTTGTAAATTGAGTTAATTTTAATCGTACGTCAAAATTAAATATTGCTAAAGACACTTTTATTATGTATTCTTTCTTCCAGTTGTTCTTACTGATCTTCAGCTTTCACTGTCGCGACTTTGTTCACATAATACAGAATTATTGATTTAAAATTTTCTGCAATTTCGTAGAATTTAAAATAATAGCTTTATAAACTGCAATAGGTTTTCTGTCGCCGTTTCAAATCCTCGTGATAATTATATATTATCGTGATATTTTGTACGTTCAAGTAATTCTTCATTTTTTTTAAGTAACGAACCTTCGATTCTAAGTGATATTTTCGTTTGGCCGAGGACGATTAATGAAAGAAGGTCCGCATAGAATATGGTAAGATTTCTTTTCAATCATACGTCTCGAAACTATTTTATAATCCGTTGGTTTCCATCAGTATTATTTTTCTTTTTACACATTTTACACCGTGTATCTATTTGTAACGCGTCAGTGTGGTCCGCGAGCAAGTTAACATTTAAGAAATATTTATCAAAAGAATAGCTTTAAACGAAGAAAAAAAAAAACTTGGAAATCGCAAATTATTTTCACTCGAATTATATAATTTCTGTGCAAAATGACTCGCATTTCTCTTTTTTACAATGTATATACGAACACTAAGACGAATTATTTTAGATTAAATAATCGGATATCTTCGAATTCTTCGCAAGAATCTCCAAACCGAAAAAGATTTTATGTAAAATAGCTTTTTGTTAACAATTGTATACGAGGTATAGTAGTGTGTAATAAATATTTTTCCCGATCAGTTATCGAATTGCAAATTGTGCAAATGTTCAAGCGATAAGTTTTCTTTGCAATTCTTTACGGTTTCAACTATACGTATAGTTTCTTACTTTTGGTACTTTGTTTCTGTGACATCATTTATTTTAAAACAAGATAAAATTGTTAACTAGTGATTGATTAACTGATCGATCGCATGAAGTCTTTTTTTATTATAAATTAAATATTTTACTGCCTCAAGAGTGAAGAATTTGGTGTCAATCGTCAATAAAACTGCGTTAAATGCTTTCATACTGTTTTCAGCAATTCTAACAAAAGAGATTCATTCGGATTTTAACTATTTCTATGAATTTTCTACTCTATTGCATTAGTTTATAACTATCTTTTGCAATTATAATACGAAGGGTTTATTACGATTTTAAACATTCTACCGCATTGTTATTAAAATATACAGTATGTGCTACAATTAATTGTCTAAAGTTTGATTGTTAGTAAACATAAGTTTTACAGTAGAAATCAATAGTCTCATGTAAGAATAAACTGTCCAAATAAACGAGAGAAAGACAAGTAAATATTGTCATTATTTTTTAGACTAAAGACTGAGGGCGACTATGATGAAAATATTGTTATAAACTGTTGAATTTTAGATCGAGGTTTATTGACATTAAAGTTTTGGATTTTTAATGTTTATTGATATCAAACTTTAGATTTTCAATCAGTTATTATTATATAAATATATAATATTATTAATTATACGATACTATATAAATTAATAGTTACTTGAAATAAGGGTCTTGAGATATTTTAATTTGGAAGATTTTCTTTATTTAAGAAGCTGGAAGATTACTAATCGTAATTAAATAATACATATAGTACAATTTGGAATATTTCAACAATAAGTTTACAATTCAATTTCAGTTTCAAAACTTAGAAAAAGTTGATTAACAAAAGGGTGAATTTGAGATCTGATATAATTATAATTTCCATATCTAATAAGTAATTCATGTACTTCTTTCTATTGTATATAGTAAAATTTTTAATATCTGAACAATAAATAATTTGATTTCAGTTCAATTGCAAGAAGCTTAGGAAAACAATTTCGTAGAACCTGTATGCATCCTAACTAAAAGAAAAGTCCGCCTTTTACTGTGACCGATTCCATAAATTTTCATAAATGACAAATCACGTGAAACGAAATAATGTCAATGGCGTTAATTCTGTTTGCAGAAGGACATACAAAGAGGCAAAGGAGAAAAGAAAAGTGGTCGACGGTAAACGTAACAGGTGCATACAGTACAAGAGTCAAGACTATTTACGATTATAAGTATAAACGACTAAACTTTTCCCAAATAATCCCGGCCTCGAGGGCCCAAGTAGTCGACCGCTGAGTCTACTTGGAAGCAGATTAAGTAGATAAATGCGCGTCCCAGCGAGCCGTACTTAAGACTATTCTTTTACATCTTCATTAAAACGGTCGCTTGGTTTCGATAAAATGCAAGATACGGGTTTTGCACTGTGAAACAACCCGTCTTGCAGACCACATTTACTCCATTGTTGATCAAGCTTTTCTACACAAAAATTGTTTTCCTCTGATTCTGTACTATAATCAAACTTATCGTTGAAATATTCAAAATTTTACTGTACGAGTCATTTGTTTTGCAAAATTCATTTTTGTGGAAACTTTGTTCGCAAGGAGTTGAATGTGATTTGCAAAATGGGGAAGTTTGATATGCGTAGATTGAGAACGCAAAACCTGTACCAGCTCCAAATTTCCTTTCGCCGGATGAGTGGATTTATTTTCTTAAAAAACTGAAACTGTACTAAACTAAATATAATTAGCGTGCTAACAATGATGAGGAAATTAAGCTTTAGGAACCTTTTTCCGGATTATTTGGGAAAATCTACTGTAATCTCGGCACTAGGAAACGATGAGGATCGGGGAATTTAGCGACAAGTTACACGCAATAGCAGATGAACATACGTGTTCAAGAACATCATTGGAAATACCTATGAGAAACGAATTACGTACGCACTATATCCTTTTTGGAGAATTCATTCCCCCTAAGTCCTATTTCTGTAACTTTATCTCTCTGATATTTAAAGGATAAATCAGTGTTGTATTACTTGGGCTTCTTCGTAATACATGTGCAATTCTATCTTCGACGTGCGGATGAGCAATTTGTACGGGTTTTGCACAGGACTCTATTTTTTGGGAATCAAATTCTCCTTTTCTAGAATCACGCCGACCGTTTGGAAGTCAAATTCACTTTAGCGAATTAAATAAAAGAATAAATTCGATGTCCAAAGGGGGTGGATCCGGTTCGCAGGAAGTTGAATTTGGAGTGCAAAATCTGTATAGAGTAATTATACAGTAAGATGCTGCTGAAACGTTCGTCTGAACCTTTGAAACCATATCGTACCGATTCTAGGAACAAAGATAATGGATTTCCTGGATTATTAGAGATTGTAATATAATATGAACAATTTAACTTACACGCAACACGTCGAATAATATTAAATATGTAAGTTTGAAAAATTGTTAAGGAATATTCTAGTCCAAACTTCAATTATTTATTTCTTTACAATTCAAAAGAGAAAAAGTATGAAACTTTTTGCATCAGATTTGGCCTTGTATTTAACGAATGTACACAATCATTTCATGTAAAAATATTGAAAATTGTCGAAGATAGAGTTGTTTCAGTGGAGACCCCTTTCCTCGAACATGCCTTCATAGTTTCTACGATTACTATTGTTCTGCTCATCTAAATCGAACAAACTAGCAACCATTTTGTTCAGTAAGAACGTGCCTACGGCCGGGTACCAAAATTGTCCAGAAATAAAACTTTGTCCTGGTCGATGGGGACACGTATACTGAAGAATTTTCTGTAAATTTCATGCCAATCGATCAATTAAATCTTACAAATTATGGTAACTATTTTAGAAAAATGTGGTTTCGAAAAAATCGAGTTTAAAGTTTAACACAGAAATGTGTATGACTTTGTTGTTAAAACCGACTAAAAGAAGAACCCTAAATTTCAACGATTTATATTTAAAATAAAATCTTTTTAATGATTATAATAACTGAGGTATGGTTTCAAAGTTTGAATGAACGTTTTGGGAACAGCCTATATATATTATAACACGTGAAATGTTGCGATTAAATATAACAGATGCACGGCAATAGTGAAAGAAAAAGAAGCTTTACGATTGAAACGTTACAATTTAAGAAAGCAACGACAACAGCTTGGAAATCAGGATAACACTTTATTGTTGCTCACTCTCTTGCTTTTGAATTTGCACCCAGTAGCCATCGACCTTGAAAAGTGCGATAAAGAGCTTTGCCTCCCCTCCTCCTCAATGATCGCTTTAAAAAGAAATTTTTTTTTTAATTAAGAAGGTATTCCAGTCTGACAACATATACGCCCTTCTTGGTGTTCATAGACACCATATACAGGGTGTTCGACCAACCATGGGAAAAATTTCAATGGTAGATTCTGGAGACCAAAATAAGACGAAAATCAAGAATAGCAATTTGTTGATTGAGGCTTCTTTAAGAAGTTATTAACGTTTAAAGTTCCCTCTGTAGCGCGTGACAGTGGTTCTCACTCAGCGTGAGAGACTCTACTGACTGACGTACCGACAGCGTTACAGTTTTCCGAGTGAGAGCCACTACCGCGCGTGCGCAGCTGTTCTCGAGTTGCAAACAACGCGTATTTTGGTGGAGGATCTAACAATTTTCAAACGACCATAACTCTTGCAATAGTAAAGGTATCTCATTGAAAATTTTTTCTGAGGCAGAGTCCATGAGTACCTACAAAAAAGTATTGGACAACTTTTCTGTAGTTGGTCAAACAAATTTATTAGAAATTGGAAACGAATTTTTCAGAAAAATCAACAGATAGTCCTCTTTTTCAGCGAAAAAAAGATTTCAAATCATTATAAAAAAATTATTTTTGGCTACAGGGGTTAATTACAATAATTTTTGATGATTAGACATACCCCCAAGATTCTACCCATTTTCTAGAAAAAAATTCAAGAAAATGTGAAATTTTTCGACAAAATTAAAAAATTTCAAATCAATCTGAAAAAAATTATTTTCGGTTGCAGGGGTCAATTACAAGCATTTTTGGTTAATACACATACCCCTGAAATCCTACCCAGTTTCGAGAAAAAAATTCGAGTAGGTACTGAAATTTTGAGAAATTAAAAAATTTTAAATCATACTAAAAAAATTATACTTAGTTAGAAGGGTCAATTAGAAGCATTTTTGGTCATTAGACATAGCCCCGAAATCCAACCCACTTTCGAGAAAAAAATTCGAGTAGGTATTGAAATTTTAAGAAGAAATTAAAAAATTTCAAATCATGCAAAAAAAATTATATTTAGTTAGCGGGGTCAATTATAAGCATTTTTGGTGGATAGACATACCCCCGAAATCTTACGCACTTTCGAGAAAAAAATTCTTTACCGAATGTCTAATGTGAGGCCAGAAAAACCCCCTAAAACTAGTCCAATTTTCAAACGACCATAACTCCTACAATAGTAAAGTTATCTCATTGAAATTTTTTTCTGACACAGAGCTCACGAGTATCTACAACAAAGTATTAAACAACTTTTCTGTAGAACATCAAACAAATTTATTAAAAATCGAAAACAAACATTGACAGGGGGTAGTCCCCTTTTTTGGCGAAAAAAAAAGGTTTCAAATCGTTCTGGAAAAATTATTTTTAGTTGTAGGGGTTGATTACAATAATTTTTGGTCAACAGACATACCCCCAAGATTCTACCCATTTTCTAGAAAAAAATTCGAGAAGATGTGAAATTTTTCGACAAAATTAAAAAATTTCAAATCAATCTGAAAAAATTACTATTACTTGAGTAGGTTAATTACAATCATTTTAGGTGAATAGACCTACCCCCAATATCCTACTCACTTTCTAGAAAAAAATTCATTACGAACGGAACTTTAAACGTTAATAACTTTTTAACAAAGCCTCAATCAACAAATTAGTATTCTTGATTTTCGTCTTATTTTGGCCTCCAGAATATCCCATTAAAATTTTTCCCAGGGTTAGCCAAACACTCTGTATACATATTTATCGTTACGTTCGATAGTTCGAGCTAAAAATCATCGAAGTTTTCGAGAAAAATTTTTCTATAATTTCGTTGGTTTTACCCAATCATTTAGCACACATATTTTCATGCCCTTTTATTCGAAAATGAAACAAACGAGAATTCTTCTAAAACTTTAAACTGGAATACCCGCTTAAAGAGAAATCAGAGTCGAAGAGGGAAAAAAATGTCGTTGTAACGCACGGGGGGGCCTCTGTCCGTGCATAAAGCGTAAAAGTACGGAAAAAAATTCTGTCTGCGTAGATACGTTTTTTAGTGTCTAATAAGTATTTGCTTCGATGTGTGTGTAGCCGCAATGTAATCTGTTATCGTTACGAGTTGTATCTTGATGAATAAATAGAGAGTGAGTAAAACGTTGAAATATTGAGATGTTTGACGAGAATTTTGAAAAGGAAACGAGTCTTTTTAAGGGGGGCACATGCTTTAAAAGAATTGAATTTTTCGAAATCATTTCTACCAAACTTACAAACGATTGGGAAACGTTCTGTGAAATAATTTGCGTTCGAAACGATCAGCTTTCGAGGTGCAAGTATTCTTTTTAGAGGTAATAGTTGAATACGATCAAACACGGTGCGTGCGAAGTATTGTCCAGACGAAGGCATGCTTTCCATCCAATTGTATTCCCCCCCACACCCCCCCCCCCCCCATATTTTGTACCCTTAGGTTATGAGACACGATCCTTGTCTGAAAAAAAGGTGTGAATTTCCGGTTACGCTAGTAAGACAGGAACGAATTTGTACGAAACGGAACTTAGAAGATAAATTACACACCGTTATAAGATCAGTTTTATTCTCCGTTGATTTGATATACATATATATAAAAAAAAAAAAAGAAGGGATGCCGAATCTCGCGGTGAACGCGGGGCTTTTATCAATCAATGCTTTGTACTTTATAATTTTATTAATAAAATCACTTTTGCTTTGAACACACATGTACACGTGTAATGAACCAATAAATTTATAGGTAGTTAACAACGGTGTTCTCGAAGGTACCGTTCTTCCGCGAGAAGAAGGCACAGTGTGTTTGTATCCCCACTCTTGCCGCTGTCCGCTGATTGGCTGTCACCGATCTTCGTCACCGTTCTCGACCAATGCCTGTGAGTCAGCGGACTGCAGCAGGAGTGGGGATTGTAAACACGCTGTGCCTTCTTCTCGTGGAAGAATGGTACTTTCGTGTTATTCTATTCTGAAACAATACTTTATTATTTAACGATATTCATTGATCATTTGAATCTTAGAAATCCAGATAATTGCCGAGTAATCTGATTTCTGTATTTGTTGTTTACATTCGTAAAAGTAAGAAATTGATAGTGGAAGTTAATTGAAATTGAAGTCAGTCTCTTCCGTTTCACCTAGATCTTTATTTACAAAAGAAACCGATTTTACAAAAAACGGTCTATTATTAATGCTTCATACGTTATAATTTTATTAATAAAATTACTTTTGCTTTCAACATACATGTACACGTGTAGTAATCCAATTAATTGTGCTTTCGATGATACTTTCGTTATTCTATTCGAATACTCACTAATTACTTTTGACTTATAAACTCGTAAAATTGCCACGCAATTCTCTATCTATCACACGGAACATTACTAATCATTTTGATCGTTTATGGTAATAGCAAAAGAATTTAATTGATAGATTAATTATATGTACAGAATTTTAAAATTAGTATGGTACAAAAGACATGCAGTTATAAATTATACAATTACTCATACGTTTATTACAAAACTTAAATAAAAATCTCCGTTCCTCTCGTCGTTTTAAGAATCTATAAACTATTAAAATTATTGTTAAATTACTTTTTGTTAAAAGTATCGATAATTACAATTTTTGGAAGACTTTGATCAGAGTGGCAAATCTCAAACTATGAAAATATTGGGAGAAACCTTATTTCGCTAAAAAGTTACGAAGTCATTGGCGCGGAGGCTGGCTCGAGGCGTATAGTGTTCCTCTGACCGCCGTTATGGTTCTTTTGCCTCCAATCGAGCCACCTTAGCAATTCCGAACTCTGCGACGTGTCGTTAACATCCGTTCTAGCTTCCAATTGTTGGTAATACGCTTCGCGTAACAATCGAAACGTTTGAACGTTTTTGTATGGTAGCTGGGTCATAGGATCCAGATATTTCGCTGGCAGCCTAAATTGGTTTTTATAAATACAATTAGGAATTTTTTTTTAAAGAATTTTTTCTTATCATTTTCACACATTACCTCGTGATCGCGCACAAAGCCTTCATTGGCGGTCTCCTAGCAATAGGCTTCTTAAAAGCTTCAAGAAATAGCTGATCGTTTTCAAAAGTGACGAACGTTCTTTCATAGAATCCTTTCGTATCGTTACAACGATACTTGCTTTTGCTTGAAACATTAGAATCAGATTCTTTCCTTGGAGCATCATTTGCACTGTACTCTGACTTTACAATTACGCTTCTGGAATCGATACTCCAAGTAAAATCATTTCCCAACAATTTGATCGAAAGAAATTATACTTTACCCTTCTTCTGTCACCTCTTCCGAATCTTTCTTTTCTGTACTATCGTTTAAATTTTTCTCCTCGTTATCTTCTACATTGATTTTATCGTCTTTGTCCAAATGTATCTCGGAGAGTACTAAAACAGGCATCGACAGGGACTGGTACCTAATCATGGGTCCAGAGTGTGCTTTTCTCACTGTTCTAGTATTTTTCTTTTCGTTCTCCAACTTTTGGTACTTTTCTACACGGTAAATGATAATAATGAACAAGGCACAGAAAAATTAGACCTCTTTGTATTATTTTAATTTACCCAGCGACTTCATATTAAGTTGTTCGGTTTGCAAAGCCTCCTCCAGTAATTCTTCTTGAGTTGGTTTCCAAGTATCGTGTTTTATTACTCTGGTTTTCCTCTTTTGATCCTCGTTTCTTTCCCGCAAACGTCTCTGTGTCGCGGCTGACTTTGCAGCAGTAGAGCGTCGTATCGATTTCCTTTCTACAAACAATTATAATCGCATACTTGTCCTCGTGACGTAATATTCGCACAAAGTTATTTACCTGTACTCTCTATGAATCTTCTATTATGCTTCGGCTGTCTGACTTTCTTTTCTTTTTGCGGTATCTGGGATTGAACCTTGGGTTCTTTGTAAGCTTTCGTTACCAGTCTTCTTTTCTTTTTCGGCCCTTCCTGTTCGGTATCAGAAATTGGCTCGTCGTTCTCGTCTATGCTAAAATCCGAATCCACCTCATCTTCGCCTTCGTCTTCTTCCCTAAAAATAAAATAATTTAAAGTAGCATTCTGTGGTTGAAATTATAATAAATTTCTATTGAATTAAGTTAAATATTAACATGTAATCATGATCTTGTTCAGCTTCCTCAAATCCACCATATGTAGTTTTGTAAAAATCATCCTCCTCTTCTTCGTTCAATAGTTTTGCCATTTTATTCCCGGCATTTGCACGCCTTTCTCTGGCCAGTGCCATTTTTGTAATCATGTATTTTCTTCTTTCCTTGAATTCTTTCTATCGTTAGAAATAGATTAATCGTAACTAACCTAAAAACAGAAGCCAGTAAGATATTTCGATAAAACAGATTCGATTTCTGGTAATAAGAAACGAAGGGTTGTTGCAAATTGTTAAATGATTTATTGCTTAAAATTATTGTTTTTTTATATAAAAAATGGTTTTTGGATTTAATCATTTCATTTGTTTACATACACTCCAGTACACAACTAGGATTGCCAACTTTCGAGCGAGCATTTTTTAGCTCACTACATAATATAGAATTAATGTAAAAATGGTGAAATAAATAATCAATTGTCAAATATTTTCTTTTTTTGTATTTTTTATTATTTTCCTTCGCTATACTTCTATTTAATTCCACGATTTATAATGTACTGGGCTTCCACGAAAAGAAAGCACAGCGTGTTTACATCCCCACTCCTGTTGCTGTCAGCTGACTCGCTATTGGTCGAAAACGGTGACGAAGATCGGCGACAGCCAATCAGCGGACAGAAGCAAGAGTGGGGATGTAAACGCGCTGTGCCTTCTTCTCGTGGAAGGACGTTACTATGATTTTGATTTTTTATTAATATAAATATAAGGACTCTACACATATTGTATAAAAGAAATTAAAACAAGAATCGTCCTTTTTACAAATTTAGAGGAAATTTTATATGATAATTTAGTCTGTACAAATACAAAACATATGAATGTTAAATGTTAATTTCAAGTTTTGTTAAATTATACAGAGCACTAAATAAAATTTTAATTTTCAATTTGTACATAGAATAAAAAATTGTCGCCCAATTATCTTTATTTAGCTATACATGCAATTATTATGTACGATATGCTAATATATTTGTTAGTATTTCCGACAATGAACATTCATCTATCTTCTTTAAAACCTAAAAACGATTTATCTAAATGAAATATTTAGATGAATTTTTATGATAATTTAAAATGTGTAATAATATTAAGATAAAGATATTTAAGTGTAGCAGTTTTTTATATAGAAATGAATTAATATATGTACATAGTATGTACGGTGCGATTTGATAAGGTGTACATATGCGTAACTTCAAGGAATAACAATTTTACGAAGGGTGGCGCTTTAAAACAGTCCGGTTTTAAAGAAATATGGCGGATGTTGAGGTGAGTCTGTCACGTGGAAGTTGAGAAATCGTATTATTATCTAATAATTACTGACTATTGATAAGTGATTTTGTTACAGTTAACGAAAGCATTAAAAGATCTGCCAAATCGAGTTCAAACCGCCAGTAAAAACGAGCGGCGAGAGATTCTACAAAATGTCGTCAATGTGTTGTCAAATCCTGGTAAGGAATGATAATAGATTTAATATCGATAAGAACTGATATTGTAGATCAAAAATACATGCCATTCAAAGAGGAAGATTCGGTTGTCTTCCATAAATGTAAATTACTCATAATAGGAGAAAGAATGTTACGTGTTACGATCGAAATTAAATTGCAATAAACGTGCAATATTCTTTTTTAGTTGCAATATTTAAAAATTATACGTTATTTTGATACATCATTTTTATATTCCGTGGTTTTTTAAGTTCTGTAATCGTATAAAGTATTTTTTACAAATTTGTTAAACTATGCATAAAGAATAAATTAAATATTAAAAAATATAGTATTCGTTAAAAAAATATTGTTTTCGTATTTTAGGCATCAACGAGAAGATTGTCAATGGAATTTGTAAAACCATATCTCTTACTTTACATCGATATAAGGATACAGCCTCCCAATCATACGTGAGAAATCTAATTGTGGAATTGTTGAAGAAACAACCAGATGCTACCGTAAAACACATGACAAACGTCATTGTAGAACAAGCTTCGTGGCATAAGAATATAGTTCCTACGTGTGTATTTTTATAAATAGTTTACCAAACACGTCGAAAACTTTGAATTTCAAATTATACATCGACGCTTATTAAACAGTCTATAAAATGCTATTTTACAGTTTGAACACTGCTGTGACCGCATACCTTGCATTGAAATGGTCGACCTTAATTATTCTGTACGGATCTAAAAACAATGCAGATATTATAGAATTGCCAAAACTTGTCGAAGTGCAAGCGAATCTAAGCGCAGCAGCATTGGCGACCATGGATAAGAAACTGGCGGAGAAAGTGTATGTATTGTTAGCGCATCAGTGGTCAAACGTTAAAGACATAGAAACCGCATACCTGGATGCACTGATTAAACTGGAAGTTGGAAACGGTATAATTATTCTTGCAAGTTTACTTACTAAATACTTAGTAAATGCAAAAAAAAGTGAGTTGGTGGGGAAATTAAAGGTAAATCAATTTTAAATATTATGTTAACATATAGCTTGTCTGTCATATACAGTAGTGCCCACATAAGTGTCCACATGTTTGCCCACTTAAGCGACCGTGGTCATTTAAGTGGGCACCAACGTGGACACTTAAGTGGGCAAAAATGTGGTCACCTAAGTGGGCAAAAATTTGGACACTTAAGTGGGCAAAAATGTGGTCACTTAAGTGGGCAAAATTTGGACACCTAAGTGGGCACCAATTCGGACACCTAAACGGGCAAAAAAATGTGGTCACTTAAGTGGGCAACGACACGGACACTTAAGTGGGCAAAAATTTGGACACCTAAATGGGCAAAAATGTGGTCACTTAAGTGGGCACCACTGTAGTAAGATCACAAAATGAAAATTTGTTTTCTTTCTTCTAGGCAAACATTATAGATGTTTTTATAAAGGTGACTATTAGTTGCAAAAAGAAGCCAGATCTCTATGTAGTCCACACTGCTGTACCTCTTCTACGTAGAATATCTCACGACGAGTTCAAAAATCAGTTATTGCCAGCTTTGCAAAAAGCAATGTTAAGAAATCCAGAAATAATTATTGAGTCTGTTGGTCACATTTTAAGCGGTTTAAGTCTCGATTTAAGTCAGTACAGCCAAGACATAAGCAAAGGATTATTTGCGAATCTGCATTCTAAGGAGGACTTGGTTAGAAACGAGGCTATCGGAGCTTGCCGTAGACTCGCTCTGCAATGTTCAGACGCTACTGCTTTGGAAAACTTGTTGTCATCCGTGTTCGCTGTGTTCCACGGATCAGAAGGAAAACTTACGGTTGTAACTTACAAAATTTCTGTTTTGCAAGGAGCTGGTAATCTCAGTTATAACGCAGCTTCTGGTAGCAGTGTTCAAAGATTGGCGGAAACCGCTTGCGAACATTTCATCAAAGTTTTAGAAACCGAAGTTCACGAGAAAACGTTGATCCATGCTCTTGAAATGATGGCCTTGTGGTCCAACAAATTTGCAAAAAGTGTCCCAGAAAGTGTAGCAGACGCGTTCAAAGAAGGTATGGCCGCAAAGACGTCGACACCCGCGGTGCGTACTGCTTACATAAAAATTTTTTTTTCTGCGCCAGTAGTTTCTTATTCTGGTACAATAACACCATTACTCCTACAAGCAATAACCAGAGCTATGCAGCAGTGTACACAGCCAAGTGCAGTAACAGAAGGTTTGGTAGCTGCATACTTGTTGCTGAAGTTCGTTCTTGCCAATCAAGTGGAAAACGAGAAACAAACTATACTGTGGAACGCAATCGATGATCAAATATTTTTCTCTGAGAAATTTCTGACAACATGTGGAGACGATATTCTGTATCATCTTATGTTGCTTTGCGAGAGACTCATTACAGAATTTGCTGATAAATTGAACGAGAAAGCCTTGAACGGTGTTCATAGAGCAATCATAATATGCGCAACAGCTCCAAAGGCAAACATAAGAAAGTGCTGTTTTCCATTTGTTAAAAAGATTGTGAGTGGTTTGAGCACGTATGCACCTGCGCAGGAGCTCCTAAGAGAATACAATAAATTTTTAGAGAATGTTAAAATTAAATCTGAATCCGATAAAGAAAACAAGGAAGATTCTTCTGCGGGGGAAATAACTGGCAGGTGTCTTGCGGATGGATTGCTTGCTATTTGTTCTGGTTCTTTTCTGTTCGAGTTACCAGCTATGCAAATGGTGAGAGACGCATTAATACCAGCTCATCATCCTGCAATCTTTAAAGCAATGCCAAACTTATGGTTCAAAATTGCAAAGAACTACAATCTAGTACCAAAAGATTTTTTATGTTCTTACAACAACGAAATAAAAAAAATGCTTATACAAAATTATAAGCTCACTGCTAGTTACGAGAATGCCCTGGCGAGGGTAGTATCGATAATACCGGATATTATACTATCCGCAATAATATCGAACGTTACGAGTAAACTAAACGATCCAGAAATTTTAAAAGTCACTAAAGATGAATATTTCACTTACCTTACCCCGGAAGGAGAGTTGTACAACAAAAGTGTTCTGCGTGCAAATGACGAAAACGATATTCTCAGTTCCATGAATATGAAAAGGGAGAGCAAGGCGTATTCGTTCAAGGAACAGCAAGAAGAGCTTCAACTGAGACGCGAATTGTACGAAAAGAAAAAGAAGGAAGGAAAAATAAAGGAACCAAAATTAACACCCAAGCAAGAAGAAAACCTCAAGGCGCAAATCGCAAAAGAAGCCGCAATTCGTAAAAGGCTGATCGAATTGAAACGCAGAATCGACGATGCAGTATCTCTGATCACATGTTCAGCACGTGGCAATCGCCAAGAACTCTCCTTTTACCTGAAAGATCTTCTGCCACCAATCTTGAAAAATTTGGGATCACCGTTAGCCGCACCTGCCATGTCTGATCTTTTCATTAGCCTGAAAAATGTTGTGAAACTAGGTAATAATCCAATCTTAAATGATTTGGTGGCACATGTTACACTGCGACAACTAAACCCGCAGTGTGATTTGGACCCAGATTGGGAGGAAGAGAAAGTTCATGTCGCTGTGAAAAGAACATTAAACCTTTTACACACAACCACGATAAAACAAAAAGTATTATTCACGGCTCCTGCTTTTTGTTATATCTTCCCATTTATTAAGAAAACTTTGTTACTATGTAAGGATGATAGTATGATCGTGCAAGGATTGCAGATAATACAGGAGCACGCTAAGCAAAGGGGCACCTCTGATTTGAGGGATCTAAGACATCCACGATTTCTTCCACGTAAACACATGTTCGACCTGCTGATAGAGCTGATGGAAATTACAACTGGAAGGGTACAGACTCACGCGATTGCAACTTTTTTAGACGTGTCTCAGTCCGGAAGTGGTCAACCAAACACCGCAATAGCAACCAGCGCGGATATAGATTCTCTGATCGGTGCTTTGCAAAATTCTTTGTCCACTATAAGAGATGCAGCCCTAAGAGCATTGCTAGTCGTGAGGCAAGCGTTTCCATCTCAGAAAGAGGATCCCATTCAAATGTTGCACCTAATCAGGAGGATATGGATCGCCAGGTTCGACGTCTGCGACGAAAATAAAATTCTGGCCAACGAATTATGGAACGCAGCTGAGCTGGTAGCACAGGCAGACGTTCTCTCCGATGAGCTCATTCAAGACATTGCACATCCTGTAGAATCTGTACAGCAAGCTGTTGCTTGTGCCTTGGCACAGTGTTTGACCAACGTTCCACACTTGGTGTCAGGTGTTCTGGATCGTTTGTTGCAGCTCTATCAGGAGAAATTAACTATGATCCCACCGAAATTGAACGATTTTGGCCGCGTGGTCGAGCAGCCCATCGACACGTGGGGCCCGCGACGAGGCGTTGCGCTTGCGCTGGCACAGATGGCGCCCCTCCTCACCGCCGACACGGTACTCAAGCTTGTTCAGTTCTTCGTCTCCACCGGTCTGGGTGACAGGAACCAAGCTGTCCGCACCGAGATGTTAACCGCCGCTGTGGCCGTTGTGGACCTCCACGGGAAAATAAACATCACTTCTTTGTTACCAGTTTTCGAGGATTTTATGGACAAGGCTCCAAAGATAGGCAGCTTCGACTCCATCAAGCAGTCGGTGGTTATTCTCATGGGATCCCTGGCTAGGCACTTGGACAAGGATGATCCACGCATTAAACCCATAGTCATGCGTTTGATCACTGCTCTGTCCACCCCATCTCAACAGGTACAGGAAGCTGTGGCCAATTGCCTCCCTCATCTTGTACCTTCCATCAAGGAGGACGCTCCAAAAATTGTAGACAACTTAATGGATCAGTTGTTGAAGTCAGACAAATATGGGGATCGCAAAGGCGCTGCTTACGGGCTAGCAGGTATAATCAAGGGTATGGGAATACTCGCTCTGAAGCAGCTTGATATCATGACCACGCTGACCAACGCCATCCAGGATAAGAAAAACTATAGGCATAGAGAGGGAGCATTGTTTGCCTTTGAAATGTTGTGCACGATGCTTGGTAGGTTGTTCGAGCCTTATATCGTCCACGTGCTACCGCATCTATTGCTGTGTTTCGGGGACCCTAATCAGTACGTTAGAGCGGCCACAGATGATACAGCTCGCGTGGTTATGAGCAAACTCTCCGCTCATGGGGTGAAACTTGTTCTTCCTAGCTTGCTAGCTGCGCTGGAAGAAGACTCTTGGAGGACCAAGACCGGTAAGTGATCTGCAAATTGCTAACTGTGAACTGTATTCTATATAAATTTATTTTTCAGGATCTGTGGAATTGTTAGGTGCAATGGCATACTGTGCACCTAAGCAACTGAGCAGTTGCTTACCAAGTATAGTTCCAAAGCTCATCGAGGTACTCAGCGATTCTCACACCAAAGTTCAAGAGGCTGGCGCTGAGGCTCTAAAAGTGATTGGAAGCGTGATTCGCAATCCAGAGATCCAAGCAATCGTGCCAGTTCTATTGAAAGCTCTACAAGACCCGTCCCATAAGACTGCCACTTGTCTTCAAACGTTGTTGGACACTCAATTTGTACATTTCATCGACGCTCCATCCTTGGCTCTCATTATGCCTGTGGTGCAAAGGGCATTTCTAGACCGCTCGACGGAAACGAGAAAAATGGCTGCTCAAATCATTGGCAATATGTATTCTTTAACAGATCAAAAGGATCTAACTCCGTATCTACCGACTATTATCCCTGGCTTGAAGACCAGTTTGTTGGACCCCGTACCGGAAGTACGAAGCGTGTCTGCGAGAGCTTTAGGTGCTATGGTGAGAGGAATGGGTGAGTCCAGTTTCGAGGATCTGCTTCCTTGGCTGATGCAAACGCTCACGTCTGAAACAAGCAGCGTGGATCGATCGGGAGCTGCACAGGGTCTCTCAGAAGTCGTGAGGGGACTTGGCGTTGAAAAGCTTCATAAACTTATGCCAGAAATTATCAGCACAGCTGAGAGGACGGATATAGCTCCGCACGTTAAAGATGGCTACATCATGATGTTCATTTACATGCCAAGCGCGTTCACCACAGAGTTTACACCTTACATTGGACAGATCATCAATCCTATCTTGAAAGCTCTGGCTGACGAGAACGAATACGTGCGCGAGACAGCGCTCAGAGCAGGTCAGCGTATCGTCACTCTTTACGCCGACTCTGCAATAATGTTGTTGCTACCAGAACTGGAGAAGGGTCTCTTCGATGATAATTGGCGTATTAGGTATTCGTCGGTGCAATTGCTCGGAGATTTGTTGTATAGAATTTCGGGTGTGTCTGGAAAAATGTCGACAGAGACTGCAAGCGAAGACGATAACTTTGGAACAGAACAGTCGCATTATGCTATTATCAATGCTCTCGGCGCTGAAAGACGAAATCGCGTTTTAGCGGGATTGTATATGGGCAGATCAGACGTTGCGTTGATGGTGCGTCAGGCTGCCCTTCACGTGTGGAAGGTTGTCGTAACGAATACACCGAGAACATTAAGGGAAATATTACCTACACTGTTTACTCTTTTGCTAGGTTGTTTAGCTAGTACAAGTTACGATAAAAGACAAGTGGCGGCGCGAACCTTGGGAGATCTTGTTAGGAAATTAGGCGAAAGAGTGTTGCCAGAGATTATACCAATTCTGGAGAAAGGTCTGCAAAGTGACCAGGCTGACCAACGTCAAGGTGTGTGCATTGGGTTGTCAGAGATTATGGCGAGCACGAATAAGGACATGGTGTTGACGTTTGTCATCAGTTTAGTCCCAACAGTGAGGTAAGTCTTTCACTTCAAACAAGTACAGATTAAATTTATAATTTAATGATAAAAAAGAATGATAAAGTCTTGCTTGGTTTCAGAAAAGCATTGTGTGACCCGCTACCAGAGGTTCGCCAAGCAGCAGCGAAGACTTTTGATGGTTTACACTCTACTGTAGGAGTCAGAGCATTAGATGACATATTGCCAGCGATGTTAACGCAGTTGAACTCGCCGGATCAAGCAGAAGCGGAGAACACTTTGGACGGTTTGCGTCAGGTGATGGCGATTAAGTCTAGAGTCGTCCTGCCGTACCTGGTGCCTCAGTTAACCACGCCTCCGGTCAACACAAAAGCATTGTCGATCCTGGCGAGTGTCGCGGGCGAAGCATTGACCAGGTTCCTTCACAAGATCCTGCCAGCTTTATTGACTGCTCTCTCCAGCGCTCAAGGAACACCAAACGAGGTTCAGGAGTTGGAGTACTGTCAAGCTGTTATTTTATCCGTGGCTGACGAGGTTGGCGTCAGAACAGTCATGGACCAACTAATGGAGGCCACGAGAGCGGAGGATCCATCCAAACGACGAAGCGCAGCAACGTTGCTGTGTGCTTTCTGTCGAGATACTCGCGCTGATTATGGACAATATGTTCCACAGTTATTGCGAGGGCTCATTCACTTGTTTATGGATGACGATAAGGATGTGCTACAAATGAGCTGGGAGGCGCTCACAGCTGTTACTAAAGTGAGATTATTGTCCATACGCATTAACGCTAATTATTTTACATTTAAATGTACTTTGTTTTTATTTTCAGACTTTAGCGTCCGAGCAACAGATCGCTCATGTTCAAGATATCAGACAAGCTGTTAGGTTTGCAGTGTCCGATTTAAAGGGGCAAGAATTGTTGCCTGGATTTTGTTTACCTAAGGGTATTACACCGATTCTTCCGATATTCAGGGAAGCCATATTGAATGGTTTGCCAGAAGCAAAAGAGCAAGCAGCTCAAGGTCTAGGAGAGGTTATAAAGTTAACCAGCGCGACAGCGTTGCAACCCAGCGTGGTGCACATTACTGGCCCGCTGATTCGAATTCTTGGAGATCGGTTTAATTGGAGCGTGAAAGCAGCGGTTTTAGAAACGCTCGCTATTTTACTTGGCAAAGTGAGTTGAACCGTAAAAGCAATACAAAGCGTCAGATAATATAGAAATTAAAAATCGTACATTTTCGGTAGGTTGGAGTAATGTTAAAGCAATTTTTACCACAACTGCAAACCACTTTCTTGAGAGCTCTAAACGATAGTAACAGACAAGTGAGATTAAAAGCTGCTTATGCTTTAAGTAACCTTATTATAATTCATACACGTGTTGATCCATTGTTCACAGAACTTCATACTGGCATAAAGACCGGTGACGATCCAGCTATTAGGTTTGTCGAGTCATTTATTTCATTTTGTGTATACGTGTACCTTGCAGAGATTCTTAAGGTAAAAATACTTTGTCCAGGGAAACAATGTTACAAGCTTTGCGCGGTGTGCTCACGCCCGCTGGCGACAAAATGACAGAACCAATGAAAAAGCAAGTGTTTGTTACTTTATGTAGTATGCTCAGTCATCCGGAAGACGTTACGAGGAACGCTGTAGCTGGTTGCTTTGGAGCTCTCGTACGATGGCTTAGTCCAGACCAACTCGCCATTGCGTTCAATGATCACTTGTTGTGTAAGTTTATATGTTATGAATACAGGGAAATTTTAATGGGGAATTCTGGAGGCCAAAATAAGACGAAAATCAGGAATAGTAATTTTTTAACGAAGCCTTGATTTTCGTTTTATTTTGATCTCTAGAATCCTCCACTAAAATTTTTCCCAAGGGTGGTCGAACATCCTATATGTCTAAAGTTCCTTTTCTGTTTTGACCATGGAAAAATTTTAATGGGAGATTCTGGAGCCCAAAATAAGACGAAAATGAAGAATAGTAATTTTTTAATTGAGGCTTCATTAAAAAGTTATTAACGTTTAATGTTGCGTCTGTGAGACGGGAACCGTGCGCGCTGCACACTTTAACTTTAAACGTTAATTACTTTTTAACGAAGCCATAATTAAAAAATTACTATTCTTGATTTTCGTCTTATTTTGGTCTCTAGAATCTCCTATTAAAATTTTAATATTAATAATTCACCCATCATTTCATGAATTTAAACAAATCTGTCGACCTAGATAGTTTAATTTACTTCTTAAAAAATTAATATGCACGAGTTTAGTATGATTTTAATAAGATAATTAACGAGTAAATATTGTTTAATTCGCGTTATAATACCACACGTGTCTCGCATGAATTTTGAACGTAAATCCTACTTTCTTCGAAAAAATCTAACTCAGATCCTAAGAACTCAGGAAGATTTACGTCCTTTTTGATTTTTGGTAAAATAATTCAGCCACCAGTGAATGTTTTTGGAATTGAAAATTTTAACCCATTTGCATCATCGCTCTACTTAAGCTTCCGCATCGAAACATCAGCGACGTTCAACTGACGATAGTAAACAGTCGCGGCTCGCGGAATATTCCGCGCTTGGTGATAGTAGACAGTCGCGGCTCGCGGAATATTCCGCGCTTGGATGCAAATGGGTTAATGGGAGATTCTGGAGACCAAAATAAGACGAAAATCAAGAATAGTAATTTTTTAATTGAGGCTTCGTTAAGAAGTTATTAACGTTTAATGTTGCGCCTGTGAGACGGGAACCGTGCGCGGTGCACACTTTAACTTTAAATGTTAATAACTTTTAAACGAAGCCTTAATTAAAAAATTACTATTCTTGATTTTCGTCTTACTTTGGTCCCTAGAAACCCCCATTAAAATTTTTTCCAGGTTTGACCGAACGCCCCGTATAATTATTTATCTGAGAATGAAAATGTTCGCTTTGTAAGTATTCCATGTCACGGAGATTTTATAAACTAGTTAAACGTTTTTAGGTATTGACACTAACGTTGACTGGATGCTCAGACACGGACGTTCCGCAGCGTTATTCGTAACGCTGAAGGAATCCCCAAAAACAGTATACAATAGCAAAGAGAAGGATCGTGTTATCGCGGTAATACTCTCGTATTTAGCAGCAGATCGAGTACAAATAGTAATGAATGGCGTACGAGCTTGTGGTTATTTATTTCAACATCTCATGAACGAAGGAGAATCTATACCTCAACAAATCTTATCTCCATTCGTGAGGGTAAGACACACGAATTCCGAATTTATGCAATCCTTTTGTTTCTCACGGATTATTAATTCATCCTTTTTTTTTTTTAGTCAATGAACAACAACAGCAACGACGTGAAACAGTTACTGGCTAGAGTTTGCATACATTTGGCTCGTAATATAATACAGCCTGGGAAAATGTCACCGGAATTACTTAAATCGCTTGTACCTATGTTAGTAAATGGAACAAAAGAGAAAAATGGTTACGTGAAAGCAAACAGTGAACTTGCCCTTATAGCAGTACTTAGATTGAGGCAAGGTGAAGACGAACATTTGGTAAGTTGCGTGTTTATTTATTCTAATTTAAAAAAAAATTGAAAGATTATTAAACTTGAACCGATGTATTTTTATTTACTATTTAAATTTATTTTTTTCCCAGCGTTGCATGGCGTTCTTGGATGTCGGTGCAAGAGAATCCTTATCAGATGTAGTCAGTAAAGTATTACGTAAGGTTCTTTCTCAGCCCGAAGGCAAAATAGAAGAATTAGACGATACTTTACTCACGTGAGAGATATTGTACGTCCTGGGGCTCATTATGCGCTGCATCCGTTTTAATAATCGTACTATCCATCATTATTCGATCGAATTTTATAAAGAGACTTTCTGTTCGTGTATTGGTTGCATTTTAAAGAAATTAGTTCACTCAACATTGTATCTTTATAACCGATTAAACGCCGTGAAATGTAACAATCGCTCGGCAGCATTGGAGTTACTTAATCTAAGGTGTCCTGTACGTCGAACGATTCGAATGGCAATTGTAGATAATTCTATAAAAAATGTTTTCTACGGTCGATCTATTAATAATATGATTTTTTACAATTTCATTGTCGTTATATCGAGTTTATACCAAAAAAGGCGCACGCTTGCAAGCGAAACGATAGATGGTAATAATGGGAAACGTGTCGGACTTGGATACCAGAATGATGAACATAATTTAAGAAACGAATCAAATTTAAATGGTATTGTACATTCGCGATGTATATTCATTTCGTATTCGATATCTTGCATCTTTTGGTATCTTTTGTGCGTGTTGTCGTTGAAAATAAATGATCTTCGTTCATGCAAAAGGCCGAGAATATTTCCGCGGGAACGCGTGGTTATTTTATTTTACTTTTTAAGAGAAACAATATGTTGATTCATTTTTAATTTAAACATCGCCGGACTGAACAAACTAAATACTTTGCTATCGAGGACTCTAACAGTGCCGCGCGCTTTATTGTCACATGAGCGTGTTGCACTGTCTTGTATCGTAGTTCCATACATTGGTAAATAGTTTATATTTTAGAATTACTTATAGATATTCTTAAGTCGGCTTAAGACGTTCCATACCGACGCGATACTTCTAGATCTGTCATCAATGCGTCTTCGTCCCGGATCGTGCTTCTTTATTGACACAAAGTTACAGCTTGTTCCTCAATTTTCGCAATCATCAGACATTATTCGTAAGTGTACGTATTCTGTACATACATCCTATTGTATCTTAACAATTTGGCGGACAAAATGTGGGACTTTGTACTTTTATATGTAACTTTTGGAAAGCTGCATTGTACATTTGCTCCTGTAATATCAAATCGAGTCTTCATCTTGTTTTTTAAGCACCTTGGAGAATACTGTTTATCGTAGAACAGTTATACAGGGGGTTCCCCTGGGAAAAATTTTAATGGGAGATTCTGCAGGCCAAAATAAGACGAAAATCAAGAATACTAATTTGTTGATGGAGGCTTCGTTAAAAAGTTATTCTATATAAGTTATTATTATAGTTTTTCTAGACACTGGGTAGGATTTCGAGGGTAGGTTTATTCACCAAAAATTATTGCAATTAACCCCTGTAGCCAAAAATAATTTTTTTATAATAATTTGAAATTTTTCAATTTTTCTCACATTCTCGAATTTTTTTCTCGAAAGTGGGTAGGATTTCAAGGATATGTCTATTGACCTAAAATGATTGTAATTAACCTACTCAAGTAATAGTAATTTTTACAGAATGATTTGAAATTTTTTAATTTTGTCGAAAAATTTCACATCTCGAATTTTTTTCTAGAAAATGGGTAGAATTTTGAGGGTATGTCTGTTGACCAAAAATTATTGTAATCAACCCCTACATCTAAAAATAATTTTTCCAGAACGATTTGAAATCTTTTTTTTTCGCCAAAAAAGGGGACTACCCCCTGTCAATGTTTGTTTTCGATTTTTAATAAATTTGTTTGATGTTCTACAGAAAAGTTGTTTAATACCTTTTTGTAGATACTCGTGAGCTCTGTGCCAGACAAAAATTTCAATGAGATAACTTTACTATTGTAGGAGTTATGGCCGTTTGAAAATTGGACTAGTTTTAGGGGATTTTTCTGGCCTCATATTAGACTTTCGGTAAAGAATTTTTTTCTCGAAAGTGCGTAGGATTTCGGGGGTATGTCTAATGACCAAAAATGCTTAGAATTTACCCCTCTATCTAAATATAATTTTTTAAGTATGATTTGAAATTTTTTAATTTAATTTTTTAATAACTTTTTAACAAAGTCAGGAAATTGATATTCTCGATTTTCGTTTTATTTTGGTCTCTAGAATCTCCTATTAAAATTTTGAAAAAGTTGTTCAATTTAATAAAAATTAATAAATACTTGGGAAAAAGATAACAAGACTGCAAATAAGTTGGGATTTTTTACTGGCAGATGAATAATATTTTCTGAAACGCTTCAAGGTCTTACATTTCCACTTTACAATACATTTAATAACACTTTTTATAAGGCATCAAGAGACGATGATGCGATGGAACAGAAGTAACGCGTACTTATTGTTTTTTAAGGAGTAAGACTACTGTAAAAACCTGAAATAAGCGATTTTTTTTTGGATGGAGGATAATAATATTCAAGAATATTATTAACCACGTCCTTAAGTGTTAAAAAAAAAATATTTATTCAAAAATAGTGCAAAATAACAACGCTGAAGCCATTCTCATGAGGCATGTTTTGAATTTGAGGTGCTGGAAAAAAGAAGATTCTTTGAAAAAGAACAAAAAATTTTTTTCCAATCTACACGTGTATAGCTAAAGAAACACCTACAGGATTTTTGAAACATCAATTTTTGTGTAATTGCCAAGCATTTTGAGTTCAATTTTATACGAAAAATGGGGCAATCGTTTGCCAATAAATAATGTTAAAATTAATTTATCAAATACGTAGGGCTATTTCTCTAGCTATACTCATGTATATTAAGAAAAAATTTTTTATTCTTTTCCAAAGAATCTTCTTTTTTCCAGCACCTCAAATTCAAAACACGCCTCAGGAGGATGGCTCCAGTGTCGCCATTTTCCACTATCTTTGAATAAATATTTTTTTTTTAACACTTAACGACCTGGTTAATGACATTCTTAAATAATATTATCCAACATCCAAAAAAAAAACGCAAAAAAATGATTTATTCCAAGTTTTTACAGTGGTCTTACCACTTAAGCAGAATTACACCTAATGGGCGACCTAGTCGCTCTCCTGTCGTTCCTTTGTCTTCTTGAGCCCCGGGATTTATACGAGAACGTATCAATCAATACGTACAAAGAAGATCAATCAAGTTTTACAACATTGTTAACGTGACAATGCGTTCTGGAGTCGATCCAGCGACACAAATTTTGCTACTGTCCGCTTAAGACTGAATCGTTCCATCCGTGGCCGCAACGAGAGCCGACCGCCACGCATTTTCTCAAGTTTGAAATGTTTGATGAATCAATTTCCTACCTGTACCTGTTGCAAAATTCAACGTACTTGTATACGTTTCGTTCAATTACACCCATCGTTGGATTTTTTAAATACACAAGTTCATTAAATAATATCTGTTACGTGATAAGTTCATTTTTTTCAACTGTTAAATGAGAGTAGCTCCAGTTTGAGTCATACTGTAATACACCAGTCATGTACGTTTGTTGTTTAATTTCTGTAATTTTTATCTTGCAAGCTCCGTTTTTGGTATCTCATGATTTTTAAGTACCTTGAATGTGCTAATTTGTCAAAACGTAAATAACTTGTTCAGGGTTATTTACTCAATTACAAATTACACAAAAAACGAATCCTACTTCACCGCCATGTTAGTTTGTCTCTCCCTTGGAGAGGCAGTGTGCTCCCCCTACAGGGTGTTCCCGTCAACCCTTGGAAAAATTTTAATGGGGGATTCTACAGGCCAAAATAAGACGAAAATGAAGAATAACAATTTTTCAATTAAGGCTTCGTTAAGAAGTTATGAACGTTTATAGTTGCGCCTGTGAGACGGGAGCCGTGCGCGCTGCACACTTTAACTTTAAACGTTAATAACTTTTTAACGAAGCCTCAATTAAAAAATTTCTATTCTTGATTTTTGTCTTATTTTGATCTCCAGAATCCCCCATTAAAATTTTTCCCAGCTGTGAACACCCTGCATAGTAGTAGTATTTTTATTTGAAAAATTAAAAAAATTAAAATGTATATTTTCGAGGTAAAATAACGGACCTATAACATTTGTTTATCGTATATGATTTCAAATTCGTTAGGTTCCATGTGCACGAAACTGATAGAACGATGCACTCACGGATGCATTTTTTTTTCATTCAGAAAATCGAAGAACATTCTCTGACGAGGGAACTGAAGAACCTTTTTTAAGTTATTTTACCCCATCGTCCTTGTAAAGTTACGTTTGTACCCTTTGTTTTTTGTTCGTGTTTCAAAGTCAAATACACGTGTCAATGTAATTCTAATATAATATTTAATACTCAAATTCTTTTGATTTAATAACATTTTTCTCGTTTGTGCAATTAACGAAACTTCTTTTTTTTTAAATGAAATTATTCAGTAGATTTAAGAGAATCACGATTGTTCTAAATATTTAGGACATAAAATAGAATTTGACCAACGTCAGTATGTTGTAGCAATAAAACCAGTTTTCAGTATTAATAAGTTACATTACTAAACAAACATTACCTTAAAGTTGTGCATTTTAAGTTAGAAAGCTCATAGGTTGTCCATTTTTACTGTGATTTGTCTTCCTTGTATTTCTTTTTCAGTCTCTTTCCTTGAAGAGAGCAATTGGTTCGTTGCCTGTAGTATTATTTCATAAAATTCAAGAAACGTCAGCTGCAACAATTATTATTTATATACTGTAAATTACGCATGTTACATGCAACTAGGGATTGTAAATTTACCGACGTTCCCCATTTACCGGTAATTCGGTAAAGTTATCGACCGGAACCGGTTTACCGATAATTTACCGACTGTTTTTATGGTATTGTAAATATAAAAATAAATATTGTAAAGAAAACGGTTTATTAAATACTAATTAAGAATTATAAGAGATAAAACTATTCTGAACATGAAATATAAAATTATGTAACACAAAATACGTATGTACATGTATGCATTAGCAAATTATAGGCATACGATTTTTTCGTTGTTTGCATTTTTGTTTAAACTATCTTTTATTGTATTTTCTTTACGTGTGCAAAGAAAATATAAAATGCATACACGTACTCTATTATTACATTTAATTTATATAATTGTCGGTAAAAAAGAGGCGAATTACCGGTAAATCTTTGAGGCTATTTTTTTAGATTTACCGACATTACAATCACCACATACAAATCAGTCTTTGTAAATGTACATTGTATTTACCTAGATGGGAAATAGTTAATTTTTTACGATTATTTTAAATAATCATTGGTTGTTACCTACTTTCAATTGTTAGGTTATTAATTGCTTAGTGAATTTTATTAACCCCCTAGTGGCGTCACACAAAATGGTTTACAGGGAAGCCATTTTGGTGGCGTATAGCAGCTAGAGGATTAAATATTATTGATTTAGATAAAATATTTGCATTGTACTTCTATAATCATATGTAAAAATCAACATTTAAAGAGGTATGGTTTTGTATAATTTTCATTTTCAACTATTATTTTAAAAATTATTCATTAAATTAAATTCCAATTTAATTTAGTATTTTAACACTTTACCGACCGGTAGCGGTTGATTAATCGGCTATCGGTCGGTAAGCGTTAGCCGGTAAAACAGTCGATTGATAGGCTATCGGTCGGTAAAGTGTTAATAGTCAGAAAGTTCTACATACCTCGTAATCCATGTTGATAATTATATTTGAATCTTTGATTCCAGGACATGTTAACGTTATGATTTCCACCATCTTCACTGCCCCCAATTGTTCAAAGACTATCAATCCGTGGACTGTAATATGTGTTGTTTAGTTACGGAATATAACCAATTTAAACAATTTACGGAAACATAGGGTGAAATTATTGTACGTACGCAGATTATTTTCACAATTTTTTGATATTTCGACCACGCCACGCGATGGTGGAAATATCTCGTCGACTTTCAACAGGTAACTAACTTTCTCACCTATCGTCACCGCATTAATTCCCTCCGAAAAATATTCAACACTTTCAACACTCTTCGACGAAGGCTGTTGACCTGGTGTATCTACATACATCATTAAAATAGTTATACATTTAAATGTAAAAATACCATTATTATATAAAGTAGGTCTCAAACAGACTCTGCGTGCATATTGTAAAATGTACAAACATAATTGTTCATCAATAAACTACTTTAAAGTTGTATGTCTTGTTTCAATGTCTATCATGTAATCAAATTAATTGTAATATTTAACATTATTTTCATAGTTATTTATACAGGGTTTACGGAATCTGACAAAAATTTATAAGCTGATTCTAGAGGGCAAAATAAGACGAAAATGAAGAATAGTAATTTTTTAATTAAGGCTTCGTTTAACAGTTATTAACGTTTAAAGTTACGCCTGTAGTGCGCGCGCAGCTGTTTCACAGGCGCGACTTTAAACGTTAATAACTTTTAAACGAAGCCTTAATTGAAAAATTACTATTCTTCATTTTCGACTTATTTTGGTCTCTAGAATCACTCATTAAAATTTTATCAGAGGTGGCTGGGAAAAATGATTTAAAACATTTATAGAACGTAGTGTAAAATGAATAATAAACATATTTCTCATAGATTTCATAACTTTTGTAATATTATTACAAATCAGTGTACCTTTTAAAACACAGGTAGCTCGAAGAAGATCTTTCGCAGAACATGGATAACCAACGTTCTGATACAATTTAAACACACAATGCATAGGTAATAAATCCTGGTATTCACGACATAAACTACCTATCATCAAAAAGTTTTATTAAAAGATTAAAAATTAACCGAAATTCTCGACACAATAAAAAATTGTAATATTGTTTTTTTTGTAATATAGTTTAAATTATTGACGTACCAATATGGTTTCCAACGTGAGGATATATATCGTTCTTCAATAATCTATGCAAACCGCCAGCAAGTATTCCATTCATTTCTTGGAGTTCTACGTCATTGTGTTTTGTATATAAATGCCAAGAGACTTCCAGTAAAGCGTGTAAAAATTGCCAAATTTCAATCCTTTCGAACGGATCATGGGGGTCCTTTACAAACGTGGACTCATTTTTTGCTAGAATTATCAATGCTCTCGCAATAAATAATATTTAAGAATCATTTTAAGACCCGCGGAAAAATTTTAATGGGGGATTCTAGAGGCCAAAATAAGTCGAAAATCAAGAATACCAATTTGTCGATTGAGGCTTCGTTAAAAAGTTATTAACGTTTAAAGTTGCGCCTGTGAGACGGGAACCGTGCGCGCTGCACACTTTAACTTTAAACGTTAATAACTTTTTAACGAAGCCTCAATTAAAAAATTACTATTCTTGATTTTCGTCTTATTTTGGTCCCTAGAATCTCCTATTAAAATTTTTCTTAAGGATTCATCCGATTAATGGCAATTTACATTTACCAATATAATTATCGATCTCGATCAAACTTAATCCTTTTTTGTTGATACCGCAATCTCGCCATAATTGCCATAAGCACAGCCTGCTCATCGCGAGATTGCACTGTGGCGGTGATGTTGCAAACAATTTGGCGTAATCTTTGTAAATTTGTCGCAAACGTGACATGTGAAACGTTAAGCAATTGTATACCCATCGCTGTTCGTGCTCCCAGTTTGCTTCGAAATCGTTTATATTGTTTGTAACAGTTTTTTCTTCGCTTGTAATTGTCTCTGTAACAAATTTTGATGTATTTGGTGGTTCCAAACAGGAACAAGATTGGTTCTCGCAAGTGTAACATTTTCCAGATGGAATCGAGGACACGAAATGTGGTTCCAAATGTTTTGGGTCTAATAAACGAGTCAGATAGTAAGACAAAGATGGCGACTGTTCTGGTCTCAAAATGGTGGTTATCGAAGTCTTTTCTAATTTAGTTGGCTTATCAAGAAATCTGTAAAGGAGTAAAATTTAAAGTTGAATCGAATTAATTTGAAATAAATAATTTTACAATAAAACTTACAATGATTTGATTTCTTTTACACACGTGCTCGTGTCTTTGGTTTCTAATTGATCTTCTAAAGTACTATTGGGGGTGTCGAACGAAACCAAAGTGTCGTTTAAAAATAAGGGGTCAGCTTCAAACTTCTCTCCATTATTTCCTACGGATGAAAAATGTCACGAATATTTAATAATATTTTAATAATTTCGATACTTGCATAAATCATTGGTGCAAGTATACAGGGTGTTCGACAACCCCTGGGAAAATCAAGAATACTAATTTGTTGATGCAGGCTTCGTTAAAAAGTTATTAACAAATTAAAGTTCCGCCTGTACTGAATTTTTTTCTGGAAAGTGGGTAGGATTTCGGAGGTAGGTCTATTCACCAAGAATGATTGTAATTAACCCCTGTAGCCAAACATAATTTTTTTATAGTGATTTGAAATTTTTTAATTTTGTTCAAACCTTCTCGAATTTTTTTCTCGAAAGTGGGTAGGATTTCGAGGGTATGTCTATTCACCAAAAATGATTGTACTCGACCCCTGCAATCGAAAATAATTTTTCCAGGACGATTTGAGATCTTTTTTTTTCGCCAAAAAAGGGGACTACCCTCTGTCAATGTTTGTTTATCATTTTTCATTAATTTGTTGGTCGCTTTACAGAAAAGTTGTTTAATACTTTTTTGTAGGTATCCATGGGCTCTGTCTCAGAAAAAAATTTCAATGAGATAACTTTACTATTGTAGGAGTTATGGCCGTTTGAAAATTGGACTAATTTTAGGGGGTTTTCTGGCCTCACATTAGACTTTCGGTAAAGAATTTTTTTCTCGAAATTGCGTAGGATTTCGGGGGTATGTCTAATGACCAAAAATACTTCTAATTGACCCTTCTAACTAAATATAATTTTTTTAGTATGATTCGAAATTTTTTAATTTCTTCTAAAAATTTCAGCACCTACTCGAATTTTTTTCTCGAAAGTGGGTCGGATTTCTGGGGTATGTCTATCCACCAAAAATGCTTGTAATTGACTCCCCTAACTAAATATAATTTTTTCAGTACAATTAGAAATTTTTTAAGTTCGTCTAAAAATTTCAGTACTTAAATCGTTGCTGGTTTTATTATTAAATTAAACGATGTTTACCAATTATAATTCCATGGCCATGCTTTTTATTATCCTTCCAGTACCCGGAATATTTAGCCCCGCCCACCGATTTTAATTTTAATTCTCCTGCAACAAAAATCTCGTCACGATTGTTTTATTATGAAATAAAAATAAAAATTTACCTTTTCCGTGGCGCATTCCATGGCGCCAATGTCCCATATAAACAGCCTCTTGAGGCCAAGTGAAAGTTTTATTAAAAAATCCCCCCCAAATGTATTCTCCATAACTGTAAATATTTTGTTAATATTAATTACTATCTTTTGATTAATCGTCGTATAATTAAATACAAACCCATTCATTGCACCACATTTCCACTCTCCGCGATAAACGTCCCCATTGGTCCAAACCATGGTTCCAACGCCATGTCGAAGTCCATTTTTCCATTGGCCAACGTATCGAGATCCACTCGAGTAAATTCGTAACCCAACACCTGACATTTTCTCCATCACCCAATCACCGTCGTACGAATCATTTTCACCGAAACGACAGTAACTTAAATGCATTATAATTTGTATAAAATTCGTAATTGTAAATTTTCAAAAAGCAACAAAATGCACTTTACATGCAAGAATATAGTAAGATACGAATTATTCTATTTAGAAATTGAGACAACCCTCTGTAAAGTTCCCATTTAATTAATTTTGTTAATAAAAATACAAATTTGCATAAAGATCCTCAAATTTATTGATTCTTACCCTTTTCCATGTCTGCAACCTCTGTACCACTGACCAGTATACATGAAACGATTATCTCCATTCACCAAAAGTCCTCCACCATGGCGATAACCGTTCAAGAAATCGCCCTCGTACCAACAATTATTATTCCACTCTAATAAGCCTCTTCCATGCATGAGATTTTGCTCAAACTCCCCCTCAAAAGATTATTAAACTTTTATTTCTTATTGCTAATATTGAAATTACTGTAACAAGATACAGGGTGTTCGACTCTGGGAAAAATTTTAATGGGGGATTCTAGGGCCCAAAATAAGACGAAAATGAAGAATAACAATTTTTCAATTAAGGCTTCGTTAAGAAGTTATTAACAATTGCGTCTGTAGATGTGCAACTTGCGTACGGGAGCAACTGCTAACTTCTTAACGAAGCCTTAATTGAAAAATTATTATTCTTCATTTTCGTCTTATTTTGGGCTTGAGAATCCGCCTCTGAAATTTTTCCCAATTTCGAGGCTTCGTTAAGAAGTTATTAACAGTTGCGCCCTATGCAAGTTGCCTATAACAGGTGCAATTGTTAATAACTTTTTAACGAAGCCTCCATCAACAAATTGGTATTCTTGATTTTCGTCTTATTTTGGGCTCTAGAATCCTCCATTAAAATTTTTCCCAGGGGTGGTCAATCCCTATTGAGGGAATCCCCCATTAGAATTTTTCCCAGGGGTGGTCAATCTCTATTGAGGGTATCCCCCATTAAAATTTGACCCTGGAGTGGTCAATCCCTATTGAGGGAATCCCCCATTCAAATTCTTCCTAGGGTTGGTCAAACCCCAATGAGGGAATCCCCCATTCAAATTTTTCCCAGAAGTGGTTAATCCATATTGGGGGAATCCCCCATTAGAATTTTTCCCAGGGGTGGTCCAATCTCTATTGAAGGAATCCCCCATTAAAATTTTTCTCAGGTGTGGTGAATCCCTATTGAGGGAATCCCCCATTAAAGTTTGTCCCAGGGGTGGTTAATCCCTATTGAGGGAATCCCCCATTAAAATTTTTCCCAGGATTGGTCAATCCCTATTGAGGGAATCCCCCATTAAAATTTTCCCCAGGGGTGGTCAATCCTTGTTGAGGGAATCCCCCATTAAAATTTTTCTCAGGTGTTGTGATTCTCTATTGAGGGAATCCCCCATTAAAATTTTTCCCAGAGATGGTGCAATCTCTATTGAGGGAATCCACCATTAAAATTTTTCCCAGAGTTGGTCAATCCCTATTGAGGGAATCCCCCATTACAATTCTTCACAGGGTTGGTCAAACCCCATTGAGGGAATCCCCTGATGAGGTGGAGGAATGCGAGAATAAAAGCAAATAAAAAAATGGTATCAAATGAAAATATTCAGTTTATTTTATCTCTCCACAATACAATCTAAAGTGAACTAAAAAAAGTTTGCAAAATATTGAAAATTGAAAACTGAAGAAAGAAATTACTTTGTATTGAGCGCCATTCGACCATCTGTAGAGGCCCTTGCCTTCCATCATTTTCCTACTAATGTAACCATGGTATGTATTATTATTAATAAATGTTATGTTTGCAAACTCATCCGGCAATGTTAACTTCCATGGCAGATCGAAACCTGTTCTAGATTCACTCTTAATTCTTCCCAGTTTATTCGTACGGTCGCCATCTTGAATTTCTTCGGCGCCCTCGTCTTCGTCTTCGTCTTCGTCAGACTCTTCGCCAGAATCAGCGTCGAATTTCTTCCTGGATTTTTCTGTTACAAATTTTCCATCCCATCTATTTTAAATAAAATTATGGTCCTTTGGTTTATTATAGTATCGAATAATTAATTCAAAGTGGAACAGAGTGATTACTTTTTTATAAAATATTTCAGCATGTCGTTATAAAGCAGATAAATAAACTCTTCCTTAGTACTATATTCACGACGTTCATCCGCGAGAATAGGTGGAAATATTAATTCTTCCTCGGTACCTTCAAACTTATCCAACATTTCCTCACTATCTTCCCCCTCCTCTTCTTCGTAATACGGTTCCATAGGAACAACCATTTTCCTACATTTCTTTAATATAGCTTCTTTCAACGAAGCATTCATCATTTTTATTTTTGTAAATCTGTTATATCAATTGTAATTAAGAAATCGGTCGATGACGTGAGGTTATAGATGCTTGAAGTAGTCAAGGAGTCGATATAAATGGAAATCAGATACACCATATGAAGCCACGGGTGCACCGGGGACGCCCCATTCCACTTTCTCACACTATGCCAGATCACGTGTACGTGAGCTCATGGAGTTTCGAAGAGTCGATAAAGATAAACTGACACGTGCTCTCTTTTGAAATTGAGTCAAGGCCACCTGGATTTCCAAAGTGCCCAGAATATTTTCAAATTGCTGGCGGCCTTGCATAGAGGTGGCATGTCTCTTAAAACTAAGGCAATGATTTGGAGAGGAAAAGAAAGATAAGAAATGATGAGAACACATAGAATTCTTTGAAATTATATCATTTATTGCCATAGATTTGCATTATACAAAGTTTTAATACATATAAGTATATTGTATTATATTATATCATGTCAGAAGTTGTCAGCAAAGCTTATAATAATAACTACAGTAGTGTCTACATAAGTGACTGCAGAGATGCCAGAAAAGCACCGCCGGGTGCACACGCACACATGCCAGATACGCGTACGTGAGCTCGTGGAGTTTCGGAAAGTCGACAAAGGCAAACTGACGCATGACCTCTTTCTCGATTCTCCGAAGCTGCCCGAAGTAATTTCGGACCATCTCGTGGGAGTCGAGAGAGGAAGGCTCACATTTGCCTTCTCGTTCTTGAACAACTGACATTCGACCTCACGTCAACGGCATACGATTCCAAGTCTCGACTGCCCAGGTATTTTATACTTTACTATAACCCTTTTTACCTGAAGTATAAGGTAATAAGCACGATGTATAAGGTACGAGTACATGTACTTTTCAATTTTCCTACAGTCCTCCGCCGGCCTCTACTGACTGCTGCTGACCATTCCCCATACTTCTGACAACGTATAGCGATTACTATGTAATACTGCTTGCTCCTGCTGGTCTCTACATGCCTCTACATGCCCCTACATGCCCCTACATGCCTCTACATGCCTCTGCTGGCCTCTGCTGGCCCCTACTGACCGCTGCTGACCACTCCTCATACTTCCGACAACGTGTAACGATTACTATGTGTTATTGCTTGCTCCTGCTGGTCTCCACATGCCTCTACATGCCTCTCCATGCCTCTGCTGGCCTATGCTGGCCTCTGCTGGCCTCTGCCTGCCTCCAGTCACCTCTGCTGATCGCTGCTGGCCACTCCTAATACTTCTGACAACGTATAACGATTACTATGTGTTACTGCTTGCTCCTGCTGGTCTCCACATGCCTCTACGTGCCTCTACATGCCTCTGCTTTCCTTTGCTGGCCTCTGCTGGCCCCTACTGACCGCTGCTGACCACTCCTCATACTTCCGACAACGTATAACGATTACTATGTGTTATTGCTTGCTCCTGCTGGTCTCCACATGCCTCTTCATGCCTCTCCATGCCTCTGCTGGCCTATGCTGGCCTCTGCTGGCCTCTGCCTGCCTCCGCTCGCCTTTGATGACCGCTGCTGACCACTCCTAATACTTCTGACAAGGTATAACAATTACTACGTGTTACTGCTTGCTCCTGCTGGTCTCTACATGCCTCTACATACTTCTACATGTCTTTACATGTCCCTGCTGATGTCTGCTGGCCTCTGCCTGCCTCCGCTCGCCTTTGATGACCGCTGCTGACCACTCCTAATACTTCTGACAAGGTATAACAATTACTACGTGTTACTGCTTGCTCCTGCTGGTCTCTACATGCCTCTACATACTTCTACATGTCTTTACATGCCCCTGCTGATGTCTGCTGGCCTCTGCCTGCCTCCGCTCGCCTTTGATGACCGCTGCTGACCACTCCTGATACTTCCGACAACGTATAACGATTACTATGTGTTACTGCTTGCTTCTGCTGGTCTCTACATGCCTCTACATGCCCCTACATGCCCCTACATGCCTCTACATGCCTCTGCCTGCCTCCGCTCGCCTTTGATGACCGCTGCTGACCACTCCTAATACTTCTGACAAGGTATAACAATTACTACGTGTTACTGCTTGCTCCTGCTGGTCTCTACATGCCTCTACATACTTCTACATGTCTTTACATGCCTTGCTGATGTCTGCTGGCCTCTGCCTGCCTCCGCTCGCCTTTGATGACCGCTGCTGACCACTCCTGATACTTCCGACAACGTATAACGATTACTATGTGTTACTGCTTGCTTCTGCTGGTCTCTACATGCCTCTACATGCCCCTACATGCCCCTACATGCCTCTACATGCCTCTGCCTGCCTCCGCTCGCCTTTGATGACCGCTGCTGACCACTCCTAATACTTCTGACAAGGTATAACAATTACTACGTGTTACTGCTTGCTCCTGCTGGTCTCTACATGCCTCTACATACTTCTACATGTCTTTACATGCCCCTGCTGATGTCTGCTGGCCTCTGCCTGCCTCCGCTCGCCTTTGATGACCGCTGCTGACCACTCCTGATACTTCCGACAACGTATAACGATTACTATGTGTTACTGCTTGCTTCTGCTGGTCTCTACATGCCTCTACATGCCCCTACATGCCCCTACATGCCTCTACATGCCTCTGCCTGCCTCCGCTCGCCTTTGATGACCGCTGCTGACCACTCCTAATACTTCTGACAAGGTATAACGATTACTACGTGTTACTGCTTGCTCCTGCTGGTCTCTACATGCCTCTACATACTTCTACATGTCTTTACATGCCTTGCTGATGTCTGCTGGCCTCTGCCTGCCTCCGCTCGCCTTTGATGACCGCTGCTGACCACTCCTGATACTTCCGACAACGTATAACGATTACTATGTGTTACTGCTTGCTTCTGCTGGTCTCTACATGCCTCTACATGCCCCTACATGCCCCTACATGCCTCTACATGCCTCTGCCTGCCTCCGCTCGCCTTTGATGACCGCTGCTGACCACTCCTAATACTTCTGACAAGGTATAACAATTACTACGTGTTACTGCTTGCTCCTGCTGGTCTCTACATGCCTCTACATACTTCTACATGTCTTTACATGCCTTGCTGATGTCTGCTGGCCTCTGCCTGCCTCCGCTCGCCTTTGATGACCGCTGCTGACCACTCCTGATACTTCCGACAACGTATAACGATTACTATGTGTTACTGCTTGCTTCTGCTGGTCTCTACATGCCTCTACATGCCCCTACATGCCCCTACATGCCTCTACATGCCTCTGCCTGCCTCCGCTCGCCTTTGATGACCGCTGCTGACCACTCCTAATACTTCTGACAAGGTATAACAATTACTACGTGTTACTGCTTGCTCCTGCTGGTCTCTACATGCCTCTACATACTTCTACATGTCTTTACATGCCCCTGCTGATGTCTGCTGGCCTCTGCCTGCCTCCGCTCGCCTTTGATGACCGCTGCTGACCACTCCTGATACTTCCGACAACGTATAACGATTACTATGTGTTACTGCTTGCTTCTGCTGGTCTCTACATGCCTCTACATGCCCCTACATGCCCCTACATGCCTCTACATGCCTCTGCCTGCCTCCGCTCGCCTTTGATGACCGCTGCTGACCACTCCTAATACTTCTGACAAGGTATAACGATTACTACGTGTTACTGCTTGCTCCTGCTGGTCTCTACATGCCTCTACATACTTCTACATGTCTTTACATGCCTTGCTGATGTCTGCTGGCCTCTGCCTGCCTCCGCTCGCCTTTGATGACCGCTGCTGACCACTCCTGATACTTCCGACAACGTATAACGATTACTATGTGTTACTGCTTGCTTCTGCTGGTCTCTACATGCCTCTACATGCCCCTACATGCCCCTACATGCCTCTACATGCCTCTGCCTGCCTCCGCTCGCCTTTGATGACCGCTGCTGACCACTCCTAATACTTCTGACAAGGTATAACAATTACTACGTGTTACTGCTTGCTCCTGCTGGTCTCTACATGCCTCTACATACTTCTACATGTCTTTACATGTCCCTGCTGATGTCTGCTGGCCTCTGCCTGCCTCCGCTCGCCTTTGATGACCGCTGCTGACCACTCCTGATACTTCCGACAACGTATAACGATTACTATGTGTTACTGCTTGCTTCTGCTGGTCTCTACATGCCTCTACATGCCCCTACATGCCCCTACATGCCTCTACATGCCTCTGCCTGCCTCCGCTCGCCTTTGATGACCGCTGCTGACCACTCCTAATACTTCTGACAAGGTATAACGATTACTACGTGTTACTGCTTTCTCCTGCTGGTCTCTACATGCCTCTACATACTTCTACATGTCTTTACATGCCTTGCTGATGTCTGCTGGCCTCTGCCTGCCTCCGCTCGCCTTTGATGACCGCTGCTGACCACTCCTGATACTTCCGACAACGTATAACGATTACTATGTGTTACTGCTTGCTCCTGCTGGTCTCTACATGCCTCTACATGCCCCTACATGCCTCTACATGCCTCTGCTGGCCTCTGCTGGCCCCTACTGACCGCTGTTGACCACTCCTCATACTTCCGACAACGTAAAACAATTACTACGTGTTACTGCTTTCTCCTGCTGGTCTCTACATGCCTCTACATGCCCCTACATGACCCTACATGCCTCTACATGCCTCTGCTGGCCTCTGCTGGTCCCTACTGATCGCTGCTGACCACTCCTCATACTTCCGACAACGTATAACGATTACTATGTGTTACTGCTTGCTCCTGCTGGTCTCTACATGCCTCTACATGCATCTACATGCCCCTGCTGTCCCTTGCTGACCCCTGCTGCCCCCTGCTGACCACTGCTGACCAACGCTGACCTTTGTTAATAACTTCTGATATGATGTATATGTATAATGCCTTGTATAATGTAAATCTATGGCAATAAATGTTATAATTTCAAAGAATTCTATGTCTTCTCGTCATTCTCACCTTTCTTTACCTCTCCAAAGCATTCCCATAGTTATTAAGATACCTGCCACCTCTTCCCATATAAAACGATACTTATTCATTTATTCGCTCGAAAAATTTCTAAGTTCCTCGAAAAGATTTGAGGGGGGTCCCGTTTAAATTTTTCGCCAAAAAGTCCTGAAACAATTGGAAAGTCCTGAAACAGCTGGAAAGCCTGAAACAACCTTTGGGAAGTCCTGAAACAGCTGGAAAGTCCTGAAACAACTTTTGTAAAGCCCTGAAACAACTTTGGGAAGTCCTGAAACAGCTGGAAAGTCCTGAAACAACGTTTGGAAAGTCCTGGAACAACTTTTGGAAAGTCCTGAAACAGCTGGAAAGCCTGAAACAACCTTTGGGAAGCCCTGAAACAGCTGGAAAGTCCTGAAACAACTTTTGTAAAGCCCTGAAACAACTTTGGGAAGTCCTGAAACAGCTGGAAAGCCCTGAAACAACGTTTGGGAAGTCCTGAAACAGCTGGAAAGTCCTGAAACAGCTGGGAAGTCCTGGAATTTCTTGGAAACGCCGAAAATTCTTGGAAACTCTGAATTTTTAGCAAAGTTCTAGGTTTCAGGACTTCCTAGTGGGTTCAGGGAAACCGGGGAGTTGCAGGGAGTCTTATAACTAAGGTAATGACTTGGAGAGGGAAGGAAAGGTAAAAAATGATGAGAACACATAGAATTCTTTGTAATTATATCATTTATTGTCATAGATTTACATTATACAATGTTTTAATACATATATATCATTGGAGAAGTTGTTAACAAGGGTCAGCAGTGGTCAGCAAGGGTCAGCAGGGGTCAGTAGGGGCCAGCAGGGGGCAGCAGTGGCATGTAGAGGCATGTAGAGACCAGCAGGAGCAAGCAGTAACACATAGTAATCGTTATACGTTGTCGGAAGTATGAGGAGTGGTCAGCAGCGGTCAGTAGGGGCCAGCAGAGGCCAGCAGAGGCATGTAGTGGCATGTAGGGGCATGTAGGGGCATGTAGAGACCAGCAGGAGCAAGCAGTAACACATAGTAATCGTTATACGTTGTCGGAAGTATGAGGAGTGGTCAGCAGCGGTCAGTAGGGGCCAGCAGAGGCCAGCAAAGGAAAGCAGAGGCATGTAGAGGCATGTAGAGGCATGTGGAGACCAGCAGGAGCAAGCAGTAACACATAGTAATCGTTATACGTTGTCAGAAGTATTAGGAGTGGCCAGCAGCGATCAGCAGAGGTGACTGGAGGCAGGCAGAGGCCAGCAGAGGCCAGCATAGGCCAGCAGAGGCATGGAGAGGCATGTAGAGGCATGTGGAGACCAGCAGGAGCAAGCAATAACACATAGTAATCGTTATACGTTGTCGGAAGTATGAGGAGTGGTCATCAGCGGTCAGTAGGGGCCAGCAGAGGCCAGCAGAGGCATGTAGAGGCATGTAGGGGCATGTAGGGGCATGTAGAGGCATGTAGAGACCAGCAGGAGCAAGCAGTAATACATAGTAATCGCTATACGTTGTCAGAAGTATGGGGAATGGTCAGCAGCAGTCAGTAGAGGCCGGCGGAGGACTGTAGGAAAATTCAAAAGTACATGTAGTCGTACCTTATACATCGTACTTATTACCTTATACTTCAGGTAAAAAGGGTTATAGTAAAGTATAAAATACCTGGGCAGTCGAGACTTGGAAGCGTATGCCGTTGACGTGAGGTCGAATGTCAGTTGTTCAAGAACGAGAAGGCAAATGTGAGCCTTCCTCTCTCGACTCCCACGAGATGGTCCGAAATTACTTCGGGCAGCTTCGGAGAATCGAGAAAGAGGGCATGCGTCAGTTTGCCTTTGTCGACTTGCCGAAACTCCACGAGCATACGTACGCGTGATCTGGCATGCGTGCGTAGGGCACCGTCGATGCTTTTCCTGGCACCTCTGAGTGACTGCATTCTTGCATACCAAAATATGCGTTTAGTTTGCCGTGATGCTCCCTGTGTTTAAGGTGAAGAAAGTGTGACCCATTGGTGGTACACGGCAAAACGCCCAAGTTTGTCGTGGAGTAGTTCGTCATCTTCAACGCTAGATGGCGCTTATTTACCGACCTTGTAGCCGTAATAAATTAGAACATATGTATGACTCTTTTGAATATCTGGAGAACTCTGAGTTTATTCTTATAACTGTTTAAATAAACTACCCTTTAATCGGTAAAGTAGAGGTCAACCTCGCGACAGAAAACGCACCTGTCGCCACAAGGTCGATAAATAAGCGCCATCTAGCGTTGAAGGTAATGAACTATTCCACGACAAACTTTGGCGTCGGATTTCATTTTTGCAAGAGGGAGAAAGCAAATGTGAACCTTTCTCTTTGTGTCTGTCGACTATACGAAACTCTACGAACTCACGTACACGTGATGTGTCATAGCGTGAGAAAGTGGAATGGGGCGTCCTCGGTGCACCCAGGGCTTCATATCGCAACCGATAGAAATTTTCTGCATTACACTATCGATAATGTTCGATGTTACATTCAGGATTTATTCCGTCTTTAGATCTCTTTGCGTGATTCACGATTAATGGTACAGACTGTTGTCAAATTCTTTCGAATTGACATTGCAAAGCAGCAAAATGTTAACGAAAGGAAAACCAGCTATAAGTGTAAGATCAACATCAGTATGAATAACAGCGAAAAATGTTTACGTAAAATTATTTTTAAAATATATGGGGACAAAATTATTACACGTTTATATTATCATTTATATTGCAGACCATCTTTCCATCCTGTGAAGATAAAGCTAGGGATTTAGAGCCAATCGTTTTTCACGTTCCTACTACATACAACGACAAAGTGAAAATTCATGAATGGTAAATGGCACATACTTATTGAATAGGACGATTATTAATGCATACTATATTTTTTAAAACGCCCCCTAATTATATTTGCATTAAAACTTTTAAAATATCAATGTGTTAAGTTCAAAATAATATTACTAATACTAGTAATATTACGTAAATATAGTAAATGTAATATTAAACAATTATTATAAAAATTATAATGTCCTGCATAAGAAATATCATTTGTTTCTTAAAACACCGAACTGTTTACTACGAACTATTGAAAAAGTTTCCCCCGTTTAAAATCAAGCTGAATGAGGGTGAAACGCAACCCCTGTTTTCCGTAGCAACTCACATAAGCCACCAGTGGTTGTTGAAACTGTTTCTATCGTGACTGGTTCAGTGTGCAAGAATTAGGAAACCTCGACGATTTATTTCAATAATAAATAAGCAAAATAACCTCAAAAAATTTAACTGCAAATAAATATTAAAATTATTTCCTGCAGGCAAATGCGTACATTAGCGGAGCCCAGAGACAATAAAAATATATTTCCACCGAAAGGGAATCTCAGTCTGTCGTCGTATAATAGACTGGGCTCGGAAGATGCTTGCACGGGAGTCACAGAAACGCAAGCCATGCTATCCCAGATAGAAATGAAGCATTTGTACGAACCAGTTTACCCGCAACGTACCTTGCTCAATATTAAATCTCTTGCATCGAAAGTGTAAGTATTTTATTACATGTCTACGTCTACGTAGAATATTTCTAGTGTAAGTTTTAAACAAAACAGAAGAGATTTTTTTATTCACGATTAGATGAATGATACCAATTTTTTCGAGAAGGTGAATTTCAGATAAGAAACTCTACCTCCAATTCCATTAATTCTATTAATAAAAATAAGAATTTGCATAAAGATAGTCCACTAATTATTATTCAAGAGTTTACAAGTGTTAAAGATGGGAGATTTTCCAACTTTCTATTTGCTTGTTGTATCTTATACAGGGTGTTAGGCCAACCCTGGGAAAAATTTTAATGGGGGATTTTAGAGGCCAAAATAAGACGAAAATCAAGAATACCAATTTGTTGATAGAGGCTTCGTTAAAAAGTTATTAACGTTTAAAGTTAAATTGTGCAGCGCGCACGGTTCCCGTCTCACAAGCGCAACTTTAAACGTTAATAACTATTTAACGAAGCCTTAATTGAAAAATTATTATTCTTGATTTTCGTCTTATTTTGGCCTCTAGAATCCCCCATCAAAATTTTTCCCAGGGGAGACCCAACACCCTGTATAAGAAATTTTTAAAGATGAGAATTATTATATTTGGAGATTGAGACAACCCTCTAGCTCCAATTCCATTAATTCTATTAATAAAAATACAAATTTGCGTAAAAATAGTCCACTAGTTATTATTCAAGAGTTTACAAGTGTTAAGGATGGGAGATTTTCCAACTTTCTATTTGCTTGTTGTATCTTATACAGGGTGTTAGGCCAACCCTGGGAAAAATTTTAATGGGGGATTCTAGAGGCCAAAATAAGACGAAAATCAAGAATACCAATTTGTTGATGGAGGCTTCGTTAAAAATTTATTAACGTTTAAAGTTAAATTGTGCAGCGTGCACGGTTCCCGTCTTACAAGCGCAACTTTAAACGTTAATAACTATTTAACGAAGCCTTAATTGAAAAATTATTATTCTTGATTTTCGTCTTATTTTGGCCTCTAGAATCCCCCATTAAAATTTTTCCCAGGGATGGTCTAACACCCTGTATAAGAAATTCTTGAAGTAAGATGAGAATTGTTTAGAGGTTAGGACTGTAAAAGGAATGAGATCAATTATAAGTAATCCAGTGTTGTTTTAGATAATAATGAATTGGTAACATAATTCTCTTTTGCACACAACTCTCACGAAACAAGGAAAACGCAAATCCCCTCACGAGCCAGTGCTGCCAACATTAAGCCTACTTCACACTAAAATCACCAGACATACAACTAACAAAAACAACACTACGGGGACTACCCTTTGGAAAGCTCCAATTTTATTAATCCTATTAATAAAGTTTACACAAAAATTCCTCAGTCTAATAATAACAAAATGGCGATGACAATGAAAAATAAAAATTTGATGTTACATAGGTCAGTGGATAGAACAGTGCCAACCCTAATTGATGCGTTGTATGACCCCGAAGAGGCTCGTTGTATGGATTATAGAACGACGATGGAACTCCATTACAGACTGCCTCATCCCTTAAAACGAAGACCTCCGCCACCCCCACCACCACCTGAACCTTGGCTCCTAAATCGACGAACTATAGGTTATACTCTCGAGCAGTTGGAAAATCGAGATAGCACGCATACTTTTCTAGACGACAACATGGAGCTTCACGAAAAAATAGCTGACATAAAGTCCAGACGTTACAAATCGAACGAGATTCTTCAAGAAACACCCCAATTTAAGGGCTCTTCCGCCATTGAAGAGAAATTAGACGCAACTTGTAATTGCTAAACTCGATAAATGATTGCAATACTTATAAAAGAACAATTTGTTTAGTCTGGGTGAAATGTTGCTATATTTATATGTACACTTTTGAATTTTGTAGATTTGAAATGGGAATAAAAGTAAAATTATGCAAGGAACAGTCAAACAATTCTCATTTGACGACCCCCAATACCTTAACACTTTACCGACCGGTAGCGGTTGATTAATCGGCTATCGGTCGGTAAACGCCGACCGATAAAACAGTTGATTAATAGGCTATCAGTCGGTAAGCGTTAGCCGGTAAAACAGTCGATTAATAGGCTATCGGTCGGTAAAACAGTCGATTAATAGGCTATCGGTCGGTAATGTGTTAATAATAATTGTAACTGTTAAAAATATGTAGTAAAAGTTATTTTTGTTTCGTGTGGTTGGCTACATCGCTGTGTGTCCCCTTTCTTATGTTTTTCGGGTGTCGAGCTTTGAGGGGGTGTGTGTGCCCACGAGGATGGTAAAATGTGCTTCGAGTTGTCACAGTTTTTTGTTTGTTACCTTTCTTTTATTTTTCTAAATTAATAAACAGATATTGAACAAGTTTATTTTCTTTAATTCTAACAGTAACAATTTTCTATACTGTTATGTATATTCCATTATATTTGTTACATTCATTTTATAAAACTTTGACAACTCAAATGAGCAATAAATTGTACAATTAAAGTCGAAATATTCCATTTATTTATTCGTCGCATTACATTTTATAAAATCGAAAATTAAGAGGAGCACACAGAAAGTAATTAATGTACTTAAAACACATTTTAAGAATAAATTATAAACACCACGACGCAAGTAACAGGTTAATTTTCATTTTTCACCAACGGTGTCGAGTGGAACGTGAAAAGAGAAACAAAAGTAACGAAACACATATTTGCAATGTATTACTTTGCCTAGAGTCTAAATAAAACGTGACTCGTGCAGCAACGACAGTGAAATGCCACTGCACAATTGCATCTACGATCCATCAGCGTGCATACTGCTTATTCGTGGCGCCTGCCAAACCGCATGTGACCATAATCGTCGAATTGTTCCCGTTTACCGAATCTCATGTGACCATAATCGTCGAATTGTTGTCGTTTATTCAGATCCACGAAATCGTTGTCCTCGTCTAGGGAACTTTCCACGGTGTACCTGTAAAAGAAAAATAACTATGAGATCTGGGGGAAAAAGTAAAAAGCATTTTAAGTCATTAGAATGTTAATTATGATGCATGGTAGTTGTTGCAAATTCTTTATAATCATGAAAAGATATTTTAATTATAATTATAATGGAAGATCAATTGTGAAGGGGCTTTTACTTAAACAGGAGTGTTCAAATTGTTTTTAGAAAATGAATTTTATAATTATAATAGTAAACAAGGTAAAAACAGCAAAAAGTATTTTAAGTCTCAGAATGTTAATTATCATGCATGGCAGTTGTTGCAAATTGTTTATAATCATAAAAAATAACTTTTTAGGGAAAATTTTTAGAAAATGTTTGGAAATTAGTGATGTACACATGATCACACATTTTTGGAAGGAAAATGGTTCACTGAACATGTAGTAAATCAATTAAATTTCATAATTACCCCCGTAGCAAAGGGTGGCTACGGAACTTTCGATACACATTGCTAATGAGTTCTGGAGCCGCCTCGCAATTGGCGCAGAATAACCAGATAACCGTCATCGTGCAAAGCAGAGCAAAGGTTAAGTTCATATCTGAAACATAAACGAAAAGTTGTCGTTAACAGCGTTTGTCAATTAGAAAGTTTGATGGGAATCCCCCGAAGCACCATCAGGCTAATGAAAGTACAGGAGCATTCTAAAATGGAGGAAATTAGTTTCAATTCTCAGTCCAGACCATAACCTTAAAACAACATGGTGTAAGAAATCAATTATCGAAAGTAAAGAATTACTGTTTTTTAAGGAGGAACGAGCAGAGCTGGTCACCTGTATGGTGGTGGATCTGAAAACGGCGGAAGAATGCGCGTTCCACACTTTCCACGTGGCTTTTTATACGTGAACCCCATCATCCCCGGAATCCCCGAGGAACGTTGAGCTCTTTGAATTTTAATTCACGTAGCTGTGGTCTGATAAACAATTTTCTTGGCTGTAGGTGGCCCCACTGTTGAGCATTCAATATTCCACGATGGTATCCGATGATTGGCAGTTTGAATAACCGTATTACCATCTTAACTTAGCTTTTCTCTTTCTGAGACAATGGAGGCCGCTTTATCGACGCGCGAGGCGTCCCTGTTTGGCTAAATCTGAATGTTATTTGTAGATTGCTTTTCCCAGTTTGAATGAGCTTTCACGGCAGAGTGGCTTTCCTTGAAGTTTTCACAGTTAAAATTAAACCACATTGAAAGGAAAGCATCTAAGAATGTAATTACGACTTGGAAATTATATGATTATTAATTAATTTCTGAATTTAGGGAGGTGAATCCCCTTGTAGATAGAGTCTCTCATGCTCCCATGCAATCAACTTTTTCGTCTTATTTTGGCTTCTAAAATGTTCCATATCTAAATATGAAGTGATAAAAACGAGAAATATAATCACAAATTTTTGGCCAGACATTATATTTTAGGTTAGGAATTTTTTTCTCGAAAGTGGGTAGAATTTCGAGGGTATGTGTAATGACCAAAAATAATTGTAATTGACCCCTCTAGCTATAAGCAATTTTTTTAGAACGATTTGAAAATTTTTTTTTTGACGAAATTTAATTTTTTCACACCTTCTCGAATTTTTTTCTCGAAAGTGGGTAGAATTTCGGGGGTATGTGTAATGACCGAAAATGATTGTAATTGACCCCCCTAACTATAAGCAATTTTTTTAGAACGATTTGGAAATCTTTTTTTCGCCGAAATTTAATTTTTTCACACCTTCTCGAATTTTTTTCTCGAAAGTGGGTAGTATTTTGGGAGTATGTGTAATGACCAAAAATGATTGCAATTGACTCCCTTAGCTATAAGTAATTTTTTTAGAAAGATTTGAAAATTTTTTTTTCAACAAAAAAGAGGACTCGATTTTTTTTTAAATTTGTTTTTCATTTTTAATAAATTTGTTTTACGCTGTACGGAAATTTGGTTTAATACTTTTTTGTAGGTACCCATGAGCTGTAGATCAGAAAAAAATTTCAATTGAATACATTCACTATTGTAGGAGTTATGGTCGTTTGAAAATTGGACCAATTTTATGGGGGTTTTCGTCAGTTTACGGTGTTAAGGAACAAGTTTTCGAATATTTTGGGAATTTCTACATATTCTCCACTAAAATACGCGTTGTCTGCACTTTGAAAAATTCATATCCTCCAATCCGTTCAGGAGTTATGACATTTTAAAAATTCGCATGAAACTTCAGGGGAGCTTCAAATTAGATTTTTGGTAATGAATTTTTTTCTCGAAAAAGGATAGGATTTCAAGGGTATGCGCAATGACCAAAAATAATTGTATTAGTCTCCTGTAACCAAAAATAATTTTTTCATAGCGATTTGTAATTGTTTAATTTCGTCGAAAAATTTGTCAACCTTCCTGAATTTTTTTCTCAAAAATGCGTAGGATTTCGAGGGTATGTGTAATAACCAAAAATGATTATAATTGACCCCTGAAACCAACAATAATTTTTCCAGAACGATTTGGAATTTTTTAATTTCGTCGAAAAATTTGTCAACCTTCCTGAATTTTTTTCTCAAAAATGCGTAGGAATTAGAGAGTATGTATAATAACCAAAATTGATTATAATTGACCCCTGAAACCAACAATAATTTTTCCAGAACGATTTGGAATTTTTTAATTTCGTCGAAAAATTTGTCAACCTTCCTGAATTTTTTTCTCAAAAATGCGTAGGAATTCGAGGGTATGTCTAATAACCAAAAATGATTATAATTGACCCCCGCAACCAAAAATAATTTTTCCAGAACGATTTGATATTTTTAAGATTCGAGATATTCCAAATGTACAATAATAATCGATGCACGAAAAGCCACAAAATTCCAATGAATTCGCGTAATCGCTATTTGAAGCGTGTCATCAAGAATCCACCGCCCCAATACGTAACGCAGACAGCAAAACGGCAAACCGAATTTGACGTTCGCGGGAGGTCACGGTCGCGGGATTAAAGCAGTCCTGCACCGGGGCTTCCCGTCGTTGCAGTGCTTCGAGGTAACCCTATAAATCGCCATCGAGGTCTCTCCGTAAGTTCAATCGCTTTCCATCTCGTCGACCTGTGGTTCCCCGTGGCCGGATGTGATCGTACGGAGCTGGTGGGTCCTCTGCTCGTCCAACTGTTTCAGCAACGAGCATGGCCGAAGATGTGGGCACTCTGCTTCAGAAAGGCCTCTCCGAATGGTGGAACGAGGAAACCGAGTACGTTTTCCAAAGGATCGAAAGATGGGCCGCGTACGCGAGAGGATACAATCGTTTGAGGTCGCAGAGACTGTCCAGAGGACGGATGACCATGCAGGGGGGCCAGGAGCCTCGGTGGAGCATCTCCTCCAATAAACTGATCATCGACGACGTCTCGTGGAATCCCCGTTTCCACGCGATGAAGAAGTCCCGACGGAAGTCTCGACCGGAGGAGACAAAGATCAATTGCTGCGGCACGTTCAACTACCAATCGAACAGCAACCTGGACAGCAACTGCCTGGAAACGTACAGGTACGACCACAGTATCTACTTCAAGACGATTGGTGATATTAAGAACAGCAAGAGGGACGCTGGCGATATTAAGAACGAGCAGGACAGGATCTCCATCAGCAGCGAGGAACTCGTGGAATGGGACGTGAACTCTGTGTCGGACTTCATCGCCAACCAGCTGATGGAGGATGGCCTCAGCGACAATATCACGAGTATCTTTGCCTCCACGAGTGCTGCACAAGACGAGGATGGGATCGATTCGGTTACCTGGACGAACGTGAATTTGACCAAGCTCAATTTGAACGAGGTCGACGCCACTGTGCCCGCCATTGACGAGCAGAACAACGAGAACAACTTGACGGTGTCTGAGATCGAAGAGGAACGCAATAACAACTACATCGAAGAGAAAAACGAGTATCTGAGGAATCAAGAAACACGATTGAATTATGGCACCGAGAGTGAAAATAATAGCAAAGGGTCGCAGAACCGAGACAGATCCAAAACGCTCCTGGACGTTCGAAGGACCAGAAGAACGTCCAAAAAAGTGAAACAATCCCCCATAGTGGGCGATAACGATGTAATCTGGCCGAGTATTTTGCTGAATTATACCAAAAACATCGATCCCGCCATTTCTTCCCGTTACTGCATATCGCAAAAATAAATTTTCGTTCTAAATTTGTGTGATATAAAAATTATTGAAATCATCGAAAAAATGGGGGATTCTAGAGGCCAAAACAAGACGAAAATCAAGAATACCAATTTTTCAATTGAGGCTTCGTTTAAAAGTTATGAACGTTTATAGTTGCGCCTGTGAGACGGGACCCGTGCGCGCTGCACACTTTAACTTTAAACGTTAATAACTTTTTAACGAAGCCTCAATTGAAAAATTGCTATTCTTGATTTTCGTCTTATTTTGTCCCCTAGAATCCCCCACAGTAGTGCCCACTTAAGTGACCACGCTTGGGACCAGTCGCGGTTGCGGTCATTTAAGTGGGCACTACTGTGGAGGATTCTGGAGGCCAAAATAAGACGAAAATGAAGAATAACAATTTTTTGATTGAGGCTTCGTTGAGAAGTTATTAACGTTTGAAGTTGATCTGTGAACAGCTGCGCGCGCATGTCTCACTCGTAAGACTCGCAACTTCAAACGTTAATAACTTTTAAACGAAGCCTCAATTAAAAAATTACTATTCTTGATTTTCGTCTTATTTTGGGCTCCAGAATCCCCCATTAAAATTTTTCCCAGGGGTGACTGGACACCCGTTATATTCCGTCTAATGGAACACAATTGTTTTGTTATTTTACTTTCCATAATTGTTCATTGTGTACACTTTGTTTTTGACAATCGATAATAAACATAACAATAGCAGGATTAAGTTGACAAACGTACTTTGCACAGAGCATTAATACAGTTTTTCTATTTAATCTTTCAAGTTTGCTCCTCGATTAGACCAATTGATTTTATACAAAAATAAATTGTTTGAGGTTACGACAGCTGTACTGAAACGTGTAATTTAATAAACTTTGTGTGTTAAACTTAATGCTGTTTTTAGTATTTTGTTACATAATACTGACGTTATTAACCCCTTATTGTACAATGGCGACTCTGACTGGTTACAAGTTTGTGAGGTTAAGTTTTCACAATCATGAGTAGACTGCAAATTCATATTTTTTGTTAACAGAATTAATGAAATGGGAGCTTTGTAAAGTGTTGTATTTCTTATATTTTTCATAAACATCCACAGTTTAATCATAAGACTACATCGAGTCTCATACAATAAAAATCACCATATTTATACATTCACGAAATATTCATAAAACTATTCTTTTCCATTGTACATAAAAAATTAAAAATTAAATAGTATTTTTACTATTAACAATATAAACAGTATTTGCGAAGTATAGTGTTTAGGAGCAGTTGCAGCAACATCTGTAGCGAAATTGAATTTGTCAAGTGTTCGGTGACAGTTGCCCTATCGGAGGTAAATTTTTAGGATCGCGTTTTTTTTTATTAAAATAGGCTATCAACGGCACCAGGAAGTCCTAGAACGCGCATGCACCGACTGGTGGGGCAAGCCACGCACGCAAGCACGTAAGCTCGTGCAATCTCGCTGCAAATCGATCGTCCACTCGTTACAGGAGGCCACATAGTGCGTAGTATTTTCCGAAATATTTCGTCGATCCGTGGTTGACAGGTCCACAGAAGCCGCTGACTATCCAAGAAAAGAGATGAGCAAGCATTTGGAAGCGGTGGCCACGATGGCCTGCATGAAGACGCATCTGATGCTGTTCAACTTCGTATTCTGGGTAAGCTGGCTGTTTTGAATCCTGGCACGATCCACCCTCGACGCCGTAGGCCGAGGAAATCCTGAATCCTGGGACGAAAATACCCGTCCACCCAACTGTTGCACGATTCGTTATAGTCATGCTACTGTCAGTACCTCGAATTTTCATTTTATCACGATGGAGCAATATCTGTTAAGTTTCAAACAGCTGCAAGCGCAAGTTGTTACCTTTTCTCATTTTTTGTATACACCTTGAATATTTATTAACATTTCACAACTGTTCAACCTCGTTATAATTATTATAATTATATTACACTATAAGGTATGAAGGTACGACCCTTGTTGACCTTTTGAAAATAACCCATAAGGTAGTAAAAAAATACTTAATTGCAAGATACAACTAGTCTCAAAGTCCTCAAAATTACCTTATTACCAATTTTATCGAAAATACGCTTCTATTATTATTGTTGCATCGTACAATTTAAAGAAACAAAGAAAATTTTTTTTTTTAAATTCGATGCAAATATTATTGTGTAATCTGTAGAAATAATTTATTTAGGCGTCCGGTGTGTTGATGCTATGCATCGGGATTTGGGTGAGATTTCAACTTTGGGCCTACGTCGACATGAGCGTGGAAGATAACGGAGCGATCTCCTTGGCGTTAGTAAGTTTAGGCGCAATTATGACCTTGGCAGCAACGCTCGCTTGCTGTTGCACGGCTCGTGGCCATCCGGCTCTTTTGTACTTGGTAAGTCCAGTCGTTCGATATTTATTAATTTTTATAATCCACGCCTACATGCAACCAACTTGTCCCCGCGCAGAGGACAGATCCGCCATTTTCAATTAGCCGAGCAATCTGTCGAGTCGCGGTGAAAATTAAAATATAATTATTATTAGCATCGTAAATGCTAATAACTCGGCGATGCTGTCTCGAGAAAAATGAGTACAAACACGACCTGGTTCGAACTATTTTTGATTGCAGGTTATTTGAAAAAATATTGAAAAAATTCTGTTTACAGTATGGCGCGTTCTTAGCCGTCGTCGCGTTACTGGAGCTCGGGGTCGGCGCATCGATTTACGCTTATCGTACCAATTTGAACGAGAAATTCGATCAGGGTCTCAACGAGAGTATGTCTGTCTATGGGCAGGACGCTACGAAGACTTCTCACATCGATTCTGTGCAGACTGCGGTAAACTTTCAAACAGAATTATAATATTAAAATTCGTAATTTCTAATAAAAATTGTTAAAAATTTACTCGACTGAACTTTTCAAAGCTCTTCTATAAGAGATTGAATAAACATCTATTTTAATCTATTTGGTATAAATAAATACATGTAAAGAAAACCACTGTACTCGTATCGTCGCTTTCTTAAGTCTGAATCTGCCACTCACTGACAGAGATGGCGCGCCATCTGCCGGTCATCTCTGTAAGTGAGCGGCAGATTCAAACTTAAGAAAGCGACGATACGAGTATAGTGGTTTTCTTTGCATACATATTATGGTTTAAAACAGCAAAAGTAATATTTTTTTATTAAACCATTCATTGGTTCACAGTTGCATTGTTGCGGTAACAAAGGATACACCGATTGGCTCAACATGTACCATCCAAAACAGATTCCTCTATCTTGTTGCAAAGTAAAAACCGATGTCTGTGACGTCAACAACATGAGCGACATTTATATTCAGGTAAGTTATAAATTACTATTGTTACATATAGTCAGTTGGCCTCTGGGTCCTTAAAGTAGTTGCGTTACACGGATAAATAATTACTATTGTAACGGTAAATAAACGTGTTTCGAGCACATACGGTTCCTTTCCTTAACAACAACGATTTAAGAAACTTTTACAAACGTTTTATGTATTTCTACGCTCACGAAATTGTAATTTTCAGGGCTGCTACACCCGTGTTTTGGACTTAATAAATGGTAACATCGGTCTGGTCGCTGGAACAGCAATCGGTGTAGCTTTCTTCCCTCTCGTAGGTATATTCTTTGCGTGTTGCTTAGCCAGCAACATCAACAAAGCCAAGTACGAGCAAGTTGCTTAGAGTTTTCGCGTAATTCGCAAAAAGGTTAGCTGTACCAATAAGAGGAGTCTGCATTGCTCGTAAGAGTGGCATTAAACCGTTTCCAAACAACAATGTTCATTGTACGGTTGTCTCACGAAGGACAGGTCACCTGAATATCCTTGCAGAAAAAAGAACTGTTTATTTAAATCAAGTATCCGTGTTTTAATGGCAGAGTTCGACGGGGTAGAGAATTTTTGAGATAAAAGAGTACAGGTACATTTGTTCTAAAACTATAAGTTTCAGAGATATCCTGTTCCTAAAGTCTAATCTTGAAACTGCTATATTATATGCATGTAATCGTCTTTGTACACATTGTTTTAACTGTTAATTTTAGGACACATGTACCGTAATACTTTCACTCTCAGAACTCTGTCTTAAAAGTGGATATTTAAAACTAGAAAATCATTCAGAGAGATACAAACAACGCATCGATTATTTAAAGTAACAGAAATTCAAGGCGACCCGTAGCTAGTGGGACATTTTGTATGGTAACGACGATGTTCAAAGTTGCACGAACACGCAAGTACAAAAAACACAGAAACATTGAAACCGTTGTAAGGCTGTTCTGATAACGTCATTGCTTTCTTTCTTATGCTTGCGATCGCTGTACAAATATCAAAGCACAGCTACAAGTCTGCGAGTAACAAATATTCTTCCAAACCTTCTCAATATTTATCGTAATAATAAGACTGTACGCTTTCAATTATTAATTTTTAATCGATGACAAGTAATTATTTGAACCGACATTGGAATCGCATATTATCATTCGGATGTGCGAAAAGAAACTGTTCGAGAAATTTAAATTCCCTTTCATTGAATAGAAATCATTTCTGATATCTGACGATTATTTTTTTATTTTTATACGTGATATCTCACCGTTGTGTTCATATTTCTTAACGCGACAAAGTGTAGGATTTTGTTAACCGCGTATCGTAGACGCGACCGTATTTAAAAATTAAAAAAACGAAAGTTGTCTTTCCATTTATAGTGCAAATAGTTAGCTTCTGTGGTTATTAACTATATGGCAGACATCTTGTTTTTTCTCGATCTTACGACACAGATATATGTATACATAGATAAGTTACGAAAATATAATAAAATCCGTTCTTCGACTTGTTATGTAGATACTACAGAAACTAAGTTCCTAGAAATATATTTATATTTTTTATTAATAGGAACACCAGAGGATAACGATGACGAAATTTTACTTTATTGCGTCTTTGTAGTATTTTACGACGTAACCTTTCATAAATTTATTTCGTTAAAATGCTTGCTCATTATTTACTAACATGACGTAAGATATTCATATAAAATGTTTATATGAAAATCGTAATGATTGTTCTTTGCATAGTGTAAAAATCTCTAGATGTTTGTTCTAAATGTAAATGTTTAGATCGGGGCTGCGCAAATGGCGGACGAGTAGCCATTTAATAAATTCATTACAGTCATTCGCATATTTTATTTTTGTGGACGATTGTCCGATGTGCAGCCCCGGTCTATAATGTTTCTCCTCAAGGTACTTTCGCCTACTATATCGAGAAGCTAATCGCTAATCAAAAGAAATGTGTCTATTACATTCGTACATTTCGTGCTTACGAGCTGTTTTGAAGTAACGTTACTTTACGATTTATTAAAGAATTATTTACAACGTCTCATAGTACGCAGCAAATGTCGTAAACTGCGACTATATTTTTTCATAGATGCCTTATTCAAGTTCAATTAATTGAACACGTTGTACTGTGTTACATCACGTCTATATCATATTCAGATTCTGCGTATAAAATATTAAATCTTGGAAAATATATTTATTATATCGATATATAAATATTTAATAAAAATATATATATATATACACACACACACATACGCGTACACATATTATATTATATTTTATCGTGGAAGATACAGTTGCATATATTTTAATCTACAAAGAGTTATTATTTTAAGGGTGGCCCACAAACGTTTAATGGTACGGAATTCGAATCACTTACCTCATTGATGGTTACCATCATTAATTGTTGAAATTTAATTGATGTTTTACAATAAACTGTGTGATTATATGTATATGTATATGTATACATACATGCATATTTTACACGTGTTCCAAATATTTCAATAAAGATATATGAAACGATACATCTTGAGTTTTTATCTTTGTCCTTTCTTGAAATTTAAAATATGAATATGAACCGGGGGATTCTAACGTCTAAAAACTACTGGGATCACAGAATGGGAAAGGAGGTCGACGATGAATGCACTGCTTTCTTTCTGCAACGCTAGGTGGCGCCCCAATCGAATAGAAAGAGAGGGCAATAGGGGATTCGGCGGGAAATATGATTATCATTGACCTTCTTTTCTATTCTGTAATTCTGATACTTTTTAGTAGTTAGAATCCCCATTCATAAATGCTGTCAGATATTGCGAAATTTTTTTCAGGACATTTTAAACAAATATTGCTTCCAATAAGGAAGACAAGGGATTATAAAACTTACTATTTTAAAGATCAATTTTTGAGCAATTCAATAATGGTCCAATCCTGATTCGGTATATACTTCATCCTCCATTTAATTTAAGTACATGCTCTGTAATTTAATTGGTGAATAACTGTCAGACAGAGATAAGAAACAAACATGTACCAAATATCTTCCAAACTTAACTAAAAGACATAAAAATATGAAGAAGTGAGCTGTAAATTGAATTATGCCAGGCATTTAAAAATACAATCAATATAAAAATTAACAGAAACTTTTGGCTTTGATAAACTTGGTAAACAGAGAATCATGCCCATCGTGGACAGTGATGATTTACAAAGTGAAATAACAGACATCACAATTGTGAGTTCCAAAAGTCTTGAGAATATAATTCCAGACGTAAAGGCTTTAAAAAAATTGTGCATGGCTCGAACAAATATTTTAAATATCTTGCAGGGGCAGATAAACAGCGACGATAACATTTCAACTAATCGTAAAGTGAACAATTGGTTGGCTCAAACGTCTGGTTCTGTTACGCAGTTAATTTATAACAGAAAAAATTGCGAACCACAGGGGAGCAACGTTTCAAATTGTTACTGCTCTGAAAACGAAATAAATAAATTGAAAGACAAATTAAATCGTATTATAAATAGTTTGAGAAACAAGAGGTGTTATAAAGCGTACCTCGCAGTAATTGATGAGTTACTTGACTGGATATATAGTATCATATTGAATAATATACAAGTTACAAACAACAAACCCGATGTAATAGATTCGGTATTAGAACACAACGAATGTCTAGTACAGGGACAAACTCATGAAACGAGCAAGAAATCTGGTGTATATTGTCCATCAGACTACAGTATAGACACAGAATGCGAAGATGCTTACAACGATTTCATGCGAGAAAGAATGTTCAAAGAAGTGGATAAAACTATTAGTAGTTCCGACAGCGAGAATGAAATTTTTGATAGAGTTTCTGAAATATCGAATGAACAAATGCTACAACGAGAAGAATTGTTAACAGAACTTTCTAAACGCGATATAAACAGCAATTTTATGCATCGAATAACTATTGAAGATTCTAATGCAGCGGAAAGATCTGAAAAAATTAATGCTGCGAATCGAATTTCAAAACCAACTAATTCAGTACCTGCGTCTAATGATTTAAAACATTTCACACAAGAACCAACGGCAAATGTGATTGAGAATGGAAACAAGGATATTGAGGAATGGAGTAAGAAAACTGGAGAAACCTGTTCCGTGAAATTTAAAAATAAAAAAGGATCGATATCATCGAGTGTTAACAGAGAAACTAAATTGCTGTCCTGTTGGGTTCCAAAGGTAATATGGGACTCAAATTTGGAGTTAATTTTCGAAGGTAATTTAATAAAGTAAGTGTTAAAATGTACTTAACGTATCGATTTAATGCAATATGTATCACATAATTGTATTTATATAGAGAATCCGGTCATATTGTGCGTAGAAAATTTAAAACAGACCCTATACTTTCTCGAAAATCACCGAAATTGATCGAGACGATATATCACGAATTCTATACGCTTGTTGGCGAGTTAAGCGATACGAACGAAGGTTAGAAATTGAAACTTTACAGTAAAATGTTTTACGATTTCTGTAATTAATAAATACGTCATAATATTCATAGTGGTACCCAAAAAGTTAATACCAAAATGTCGTCGCGGATGTCCCTTAAGAATAAAAGAATTTTGTGAAAAATGGAAATCGCTGCAAAGTGATGAATGTACCAAACAGGAAGCAACTGATGTAGACGCGATAAGTATCGGTAGAAGTTTAAAAGGCAGGAGAATTATACCCCCATTAAAATATTGGACTGGTAAAAAATTAAAAGTTATTATTTTTTAAAGTGTAATCAGAAATCAAGAATTTCTTTTTCCAGGAGAACGCGTTTTTTCTAAAGGCAATAATACATTATACACTCCGAGTACTTCGCAAGTCCCTCTGGCGGCTATTTCAAATGATAACAGTAAAAAGAAAAGTAAAAAGAAACAATGAAACCTGAAAATAGGGAAAGCAATTTACGTGAATCAAAAGTGCCTACCACTAACACTTAAGCTGATATAATTTTTAATTTATTGCGTGTAATATATTATATAATACTATCAATGTAAAAGACCCAATTATTATTTTCTGACCAAAAACTGAATTCTAGCATCGATGAACAATATTTAGCGATACTTTTATGTCGTTTATAACATTTGGAACATTGTATATGTTGTTCCATGTTATTGTAGTACCAATTTTGTTTCCCTAAGCAAATATTGCAATGACAGTAATTACAAAATGTAAACTTAACGTAAATTGTTTGTACTGGCCACTATAATTTAAATATTAAATAAAAATAATTACCTAAATACGTTAAATTTATTTTATTTAGTTGGCAAGCCTAATGAGCGTTCAACATTTCCAATATTCGTCAATAGGGTGCATCTCGAGACACATTCTTTTCTTTTCATCATGGCGGTGAGTCTGCAGTCGTTGCGTTAAAAGCAGTTTTCTAATCCGTAAATATTAGCGACATCGTATGTGAAAAGAGAATTTCTTATAAATGACAAGATATCTATAATTACCGATTTAACATTAATAGAATTCGTTTTTTTTTTTAAACACATTAGCTTGTATAATTTTTAATATGACAGATGGGGTTATCGAATGGCGTGTGCATATAAGCATAACCTAAATAGACGTTCTGTTTTGTTTATACGGTTTATGAAATAATATCTTACGTATAAATTCTGGAACGAAAATATGTTGTGTATGTTCACTTTGTAATTTGCTGTTGCAAAACGAGTCACAGTTTCGAGTATTTTTGCTGTACATATTTTAATGTACATTGATAAAATCGTAACCTGCAAATATTAACGAACGAAACGTGCTGATAAGCCGATTTTGTTACAGGATCTACAGGAAACCCCCGACAACGAAAAAAAAATTGAAAAGAAGGTTGGAAAGGCCAAAAAGAAAGTGAGGAAAGAGCCGAAAGATGCATCCAAGAATGTAATGCGTGAAGTCCGCATTCGTAAACTTTGTTTGAACATTTGCGTGGGTGAATCGGGTGATAGACTCACTCGTGCTGCAAAGGTACGCTTTATAAATATTATTTGTTGTAAATTTCCGATTGCACTTATCATTACTGTCTCTCTATGTGTATTCAAATTGTTTTAGGTGTTAGAACAATTAACCGGGCAACAACCTGTCTTTTCTAAAGCGAGATACACCGTTCGTTCCTTTGGTATTCGTCGTAATGAAAAAATTGCAGTGCATTGTACAGTCAGAGGTGCTAAAGCGGAAGAAATTCTAGAACGTGGTTTAAAGGTAATTCTAAATATTTAAATCATAATTTTGTTCTCGCAAATCTAAAACTGTTCTTTTATCAAAGGTACGAGAATACGAATTGAGGAAAGAGAATTTCTCTGGTACCGGAAACTTCGGTTTCGGCATTCAAGAACACATTGACTTAGGAATTAAATACGATCCAAGCATTGGTATTTATGGTTTGGACTTTTACGTTGTACTTGGACGTCCAGGTTAGTTCAGTTTTATATTTTGTTTTTATTAAAATATAAGAGAGACGAACGTATGCACATTTATATGGTATCATAGATATTCCTGTGTTATGTTTTATCTATTGTTTTATGAAATATGTGCTAGAGAAAATGCTTCATATTTGCAACCCATGCCCACTTCTTATACTGGGTGTGTTACTCAATTGATGCTACATTGTATACTTTATTATACTCTAGTATATTGCAGTAGTGCTCACTTAAGTGTCCGCGCACGGGGCCGACTGCGGACGCTTAAGTGGCCACCACACTGCACTACGTATTGCAAATTTTCTAGCATACTACAGTAGTGCCCACTTAAGTGTCCGCGCGCGGGATCGACTGCGGACGCTTAAGTGGGCGCCACACTGCACTACGTATTGCAAATTTTCTAGCATACTACAGTAGTGCCCGCTTAAATGTCCGCGCGCGGGACCGACTGCGGACGCTTAAGTGGGCACCACTGCACTACGTATTGCAAATTTTCTAGCATACTACAGTAGTGCCCGCTTAAGTGTCCGCGCGCGGGACCGACTGCGGACGCTTAAGTGGGCACCACTGCACTACGTATTGCAAATTTTCTAGCATACTACAGTAGTGCCCACTTAAGTGTCCGCACGCGGGGTCGTCTGCGGACGCTTAAGTGGGCACTACTGTACTACGTATTGAAAATTTCAAAAAATTATTTTTATTCAAAATAAAAATCGCCCAACTTTTCTATGTGCAGGTTTTAACGTAGCCCACAGAAGAAGAAAAACTGGAAAAGTCGGTTTCCAACACAGGCTTACTAAAGAAGATGCTATGAAATGGTTCCAACAGAAGTATGATGGTATTATTATAGCCGGAAAGAAGTAATATACACATTTTGTATTTTACGATTGTTCCATAAAAAATCTAAAAACAAATTATTTACTGTTTAATAAAAATTATTCATACCACCTTACCTCATGTTACATATGCAAATGTAATCGTCTAGTTTATTATATAAATTCATATATTTAGAACATTCTAAATTTTTATAACTCTTGAGAAATTAATTCGACATTAATATGATAAATAAATTGACAATACGATAGAATTTGATGGATTTTATTTATATAATCACCAGAGCATAAAACAAAAAATAGTACCAATAAAATTCACGTTGCCGTCGAGAAGATATATAATTATTAGTACCACAAACTGAAAATTCATTGCACTGTTTGTAGTTTAATATTTAGCTTATTAATTATCACAACTGTTTCTTTATACAAAACATAGGGTTGCAGTAGTGTATAGTACAATAGATAAAAGTGCAAAAGGTCCTATTATCTGTTTCCTTAATAATGGAAACACGTGATTCTGTTTTACTTTCCATGTTTTACATATATATATATATATATATTTAAATTTTGCACGCAATACTGTGTATAAATAAATTAATATAGAAACTTAATCGTTATGTACCGGGTATGTTGATTCAGATATTAGGCCTAGTTTTCTACATTACAGAAGAGGAACTTTACAGTAATGGTTACACGTATATTTTACATTAAAGATTTTGGATTAGAGATGTGAACACTGTACTTTCTGAAAATAATATTTAATATTCGTTTAAATTACTCGTGATATGCATAAAATACGTCAAATTCAAATATCGTTTAACAAAACTAGTTTGCAAAAAGCGTTCATATTTCTATTACAGATACATCATAAATACACATTTAAAAGAATTCGCCATAGCGCTAGTTCTCATTTTATAATTTATTTTCGACAACTTTTTAATAAGATAAAGTTACTGGGACAATGAAATTATTTTTTGATACCCTTGATATCACTTTAAAAGTGTGACTCTAATGGAACCTCGAAGATGAACTATCGCTTACAGAAAGTTTAATATCTAACGTTTTTGAATAGCAACTCTGGACGAAGCAAAGCATAAAACGTTTCTCCCTTCCATCTTTGGTTTAACCTAATGATAAATATAGTGAATAATAACTTCAAGACACGTGAAGCAGAGTCGTAACAATTGTAATAAGAAATGTGCTCTTAAATCTTCCTTCCCTGACGTCCATAATTAGTTTCTGTATCGTACTTCCCCCATAACATTTATCTAACTTGACATAACAGGCGAATAAAAAGGCAAGATATTTCCGTCAGTCTCTAAATTGTTTCCTTATCTGGACGCCATATTACCAGACTGATATAATTTAATATTTATATATTTCATAATAGATAGACATGTATATTTAGATCAAAGAATTTTTTAACACATGATCAATGAAACAGACAATTTACACAACGAGTTATGTGTACTTACACACGTTCTGTTTCCTATCCTTTATCACAAGATTGGAATACATATTGTCGTTCCCATACAATGCAAATATAAACTTATGTATTTAGTCTTTTGCATTGAAATAATATAAATAATATTTATTCTATACTCTTTTATGTCCAGTTTTCAATATTTAATATATTAAACTTATAACATCAAGTATATTTCCGTACAAACTTTATCGTAATATATTATGTAGCGTACATATTATAATTAATAATATAATAGTATCAGGTGTTTGTATGTACACGTGTACATCTATACGTATATACATAATCTTTGATAATTTAAATACAAGTTCGTACTAACTTCTTTTATCTACACGATTCTTTAAATATGGTATATATTTGTTTGTCACCCTGTGTACACTTTAACTATATTAATCAATAACTTTCAATCTCAATGCAAAGGATTAAATTACATAATCCAATTTTTTCTTATACTTACATCGCTTTACTTTATTACCTGTCACGAAAACAATTATAACAGTTCAAAAATGTTGAAATTTAAAAAACTTAAAAAATTTCTATTGGAATTATGTGACTAGTACATATAGTCAAATACTCGTTTAAACAAACATTACAAGTGAAGTAAGAGAAATTGTTTTGTTTGCAAGGCGGGAAAATATTAGATCTGAAATTTTGAGAAAAAGTATTGTATTGTGTAAAATATCAAAATTTAAATTTAACCCTTTCAAAGTGGATATAGTGAAAGTTCCCAAAAAATTTGTGGAGACTGTAAAACCAAATATTGTTATTATCAGCAAAGAATCAACTTGAAATATAAATGGAAGTGGCTTTAATTTCGAAATACATGGGGTTCCCCTGGGGAAAAATTTTAATGGGAGATTCTGGAGGCCAAAATAAGACGAAAATCAAGAATAATAATTTTTCAATTAAGGCTTCGTTAAAAAGTTATTAACGCTTAAAGTTGAAGTGTGCAGCGCGCACGGTTCCCGTCTCACAGACGCAACTTTAAACATTAATAACTTCTTAACGAAGCCTCAATTAAAAAATTAGTATTCTTGATTTTCGTCTTATTTTGATCTCTAGAATCCATTGGCCCCATTAAAATTTTTCCCCAGGGGGAACACCCTGTATACTTTGGACGGACATTGTGTGGTGTTAAATCATAGTCAGTTGAAGCTATCAATCTATGTCTTCTTTTATATCACCTCTTTATTGTATATTAAAGTCACTGGTGCTTTTGGATCATAAATATGGAACCAGCTTCCTAACATGTACATAACAGCTTCAAAAATGAGAAAATTCCTGTAATTTCTGGTTTAAAGATTGATTCCAACAAAAATACCTACCAATTATAAGAAAAAAAATTGTTATTATTCAATTCAATAGCATTATTTGGCAGCAGATAATGTCAAAATTATTTTTTAATTTCTCATCAAAGGATTAAAACATTCTTTCAATATTTAGAAGAAAAATCAGAGTTTGAAAACTTGTTGCACCCCTAAAACTTGCTTTTTTACATCAACACAAAATAGTGATGTTTCTACAGAACGAAAGATAGCAAATTATTTCTACAAAACTTCAGATTTTTATTACTATTATGGTGTATTAGCATGCAATAAAAAAAAGAGTTAATTTTAGTTGGAACGAAAGAAAAGCTGTGGCATTATGGAAAAGTGGAAGACAAGCACGTTGACTGCTTATTGAAGAGTGTATAGAAACATTTTCACAAAGTTAAATCTTTGCTTATTATAGTTGTATACAAAATATAATGCATTTTGTAACCGAAAAACTATTTCCCTAATAAAAATACCGAACACATTGTACAAGTAAAAGACAGTATCGTTCAAGTGCCTGGAGTGTTAAAAATTTAAAATTATTTTATACAAAATTTGCATGCTTTCAATGGTTGGTCATCGGGTAAGTAAATAAATATGAATTTTTATATTGGTATAGAAGTTTTTTAAGTAGAATGTAATTAAGGTATAATTCCTACCTGACCATATATTTTTGTACCAACTAATAAGAGATTGTCTGAAACCACATGTCTATCTGGAATGAAATTTACTATTTAGAAGGCTGTAATAATGTATTACTTTCTTGCTGATCGATGTATTTTATCGATATTGTGTTTCTCAGCCTCTGTGAATCCCAGAATGCTCTCGATGGCATTCAGATGACCATGATGATTTTCCTTGTCGGTTAGGAAATAGTAGATCGCCGATTTTAGGAACTGCAAAGTGATCTCTGGATCAAGGGCACCTTGGTTACTTCTCGTCTCAACGATACGTCGATACATCGCCTGTTGGCCAAATTAAATTCGTTAATAAATTTACAAATAATAAATAATTCTTTCCTCATATCCCATGTGTTGCATTTTCAATTATCTACATTCCTCGGTAGTGAATTTTCGTGAACAATTAAATCCAGATGTAACATATTAAATAAAATGAATAACGAATTATTTTCTAACTACATCGGCAGATGTGAGAAAGTGAATTTCATAAATATATTTAGAGAAAGTGTTTGGTACTACCGTAAGCGTAATTTATTTTTTATGATCTTCTAGATTTAATACTAGTATAATGTTTATTATGTATATAAACGGTGCAAGCATGTAATGCTTAAGCACGTGCAAACTTACATCGACTAAAAGATAATAAGAGGCTGTTTCTTCCAAGTGTACTGGATAATCTCCCCGAATTTGACAATAATGCAGAATTATATGAACCAACTACATTTGTGCTTAATTGGCATGCGATCGCTGTGGCGAAGCATTTAACAATACATTCTTTTGCAAAAATGCTTTTACGGATACAATTAAAAATGGTAACACGTAGATCCAATTCCTGCTTCTATAGTCTTAAAATTTATTGCTCAATAGGTACATATTGTTGTCATTTTTAACAAATACAGTACTATACTGGCTAAGTTAATCAATTAAACTAATTTTTATTACTCGAAAACGTATAACTTTGTCATTTACTTAGAAAACTTACGCATAACACCAATTTTCAGAATAATAGTTAATAGCTTAGAGTTTTGATACGCAATGTACTATTTACACATTTATTTGATATTTATATTCATGCTTGAAAGACAGAATACACATAATATACAGTAGAATGAACATCTTGAATATCTGACTGACAAATTGAACAGTTTAAAAAAAAGAAAAGTTAGTTAAAACACATTAATAAAATTAAGGAAAATATTAAGAGTTAAAAGATGGGGGATCAACATTTACGTATATTATGACCACGTATAGCCTGCAGGATACGAAACAATAAAAAGAGGCCTAATTAAAGAATAAAGTTTGCTAACTCAACAGCTATGTATCCCTACTCGGGTACACGGAATAAACATTCTGCAGAACAAACAGTATTCCTGAGACGACAAAGACGCGCACACTGTCTTGCAAAAGAATTTGTATAATGCAGAAGTAGAGAAGGAGGAGAAAACAGAGGGAGGGGTATAAAAGTTGTTTTGTGCATCCTTTGTGTGGAACAAGTACAACGCAGATGTTTAAGAAACAAGTGGGTAAGAATTGCATCGCGTGACAGTTCAGCAGAAATACAGACCTTACGTGTGCCAAGGACCCAGAGAGAAACAGCCTCCTGAGCACTTAATAAAGTGTGGCTACGATCGGCTGAAATGTGAGGTTCAGGCGAGTAGCTTGTGTCCTGGAGTGTGAGCGGCGACCAAAAAAAGTGGCACATTATTAGTACAAGAGAATCGTGAGCTACGGAGCCGTACGAAAAGTGATGCACTGTTTTTCAAAATTTATCGTTTTATTTTTCAATTTCAGCCAATTTTTATCTCCATTGCGTGTAAAAATGTAAAAAAAAAATTGAAATTTCTCTTGGAAAAAAAAAAAGTATAAAAATTACGCCACACAGAAGGAAGGTAGGATTAATGTGTATAATTTACCAGTACTGTCGGAATCAGGGAGAGGAACGTCTAAAGAAAAGCTATATGATAGACAAACAATATCTACAGACAACATATAAAATGTCTTATTTTCTGACTTTTAAAACAGTATTCTCGAATTCTATAGATTTTTCTGTTTCGCTGCTGGTAAACGACTAGAAAGATTTTTTTTTAAATTAGTAATGCACTTTAATATCACTGGGTATAACAGATTTTAGTATATTATGTTAGAAATGTATTCCATGCTATTTTATATAGTCATAAAAATAAAGCTTAAATCGTAAAATGATGTCAAGCACAAAGAATCATATAATTCCGATTTTTAATGTGCAACGTGTGTAATATCGCTATTGTAATATCGACTTAAGATTTAAATGGGCCGATTCAAATGAAAACATTACCTTAATATTTTCTAATTCCGCTTGTGTGACTGTCAGTTGTTGAAGTAGCTCTGCAACGGTAACTTTTGGTGGCGTTTTATGTGCGTGTTCAAGTATCTGAAATCACATACAGGGAACCTAATTATTTACTACAGTTTGGAACTAGAAACTCAAGAAACACGGTGATTAAAATTTGAGCGGTTAAAATTTAATAATATATAGTAAAAATATATGTTACCTTGTCAGCTTGTTCTATGCGCGCTGCTTCTTGGCCTTTGGCATACATTTTCAGGTACATTTGTTTATTCCTCTCCTCTTGTTCGTGCAACAAAGTCTTTTGCTCAACTAGTTCCGCTTTCACAGCCTCTAATTCCACTTCTAACTCGTGAGCTCGAGTTTCCGCAGCGTCGACGCTTGGTCTAATTTCACAATAACGCGTATTCACTTCAGCCAATTGATTCAATAAACTCTCAATCTGAAATTCAAAACCAAAGCTGTGTTTCATTTCTGAACAATTACAAACTGTATCTTTATTTATCTTATAACGAAATATACCTTGTCATTGTGCTTTTCCTTGAGCTCTTGAAGCTCGTCGACGTGTCTGCGGTGCATTTCCTCGATCCTACTTTCGTAATGATTCACCAGTTTGCGTCTCTCCTCGTCCTTTTCCGGTGTTTCTTCGGCTGACGTGGTATATGTGTCGGAAGTGGTGTCCTCGGCAACTTTATCAGGCGTTGTGGCAATTGTAATGGTTTCTGGCTGTGCTTCTGGCAGATACACCGAGTCTTTCGAGTGGATAGACCCGTCTTCGAAATGACCCGAGTCCGCCAGAGAGGAAGGTAAATCGGAATGGACGCGTTTCTCCGGAGTATCTGGACTAGCGATTTTCTGTAATGTACCCTCGTCCGGTAAATCCTTGGTAGGGGATTCCGGCGAGAATGGATTATTTTCCCGTACGGTGAGAGCATCGCTGCTATCCGTTCTCTCATCTGGACTGTTCAGAGAAGCTTTATACAATCTTAACTCCACCACCTCTTTCGTCAACCGAAAGATTTCCTGATCCTTCTCCTCGATCTCTTTTCGTGCTTCTTTCAACAAAGCCTGAACAAAATAATTTCAGTGTTTAATTCTCTGTTCCTGGTCAGTGTGATAAACTAAATTGAAGTTTGTATGTTCAATTCGTACCTGAAACTTCCTAACTTGTCTAGCTGCTCTTTGGGTAGGCGTGAGGTACTGCTCATTGTCACCGTTATGGTTGGAACAGTGGACAACGTATTTTTTTGATTTACCGGACCATGTGGTACCGTTGAAGGCAAAGGTAGCATGCTCACAGGCGCTTGCGGTACTGCAGGCACTTCCGTAACTTTTTATACTTTCCGCATCGCTGTCGTCGGCAATTCCTGTGCTTGATCCTGCGGAGGCCGCGTGTCCAGATCGCGGCCTCGCCGGGGTCAATGAAAGGCTCTAAAACACGCAGAAATATTCTGTTAATAAAATAATTTAATAATAGGTACACGTTGGAGACTTAAAAGATACACCTTGTGTTAATCGTCAAACATGTACAAAAGATATTTATTAAATACATTGTTGGATGATCATCATGACCACACAAACACCAGTCACATCGCAAATGCTGCAGACTCATCCTCATTCAAACATCCTAATCACCTCCTGAACCTCGCCACCCTTTCTGAGTCACATTGCCTCTTGACCATCGTTCCTACTTCTACCTATCTCCAGGAATAGTATATAGAAGCTTGCAATACTGAAGAATCAGAAAGAATCTAGTACTTGGGCGACCTAATACAAGTTGTACGAGTTTCTTAAGAAACTAAAGTGTTGTCAGTTCTACTGGAATCCAACAACATCATTAAAGAACGCAGTTTATTATAAGAAAAAAGATGGGTTGAAAATATTAAATAATAATGAAACCTGTTTAATAATAAGCTAACCCAGACTTAACCCAGACCTAATCCAGACCTAACCCAAACCTGTTTAATAATAAGTACATGTTGGGGACTTAAAAGATGCATCTTGTGTTAATCGTCAAACATGTACAAAAGATATTTATTGAATACATTGTTGGATGACCATTACGACCATACAAACACCAGTCACATCGCAAACACTACGACTCATCCTCATTCAAACATCCTAATCACGGTTTCCAATCCTTATTTATCCTGAACCTCGCACCCTTCCTGAGTCGCACTGTCACTTGACCATCGTCCCTACCTTTATCTCCAACAATAGTATATAGAAGTACGAGTTTCTTAAGAAAATGAAGTGTTGTCAATTCTACTGGAATCCAACAACATCATTAACCCCTTAACGTTCATATTTTTTAGGTCAACCAACAATGATCTATTTTCTTTATTGGATTTGTTTCTAAAAATACGGTTTTTGTTAATTACAATGTTGTATCTAACATATAATTTGAAGGAAAACAACTATTATCATCCCTAAAACCGTTGGATTAAACAAATATTATTTTTCAAAGCAGTCAGACTCGAGCATGAACGTTAAGGGATTAAAGAACGCAGTTCACTATAAAAAAAAAAGATGGATTGAGAATATTAAATAATAATAAAACCTCTGTAATAATAAGTATATGTTGGGGTCTTAAAAGATACACTTTGTGTTAATCGTTAAATATACGATGTACAATAGATATTTACTAAATACATTGTTGGATGAAACAAACATCAATCACATCGCAAACACTATGGACTTATCCTCGTCCAAACATCCTAATTATGGTTTCTAATCCTTACATATTCTGAACCTCACACTCATCCTGAGTCACACTGCGCCTTGACCATCGTTCCTACCTCTATCTCCAGCAATAGTATGTAGAAGCTTGCAATATTGAAGAATCAGAAAGAGTCTAGTACTTGGGCGACCTAATACAAGTTGTACGAGTTTCTTAAGAAAATAAAGTGTTGTCAGTTCTATTGGAATCCAACAACATAATTTTACTGAATCTCGCACCCTTCATGAGTCACACTGCCCCTTAAACATCGTCCCTACCTCTACCTATCTCCAGCAATAGTACATAAAAGCTTGCAATACTGAAGAATCAGAAAGAGACCTAATACAAGATCTAGTAAAGTGTTATCAATTTTACTAGAATCCAGCAACATCATTAAAGAACGCTGTTCACTATAAGAAAAACGAAGGATTGGAAATACTAAATAATAACAAAACCTCTGTAATAATAAGTACACATTGGGGACTTACAAGATACACCTTCTGTTAATCGTCAAACAATATGTACTGTGGCGTTGCTCTGTTACAGGTAAAAATTCGGAGAAATTATCATAGGAAAAGGAAATTAGGGGAACTCATCAGTAAACCTTCCTAGCAGGCCCTGCCTTATACGACTGAAATATGGGGAAGTCCGGTCGAGCGCTAGTGAGAGGGCGCCCCTCTGGTGGCGAGCACGGGAAGCAACGTCACAGTACAACAGACATTTATTATAAACACAATTTTACATCACGAAAGAACGCTGTTCGCTATAAAAAAAAAGACGGATTGAAAATATTAAATAAAACCTGTCTTTTCCCCCATACAAAATGTTCAAATCATTAAATTTTATTTACTTGTATCAAACTTTTTATTAATTTTTTCACACTCGGGGTTGTTAGACATTTAGGGAACAATACGTGTTAGATAAATACTGATATGAGACCGTTAACTTTTCTATCAAATGGCAGAGGTTTTTTTTTCAATCGGTACGCTGGTCTTCTTCCTGTTTGAGCCGCCCAATTTACAAGGCTAATGCAAGTCCCTCGGGTGACCGATTTAAGCGAAACCTTGCACACTTGTACATCTAGTCATCCTGTTCACAAAAATCGACCATTATAGCGGCAAACTCTCAACACTTTTTCAGACATTTATTATCAAAGCTCTACTGTCACCTTAATTCTAACCTCAATCAATCGATGAAAATCGTGACGCGGAGGCTTTTAACATTCCGATTTTTTACTTTGACTTTGGATGAGAATTTACTGACCGATGAAATTATTACGGTCGTCTGTGTATTATCAATTATGATATAAACGGTATCAACGTAACGCGAGGCGTACGAAGAAGCCGTCGGCAACGAGAACGCGGATCAAAGAGCCTATATATAAAGATGTAATTGATACCCACGCGATAGGTTTCGTATTCCTCGTATATTTATTTAAACGTTCGCGGCGTAGCTTATAAATAGACGATATACGGTTTCAATTTTTCGTCGATTGTCCTTGCGTTAAGTAATTGTACGGATGCAAATGTGCAGAGATCCCCATCAGCTATTAAAATCAACACTCGTTGAGGGTCAACTGCGCGAGTTTCTGTCGCGTTGCAGATTCATGCGTCGAAAATTCTACAAAGTAGCATCGTTCCGGGGATGCTTTCGTAAAAGTGCACGGAATAATTCGGAATAATTCCAAATAATTCCACGATTATTTTTCGACGTATCCACGGCTCGGAATTAAATAATTTAAGTCACTGTTACGTTTATCGGGATTAAAGGCCAATTTCTGTTCCACTATCTGCCCGCGTCAACAAGTATTGACCATAATCGCTTTTTCACGGAATCTAGAAACGATCAGAGCGCCTCTTTGTTCCCTTATCTATCCCAGCGGTTCGAAGCATAATTAATTGTTTAAAATCTGCTGCGCCAAGCGTTGCCCCGTCTTTTCTTCGCGAAGGCACAGATAGCCATTGATGCAATTTTTTTTAAACTATGCGCTGCTTATTAGGACGAGAGAAAATGGAAAGTAGCTTGTCTGTGCTAGCAGCCTTTCAATTCGGAACAGCTTGTTTGACCATTTGCGTCTTAAAGTTGCACCGAAGAAAATGCACAAGGCCACCATTTTTTTCGCCATCGTTCAGATAATGCAAACATTAAGATAACAAAGTTTTAAAGTTTAAATTGGTCATTTATATTGTAAAACAAAACGAACGATACGCGATAATGGAAACAGATATTGATGTATAATGCTACTACGAATTTTGGAACTTTTTTGTGTTTTACATAAATAACGAAATATTAATAATTTAATATCGTCTTTAAGTTGAATTCTCGTTACCATTGTTGAAGGCTTATTTGCAAACACAATTGTTTAAGAAGATAGAAAATTTTACGCGTTCATCGTGTTTACATTGAAAATAAAGGGATATCTGTACACACAAAACAAACATTTCCAAGCAATGAAATTTCGTTCTTATCTCAATAGTAAACGTCTATCTTTATGACAAAGTTAATACGACAAATGATATCACCGACGGAACATTTACTTTCAGTTTAGCGTGACAACATTTTACGCAGATTAGATCCACAAGCCCGGCTGAGATTTCTGTACAATTATCGTTGCACCGTTAATCTCTGATAGGCGTACAGTTACGTTTGAAATGATCCGTAGGAACAGAGGTACGATAAGATACGATCCGCGATCTATATCAAACCGAGTGTAAAACGTAGTATCCGACACGGACGTAGTAAATCAGCGATTAGCATGGCGAACGATACAAAACAAGGTTTTATTAACGGATGTAAGTGTTGACACTCACGAGAGAACGTTGACGCGGTGATTCAGTTCCATTCTCCGTGATGACAGGGAAAATGTGATGGTCCAGATGATGGTGTTGCTGGTGTTGCAAAAAGTTCAAGCGCCGTTGATGGTGATGGTGTCTGGTCAGAGCCGCGGTGGCCGCGGTACTAGATAGTGGCGACGGTTGATTCGGCGAAACCCATTCACCGCGCATGCGCATGCTCGCCGAGCGACGCAGGCTTGTAGGCGAGGGTCGTGGTATTCGGGAGTCCCACGGAGAGGCTACCGAAGGTATCGAGGGTGATGGAACGGTACCCGTTGCAGTTCTGCTCGTGCTAACCACGCTGCTATCGGCATTGACCTTGATCGTGTTGTCGTCAATACATGTTGCTGGCGACGTAGGGGCCAATTCCGTCGCGGAAGCTTCGTTGGTATTGTTTACATGGGTCGAGGAGCCTGGATGCATCGATTGGAGAGAATGCAAGGACCTTTCGCTACCGTGACGAGCCATCCTGTTTTCGTTCGCAAGCTTATCTCATCGCTTTAGTCCCTCTGCACAACAAACGAACATTCCGTTTAGGTCTCGGACAGAACCAAGGACGGGATACGAAGTTCGATTCGACAAATTTCTATCCCCGAGACTCGCTTAACACTTTGATTGCCATTTACCATTATGATACTAGCAAAATTAATTCTCAAGTTAAGACGTTGAGAGAAATAAATTTGAATAGAATTTTTGAATTTTAACAAGGCTACGAAAATAAGTAGCGAAACAAATTTTAGGTTATGTAGCTTACAATGGTCTGTAATCAACACTTTACTTTTGCAGAATATTATACGGTTTCGATGTGGCAGTGAACGTGTTAAAAAAAATTTTTGGCTGCTCAGTCAACCCTGGGAAAAATTTTAATGAGGGATTCTGCAGGCCAAATTAAGACGAAAATCAAGAATAGTAATTTTTAAATTAAGGCTTCGTTTAATAGTTATTAACAATTAAATTCAAACATTTTAAATCGTGTTGAAAAAATTATTTTCGGTTGGGGGGTCAATTACAAGCATTTTTGGTCATTACACATAACCTCGAAATCCTATGCATTTTCTAGAGAAAAATTCGAGGTGTGAAATTTTTCGATGGAAAAAAAAAATTTCAAATCGATGTGAAAAAATTATTTTCGGTAGCGGGGGTCAATTACAATCATTTATGGTCATTACACATACACCCAAAATCCTACGCATTTTCGAGAAAAAAATTCCTTACCGAAATTCTAATTGGGTGGCTAAATTTTTCGACGAAAAAAAAAAATTTCAAATCGTTCTAAAAAAATTATTTCTAGGTTCTTGGGTCAATTACAATCATTTTTGGTGAATAGACATACACTCGAAATCTTACCCACTTTCTAGAGAAAAATTCGAGGTGTGAAATTTTTCGGCGGGAAAAAAAAATTTCGAATCGTTCTAAAAAAATTATTTCTAGGTTCTAGGGTCAATTACAACCATTTTTGGTGAATAGACATACTCCCGAAATTCTGCGCATTTTCGAGAAAAAAATTCAGTATTGGCAGAACTTTAAATGTTAATAACTTTTTAATAAAGCCTCCATCAACAAATTGGTATTCTTGATTTTCGTCTTATTTTGGCCTCTAGAATCCCCCACAGTAGTGCCCACTTAAGTGACCGTAACCGCGACTGGTCCCAAGCGTGGTCACTTAAGTGGGCACTACTGTGGGGGATTCTAGGGGACAAAATAAGACGAAAATCAAGAATAGCAATTTTTCAATTGAGGCTTCGTTTAAAAGTTATTAACGTTTAAAGTTAAAGTGTGCAGCGCGCACGGTTCCCGTCTCACAGACGCAACTATAAACTATTAAAATTTTTCCCACCTCTATATATATTAATTGCATGACAGCTGAAGTGTTCATGAATACACTAGATAGTATACTTTTTCAAATCATCAATATAGAAATGTTTTTATATTTTTAATCGAATAATTTCGTTTAAGAAATTACATCAAAATATACGTAATTTATTAAGTGAAACTCGTTCGAAACGCTCAACTTTTTCCACTACAACTGTAAATTATTTCAAGATTGTAACATCTCTTTCGTTAACGAATAAAATAAAATTTAAATTAAAAACAATCGTATTAAAGGAATAATTGAGAACTGAAAATGTGCCAAACTGTTTTTTGCAGAACACGTAGGGACTTTCTTCAAATGCAGTTGCGTGGAAGTTTGCACGCAAACATTTAATGGCAAAAACAGTAATAAAAATGCCATCGTGTTCGTTTTCGGTCATGTCTATCTTAATTCCCGCTTATCTCTCTAATATACACCTGATAACGTCGTATATGCGATCACGTATCAATAAGATTAACATAACCTCAATGAAAGGCAAAGTAACTTTTACAAGTGCTTTTACACGAGTGCACCAGCTGTTACGAAAGAAGAATGCGGAATTCTGACAGCAACAGCGCGATTGTTTTCAGTACCGCATATGCTCGATATTTTGCTTCGCATACGATATGAATTTATGTCAGTCGTGTCATTGTATTGCACTAGGTCGATGAATTGGAACAGTGAAAGGTCTATTTGAATGAAGTAATCGATCATTTGGTGTCCTATTTCAAGACATGCTGCGGTATTATGCAGCGTTCACATTATCCTGACAACGACAAAAGACATATCGTTTTCCATTTTTGCAACATTCTATATTTACCGACGATTAACTTGTAAACACTAGTAACATCTGGTTTTACGCATGTTTGATTCCTATCGCGCTTTAAATCTCTCGAATATTTCGCATCGGGAACGTTTCAAGCAAGGCAAAAGCATTTAATAATCGTGCTGTTGGCGAGTTTTTACAGATACGTGCTTTCGAAGTAAATTTAGATCGACACACGCATCGTTGATTAAATAAATTTCCATAAATGAAATCCACGCGACCCGACACAATACCGATTTCGCAAGACTCGTTATTATGTACTGTGTGAATGGGAAATAATTACCAATTAGAAAGTAGTAATTAACGCAACCACGGGACCGTGTCCTTACCTTCGAAACATAAATTTGAAATGGTAACAGTGTCCCCCCCCTTGTGCGAGTCTTCGAACGATTCTAACATTTATTACACACGCGTGTATTGTAACTATCACAGTCACGGGGCCTCGAAATGAAAATAAAACACGGAATAACCGCGGCCGTGGAAGATTCGGTTTCACTGTTAATTCGTGCCACGCGGGCTTATCGAGTGTAGAGATTGAACATAGCTACGAATACGAATACAGCGGTCAAAGATCTCTTACACAATGTAAATTGCAGGTATACGTTCATAGTGAGACTACTGTCCACGATTTATCGAAAGCATATTCGTTGGTACACGGCACTGTGCACTGATCACATCGCAGAACTTTTAATAGTTTATGTACAGTTATGAAAAACGTGGCCACTACGCGAACGTCAATCACCCACGATCCTGACGCGACTCGTGGAAACAAACACTGTTACGTTATAGCGGCAGAAAATCACGAGATGTCGTATCGCGCGTAGCGATCATTGACAACGTCGCTACATCAACTTGCTGGCGCCACCTCGCGGCAGTTTTCCCAAAATGGTATATAACCGACTGCGAATCGAATACCTGAACATTTCGATCGATTTGTTCGAACGAATTTTACGAGTTGTGGACAGTTTTGGAAATTTACTATATTTCATTTACAAACATCTTTTTATACAACGAAAGATAAACGTATATTGGTAGTTATAGAATTCGACATTAATGATTATTATCTAATCGCCTATCGGTCGGTAAGCGTCGGCCGGTAAAACAGTTGATTAATCGCCTATCGGTCGGTAAGCGTCGGCCGGTAAAACAGTCGATTAATAGGCTATCGGTCGGTAAAGTGTTAACTAGGACATGGATAAGTTGTTGGAAGAACACATTTTTGCACGGTTGGGCTGAATACTAGAATGGTTGGGCATGTTAAATTGGTATAGTTGATGATGTTTGGGCCGTCTACATAACAGTAATAATACATTTTACAACCGGAACCTGGAATTGGGTATCTACCAGTTGTGAGACACGTAGGTTTTGTTGTTGTTGTTGCTGTTGTTGATGTCGATGATACTGTCGATGACGAAACTGACGCTGTCGTTGCAGGTGATGACGTAACTGGCGCTGTAGTTCCAGACGATGACGAAACTGGCGCTGTAGTTCCAGACGATGACGAAACTGACGCTGTAGTTCCAGACGATGACGAAACTGGCGCTGTCGTTCCAGACGATGACGTAACTGACGCTGTCGTTCCAGACGATGACGAATCTGACGCTGGCGTTGAAGACGTTGTTACTGTTGTTGTAGATGGCGTTGTTGATTGCGTGCAAGGGTATTGTGTAGATGGCGTGCAGTAACCCGTTACAGGAGAGAATACCGTCGGAGGCGCACATGTGAGCTCGTACGAGACGAGTTCAACACCATTGAAAATACACATGTAATAATTCTGGCATGTCCCATCGACGATCTCGAACGAGCCTTGCTTCGTGCATTTTTCCGGGGCAGCGACCGCCTCAAACATTCCGAACGGAATGAAATCAAAGACGAAAAGTATCGTCACCGCAACGTGAAAGACGCTCATCTTCAATAGCACACTGTTCCAACGACACTGTCGATATGATCGCTAATTTGGCCGTTGTTGCAAATATATTACCTCCATCGAGTTTATTGTTTTATAGCGTCTGATAAGGAATCGGTTAAATTCTGAGCGACTAAGCTTGTAATACCTTCTTAATAGCAATTTTTTATTGTTCTCGGCTGGTATACGTAATAAATCGTTACTTGGACGGAAATCGGTTTTATCGTGAATCGTCTCGTGTTGTTCGTTCGCTGTAAATTCCTCGCGATCGAATATTCCGGGTGGCGCGCATTCGGGATACGTGACTCTTCATTTTTTTATTCCACCTTTTGTTTATACTCAGCGCCCCACGTCACAATGATCTCTCGAATAGTCACTCGGCAATAATAGCGTGCAGAGTTATGAAACAGCTTTCGTGCGTCTTATATAAAGAATTGTATTCGTTCCAAAACCGATGGAGTATTGTAGGGAAACGTTTTGATGTTGTACATGTACTGTAAAATGTAATTTTGTTTTATTGATGGATGGAAACGATAGAAAAATTCATTCAATTTGCATTAACAAAATTTGGGTGTACACAATATATATATTCTATATAATGATCATATATAAAACTACAAAAAAAATAAATATAATAAAGAAAGGCAAAATATAATATAAGACAAATTGAATTTCCCCTCAACATATATTTGTCATTATAATTGTAGTACATAATTATATAATATTATATTATATTTTGCCTTCCTTTATTATATATAATAATAATAATAATAATCACTAATAATAGTGATAAGAGTGTATTCTATATAATGATCAAATAAAACTACAAAAAAAATAAATATAATAAAGAAAGGCAAATTATAATATAATACAAATGGAATTTCCCCTCAACATATATTTGTCATTATAATTGTAGTACATAATTATATAATATTATATTATATTTTGCCTTCCTTTATTATATATAATAATAATAATAATAATCACTAATAATAGTGATACGAGTGTATCCTATATAATGATGATATAAAACTACAAAAAAAATAAATATAATAAAGAAAGGCAAAATATAATATAATATTATGTAATAATGTGCTACAATTATAATGACAAATATATGTTGAGGGGAAATTCAATTTGTCTTATATTATATTTTGCCTTTCTTTATTATATTTATTTTTTTTTGTAGTTTTATATGGTCGTTATATAGAATACACTCGTATCACTATTATTATAATTTAAGATGCGTATATATAATGATATTTATCATTGCAATTGCTGCATATTATTATATTTTGCTTCCCTTTACTGTTTTTATTTTCTTTGTAATTTGATGTGTTCACTGTGTATAATAAACTTGTACTATTATTATTATAATTTAAGAAATATATATAATTATATTTGTCATTATAATTGCTACAATATTATTATATTATATTATATTTTGCCACTCTTCATTATATTTATTTTTGTTGTAGTTTTATATGATCATTATATAAAATACACTCGTATTATTATTATTATAATTCAAGACATATATATATATATATAATTATATTTGTCATTATAATTTGGATATTATTATATTTTGCCTCTTTTTACTGTTTTTATTTTGTTTGCCATTTAGTATGATCACCGTGTAGATATAATAAACTTCTACTATTACTATTATAATTCAAGACATACATATATATATACAATTATATTTGTTATTATAATTTGGATATTATTATATTTTGTTTGTTTTCACTGTATTTATTTTGTTTCTAATTTGATATGATCACTGTTTAGATATAATAAACTTGTACTATTATTATTATAATTCGAAACATACGCATGTAATAATATTTGTCTTTGTAATTGCAGCATACTATTATATTATATTATATTTTGCCACTCTTTATTATATTTATTTTTTTTGTAGTCTTATATAATCATTATACACTCGTATTACTATTATTATAATTCATGACATATAAATATAATTATAGTTGTCATTATAATTGCTGCAGATTATTATATTTCGTCTGCCTTTTATTTATATTCATTTTCCTTGTAGTTTTATATGATCATTATATACAATACACTCGTATTGCTATTATTATAATTCAAAACATATATATATATAATTATATTTGCCATGACAATTGCTGCATATTATTATATTTTGCCTCTCTTTACTGTATTTATATTATTTGTAGTTTTATATGATCATTATATAAAATACACTCGTATTACTATTATTATAATTGTAGATATATACATATATATAGTTATATTTGTCATTATAATTGCTGCATATTATTATATTTTGCTTCCCTTTACTGTTTTTATTTTCTTTGTAATTTGATGTGTTCACTGTGTATAATAAACTTGTACTATTATTATTATAATTCAAGACATACATATATATATAATTATATTTGTCATTATAATTGCTGCATATTATTATATTTTGCCCCTCTTTTTATTGTATTTATTTTGTTTGTAATTTGGTATGATCACTGTGTATAACAATCTTGTACTATTATTATTATAATTCAAGACATACATATATATATAATTATATTTGTCATTATAATTGCTGCATATTATTATATTTTGCCTCTCTTTACTGTATTTATTTTCTTTGTAATTTGGTATGATCATTGCGTTGATATAATAAAATTGTACTATTATTATTATAATTCAAGACATACAAATATAATAACATTTGTCATTATATTTGCAGCATACTATTATATTATATTATATTTTGCCTTTCTCTATTATATTTAGTTTATTTGTATTTTTATATGATCATTATATAAAATCCACTAGTATTGCTATTATTATAATTCAAGACATATATATATATATAATTATATTTGTCATTATAATTGCTGCATATTATTATATTTCGTCTGTTTTTTTTTAATTTTTATTTTCTTTGTAGTTTTATATGATCATTATATAAAATACACTCGTATTATTATTATTATAATTCGAGACATATATATATAATCAAATTTATCATTATAATTGCAGCATACTATTATATTATATTATATTTTGTCACTCCTTATTATATATATTTTCTTTCTAGTTTGCTATTATCACCGTATAGAATAAACTTCTACTATAATTATTATAATTAAACAAATATAATAAAATTTATCATTGTAATTGCAACATATTATATTTTGCCTCCCTTTAGTATATTTATTTTCTTTCCACTTTGATATTACAATTAAGAAATTAAATCTACATTTCTCGATCAGTGTTGTAGCAAACGACTCAAATGCATGCCACCATTTTCATGCATTTTCCATTGCAGCAAATTTTCACTCTATACTTTTATTCGTGGAAAACCAAGGTAACGTTGAATTTTAGTTTCAGTTATTCGTTTGGTCAGTCGTGCAGTTTCTCTGTGCAAGCCTCGAAGATGGGTCACCCCCCAGCGCCCGAATTGTTCTCCAACAGGGGGTTAAGCAGGTAAGGGAATTTTCGTGCAGGTATCCAACATGGGAGAGATCGGTAGGTAGAAAAGGAGTTCGATTCCTCGGGAGCAAGAGAAAGGACAAGAAGATGGAGGAAGAAGGAAAACGAGAAAGAGGGAAAGAAGGAGCAAATGTATATAAGCGACTTGCACGGAAGACGCTCCAATGGACTCTCTCTTTGACCCTAGTGAAGTGTGCACCTTTCTTTCCGTTTTTCTTCGTTCTCCTTCCTCTTCGAAGTTCCTCCTTGCACCGGTGTCCTTGTTCGTCAATTTTTCATCCTTCACGCGAAAACGCGATCCGTCACGCGTAGATCTCGTGTGTCGCAAAAATGGAACGTTGAATTCACGCATCTCGTCCTCCCCCTTTCCCCCCAAAAAAAATCTCAAATTCGCGACGCTCCTGAACGGTCCTCGAACGTAAAAAAAAGTGTGATAAACTCTCTAACATTGTTCTTGTGATATGCTCTCGAGGGAAACCTCGATCAAGCCGGAGAAAGATGGATGCTCTTCGAGTGAGTACAAACCAACATTTTCAAACGATCGAAATTAAAAAAAATTACATTTATTATTTTATTTAGTCTCGTTTCGATACTTTGAATCGTAAATACGTATTCGTTTCGTAAAACCGTGTTGTTCGTATGGGGGGTAGATGTTCGACTTTTCCGTCGTAGATCTTCCGAGGCGAAAGCTAAACTGACGAAGACAAATCGCTGCCTCCAGATGAATTCAGTTATTAACGATAAATCCGTGCAAAACTTTCCGAGCGTACGTTTTGCAAATTGGCAGTGTCGCCGTTTTGTTTTAAAATATTTCTCATTCGTGAGTTCGCCTTTTGCAGAACACACGTGGCGAATGTTAAGTGTTACGAATTTAAAGCCTGTGCAACATGACAATTCGACGACACGTACAAATCTATTTTAACGAAACTGATAAAATTTTATTAATTCCATGCAATCGTAATTTTTATCGAAATTATTTAATTCCACTTAAATGTAATAAAAAGTATATCAAGCTGGGCGATTGCATGATATCTACAAAATATAATAGCTTCTGTTGCAATTTTCAACGAATTGCGTTCCTAGAAAATATCTGAAATTCTTTAACTTGGTTGTTGCATCGAAACGGAGGACAAAGAGAATTAATTTCGAAGCATGCCCGTTTGCAAAAGCTGTCGAAAGTCGGGAACCGATCTGTACACATCGTGAATTACCAATTGCGCGTGGTCCAACAAGGACGACGTGAATGATGCGAAGAAAACACATGCTCAGCGCTTTCGAATGATCCTCGTTGTTTGGCATAGCGCCAACGGAGGAGCGAAACTCTTCCGTCTACGACCTAAATCTGTCGCTTTCCGTTTGCACGTTTCTTCGCCTTATCATAGTGTCAATACAAATTTTCTTCGAACGAGCTTACGTCCTTATGTCCTTATTTATTAAGTGCTCGGGCGAAATGCACACCGGCCGCCTCGACAGAGGCCTCCACGGATGAACGAGTGCATCACAGCTCTGTTTCTAATTCTTTCTGCCCGTTTATTGTCACGTTTAAGCGGACGAGTCTGGTAAAGAAACTTTTTTTCCATCGTTTACCACCGGATTTCCAGTAAACAGAGCCTTCCTGTTCCAAAGTACGTCCGTCATCGTGACTTAACCGGAAAGCGACACGGAGATATCATCAAATATTACATTGCAACAACGATTTGGCATTTTCAAACGTTGACGATACCCTACAAAGTTTTTTAAACGTTTTAGGTTAAATGGTAAATAATAATAGTCGATTTAGAGTAATTAGTAGCTTCTAGATTCGTTTTTTAGGAACAAAATTAAGGTTATTGTTCGTGAGGGTTAGGAAGGGACCTACCTTACCATCCTAACATTACCGATATCTTCAAAAATTTGTCAAAATAACATCATCGAGAGTATGATGTTACTACCACCGTCTGTAAAAACAAGTTCGCCATAAAAATTCGCATACATAAATGATAAGAACCTTAATATTTATATATATATATTACTACTTTGAAGGTAGTGAAATTTAATGGCTGTTATCTCTTCAGTTCGTTCCCCTTTGTATATATCGGACACGAGAGTGTGGGACAATGAAAGCCAGTGAGAAGGAGCGAGAGCAAGGTATATTTAATATGGTGTAAAATCGTGACATCTTCCTAGGGAATTTTGTGGGTACCTCGACAAATTGATCGAGCTACGCGATTGATGATCTGGACTCTTCGAGGTGGTCAACAGGTGTCACAAAACTGGAAAAAAAAAAATAAGTTTACAGCGTTAGAATCGCAGTAGGAAGATTCTCATTATCGGCATTGGTTAGTCCCTATTAACTTTGGCATTCATTCAGGCGTCATGTGTCGCTCACACGCGTGCACAAACACCTCGCACGAACGCGTATTATACAGATTACATGCAACCGCATATTACATCTTCTCACTATAGGTCGACTCTCGTAATACCCACAGCCCACTTACCTACATTATCCCTGCTACGCTGCTGTCTCCTCCATATGCTCTTGCTATTACTCTGTGTGAACCACCTACTCTTCAATGGAAAAAGAGATTCATCCGAAACGTGACTATCTACATACCAGTTTTCCATTAAGATCGAACGATAATGCGATTTTTAACAATTATTCAACAGCAATCCTTCAATTTCCATATTTGGAATGTAGAAAATAAAATAAATACTATTCTAACCTCAAAACTTTTTCTAAATAAATTGCTTGAAACTATTTTGCAAGACATCAGTTTATCTCCATATATTATTTATCAGATTTTTGTATTCAGAACATGGAAAATAAAATAAATGTTATCCTAACCTCAAAACTTTTTCTAAATAAATAGTTTGAGACTATTTTTCACGACATATTAATTTATCTCCACATATTCATCAAATTTCTGCACTCAAAACATAGAAAATAAAATAAATATTATTCTAACCTCAAAACTTTTTCTAAATAAATAGTTTGAGACTATTTTTCACGACATATTAATTTATCTCCACATATTCATCAAATTTCTGCACTCAAAACATAGAAAATAAAATAAATATTATTCTAACCTCAAAACTTTTTTTAAATAAATTGTTTTCGAAACTATCCTGACACATTTATTTATCTCCACATATCATTCATCAGATTTCTGTGTTCAGAACATAGAAAATACAATAAATATTATCCTAACCTCAAAACTTTTTCTAAATAAATAGTTTGAGGTTATCTTGCATATACTAATTTATCTCCATATATCATTCATCAGATTTCTGTGTTCAGAACATAGAAAATACATTAAATATTATCCTAACCTCAAAACTTTTTCTAAATAAATAGTTTGAGACTATTTTTCACGACATATTAATTTATCTCCACATATTCATCAAATTTCTGCACTCAAAACATAGAAAATAAAATAAATATTATTCTAACCTCAAAACTTTTTCTAAATAAATTGTTTTCGAAACTATCTTGACACATTTATTTATCTCCACATATCATTCATCAGATTTCTGTGTTCAGAACATAGAAAATACAATAAATATTATCCTAACCTAAAAACTTTTTCTAAATAAATAGTTTGAGGTTATCTTGCATATACTAATTTATCTCCATATATCATTCATCAGATTTCTGTGTTCAGAACATAGAAAATACAATAAATATTATCCTAACCTCAAAACTTTTTCTAAATAAATAGTTTGAGACTATTTTTCACGACATATTAATTTATCTCCACATATTCATCAAATTTCTGCACTCAAAACATAGAAAATAAAATAAATATTATTCTAACCTCAAAACTTTTTCTAAATAAATTGTTTTCGAAACTATCTTGACACATTTATTTATCTCCACATATCGTTCATCAGATTTCTGTGTTCAGAACATAGAAAATACAATAAATACTATCCTAACCTCAAAACTTTTTCTAAATAAATAGTTTGAGGTTATCTTGCATATACTAATTTATCTCCATATATCATTCATCAGATTTCTGTGTTCAGAACATAGAAAATACAATAAATATTATCCTAACCTCAAAACTTTTTCTAAATAAATAGTTTGAGACTATTTTTCACGACATATTAATTTATCTCCACATATTCATCAAATTTCTGCACTCAAAACATAGAAAATAAAATAAATATTATTCTAACCTCAAAACTTTTTCTAAATAAATTGTTTTCGAAACTATCTCGACACATTTATTTATCTCCACATATCGTTCATCAGATTTCTGTGTTCAGAACATAGAAAATACAATAAATATTATCCTAACCTCAAAACTTTTTCTAAATAAATAGTTTGAGGTTATCTTGCATATACTAATTTATCTGCAGATATCATTCATCAGTTTTCTGTGTTCAGAACATAGAAAATACAATAAATATTATCCTAACCTCCAAACTTTTTCTAAATAAATAGTTTGAGACTATTTTTCACGACATATTAATTTATCTCCACATATTCATCAAATTTCTGCACTCAAAACATAGAAAATAAAATAAATATTATTCTAACCTCAAAACTTTTTCTAAATAAATAGTTTGAGGTTATCTTGCATATACTAATTTATCTCCAGATATCATTCATCAGATTTCTGTATACAAAACATAGAAAATAAAATTAATACTAACCTAACCTCAAAACTTTATCAAAATAAATAGTTTGAGGTTATCTTGCACATTAATATGATTCAATTTTTTTTAAGCAATTCAAAATTAATTTATGATCATATTGACAGTATAATGGTCAGAATAATGTGTTCTTTGAAAAAATAACCTGTTTAGTCGCTCAGGTAATTCTTTTACCCAAAATTTTTTAAGGACATGAATTATTCAATCATCGTAGGAACTGTAAAGCGTACTTTGACGTTAGTAGGTTTAAAAGTGATATGAGGTGACTATTCGTTTTTTTTTCGTTCGTTCACTTTCTTACGCAGTTCCGGTTCTCGGCTCACGTACGGTCATTCGCGAATACTCTCGTTCTCTCTCGTACATCTGCATATTTTACGGGCAGCGGTAAAATAGCACACGAAGTTACACAGGGACACCATTGAATCCGTAGCTCGTGAGAAACCCGTAAGCAATAGTTGGCCGCGCAAATCTTCACTGGACTTGATTTTATGCCGTGCTTGTTCCCCTTTCACTTCTAATCTTCTGCTTCCAATAGTTTCATTAAACAAATATTCGTCGTTAGCCTTAACGAGCATTTTATTTAATACTTTCAGCTATAATAAATAAATAAATGTTCCAATTCAAGGGCCCATTGCTGTCTAGAATTTTTTCGGCTTTCTTTATGATTTTTTTTTTAACCATAGGCAAGCTGTTTCCTATTGAGATTTTGCAGATATATATATTAACCCTATAAGCATGCACAGTATTTTTTTCATCAAGAAATATTAAACATTGTGGGAGATATAAATTCTTGTTTAATGGCTACCCTGAAGAGTGCTCCACTTGACCCCCCCAAATCTGAAACAGAGGGGGTAAAATATCTTCATTAGGAAGGGTGTAGTTGCAGCAGCGACTATAAGAAGCCATCTTAAAACAACCATCGACTTGTATGGTTACAGGTGTCGATATTATTCCTGATGGTCGTTGCATGCAGTACGTCAACGTTGAAAAATGATCGAGAAGCGTCCTACGGAAGTGGTCGAAATTATATTCGTCGTAGTCGAAGAATAGCGTTGAACGAGTATCTCGTTCCACCCCCACCACCTCGACATCATCCGGTGAGGTCTGGGAGGGTGGCCAATCCTCAGCCAACGGAAGCCCCAGGATACTTCTCGAAATTCATGAATTGGATAAATCCTTTCGGTTATGGTTCACCATCCCCTCAACATTCGAAGTCTCCTTCAAATCTCGAACCCTCTTTCCCCCCTCAGTCTCATCCTCCACCATTCAACGTCCACCCTGGCCCTCCATCCGGTCCATCTCTGCAACCTCCTCCTGGTCCACCACCTGGTCCACCTTTGTACCCTCCACCTGGACCACAACCCAATTTACCTTTGTACCCCCCTCTCAGCCCACCACCAAGTCTACATTCTGTTCCAATTCTTACACCTCCTAGTCAGCATCCTGGTGTAGGCATTGCTCCTCTTGGTCCACCCCCTGGTCAACATTCTGGTCCACTTGTACCCCCTCTTGGTCCACCTCCTGGTCCATACTCCGGATCGCTTGCACCTCCTCTGAGTACACATCCTGTTCTACCACCTCATCCCAGCTCTTTACCAATTTACAACGCTCCTCCGATTGCCCTGCTCGACGTAAGACCCTTCGTTCTGCCCCCAAAGAGCAACCAATACTTGCCTCCAAACAAGGGGAAGCCCTGCAATCCCTGTAACAAGTTTCCATGGATCCCCATGCAAGATGGAGGTCTTCGTCCCGAAGTCTATCTTCCTCCACAACTTTCAAACGGTTATCTTCCACCCGCTGTCCAAGCACATCACGACGCCCAACACGCAGCCTCGCACGAAGTCAGAATCCCCGACTTCTCTCACGCCCAGGCGCATCAAAACGGGCAACAAGGCGTGGTTGGTTCGCTACCAAACCCCCAGTTGTACACTGGCCCGATGCCACCACTGTACAAGGCAGAGCCTTTCAACCGACCATCGAGCCCTCACACGGAAAACGTGGCCCATTTGGAACCGCCACCCCTACCTGTGGCGCCCTCTACCGGCCAACACGCGAACCCACAGATCGACAACGAACGCTTCAACATCCGCGACAATCACGATCTGACGTCCAGCGGGACGCAGATAAATCAGGGACACGCGAGTGTCGTGCCACAGAATCACGAAACGGAGATCAACGATCAGTTCGAGGGCCACAAGGAGTCGTTTGGTATTGCAATTCCCGATAACCAGCCGCCCATTTCTGACCAAGGAGAGGATGGAATATTGAATCACCCTGTACTGGACAATCAGCAGGTTATTACCAGTTTTGGATCGTCTGGTGTCGAGAATCAAGGCTTTACCGGTCAGGATAACGATTTCAATTACTTACCACCGAATGCTTTTAACGGCCAGAGCGTCGAGCAGTTGAATTACCAATATTCTGACGACTTGTCGCCCAGCAGTAGTGTTGTCAAAGATTCTCACGCGGTGACGCGAGCGCCACCAGCGAGTAATCCGCCTACTAACGAGGATCCTGTGCATTTCGAGGAGTCGCCACTCCTGGATCTCACGCAGAAGAGCGAGAGTCGTACGGATAAACAGTGGCCACCCCCTACAGCCACTTACATCGACAAAACCACCGCAGATTACAATTTGCGAACCAGCAACGCGTTAACGGACGATTCGCCAAGCTTCACGAAACCGATCGAGACTTACTCCGCGTCGAACATACAAAATGGCGACGGCGCTTCCACGCCATTGGCCGTCGATTTTTCCGAGAGCAACGAACATCGATATGTCGAAACGTCGACGAGTAATTCTCGTCACACTGGATTCTCGTGGCCGAGTTTATCGTCGAACTCGAAGAACGAATCGTTCGAGAATGGGTCGTTTGTGGATCCCCTTGTTCGGTGGCACAATTCTTCCAGAGAGGTGCAAAACAATGAACAAGGTAGATTAGACTCGAACGATCCTGTTCAGAGGCAGCAAAATGTAAAGAGAAATAAACAAGTAAGCAAAACTGGTGAGATTTAAGGGGGTATTCTGGTGTGAACTGTTAAAAAAATTGATTGTTTTTTTTCATTTTCTTAGGGAATATAATTTGACTATTTTTGGGAGTATGCAGGGGCACCAATTTTAGCTCTTTCTCGCCCAAAAAATTCTGGAATATTACTGGAATATATATGAATGAACCCTGTAAATTTGGTTGGAAAAGGTCTTATAGTTTATTCGCAAAAAATTCCCTAAGAAAGTCTAGAATAATGCACTTCATACTAGTGCATTTTAAGAACAACATTGTTTGACTATGTTTGAGATTATGCAGGGCCTTCAATTTTAACTCTTTCTCGTCCAAAAAATTCTGAAATATCACTGAAATATCTATAAATAAACCCTGCAAATTTGGTTGAAAAAGGTCTTATAGTTTATTCGCAAAAAATTCCCTAAGAAAATCTAAAAAAGTACACTTCACAGTAGTGCATTTTAAAATCGACTTTGTTTGATTACGTTTGAGATTATGCAGGGCCACCAATTTTAATTCTTTCTCGCCCAAAAAATTCTGAAATATCACTGAAATATCTATAAATAAACCCTGCAAATTTGGTTGAAAAAGGTCTTATAGTTTATTCGCAAAAAATTCCCTAAGAAAATCTAAAAAAGTACACTTCACAGTAGTGCATTTTAAAATCGACTTTGTTTGATTACGTTTGAGATTATGCAGGGCCACCAATTTTAATTCTTTCTCGCCCAAAAAATTCTGAAATATCACTGAAATATCTATAAATAAACCCTGCAAATTTGGTTGAAAAAGGTCTTATAGTTTATTCGCAAAAAATTCCCTAAGAAAATCTAAAAAAGTACACTTCACAGTAGTGCATTTTAAAATCGACTTTGTTTGATTACGTTTGAGATTATGCAGGGCCACCAATTTTAATTCTTTCTCGCCCAAAAAATTCTGAAATATCACTGAAATATCTATAAATAAACCCTGTAAATTTGACTGCAATATATCTTATAGTTTATTCGCAAAAAATTCTCCAAGAAAATGATTCACACTGGGAAACCCCCTTATTTTTTAACTAGACTTTTTATCGGGGAAAATAAATCCTAACTCGAATTCTATTGCATGATATTGCCAAAAATATAACAAATAATACAATTTTAGGTACAAGTTATTATACCGTATACGTCGGAATACACACCTATACCGTTTCAACAATCTTACGGAGATTGGAGCGTTAAAAACAACCACGAAAGAACGCAATCGAGGAAAGCACCTCCCTCTCGCGATACGAGCGATAATTACCTACAACAGGAATCGAGAAACGAGATTCGGTTGATAAATCAATTGCAAGCGCAATTTAATTTAAATGATTCCAATAAATTGAGTACGAAGGAATCAGATGCAAGACCTGCTAACACAAGAACAAATAATTCTATCGATGTGCGCAGATTACAAAAGAATATTGATAACTGGACGATACAAGTAAGATCGATTTGTCGATTATCTTGTTATAATGTATAATAATTACGTACAGGGAGTTAGGTATATGTATGGCAAAAATGTAATGGGAGATTCTGGAGACCAAAATATGACGAAAATGAAGAATAGTAATTTTTGAATTGAGGCTTCGTTTAAAAGTTATTAACGTTTAAAGTTGAAGTGTGCAGCGCGCACGGTTCCCGTCTCACAGACGGAACTTTAAACGTTAATAACTTTTAAACGAAGCCTCAATCGAGAAATTGATATTCTTGATTTTCGTCTTATTTTGGTCTCTAGAATCTCCCATTAAAGTTTCAAATTTATCTGACTATTATTTACATTAAGTACATTTACATTATTGCAATTAAATAAAATAACGTCGAATTTTTATTCAGGAATATTCAAAATTCACAACGTCCAGTACAGTCTTGCCCAGTTCCCTGCATCCCTATCTTTTGCCATCAAAGAAAATCCCAACGGAGTACCTAACAACGACAGAGCCTGGCGATCACACAAACGAGTCGAACGATAAGAACGAAAGTGTGAAGACGTACTCATTGGCTGGATTTAGTTTCAACGAAGTGGAGCACGAGGGTTCCGCGAGCAATCACATCGAGGAGTCTCGAGCGGTAATCTATCTGCCAACAGAAATTATTTAAGGATCGATGGTAAGGGGAGTAACTAAACTTTTGTTTGTAGCCTCAGAAAGTCGTGCGAATAGAGAGCTCTAAATCGACCACGAGTATCTCGGAAAGTACAGATAAGTCCACGGTAAACGGAAAGTCGACGTGGGACGGATACTCAGTACTGATATCGCCAGTCAATAAAGAACGAGTTTACGTGGTGACGCCACAGCCGGTACCGTCAACGTCTGCCAAGAGCAAACTCGAAAAGCAGAAGGCAGACGATGATCGAACAGATCCGAGCAACTCGAAGAAAAGCGAAGAGAGTTTTAGCGAGTTCGAGGCGATCGAGAAAGCTTACCAAGTGCTTCCCCAGGCGGTGAACAATCTTGCTGTCGCGTCCACGGGGAAGGAAGACGTTCCGTTATGGGGGATCATGGAACACGAGGAATTTGCTTCGTTGAATTTGGATGAATCTGGCGACGAATCGGCTGGGGACATCTTGGATGGACCGGTGCTTTACTCTGGACACTCAAAGGTAGAGTTAGTTTTCTTAAAATACTGTAAATAGAGTGGAAATAATAGAAGGTGTTCAATAAAATTTTGATGGGAGATTCTAGGGGCAAAAATAAGTCGAAAATCAAGAATAGTAATTTTTTATTTGAGGCTTCGTTAAAAAGTTATTAACGTTTAAAGTTAAAGTGTGCAGCGTGCGCGGTTCCCGTCTCACAGACGCAACTTTAAACGTTAATAACTTTTAAACGAAGCCTCAATTAAAAAATTACTATTCTTGATTTTCGTCTTATTTTGGTCTCAAGAATTAAAAATGACCCCCAAAATGGCCGAACACCTTAAATACAGAAAACAAAATGGCGGTGTATCTAACATGCAACATTTATGCATTATTTCCAGGTTTCTCGAGCTAAACGATGACATGGAGGTACGTTTAAAATACAGAGGCTCAAAAACAATAATAATTGTGAATAAATAATCGACTGATCATTTACGTCTTCTAACATTTGAAGATATTCCTGTCACTTCGAAAGTATTTTACGCCGAATGAAACAATTTCGGTGTTCTAAATGCAAGTTTAGAACATTGCTACGGCCAGTGAATACTTATGCACACATGTATCGAGCATAAGTCAACTAGTAAACAATATGTAAATTATAAATAGCCAACTTTGTAAAAAGATACAAAGAACACTAAGTCTCCGATAATCGTAATTATTTTACTTCCTCTTATAATAAGGAAAACTGTAGTTATTACGAATATACTATAAAATTATTAAAATTCCTTTCATTTGCTACTCGAATTCGTTATCTTGTAAATATACGAAAAAGCTAAGATTTCATTCGTACGATAAATAGAATTAATTTTAATTGTAACTATCGACAAATTAACCTGTAAATTTCGCAATTAGTATTGTATAATAGCAACAAAATTAATCGCTAACAATTGACTATCCCATATCATAAAACACTAAATAAATGGAACGCTTTCAAACATCACTCGACCATTAAAATATGAAACATAATAACATTTATATTATTTTATTTTTATGTAAAATGTTTGATAATAGACGGCTTATTAAACTGCTGGTGCATTTATGTTTTTTGGTTGATTACACGCTGGTCAAACTTGCAATATTTTCCCTTGTATAGTCGCTTCTGATAATTTTCCATGCTTGGTAGTCGGCCAAAAGAAGTCGGCCATTTGTATTCAGATGCTACAGCCGATGCACGTTCATACATATTCCGCGTGCTGTCGGATTGACAATGTTTTGGACTTTCCCGATTATACAGTGAAAGGAGATCGTGTTTCGGTTCACGTTCCTTCATTGATCGAAAAGTGCGAATACTTTACCATAAATTCGTGACTGAAATTTAACACGACTCTCTACTCTTATTATTCATCAAAATGCAAAATGCAAATTCAAAAATATTTTTTCCAATTTCTGGTCATTTGCGTCGGGATAAAATTGGTAAAAGTTGCTGAAAATTTCGTATCAATTTCGAACAATACGTTTCTTCGCGCGCTGGCCTAGATAGTGAAGACACTTTCCAACGTCAAGTAAGAGTTATTCTCAATTAGGAGTAAATCATCAATTAAAAGGAGTCACGTCTAATCGAGGAAGACGCTTGCTTTTATGGGAACCCGTAGTATCATATTTATTATATGCAGTTGCTTCCAATAAATTTTTTGAACTGTGTCAGTTTTTGAGTATCGAATAGGTTAACGCAAATAGTGGTCATTTCGAGCAAAAGTCTCAGTCGTTGTTGTCTTAGCGGCGTGCGAGAACTTTTACCGGAAGATTCTGGGAAAAAACGATCTATTGTTACCAGGCAAGATCGCGGTGGTAAAATGGCTCGAGCCGCTTTTAACGAAACACTTCACGTCATTAAGTCTATTCCTGTGGCGAACGACATTGAATAAGCACACGACCTTAATTAAAGTTGAGATGATACGGTCACCATTCCATGTAGGAAATGGTGCAGATGTTTCTAATTAAACTATCTTGAAAATATTAATTGAAAACATTTAATATGATATTTATGTACACATCGGTAGAATGGAATGATTCTTGGACTAATAGTGCAATTAGGATACGCCCTGCAACAGAAACTAAGGTTAAGAATTGGCTTCTTGTTGCTTTCCCATTCGTAATCTTCTTCTCCGAACAATGAGCATTTCCACCGTCCATATTACCACTGTGAATGCAGTGATAAAATTCATCATGACTATACAAGCCGCATAGGATCCAGTGCGGTCGCGAATCACACCTAAAGCAGTCATAAATAAGGAGAAATTATATTTAATTAATATCAACATACTTAATATAAATAATAATCAGATAAATTTGAAACTTTAATGGGAGATTCTGGAGGCCAAAATAAGACGAAAATCAAGAATAGTAATTTTTTAATTGAGGCTTCGTTTAAAAGTTATTAACGTCTAAAGTTGCGCCTGTGAGACGGGAACCGCGCGCGCTGCACACTTCAACTTTAAACGTTAATAACTTTTAAATGAAGCTTCAAATAAAAAATTACTATTCTTCATTTTTGTCTTATTTTGGTCCCCAGAATCTCCCATTACATTTTTGTTACGAACCAAGAATTGGTCCAGCAGTTAGGAGGAATAATCCATTCACGATCATTTGAATTCCCGACGCGTTAGGTAACTTCTCAATCGGTACATAATGAGGTATCACTAGACTCATGTAAACCGTACGAATTCCCTTGGCAATCCCTAATCCAACAGCGACAATCACCATTGGAGTAAATGCATTGACAAATATTATCGCTGAAAAACGATAATGCAAAAAAACATGAATTTTAAATTACGTTTTACACTTCTCTCTGCTCGATATTGTATAATAAAACACGTACATGACCTGCTTATAATTAAAAGGCACAAACTTATTAGGTACATTATTCTTGGAGGTTGGTGAAACCATTCACCAAGGAATGGAGCCATCATTCTGAAAACTAGATCCAAACTGCCAATGATACTCATAACGATTCCAATTTCCTTGGTGGATAATTTCATATCCATTAAAATGAATGGCGTCAACGTGGAAAAATTCGCCTCAGCAAAGATGGCGGCCGACATTCCCACCATAATGTTTACATATATTGGATCTTTTAACAGATCCAGATCAAACACATGATTTATTTTCTGGAGTATTTGTTTCATAACTGACTTCTTCTCTGACCTGCAATGAAAATTAATTTATTATAAAATATGTATCATGCAACTTTATTTCTTTTTGTTGACCCTTGCTCCCTCCACAATTCTGGAATTAAAAATGGAGGTTTTATCACCATAATTAGCAGTAATTTTAGACTAGAATAGTCTAGATCAGTTCAAATTGTCTGTTCATGGCCAAGTAAATTAGGTCTGGATTAAATGCTGGTTTATGTAAGAATTGAACAAGGCTTTTGCACAGTGACTCATCCTCTTAGAGTCAGTATTTAACACGTGGTTTACTAAAAGCTTAGACTGCTTAACGAATAATCATTTGATGTAACATTTACTACACGTCAATTGGTTTATGTCTTTGTTGTACAAATTGTTCCAGGAAGAAGCCAGATAACTTTATCAGTACATTTGATGGGTAATTCTGAATCAAAGAAGTAATTTAGGAAGTTATACATACTCTTCGCTGCTATCAGATCCTGTATTTACCATTTCTTTTTCTGAGTTATTTTTTAACAATAAATTGTTTTCCATTTGAAAATCATTTGCATTGGGAATACTCAAGTTACTGTGCTTCCTTTCAAACCCAGATCTCTCGTCAAAAATCTTCACGCTGCTACCAAGATTGATCGTATCGACACTTTTATCTAAAAAAAAAAAAACAAAATGGCTATCTTTCGTCTTCTTATTATTTTTGTTTTTGAATCATTTTTTTATACGTACACCGATCATGTTGCTTCCTGTTTCTGTATACATCGACGTCCTTCTCTCCCGAAGAAACTAAATCGTTATTTATTATTACGAACAATTTATTTAACAATTTTTTAATGCAACAAAACTGCATACAAAAATGAAAAAAGAGTTTAAAAAAAAGTTATTCTACTTTTAGGATATGAACTGAATTGAAACAATTTATTGATTACCGTTCATTGTCTCCGAGAGTTGTCGCGAGAAAAGTATATCAAATCCGTATATACTTCCAATATCAGAATCGTAATCGAGCTTTGAAGTAGTTCTTTTTCTTCTTTTCTGCAAGTTGCTTAAATCCAATACTGAGTTTAAGGAGTATTCATCCTCTTGAAAATTAGTGTTTTTTTCATCAGAACCAGATTTAATATCTGTAACAAATGTTCGTAAATAATAAAATGAAATTGTATAAATTGTGATAATTTTTATTATTTTATTGCATTTGTGAGAATTTTTACCTGCGGATTTGCTTTTTGTTCCATTTATAATTAATTCTTCGTCCTCGCTATTCGATTGAACTTTTGCACTTTTTGTGTGCCATTTCAATGGCTGAAGTAATAAACTTCCTACCAACGAATGCAAACTATACGCTCCGAACAATAGAACAGTGCCCTAATAATAATATTTAAATGTATGATTAAAAATTTGTATAATGAAAATAAACTTATGGTACATATACAAGGAAAAATTTTAATGGGGGATTCTAGAGGCCAAAATAAGACGAAAATGAAGAATAGTAATTTTTTAATTGAGGCTTCGTTTAAAAGTTATTAACGTTTGAAGTTGCGAGTCTTACGAGTGAGACATGCGCGCGCAGCTGTTCACAGATCAACTTCAAACGTTAATAACTTCTCAACGAAGCCTCAATCAAAAAATTGTTATTCTTCATTTTCGTCTTATTTTGGCCTCCAGAATCCCCCACAGTAGTGCCCACTTAAGTGACCGTAACCGCGACTGGTCCCAAGCGTGGTCACTTAAGTGGGCACTACTGTGGGGGATTCTAGGGGACAAAATAAGACGAAAATCAAGAATAGTAATTTTTTAATTGAGGCTTCGTTAAAAAGTTATTAACGCTTAAAGTTAAAGTGCGCAGCGCGCGCGGTTCCCGTCTCACAGACGCAACTTTAAACGTTAATAACTTTTAAACGAAGCCTCAATTAAAAAATTACTATTCTTCATTTTCGTCTTATTTTGGCCTGTAGAAGCTCCCATTAAAATTTTTCCCAGGGTTGTCAGAACACCCTGAACAAATACCTGAAATCCATAATACGAGAGTGAGACTGTCGTAACTTGTGGTACAATTATAGGACCGAGGCCAATCATTGTTAACGCTAATGACATTGCTCGTCCCCTTTTTGTCGTGAAATAAGAATTCAGCGCGTACGAGAAGGCAGAAAACGTAATGCTCATGCCTAGTGCTATAAAGAAAAATTATATTGTACGCCATTACGGTATAAAGGAAAGTCTAAAATTATTATAAGACATGTGTTCATCTTCAACCAGAATGTGAAAACCGGACAATGTGAAAAGGATCAAACGGGGGGATTTTACGGTCGTGGAAATTGCTTTTGAAAAGGTAGCAGGTGCAAATTATAGTGTACGGGGTGTTCGATCACCCCTGGGAACAATTTTAATGGGAGATGCTAGAGGCCAAAATAAAACGAAAATCAAGAATATCAATTTCTTGACTGAGGCTTCGTTAAAAAGTTATTAAAAAATTTCAAATAATTCTGAAAAAATTATTTTTGGTTATGGGGGTCAATTAGAATTATTTTTGATGAATACACATACCTCCAAAATCCTACCCACTTTCGAGAAAAAAATTCAGAAAGGAGGTCAAATTTTTTGGTGAAATTAAAAAATTTCAAATGGTTCTAAAAAAAATATTTTTGGTTGCAGGGGTCAATTACAACTATTTTTGGTGAATAGACATACCCTCGAAATCCTACGCATTTTCGAGAAAAAAATTCAATACAGGCGAAATTTTAAATGTTAATAACTTTTTAACAAAGCATTCATCAACAAATTCGTATTCTTAACTTTCGTCCTATTTTGGCCTCTAGAATCTCCCATTAAAATTTTTCCCAGGGTTGACTGAGCACTCTGTATATTTAGTATAAAAAGACCCTAATCGGTTTCTTCACATCCCTAAAAAATTAAGGATTGATTCCTATAATATTTATGTCACTTATACGTAACAAATAAAATATATTTTTGCATTTAAAAATAATGAAAGAAAAAAAAGTTATTCGTTGGGGATTCGAACACACTACCAAAAGATTCGAAGCTAATCTCTTTACCAACTTATCCAAAAAGTACTTCGTAAATTAAGATAAATAATTAGTTTATTTTATATACCAAACTTTAAATAAAAATATCTCGAAAAAAAGATATTGTGAAGAAACCTATTATAGTTTTTTGATACTAAATACTATAATTTGCACTTGGTATCTTTTCAAAAGCAATTTCCACGACTGTGGATCCCCTTGTAAATGTTAAATAAATTACATTTCAATTATTCCAGAAATCAGAAACGACTAGAAATTCAATTGAAGAATGAATATCGTTCAATTTTGTCACGGATACGAGTTGTACTTACAAGCAATGATACCATAGAATACTATAAAGAGGGTAAACGATCTGATGAACGCTGTCATTGTCACTCCAATGCAATACAATAAACTACCAAATATAGCCATTTTTCTATATCCAAAAATTCGCAATAACGGTCCATTAATCAGTCCAAGTACCATACCAAATGCCAAATTTGTATTAATAATAATGGCTGCTTCCGTGGCATTGAACCCAAAACGAGGGAAAGTGTCCTTAAACACTAATCCCAATCCTTGGAATATAGGCACAGTCGAGATCTGAGAATAACAATTCAATTTTTAAAATAAAAGTACAATAAAACTTATTTCTGTCGGTGAAAAATACATAAAAATTGTTTAAATTGTAAATTTAATTTATTACCCCGTTTAAAGCGTATGCTAAAACAATCATCCAACCCCATTTTCCATTTGGAGGTACTTTAGCAGCTCCTTCTGACATGTTTTCTTCTTTTTTATACTAACATCAATTTTACTGTTTGTATCATACCATATTAGTTGGAAAGTGTTACACAAATATCTTCATCGGATTAAAAATGAACTCTTGAACAAAAACTCTTTGAAATGATTTGATTCTCTGTGATGCTTGGGTAGACAAAGAATATCGCTGTACAAATTTACACAACTTCTCTTAATACTTGTTTACCACATTATCACCATTTTCTACACAAAACTCGTTTCATAAATCAACACAGTATCGTTATCGTTATTTGCATCTGTTTGCGTAGCACTCTGAACCGCGTAAATACTGTTTGCAGTGGTTTCATAAGTTTCTCAATGAATTAAAACAAATTTTAGACACAATACGTAATGAGAGTATTATAAGAGTAACATCAGTCTTGTGTTCTCACAATGACAGGTGTCGAAGTGTCCGCATAAAGTGAGTAGTCATCACGATTGATACTGATAAAAGCCTTTATAAAGTATCAATTAATCTAATCTGACCATTAGTCTTCAGTTGTGCCCTATCATTACAATAATCATTACGACATTGTTATTCGCTATTCCCTGAACGCAACGATTGCGCTAGGACAGGAAATGTGATAAAATATAATATATTTATTTACCAATAAATCATACTTGTAAACAAAATTCGTCCAGCACAAGTATAAAACGTTCATTTTTTTTTATTTGTTCATTTTGATACAAAATTGTAAACTCCACACGCTCAAGCAGCTAATGGTCTGTTTTGTGTCTCGTTCTTTTTTGATTTTCGTTTCGTGAAGTACATCTCGAGTGACCAGGAAATTACAGTCAAAAATGTGAAGACATTCAGACTGTGAAGCAAGATTGCATAATTGGACGTGATATCTCTGATCCAACCGACAAGAGGGCCTAGCGAAAACGAGATTATACCGCTGGTTAACAACTGGATACCAGTTGCACCTGGAAGTCTAGATAAAGGGACGTGACCTGGAATCACAAGTGCCATGAATATCGTACGCAAAGCTTTCCCAAAGCCAATTAGGACTGCAACTGCTATAATAATTCCAAAGTCACGCGTGTGTGCCAACACTGGAATAAATAAATTGAAAATTAATGGCTCAGACAGAGTTTTTAGAGAAGTTATTTGCAAAGGTATTTACTCTAAAATTAAAAAAAAATTTTAATGGGGGATTCTAGGCGCCAAAATAAGTCGAAAATCAAGAATAGTAATTTTTTAATTGAGGCTTCGTTAAAAAGTTATTAACGTTTAATGTTGCGTCTGTGAGACGGGAACCGCGCGCGCTGCACACTTTAACTTTAAACGTTAATAACTTTTTAACGAAGCCTCAATTAAAAAATTACTATTCTTGATTTTCGTCTTATTTTGTCCCCTAGAATCCCCCACAGTAGTGCCCACTTAAGTGACCACGCTTGGGACCAGTCGCGGTTACGGTCACTTAAGTGGGCACTACTGTGGGGGATTCTGGAGGCCAAAATAAGACGAAAATGAAGAATAAGAATTTTTTGATTGAGGCTTCGTTGAGAAGTTATTAACGTTTGAAGTTGATCTGTGAACAGCTGCGCGCGCATGTCTCGCTCGTAAGACTCGCAACTTCAAACGTTAATAACTTTTAAACGAAGCCTCAATTAAAAAATTACTATTCTTGATTTTCGACTTATTTTGGCCTCCAGAATCTCCCATTAAAATTTTTCCCACGGGTGACTGAACACCTTGTATATAGCTTTTAATTCTCGCTTAAAATTCATTGATATCTTACCGATGCGACCACATGCCATTCCAGTGACACCTACGAGAAAGAATGTTCTGTTTTGCCAACCGATACAGTCGGCAATGAAGGGAATCGTCAGTCTGGTGCCCACATCGGTGCCGGCAAGTATCGACATTACAGTTGCGACTTGCGTCTTGGAGAATCCGTATTCGCCCAGAATAAATGGCGTTAATAAAGCGAAATTCATCTCGGCGAAATTGGCGAATACGATGCCCAGCATCAGATTTGTGTAAACGGGATCGCGGAGGAGATCCAAGTCGAAAAAAATTATCAAAGATTCCAACCAAGTTGTTTTCTTTGTCTCTTCGGTGCATTCCTGAAATTCGTGTTACAAAAAAAATTATTTTCTTTGTATTTTAATATTTCTCGAGTTTTGATGACTTTTCCCTGGACCATAACTAGTAACTGTTATTTAATTTAATCTCACCACTTTTAAGAGTTTATCAGTTTCGACTTCCTCGGACGTCGCCAACTTTTGTTGCAGTTTTTGAATGCAGAGAGGATCTTTACAGTATTCAGCATCCTCTGTATGCTCGCAGGATTCGTTAACAATAATCAGTGGAAGCGCGGGGAGTCCAGAAATTCTCCGTCGGTAACTTTCTGTTTCACTGTTTTGCCTTCAGTGATAAATAAATTTAAAGCTTATTAAAAAGCTACAAAGGCAGTCGACGTTTTTATTTCTGGTGCATTTTTATTTTTTAATAATAAATCGACATACGTATTTGTTAAATTTTCTTTATGCAACAAATATTTACCTATTAAGATTTCTTACCGACGATGCAGTATTGATACTAGATTGTCTGCTTAGAGACAGCGATGGTTTTCGACTAGAATTCCTTGAAATGCTGTCCTTTCTCGATGCTCTGGACGTTATTGATAGAGTCGATGTATTTTTTCTGGAAAACCTATTTCAAATCGTTTCATTCTAAATTTTTCTAACCTGTTTTTTCTTTGTATCATCATTTATGAACTTAATTTTCATCGATCAAGATTTTAATTTATAATGAGCGTTAGTCGACCAATTTTTATATATTTACATTTCAATTATTATTATGTACACATAACACAAGCGAGCTACACGAGCAGACCTTACGTCCAATGTATTTTTTCGGCCCATTTTCCTGGCCCAATTTTCTCTAGAGTCCCATTACCATTTTCATGTCATTCGCAACATTACCAACAGGTGGTAAAATTTTTTGTCGAAATTAAAAAATTTCAAATTGCTCGGAAAAAATTATTTTCGGTTTCAGAGGTCAATTATGATAATTTTTGGTGAATACATATAACTCCGAAATCCTTCGCATTTTCGAGAAAAAAATTCAGAGAGGTGCCTAAATTTTTCGACGAAATTAAAAAATTTCAAATCGCTATAAAAAAATTATTGTTGGTTTCAGGGGTCAATTATAATCATTTTTTATGAACAAACATAGTCCCCAATTCCTACGCATTTTCGGGAAAAAAATTCCAAGTAGGTGCCTAAATTTTTCGGCAAAATTAAAAATTTCAAATCGCTATGAAAAAATTATTGTTGGTTTCAGGGGTAAATTCTAATAATTTTTGGTCACTAGACATACCCCCGAATTCCTACGCACTTTCGAGGAAAAAATTCATTATTGAAAATTTAATCTGTAGGTCCCAATTTTCAAACAGCCATAACTCTTACAATAGCGAATATATTTCGATGAAACTTTTTTCTAAAGTAGAGCTCATGGGTACCTACAAAAAAGTATTAGACAAATTTTCTGTAGCGCGTCAAACAAATTTATTAAAAATGAAAAACGACTTCTTAAGCAAAATTGAGATGGAGTAGTCCCCTTTTCGGCGGAAAAAAAATTTTTCCAATCATTCTGGAAAAATTATTTTTGGTTTCAGGGGTCAAGTACAATCATTTCTGGTCATTAGACATATCCTCCAAATCCTAACCACTTTCGAGAAAAAAATTCTTTAAAATATAATGTGTGATCTACTCGTATACCTCGTCTGTGATTTTAACACTTTACCGACCGGTAGCGGTTGATAAATCGGCTATCGGTCGGTAAGCGTTGGTCGGTAAAAAAGTTGATTAATGCGCTATCGGTCGGTAAGTGTTGGCCGGTAAAAAAGTCGATTAATAGGCTGTCGGTCGGTAATGTGTTAAATTAACAACTGTTCACTTACCAACCATCGTTAGCTCGTGCTATCATAGCGGAACCAGGACCAATTACGTCTATCCCAGACGCGCCATCTTCTTCGTCGTCGTAGTACAAATACTGGCTTCCGAATTTTCCTTTCGCAAGGTTCAAAGTGCTATTTTTTGTATTGTTAGCAACGTTCTCCAACGATTTGCTCTTCTCATTTTCATTATTCGCCTCTGGCGTTATCTAGAAAAACGCAATTACATCACGGTCAACGCGATGAAGTTTTTCATTTAATTGCTTGGTAACGTAATGCAGGGTCTGCACGCACGTAAAGAAAACAACACCGTGTAACTTCACCGTGAACAATTAGAGACTCTGTAACTGCGTCGCGAGCATCGTAGCGCCCGTGAAAAGATTCGCGGTAATTCCAGAAGGAACTGTACGACGCCATGTTGTTAAAGCCTTGGATCCTCGTGTTACTCTCTTTGCATCACTATTTACATTACAATATTACTTATTATTGAATCGTACCTTATTGCACGTCGACAATTCTTCGTCTTTGTTGGCGTTTAATATTTCTGCGCTTCGTTTCCGTTTCGCGTGCTGTGAAACAGGCTGCAGCAGAAGGGCACACGCGACTGCATTAAACGCGACACCGCCGAAGATAAGAATGGTACCCTCTATGCCATATTTAGGCATCAGCAATGTAACTACCTAAAAATTAAGGCGTTTATTAAAGTTTTAGACTTGGTCATTAAGGCCCAATATTGTTTATAAATATTTTTTTATGCAACGTAAAATTACCTGTGGTATTATAATAGGCCCCATGCCCGTGCAAGTCCAACTGAGCCCCGTTGCAATTCTTCTTTTTTGTTTAAAGTACGTGTTTAGAGCCAAAGCGTTCGATGACATAGTGATACCGGTCCCAATAGCTAAAATTAAATATTTGATGAGCATCTATTTCCAAATATCTCTGTCTCAACACATTGACTGCCACATGTGGGTACTGTCAAGCTTAAAATAAAGATGGGTAGTGCCCTTGAATTTTTAACGAGTCTGTGAAAATAAATTCAATAACAAATGATGGGTGTGTTAGTTTCCAGTTGTTTAAAATTTAATTTCCCTTTTAATTTGAGGAGTTTGGTCTGGCAGACAACGTGTTAAAGTGGAATTTCTTACTTCATTATCGCATTTTAGTCGCGCTCTAACTTACCATACGAAATCGAGAAAACCATCAAAACACCGACGAAAGTTTTCATGGTCGATAACGTCGTGATCGACACAAAGCAAATAAGGGCGCCTGCGAACGACACCTGCCTGCAGCTGAACTTCCTGAACAGTGGGCCATTAGCTAACCCTAAGACACATTAAAATGTCGTTAATTTTAGTTTTTAATATTCTTATTTCTATTTATTTATTAGCCTCTCCTAGGTGTATGCAAACGTTTTAATCCGTTCAAATTCATAAAATAGATGTGAAATGGGGGGCAATAATTGTACATGTAAATAAAAAGAAAAAACTAAAACTTTTGCATAGACCTAATACTAATAATTTTAAACTAGTAAATTGAATTTTTATTTTAATAATGTAAGAGTTTGGAAAATGATATCGTTTGTCTATGAAATGTTATTAGGTGAATTGTGTTTACTTCACATTCCATCGATGATTTACGATCGTCGCCGCGAAATAATAAGAATCATTGCATCCAATTAACGAGACGCTAAAGTACAACAGAAGCATACGAGATTTGCTCATGACCTCACACGAGTATCGATACTCCGGTAGAACGACTGATAAGTATAAAAGAGATAATCGGGAAATTCGAGTATTTAGTACAATCGAGATAAGGACATGTTTATTTCGATGGCGATACGTCACGTTATTTTTATTAGTCACTATCGGTCAGTTGCATCTCGAAATAACGGAATGTTCGTAAGCACATATTTAATACGAGCAAGATATAAAGTGGATTTAATAAGTAATTAATAAACGATAAACGTTTCACCCATGCAAGCAGTCACAGCACAGTTTATGTTAAGTATGGTTGTTGTTTCTGACGAATTGATATCCAGCTCTGCGAATCTATCGCGAAATATTAGACCGAAGCATTGCAATATTGGTAATACACAAAACTGAAACAATAAATTTAAATATTTATGGTTATTTATGATTGTTTTAATTTATTATTTCATTGTGGAAGGAAAAATAAAAATAATAAAATTTAATTTTGAATTGACTAATTATAATATTTTCGAATAATAAAAAATAATAAAATTCAATTTTCAATTTAATTTTTTATCGTAAAGGAAAAAAGAAAAATAACAAAATTTAATTTGCAATTGAAGAATTATAATATTTTCAATTTAATATTTTATTGTAAAAGGAAGAATAAAAATAGTAAAATTCAATTTTTAATTGACTAATTATAATATTTTCAATTTAACATTTTATTGTAAAAGGAAGAATAAAAATAATAAAATTTAATTTTTTATAGGCGAATTATAATAGTTTAAATTTAATATTTTATCGTAAAAGGAAAATTGAAAATAATAAAACTTAATTTTGAATTGACTAATTATAATATTTTCAAATAATATTTTATTGCAAAGGCAAGACTAAAATTAATAAAATTCAATTTTCAATTTGATTTTTTATCGTAAAAGAAGAAAGAAAAATAACACAATTTAATTTTCAATTGACGAATTATAATATTTTCAATTTAACATTTTATTGTAAAAGTAAGAATAAAAATAATAAAACTGCATTTGCAATAGACGAATTATAATACATATTTTCAATTTAATATTTTATTTTGAAAGGAAAAATAAAAGTAATAAATCGTAATTTTCAATTGACGAACTATAATATACAGGGTGTTCGGCTACCCCTGGAAAAAATTGTAATGGGGGATTCTAGAGGCAAAAATAAGATGAAAATCAAGAATACCAATTTGTTGATAGAGGCTTCGTTAAAACGTTATTAACAATTAAATTCAAAAGTTTCAAATCGTTCTAAAAAAATTATTTTTGATTGCGGGGGCCAAATACAATAATTTTTGGTTATTACACATACCCCCGAAATCCTACGCATTTTCGAGAAAAAAATTCGAGAAGGTGTGAAATTTTTCGATGGAAAAAAAAAATTTCAAATCGTTTTGGAAAAATTATTTTTGATTGCGGGGGCCAAATACAATAATTTTTGGTTATTACACATACCCCCGAAATCCTACGCATTTTCGAGAAAAAAATTCGAGAAGGTGTGAAATTTTTCGATGGAAAAAAAAAATTTCAAATCGTTTTGGAAAAATTATTTTTGATTGCGGGGGCCAAATACAATAATTTTTGGTTATTACACATACCCCCGAAATCCTACGCATTTTCGAGAAAAAAATTCGAGAAGGTGTGAAATTTTTCGATGGAAAAAAAAAATTTCAAATCGTTTTGGAAAAATTATTTTTGATTGCGGGGGCCAAATACAATAATTTTTGGTTATTACACATACCCCCGAAATCCTACGCATTTTCGAGAAAAAAATTCGAGAAGGTGTGAAATTTTTCGATGGAAAAAAAAATTTCAAATCGTTTCGGAAAAATTATTTTCGGTCGCGGGGGTCAATTACAATCATTTTTGGTGAACAGATATACCTCCGAAATCCTGCGCATTTTCGAGAAAAAAATTCAGTACTGGCGGAACTTTAAACGTTAATAACTTTTTAACAAAGCCTCCATCAACAAATTGGTATTCTTGATTTTCGTCTTATTTTGGCCTCTAGAATCCCCTATTAAAATTTCTCCCAGGGGTAGCCGAACACCCTGTATACTTTCAATTGAACATTTTAATGTAAAAATAATAAAACTTGATTTGCAATAGACGAATTATAATACTTTGAATTAATATTTTATCCTAAAAGCCAAAAGAAAAATAACAAAATTGAATTTTCAATAAACGAATTATAAATAGTTTGAACTTACGTTGGAGAATCCGGCCGCCATTACAATGATCCAACCCCAGCCACCATCGGGTGGCTCAAAGGTATAATCAGAATTACGCGAGCTTTCTGTTTTCTCATTCGGCTGCTTTCTTTTCTCATCGTCCATTGGTGCATTCTTTTTCGCAGACATTATATGATTTCATTGACTAGAACTATCAACACAACGCTGAACAGTTTATTCATAAACTGGAATTTACAGATCTGATCTCTCAAGGAGGTCGAACGATACCTGAAAAACGTTAAGTTTCGCTCCGATAAAATTGCAACGAAGCTATTTTCCTTCAATTCTATTTCAAATATAAATAACAATAAAACCCTCCTTAAAAATTCATTTAACTGTATCGAACGAGTACATTCAAGATTATTTTATCGCCTAATTTCATATATCAGCTTCAACGGTTCGAGTGATACAGTTCAGGCACTGATTAAAATTATTCCGCATTGATAATTATTTCTTAATGTCTTACGCCAACAGATTAACGCAAATACAGTTTTAAACGCGAAAACATTACGATTTTTGTTTCACGATTAGCGAGTTAAATAATATCTTTTTATCGATGTGCGTCCACGTTAATCGAACACTGTATTTAGATCGTTAACGTAAAGTGGATCGACTGACTGTGTTTTGACGCGTCGCGCTGGAAAGACTGACACGTTTTGCGCTAGAAGCAAAACGCGCAAAAATCACGAATGTTTAGACAAGCTTAACGTCCAATACGCGTTAAGATACTGGCCGCGTGCACCGCTTGCAATTCAAGGTATATACAGGTTTCACTTCCGCACGAAGATGATCGATCGTCAGATCGAATATTTGACAACGATTCTTACAATTATTCGCGACTATACACATATTAACAATGGCACTGCCGCATATTTAACACGTTACGTATATTCTACGATTAGATCCTCAAGGATAAATTTATTGTTTACAGAAAAATCTCACACATTTTCCTAAAGATGACTTTTTCGCGTACAGTGCGATAGCAAAATCGATACTCATCGATCGATCGCTGGATCGTCGCTGTTGCGCTTCGTTCAAAACATATACGATATATTATACATATACAAGTGACTCGGTGTTCCATAAAATGTAACTTGGTAAATGAAAAGTGAATTTAAATTAACAATTAACAATTTAAAATAACACTGCAATATTCAGGTTAGTTTGGATTCTACAAGGATCACATAAACATCGAATATTTTCAGTACTCACGTAAATGCTTCATCTCTACCACCTTGGAACAGGCGTGAAATTAAAACACATAGTCGATTATCAGAATGAATCACTGTTTACATTTGATTATCACTATATTTGAAATCTATATCCTTCGTATCTCCGTAATTATTTTACTAACCTCTACGATACATTGTACCGATATATTTCAAGTAGTTGAGTTATCTAAACTCGCAACTAAATACAAATATTATTTTATAAATAATGTTAGATATGTCGGTAAGTAGGCTTTCTATCTGCACCATGCAGAGATCTGCCTAATGCACACGGCTGTTTGCAAATTGCCGTGATTCATCGAAACGAAACGTTCATTTTGAGAAACATTTTACTAATATTACATAACCTGTCACTAAAACGTTAATTGCAAATATACAAGTGTTGGATACATAACGTATTGCAAAATTAGTTTAAATGTAGAGTAAGAATCGTCCAGTATTTACCCGCGCGAAGTGTCGAAAGGTATGCATTTGTGACCATGCAGAATTGATCGAATATAAGTATTGGTATTTTTAATACAAACTATAGAATAAGATTTATATAATCATAACTTGTAACTCAAAACCAATGTTCTCGTCATTGTTGTACACCGTAAAGTCAAAAAGTATTTTCTAAATACAGGGTGTGTACCCTCCTAAATGGTATCAGATGATTCGTAATATGAAACTAATTTAATGCACCTTTGCGTGCACTTTTTTTTTTTAAAATGGAAACCTACAGCGTACAGTAGAACACATATTTATTAACAGGGTATACGACAACATTTAATTATATTTACAATGTATATTTTAGAAAAAATATAACAGTTTCGTTATAACACATCATTCTGTTACACTTGATTTACGCTTTAGTTCGTTTATCAAATGCAATAATTCTGTGCGTTTTGTAGGCACCAAGTTTTTAGCTTTACTACAATCGCATCCGTCTACTCTTCCAGTTTTTATGGCATTTTCTGTAACTATATCTGTTAGACAGAGAACATAAATTCCACAATCGTACGCATTGTCCTGTTGCGGACAATCCGATTCAAGGAACTTCTTACTAGGTTCGTTTTTATCAAGCAGAAAGTTCATTAGATTTTTTGCAAACTTTGAAGCAATACTATTGTTGTAACCTTTAGACGAATCGAAATGGTAACATGTTTTGTCCCTTTTACAATATACTAATAAACTCCAATGCGATCCTCCTGCCGTGTCTCTGCTATTGCAGTTATTCAGAGGGAAAAATATGCATTTGCTTTCTAACATATCGGCTGGATCTAATAGCACGCTATATTCGGACGGATCTGTCATCTTCATCAGTTGCGTTAATTCGGGGCTAATAAAGTACAGTTCTTTGTTCTCATTTTTGTTAAACTTTACGTCCAGGTGTTCAAAATAAAATCCTATTATAACATCGTTTAACCAATGCGGTCCTTGAAGTAACGCTAAATCGCTTGCTCTAATTAAACAGTCATTATAGCTCAAAACAATTTTATCCGAGTTACGCTTTGCCATGTTGTTCGTTACACGTAGAAGTTAGTACATTAAATCCATGGAACCTAAATCGTAACTGTATTTAAATAAGAAAGTAAAAGTTACATCCTCACTTTGTAATGTTACTTATTCGATGAAATATAAATTAAATGCTACTAATCGATTTATTACGTACTTACATAGATTACATACTTACATTTTAAGCACATTTTACAATTTACAGTATTCCATACTTGAATGTTTACGACAGTACTAAATAAATGCTCTGTAAATTTGTTTGCTTAACATTACTAGTTTTATACGTGTAATTTATTGTCGAAATTTATTAGTGCATAAGTTAGGTTAATACAGTACAGTAATTACTCTACTTTCATGCGAGCTAACACATCGATAAATTTATTTTTCATCTTGACGAAAGTTAAAACACATCTGTTTATTTTATAAATTCGAATTACCTAATACGTCATACATGTACCAACTAAACCGTACAATCACACACTACGTATAACAGATAGAACACATTTCGATAGTAACAAACTCAACTTCGTTTTACGGCGCCATCTATCGTACGACAGAGAAACTATAATTTTCTGAATTTCTTTAGCGCTAAATTCAAAACTATTTGATAACATATAAAATTACAAATAATGGAATTTCAGAAAAATATACTATAAATAAACTACCATAACATACTTATGCTTCCTCTAGTCTATGAACGTGTTCATCAACGCCAAGATTGGCGTAGAGTATTCCGATGGCACGAGACGCAACATCATCCCATCATGCGTCTAGTGTTTCTGGATTATCAAGGGAGCGCGTCTACTTTATCCCCAGACTTTGTTGGGAAACCTTCGGAAATCTTATAGCCAAGGAAAGTTAAATCAGAAAGCCTAGAAGAAACTCCAGATTTTGCAACATTAATTGACATACCAAGAGGTTCTAACACCTCAGCAATATCCTCAACAGCTATTGACTTCTGTAAACCACAGAGGGAGTCGTCTCCGAACACTTTAATATAATCAACCTTAACACCGAGTTTAAGAAGAGCATAATTTAAGAAAATATAGTTTACTATACTTCCAACAATATGGGCAAAATAACTTCCACTTGCAATGCCTCCTTTCTTAATGTACCTCTCGCCATTAGACATACGTATTGGGGTGTTGATAAAATAATCAATGAGGTGGTCCCACATGCGAAGCATTGCATCACCTCTAGCTACACCGTAATCCTGGAAGTAAAGAAAATCTATCTGCAAGAGTAAGATGTAGAATGCTACTCGAATGATCCACTCCGGCACAGTTTTGTCAAATGACTTGAAATGAATGCCTAAGAAGTACCTCCCCTTGCACTGATCTATCAGTTTTCTCATACCGGCATTTCCAGTTTCAAAGCCATAAGCAATAGGAGAGTTGCACTTCATGTACGCTTCAATAAGTGGGAGAGCGAAAACAGCTTCACCAAACATCATTGTAGCTGGATAACCCCAAACGCAGCGAGCTTTAGTTTCACCAACTTGAACAATCTGAGCTCTAACAAACGCACAACAGTCGTCGTTGGAAACCGGATCACGATTCTTAACTTGGTGCCAGAACAACCGAACACGTTGAATCGCATCAGGATTTTTACGAATATCCCCTTTTGTTTTATAACCCTGTAGGTTCCACGGTAACCCTGGGGAAGATGACCAAATGGGAAGATCTTTCTTAAACATGTCGATAAGATGAATCATTTTCACGGGGCTCTCAAGTGAAAACGCGCGAAAAGCTAATATAATAGCACGACGCATGAAGGGATCGTCGTTCATATCAGGCCCATTGGGTCTAAAAGCTTTAATATCATCCCTTATGAGTGACACAAAAACCTTGCTTCTGACAAAGTCACCAGCGTCCGGAAGCAGGCACTCTAAATACGGCGAAGGTCCTGGGGGGTATAACCGCTGCTGAAATCCCGAGGCTTTTCGTTGATACATGGTAAATCGTCTGATCTCGAGACGAAAATTCGCTCCTCTAATCTATAATTAATATGTATAAACAGAAAAATAAAGATTGAAACCTTTCAGAATGAGAAAAATATCCAAACTAACCTGAACTGGGCCAAAGTAAATAACAAAGTGAAAACTATATTGATTTTAAATAATTGGTTACGTTCGTTTATTTGAAGAATAGTAATTTGATAAAGAATGTGCACAACGTTGCATAAATATGATCCAAAGACTTATCTCCTGAAACTGTGTCGATGATGACGTGTCTAAACATAAATTAAAAGAATATTACCTGATAATATACCAGACAATTCACAAGTACAAGCAAACTATTCCATACATTAATTAAAACGAAGCAGAAATAGATTTTAACAAGGTATTGACAGAGAAGCTCTAGTTGTAGCAAAAGTTACTTATTTTCAGTTTATTAGGGCAGAAGGATTAGTTGCGATACAGAAAACAGCTAAAAAAGAACCTAGACGACTTTGTTTTGTCCTCAATAAGCAAAAAACTTTCCTCGGTTTCTTATTTTAGGTTTGTTGGTATTTTATTCTGAGGCGAGCTTGTCAGAAACAGTGAAAGTAGCAAAGTTTTTCTTAGCCGATAGAATAATACTGACAAAATCAGTTATGCAACGGAACTTACAGGTGTTTTGTTTGCACTAACAAATAACTTTTCGAAAATTTTGAAACAATTACATTCTTTGTTAAAATTATTCAGAGGTTAAAAAAGTAGCTAAAGGTCCAGTACTTAATAGTTCTGATGTTTCTACAGATAACATGGAAAGTTATGTGTACTAAAATAATTGTATGATTTTAAGGTCGACGAAATTTGGAAGAATGCAATGGACGAAAGTCAGCAATTTTATGGCGAAATTAAGAAAGTTACGAAACCTGGAGATAATATTTGTATTGTTTTGTTTATAAACACACACTATACCGATAAACAATTCACTTTTTCCCCTTTTTTCAATCGAACGTTCTTATCGTTAAAACCATTGTAAATACAATGATGACAAAAAATTAATTATATGGCGAAGCGGAAACACGGTAACCGGTTTCATGGAACCTGTCCCCACACAGTGGACGAATAGGCTCTTAATGGGTGGGGTATAAACACATTAGCGACTCTAAAACCGAATTTATTACAATAGAAACGCGAACGGTACTAAAAAATTTGAATAACGTCAAAAGCAGCGATAATTTATTGGCATTTGTTTGTTCGTCTCGCTTGGTACATATCTACAGTTTTATCCGTTTCTCATTTGTATCCCCATAGTAATCGATGCACTTTAACTCGTTTGTTTCGTGTGAAAAAGTGAGAAATATGCCCCTATCATCAAATTTAAATATAAATATTTTAAAACGTGCTAAAAACTTAATATTTCGGTTATTTTTGGGCCTGTATCTTTAAAATGATATGAGACAAATGAAATTGCCATATGAAAAAATTCAATTCTAGTATAAAAAATCGATAGTTAAATTTTGAAGTGAATTTTTTAAATTATTGATTTTTCTCTTTCATTTTGATACCTACCATAACCAAATTCATCTGAATCAACGTTATAGAGTACGTGAAATGATCAAATATGATTATTTTACTTTTAAACAATTTCTACATATTTTATAAAAATCGATAAATGCGTGTGAGGAGGTAGTACAGTTATTTGTCAAAAAATTATGAAAAGAACCTAGAAATCTGTGTTTTACGATCGCTGTGTCGTTTAGAATTACTTATAATCTTATTTGGATAGAATCGTTATCGAAAAATTCGAATTTTTCATCGAGCTCGAGTGAGTTTACGTCGATCGCGTCGTATCATGAGAAGCACTGCTACATACACACGATGCCATCTTGCCACTACGGGCAACGATGTCGCTGCAAGCTAAACGAAACTATTTTGTAGGCAGAGAGCATAATCGATGATTAGAGAGTCCATTCTGGGAAATGGATCTTTCGTTTCCAACGTCAGTGATTTTCGTTTCCAAGAAACGTTACGGGCTTTGGCGAACTACCGGAAATTCAATAAACGCTGGTAAAAAGGAAGTTTTCCAAGTGTCCCAGCGTTAACAGCGACCAGCAGCTGTTCGTCCAGCTGAGCGTTCCCCCACCCACGATCGCCGTTCAGTGCCGAACAAACCGATTCCCGGGGCCCCTCGTCGCGCGTTCTCCTCGTCGATCATCGTTGCAAATCCGTCTTATATACGCGTCCATAAAAATAACAACGCTTTGTTAAATTGCGTAACGTCGAAGTTACGCGGTTTGACGTTAATAGAACTATTCCATCGCGTCTAACCGAGGCCGAAGGACGAAGTAAAAATACAAATCACCTGAAACGCGTACGCGATCCTCCTCGTTTTTTGTTTCCGCGATTAGCGGGTAATGTTTCGACAGCGCACGGGAAAGATTTTGCGACTCTGCGTGACCGCGGATTCCTCACGATAATGTTTATTATTGTGGTAGCCCCCGTGATCTCGGGGGGTGTAACGATATCTATATCGTGCACAATATAAATAACAGTAGTTAGGTGTTACATTATCACAGCGTTACATATTTCATACGAGAGCCTCGCACCGCCAGCTCCAAGACACCGAGACCTGCATCGATTTTCCACTTCCTGCATTTCCTACGATTTCGCGGTTCTTACTCTAACCCCGGTTTACCATTTCCAATTTTATTATTTTGCAATATCATCGTGACCCCGATGGCCAACGCTTTCCATTCGGATCGATCCGAGCGGAGAAAATCGACAAATGCGCCAACCTTTTTTTTTTTAATCGACACTTTGACAATCAGCTGTTCGCGACTTGTTGTGTTTTATATATTTTCTGGGTCGTTTCCGGTCGAAGAACAGTCAGCGAGCTTTCGTATGGTTGATACGCTTAGGAAAATCGCTGGCGGCAGGCCGCAGTCTTCGCGTTCGACCATCAAAGTGTTAAGCACGATACAATATACTATTTCCTGTTGAGCGTCGTTAGGGCAACGAGTTGTAAAATCGTACGATGCTCTGTAGTGTGCTGGTGCGTCACTTTCTCTATCACAACTTAATTTTATAGAGCCACGCTGAAAAGAAATTAAATTACGTTCATGAGGATGAGCTGTAAGGTCTGTTGCAAAATATGGTGGATCGACAATTGTGTCGTAATTTGATTCGAACGAAGATGGAACCTACCCTTTTTGGGCGCTAGCGTAACTGTAACTGTTTACTCTTCGCGAACGATCGGTTGGCGGTGGAGGGGGACAGTAGAATTTAGGCAGTGAAAACTATGAGAGAAAGTAGGTGTTGTAAGAAAATTCCAGAGCCTTCGAGTGGCTCTATGGGGGAGGTTTATGGTGTTGCCTCTGATAGGCCTCACACGGCTATGAAATACGATTTTTATACTAAATAATTTTATATTAATTTGCAAACGTTTTTTGAACTTTATCGTAGAGAGTGAAATATCTCTACAATGACATGAGCAATGTAAATAATATTTTGTTGGATTTAAAGCTGAATTTAGCTTACGCCATATTATAGTGTTCTGCCAACCCCGGGAAAAATTTTAATGGGGCATTCCAGAGGTCAAAATAAGACGAAAATCAATAATACCAATTTGTTGATGGAGGCTTCATTAAAATGTTATTAACGTTCAAAGTTCCGCCCGTACTGAATTTTTTTCTCGAAAATGCGCAGGATTTCAGGGATATGTGTAATAACTGAAAATGATTGTAATTTACCCTTGTAACCGGAAATAATTTTTCCAAAACGATTTGAAATTTTTTTATTCCGTCGAAAAATTTCAAACATTCTCGAATTTTTTTCTCAAAAATGGTTAGGATTTCGGAGGTATGTCTATCCACCAAAAATGATTGTAATTGACCCCCGCAACCGGAAATAATTTTTCCAGAACGATATGAAATATTTCTTTTTCGTCGAAAAAATTACCTAATTAAATTTTCGGTAAAGAATTTTTTTCTCGAAAGTGCGTAGGATTTCGGGGGTATTTGTAATGACCAAAAATGATTATAACTGACCCCTGCAACCGAAAATAATTTTTCCAAAACGATTTGAAATTTTTGTATTCCGTCGAAAAATTTCAAACCTACTCGATTTTTTTTCTCGAAAATGGTTAGGATTTCGGAGGTATGTGTATTCACCAAAAATGATTGTAATTGCCCCCCGCAACCCAAAATAATTTTTCCAGGTCGATTTGAAATTTTTGAATTTAATTGTTAATAACTTTTAAACGAAGCCTCCATCAACAAATTGGTATTCTTGATTTTCGTCTTATTTTGGCCCCAAGAATCTCCCATTAAAATTTTTCACAGGACGAACACCCCGTATGTCGTTCATCCCAAGCAGATCTGTTAAATTTAGACTCGTTAACAGAAGTGACATCATCCAAACATTGTTCTTTCAATTTACCGGAAGCGTGTTTCTTTTAAATTAAGCAGCGATTTGGCAATACTTGTTTTCTTCCCGATGAAAGCTTACTTATTTTGGTAACGCATAAATTGGGCGTGATTTTAATGTTTACTATTACGCAAGTGTATTAATTTGGAAATGTTTACCCAATTGCGAAAACAATAAATTCGTTCCATTTATAAATAACAAAGATACAGAGGGTTATCGTTAAGCATTGCGCCCCGAATATTTTTGCGATTTACTGTATTTATTGTTTTAATAGCGAGCGTCCGAATACTTCGGTGAGCCAGTGTAGATCGATGCGAGAAGGGGCACCGGGGAGTCACACGATGAATACGTTCCTGATATCGCTTCAAAAGCCCTTCCCGCAGCTCGTCCCCCACCATCTCTCCCGTACCTCTGCTCTCGCCCCTCACGACGGCTCGGCTACCCAGCAAGACAGTTGAAATCAGCTGACGACTATTACTGCGGGCAGTTGCTACCACGGCTCCTCACACGCAACACTGTTCAGGCGAGTGAATCCTTTTCTTTATACATACTTGTTCCTCCTCTACTTTCTGTCACTCTTTCGTTCCCCTTCCGCGTACACCTCTTCTGTTTCCACCGTGTCTCGAAAGAGGGGTCAACGATATCCTGTGGCATCGCGCGTACCCGATATACACGACACAACAATCGTCGTTTGTCAGTGGAGATAAAAGTCGTACGATCGACTGTGCGCGTAAGTGTGTGCCCCGTTCCACATCTCTATTCTTATTTCTACCTGACCCCCCTCCCCCTCGTCTACGATTAACCGTGAGTGCGAACGAAGAAGAAAGAGGATACGTCGCGAGGAACGAAGTACGACTGAGAATGCGTCCGAGTCTGTTCCGTGAGTGTATGTGAGTGACTGAATCGGAACTGCTACGAGAGATGCAGTGTGCGGGTCTTTCGCTCGACTACGTTACGAATCCGTCGACGGGGAGCTGCTCGATGCTGCCTGTTCTCGTGCCTCGTTCCTCTTTCGCGAGGAGACGAGGGAGGGAGCGAACGCGTTCGAATTCGAATTTGAGATCAAGGTCGTTGTCACAGGCAGCTCGCGTGTGTACACGGAACTTTGCTTTTCCGTGCGGACTCTGCGCGTCGGCACACACAAAAATTCGTCGAGCAGCGCACCGGTGCTTAGATACGGGTGGATCGTCCGGAGAACTCTCCTTGTACACTGTGTTCCGTTGGCACCGCCTACGATCGTCTTTGTAGGTATCACCGCGAATGGCCGTAAGAAATACGGCCAGTCGTTGACGCGAACCAAACGGACCGTCGAACGTAATTGTTTTGGACTGGCGTGCCAGCAGGGGGACCGACGGTCGACGAATTTTACCGACGGAGCCCGCGGAGCGCTCGCGTTTGTGAAAGTGATATTAGGAAGACAACAGCAGAGCGTCCTTGTAACGCGGTCAGGATCGAAGTACGAAGAGAGAGCCCTTGGGGTTTTGTGTGCACGACGGATAGAGCAATGGATGTCAGCGAGAGAGAGAGTGAGAGAGAAAGAGAAATCGAGGGAGAGAGTGAGAGAGAGAGAATGACATATAGTAGTGGGGAATTCGATCGAAACAATGCAGTACAGGAGCCCGCTTGGTAACCGCTTGATCGACGCGCACGGATTGTTAGAAGTGCAAGGGCAATGGCAGCGGTGTATAAGTCATTCGATGCGTCATCTTCCACTGTCGCTCCACGACGCTCTATTTACGACGAGCGCCAAGGAACAACGTTTGCCTGGACGTTTTCACGTCGAACGTCAATTGTGCAATGTCGCTAATTCGCGAATGGTGTGTGGAGCCAATTGCTTCTATTCTCGTACCGATACATCCTTTTATCCGCGGATCGAACGACACTACGGTTAGCGATGGGATTTGAAGCACTTCAAATCGGTTCGAATTTACATACACAGTGCCAGACACAAGTATAGCATAGTACGTTATTTACAAACATTCACAACCAATGGAGCAATTGTTTATAGTACATGTTCTTTGCATCTTTTTAGTATGTTCACTATCTTGTGCAAATTCGAACCGTTTAAAGGCTGAGATTCGAACAGCCCATCACTGGGTACAGTAGAGCTCTATTTATACGAACCCAACTGCAGCAGTTCATACAAGTTCGTATAATAGGTGTCGAGCAGTGGTTGTTGCAATAGTCTCCAGGGTGAAACCTCTAATTTTACAAATTCTAACGATTCTACCGTGTCGCGGTTTGAGGTTAGAAGACATTCAGGGACGAATTCTGATACCAAAAATGTATTATTAATAAATCGAATTGGGCATAAAAACAAATTTATAATTCCTTTTGTATTTACAATCTTCCGTTACTCGGATATATATCTAATCGGTGTGTACATTTGGAAATCACTAACCCTCGATAGCCCGAGTTCATTCTCGGTGAGATTTGATTTGCATGCGGGGCCCTCGTGAAGGATCCGTTACAAATTCGCCTCTGAACGGACCACCGATCGCGAGTGGGCCGTGTGTGTTTACTGCTACCTAAACAGTTCTGATACGTTTCGTTGGCCCGACTATAGTCTTTCTCTTCTTCGATCTTCCACGATTCGTCCAACGACTCTGTTTACTCGAACGGTAGCAAACGAACCGGGGAAAACTACTGCCAGAGAGAGAGTAGTAGGAGTAGGAGTATCACGGTGATGGCTCTTACCCCGTTTCGCGTTCGACTATCTTCCTCTTCTTTGTTCCGCGAGTTCGCTGTATCAACGACACTGCGACTCGATTGGCAGGAATATCGCTAGGCGCAACTGTTAATAACTTTGTAACGAAGCCTCAATTAAAAAATTACGGTTCTTGATTTTCGTCTTATTTTGGCTAAAGCAGTCATAAATAATGAGAAATTATATTTAATTTCAATAATATCAATGTACTTAATGTAAATAATAGTCAGATAAATTTGAAACTTTAATGGGGGATTCTGGAGGCCAAAATAAGACGAAAATCAAGAATACCAATTTCTCGATCGAGGCTTCGTTAAAAAGTTATTAACGTTTAAAGTTAAAGTGTGCAGCGCGCACGGTTCCCGTCTCACAGGCGCAACTATAAACGTTAATAACTTTTAAACGAAGCCTCAATTAAAAAATTACTATTCTTGATTTTCGTCTTATTTTGGCCTCTAGAATCTCCCATTAAAATGTTCCCAGGATTGGCCGAACATATAGATATACAATATCCAGTCGATAAATAAAATAAGTTCTTTTAGGGTAACCGAGAAGGTTTGAAGTTTGGCGGAGCTTCTATTTTGGCCTCCATCGATCAGCCGACGTATTATTAGAAACCCTGCAAACTTGTATAGAAATTTCATCATCGTCATCCCGCGCTTCGGCTCTGTTCGGTCCCGAACAAACTGGTTTTAGTAATTTCACCGTTCTATCTCCCGCATTTTTCTCCGTTTTAGTCGGGAACACATTGACCCCGTTAATCAGCTTCTCCACGAATTTCGTTCGTCGTCATCTCGACGTAGCCAGATGGCAATGCTCGTCGCTCCGTTGTTATGCAAACTAACCGTTCGCGACGTTACATAATTTGCGAGATAAAAACGGAAATGTTTCATTTGGCACGCATTCGCGCCGCTGTGGACAATTGGATTCATTGATTCCGCGTTTATTCGGCAGACAGATTTCTCGAAAAGTCGTAATTCCAATTCTAGACGGACAAAATTATTTCAGAATAATTTATAATATTATTTACATTATAATTTTTTGATGCTAAAAGGTGAGATTATCGGTAAGAGAATTTGACAAAATAATATTCAAACTGGTAGAAGTTCTCGGTTGGTCGCTTCTTGAAACTAGGATGCTTGTTTACAGTCGGTCGTAATATCAGAAAGGCGAGTTACAATTTCAGCGATGAAATCAGCGAGTCTCGTGACGCAACGATAAGAAGGCCTACGGTAACCAACGTGATTAGGCTGATTATGATTCACGAGGAAAGAGTGAAACCGAAACTCGCGTGTATCGGTTTGATAGCAGTCGTTACACGTGCGATATGCGCTCGAAAAGAAAACAAGATAACAGTGTGCTTCCATCGAACGACCCAAGGAACAATACCCGTGCAAGAACAGCAATTAATAGCGAAGTAACGGGAGATATCGTCATCGCTCTTTTTACACAGACGCAGTCTAGAACGTCGTTGCGTTTTCCGTTGCCAAAACTACTCGACGTTTTCGCTTCCTATCGTCGCTCGGAGCATCGATTTAACGTACACACCACACACACACACGCGTCGCATACATGCATGCAAACACGCCAATTCTCGCGAGAGATCATCGTCACACACGCTACTGTCTCTTTACGACTTATCCGTCCCATTGGCGCTCCTATCAACGTTTCAGCTTTCAAACACACGTGCTGGCATAGTAGTAGACTCTTCATATTTATACTATTCAAAATCCGGTGTACAAATGTTGCTACTATTTATCGTTATGTTTTGTTACTTTTTTTAGCAAAATTCTAGTAGCTATTTCATTCTCTGTTCTACTCTCTCTTAACGTCTATGGCGTTGCTCCCCAAGCTCGCCGCCAGAGGGGTCGCGCTCTCACAAGCATTTCACCGATCCCTTGGTATATACACTGTACAGTGGTGACTTGATGGCTAGGCACGCCGATTGGCTATAACGTGATAGCGACGCTTGCTCTCGCACGTCAGTTGTCCGTTATTTAACGATGAATTACGAGTGTTCATTTTCAAATTAAAACCACGTTATTAGGTAGTTCGGGAAGCACCCATTGTTAATTTCTTTGCGTTCCAAACCAACACGCTTCGGGGATTCGTATCTTTAAAGGAGACGCGTAAAAACCAAACCGTTTGCCCATTAACATAATTACGCGGAGAGACGCTTAGCATAATTAAATATCGGCGGGACGACCTAACAGCGCCCCGGTGGCTGTTACATATACCCGGCGACTACGCAATTAATGGCACGGGATCGCGCGATGCGCGTAAACGCGAGGCGAAAAGAAAAGTCGAGCGAAGTTATATGGCAACGAGGTATTTATACTCGCGTTAAAGAACGCGAGCTTCGGATACGTAATTCGCGCGCCGCTCCGTGCATCGCTGGCAAAAAACTGACGTACTCGTTCGGACGAAACTGACCCAATTCGATGGTAAACAAACATTTTCAGGGGAAACAATTAGTTTCGAATTTAGAACAGAATGTAATAATTGGATTAAAATTGCAAAATTCTATTGTGCTAGATTTTCAATTATACGAAAATATTTTTTTTTATCCATTTTTTACTATTGTTCGTGTAGTTGGTGTTCAGCGTAGCATCCATTGTAGAAAATTTTTCTTAAAGCTGACTGTTTTCCACTGGTACCGAACCTATTTTTAAACAAAAAATATGGACAATTTAAAGAACCATAAATAATAATAAAAAATGGACTAAAAATATATTAAAAGCTTTAAATTCAGTTTTATATTTTCGAAAACTAGGAAAACTGGAAAATCATTATCCACACTTAACTGTTTGTTTGACCAGGTATAAATTTAATCCTATGTGTTTGTTATGGTAACCTAACGTTAACATTGCAATAATGTTTGGTTTACAATGTCATTATAGAGTGTTTACAAAAACAGTTGATAGTGCGTCGACTTAAATTTGAAAACATTAATCAAAGTTAAATTTTTGAAATGTTAGCTGCCTTTTCGAGCTTTTTAGACCCCGGAAGTATTAGTTTATTCAAATTTTGGATACCGTCCAATTGTTCCAAATATTGCGACTCAACGCCTCGACTGCCACGTCATATTGTACACGGTTCCGATTAAACTAAAGAAAACTCGATAAAAATAAATTTAAATTGTATTTGACGAAAAGTTTTGACAGTGAACGTGCCGATAATGCGTATTATTTAGAAGCTGACGCGTGGAAGAAATGACGAATCGCGGACATCGGTGTCACGTTTGTAATGAATTCCACGGTGTGGTGTTCTCACACGTTTATCGATTGCGCAACGTTCGTAAAGTAATTGCAAGATGATATACATGCAATTAACTCGTGATCCTCGACGGAGAACCAACACAAACGCCGATTCGGTTGATCGTCGCGCGCTCGAGGCTTTGAAACCGACACTGCCAGAGTTCCTGACGCGATTCAAAGTCTGATGCGTCTGCCGACGCGCAACGGTCTTGAAATAACTATAACATGGTGACCATGGACCCGATAGCTAGGCGATTTGCATTTTCCGTAACGCGCTCCTAGACCCACGCTAGTAAATTTAAATTAAATTTAAGTTCGTAAATCTAGTAATGTTAATATCAACATTTTGTTTTCTATATTTAAGGTGTTCGGCCATTTTGGGGGTCATTTTTAATTCTTGAGACCAAAATAAGACGAAAATGAAGAATAGTAATTTTTTAATTGAGGCTTCGTTTTAAAGTTATTAACGTTTAAGTTAAGTTTCTCATGCTGAGTGAGACTCACGCGCTACATTGGAACTTTAAACGTTAATAACTTTTAAACGAAGCCTCAATTAAAAAATTACTATTCTTCATTTTTCTCTTATTTTGGTCTCCAGAATCTCCCATTAAAGTTTCAAATTTATCTGACTATTATTTATATTAAGTATGTTGATATTAACACTAGACTTACGGGCATTGATCGCACGTATATTTATTGATAACTTTCATGTTGACATTACCTTAGAATAGGATTTTTCTTTTAATTAGAATATGTATTCATGCCATTGCATCAAAAAAATTCAACATAAATTGTTAAAAAATAATATTTACGCGTTCTGCAATTTTAAATATGGAATCTGACATTCGTCAAATTGAAGGCTTCCGTAAATCTAGTGTTAACGCGATTAAATATAATTTTTTATTATTTATGACTGTTTTAGCCAAAATAAGACGAAAATCAGGAAAAGTAATTTTTTAATTGGGGCTCGTTTAAAACTGAGTGAGAACCACTGTCATGCGCTACAGACGGAACTTTAAACATTATATTTAATTGCGTTAATATCAACATATTTAATATAAATAATAGTCAGATAAATTTGAAACTTTAACGGAAGATTCTAGAGGGGAAAATAAGACGAAAATTAAGAATAGTAATTTTTTAATTGAGGCTTCGTTTAAAAGTTATTAACGTTTAATGTTGCGTCTGTGAGACGGGAACCGTGCGCGCTGCACACTTTAACTTTAAACGTTAATAACTTTTTAACAAAGCCTCAATCGAGAAATTGGTATTCTTGATTTTCGTTTTATTTTGGCCTCTAGAATTCCCCATTAAAATTTTTCCCATGTATGTTTAAAATATTCAAGTTGTAGTACAAAACGACCATATGGGACGATCTAATATCTCGAATATTGTTTTATAACTGGGCTACTCCCTTAATTCGTGGTTGGTCAAGAATCGTTTCACGTCTTTTCAACCGAAGGTAGCTTCTAAATGGCGATCCTCATTGTTCGGACGGTTCCCCCGCCGACTGAAAGGAGTTAGTGTGCTGACGCATGACTTTTAATCTTGAACGTAGAATGAATGGTATTCACGATCGATTTATTTTAATCCCAACCGACTATAGATGTGTGTTGTTCTTCGAGCATAACGAAGTTACAACGAAGCGTGCATATTTGCTTAACAGCACCGTTCCAAATCACTTATCCTGAAAAAAAAAAAGATTCCTAACAGACATCTTCGAGTCCTTTGATACGTCGAGTTTTCCGCTGTAATATTTTATTTGATCCCGACGGTTCGTTGGCATTGCAGGCGCTGAAGAGCAAGACGGTCAGTATGCTGGGCAAGTTGGCAAACTATTTTCTCGGAGGTGATATCTCAGGGGCGCAAGATGCACGGGAAGAGTCCAATAACGAAACCCCGGAGTCCCTTCCAGTAATGTCGAGGCTCAGTCAGGTGGAGGTTGAGGGCGATGGCTGGATCCTCATTGACCGTATTGGTACGTCTGGCAGGAACGCCCTTTATCAAAGGAGCGTTGCTCAAGTAATCCGACAAAGTACCTTCACCCTTTGCTTATGTGACTGCCTCTCACGTTGGGGAGGCGTGTACTGAAACGTGTCTTTGCTCGAGACATAACATAACAAAAACATGTACTGTAACTGACAGCAATACGCTATAATTAACTATGGAATATCAGTTTATTGAACATGTACATATACACAAATGAAGTGCGTAAACAACAGGTGGAAAAATAACCTTATATCGTTAACAACACCACGCTCGTACTTTCCGGTATCGTCGTTCAGGATTAATCTATAATTTAACTAAAGTGTAGGCATCAATTCACAGAGTGCACTTATGTCGATCATTTGAGGCAACAGACCTCAGTAGAAGGTTTAAACAGAAGAAAGTAACAGCTAAAGGTTATCATTTTTTGCGTTAGGGAGTCTCTAACAATTTTAATTGAACGAATTCAGAAATTGCTTTTGAAACGCTAGTAGGTACAAGTTCACAATGTGTCATTTTCAAGGTATTTTGATTTAAAGATAGTACGGTATTTTTGCATTCAATGTTAATCCTATAATCAATATTAATTTTAAAACAAAAAGACATCAATTTTTAATATAGAAAATAGAAACACAGTAATAAAATAGTAAGTGTTGCGACTTGCGTTTCTATGTTCTTCCTTGTCTTGCGATTGAAAACGACGAAGACCAGTTCCCACGTTTGGCTTGGTTGTTCTCGATTGTGAGACAAGGAAGCACATAAAAATGGCCGTCGTGTGACGCCGGTCTTAGTTATCGCGAGGTTAGAATCGAACCTGACGTGTTTGTAATCTGCAGTTGAGGGCGCGGCGACGCTGGAGGAATCGTGGTACGTAACGCCACCCGCATGTTTCACACGGGCGGGACCCGTAAACGTGGAAACATCACCGTTGGAGAACCTGCTCATCGAGCATCCCAGCATGTCCGTATACCGAGCCACAGCGTTCCTGGTCGCCCCCGACACTCCACCGCCCACACCGGACGCGCCGGAGGACCGGGACGCGGAGGATGTCGTTTTACCTCCCGTCGTATCCGGCGCGCAAGCGGCAGCCTCGGCGGAACACACCCAGGTGACAAGTCCCGTGAACGATCGGGAAGTACGCAGGCCCTCCATTCACGACGGAAGACCCACAGTCAGTCGTGCACGCACCGAGAAGAGGACGGACCAGAGTCGGTCGGCGCAAAAGGTGCTTGTCTCTCTTCTATTTCTAGCGTCAACTAGTAGACAGAATTAATGAAACGGGAGCTTTGTAGAGGGTTGCGTGTTCTACAAGCAAAAATGAATGCTTTGTTTAAAAGTTATCACAGAAATATGAAATGTAATGTAAAAACATAACCTATGTCTGCTTTTCAAAGTGACGCAGGATGAAACTAGCCCCTTTCGTACAGTTCCTGATGGAGTCTAGTAAAGCTGTGTGTGATGTGGTACTTTTCTGTTAGGAAACATTTCACGATACTTTCTATCGACTTTTTGGCATATTGAAGATAAAATGAACGTAAAATTGCGTTCGTAGTACAGTGTACGACTTCAACCGTAGAAAAACAGTGAACATAACCTGATTTACATGTTTATTAACGAATTACGTTCGTGGTAGAGTGTACAACGTACCGTCACAGAGACTCTCATTACAGAGACAGTAAATATATCCTAATTTACATGTTTATATTACTTAACATCGACTCTATGTACGTATCTCGTCTTGTCCTGTATTGAACTGAGAGAAACAGCGTTATCATTTCTTTCACAGTTCATATTTTTGTTATATAACATTTTAGTCTTATTTTTGCTTGTAGAACAGGCTGCTGAAGTGTGTATGGAAAAAGGCGGAACACTCTGTATAATACTTAGTATCTTACATTAAGTATTTCTTTTATTTTTGCATATTAAGCGCAGAATTAAAGTTTCTCATAAATGCATAAATGTTCATAGTCTGATAGTAATCATTTAAGATTTTCTTTTGTTACACTTTGCAATGAACAACTCGAGTAGGATTAAAAAGCAGTTTCCCTATCTAAGACTATAACAACGGATATCTAAAACCAACATTTAATGGAAAAACAACCACTGTCGCTTAGATTTTTCTTTATTTTTATTTTAACAATTGGGACCATAGACTGTGGACCCAGACCTAACCTTAAAATATTTCTCATATTTCTGCACGTTAAGTGCATTCTATAGTATTTTGAGAATTAAAATTCCCCATAAATGCATAAACATCCGTTTAGTGGTGGACCCAGACCTAACCTTAAGATATTTCTTCTATCCTTGCATGTTAAATGCATTCTATAGTATTTTGAGAATTAAAATTCCCCATAAACGCATAAACATCCGCCTAGTGATTATAAAGACAGTTTATTTTGTGAAAAGTGAAGTGTGAAAAAGAGAATAACAATACATATCTAGGTTGTAAGGCCCATATTATCGAATAACTGTAATACATGATTAAAATTTGTGCAGGTCCTCGAGAAGAGGTCTACCCAATCGTGGAAACGGGGCCGTTTGGAGAGGAGCAATAAGCTGACCGAGGTGTTTAGCGTAAAAGGCAGACGACCCCGTCGCCAAGACCGTTTGCGCGTCCAGAACAGTGGCGCGAACAACAACCGGAAATGCTAGTCATTCTATCTCGGGCCAAGGTGTACTCAAGTACCTTCTTCCTAAGGCAAACAAAAAAAAAAACACACACACACACACACACGCAAGAAAGCAAAAGAAAAGGAAAAAAAAGCAAAAAAAAGTGATGAAATAACGACGACGTGAACTAAGTTAATCCCTATCGCGTTCTTGATCGTCGTCGTCGCGTGTCGCAACGACGCGGCGTATCACGTATATACACACATACACATTACTAATAATCGCGCGAAAGTCACGTGGAAATTATACGTAAACTAGGAGCGATGAAATGGGATTCGACGGAATTTAATGGCGTGTCGGTGTCCACCGCGGTCTCATCGTGCGTGAATGGTTCTTTGATGTATTTTTATTTACTTGACCGGAGCTAAACGACGACTCTCTCGATCCTCGTTCGTGCAAAGGACGCGATAAGGACCTTGCGTAACTCGCGGGTCGTACCAAAGCGCGGATGACATCCGACGTCTCTTGAAACTTGGCACGGGCATCCGCGATGCTATTTAGGGATCGAGAAGAGAGATGGTAGAAGCCTATACTCTTGTTATCTGTTCGAGGTAAGGTAGTTGACCCAGTAGTCGATCAGTGCCTAGTAGTTGATCGGTTCCATAAATAGTACAATTTTAAAACGTTTAGTTATATATTTTTTCTATAATTTTTATAGCGCGATTCAATTTCTTTTACCATAATTCCGACCATTGTCAGTGACGAACGATACTGGCCTAATAGTGGTAGCCATTCCCCACGTACTCAAATGGGATGTAAATCTGTCTAATAATCAGATGTTTCTCACAAATAAAAACCTTTAAAAACCGATAATAGAATTACTCTTTGAAAATATAAAATATTCCTCGGCGTTTGGTATGTGTGACCGCAAGGTATTTTAAGTTTTATATTCTTTTAATATTATTTATTAGGTGTCCGACAATACCGTCCCGTTTTTTTAAGTTTTATAACATGTTGAATAAAAGTCTTTTCGAATTTTTTCTATCTGCACAAGTTTATTTATTTCATGGCTCAAATGGCGATCGATTACTGAGGACCTCTGATCTTATTAGAAATTATTTTTCAAGACTATACGTTCGAACGTGTTTTTTACTGGGTCTGCTACCTTACCACGGGGGGAAAAAAGAAGAAATGAAGCCACGTAGCTAATTCGACCGCGATGAGATTCCGGTAGTGTACTCCGGAAGCGCTTAGGGACGTCTATGGTATTCTCTTTAATCGCGTGTATATTTTTAGTCTATTTAGTATGGGCAAAATGTGTTTCTACTCGTACTCGTTAACGTTAGTTTTATTTAAAACGTGTACTTCCCCCCCCCCAACCCCCCCATAACGGACAGAATTTAGCGTAGACTTTGAATCCGTTATGCTCGTCCGACGCGTTACCGGTCAAACGAACGAGCCAGTCGCAGGCACTGACCACGCCCACGCTCTCGGATCGTTACGTTTTTAGTTTTCGAATTTGGTTCGCCGAAAAGACGAGAATCGTCAGTGAAACACGGAGCAACGCTGGCCAAAAAGAAATTCACATCGGGACCACGCCTTTTGGGTTCGCGTTTCAATTAATTCGCGCTGGAATTTCGCGATCGTAGAGGGAGGGGCTAACCCGGCGAATCACGAGGCTGCTAGACGAGACGGGCCGCCAGATGGCGCGCTGGCCATCCGTTAGTCAGCGGCCGTAGTCATTGGAAACTCATTAACAGACGTTACGTTACTAGAGAAAGGAACCGTTACGAACCGTACGCGCGATCGACGCTCCACGTGATCTTCTTTCTCGAGACTAGCACCGTCTGTACGATAAGTCCAAAAAAAGGGGGGGAAAAATATATAAAAAAAAAACAGTAAAGTAATAAAAATAAACGAAAGGTCAGTCAGGGTGTAGACTTTAAGCAATAAACACTCGCAATTATTAGAATTTTTAGACCTCACGGCTTCTTTAAATTCCATCTTGTTGAACGATTTCGCCTCTTAACCCATTGCCGTACAATTACGGGTCTGAACGTAGGTTCGTTGTTTCTTTTATGAGCACTGCATGCACGAATTATACGTCGAGGGGTTAAAGAAGTTATAATAGTATCTCACGGTTGAGATTGTTACGAAAATTACAACTATGGTCAACCTTGACCTAAAAGTTTCTTGTTTGAGTATCGAGAAAGCTACGAGCTAGATCGTGTGTTTGTCCTCTTTTGTGATTGTTTCGAGACTTTTTTTAGCGTGACCCCGCGATTAAATTCCATTTAGACTTATAGCTAAGGAACTAGTACGTTTTTTTTCTAAGTTTCCTGTCGAGTTTTCTTCTCGTTGGCGTGATACGGTGTTTCCCCGATGAGTCTTCACGTCGAGACGCATACGTGGAACGAAAATGATTTTCTTTCCACGGCGAGTTACGATCGACAGTGTTTGTGTGTGTTCCGTAGATGCTATCAGCGTAGTCCCGGGTCATTGTTGTTTGCGTGCAGCGAATTGCCTGCGATGTTGTCACTATTGTTTATATAGGGCAAGGAAACCTCTGCCGTTCGCTGGCCGTTTGTATTTTACACAAGCAGTGCAGCACGCCTGCCGATAATACGATTTTGTTATTGATAGTTCGTAAAACGACGGTTCTGCATTCACCAAACGCACTCGTACCACGTATTTTACACAATTTCGAGGTTATGAATTCGCAGCGCTCGTCGAGGAACGCCTGTCGTTGCCGTGTGGTCTCGAGAGCGGCTCATTGGACGCTACTATTGATTAATATTAAATCCTAGCATTAAGTAGGCTATCGTTTTAAACGCATCAAAGAAAGAAACACCAGGTTTCGGCACGTCGATTCACAGACGACGTCTCGAAAGCACCGAAGAAATCATTTCCCGCGTGGTGTGTGCTTCGATGAAATATATGTATATTTGGTACATGTATGTACGTCGACCGAACGTGGCCAGGTAGTCCGTGGCCCCTTGGAATTCGGGAATGAGTGACAGGGCCGTAACAAGATTCCAAACGGGAGAATAGATCTCTAAATACATAGTTGACGCGCGTTGTAGCGCGTCGAAATCTCAAAACATTCGCGGAATGCGTGAAGAAAACTTATAGTGCAAATTGTCCACTCGGCCGATTAATAGCTTGATCCGTCGATACGCCGCCATTACGTATCGGGATACGCGTCCTTGCCAGTGTGGGAGGACACGTGCGACGTTCGAGCTCCTCACCCTTTCGCCCCTTGATAATACTGGGGTAATATAATACCTTATTAAATATTTAAAAACAGATTTGAAGTTGTCATTTTATCGTAAGGAATACCTACCTGATCCAGGCCCGTATTTAAGGGGGTATTCTACCGTGAAATATGCGTTTCTTTTAACTTGAGGAATTTTTCTCAATTAAACTGTGACACCTTTTGCGGTGAAATTTACAAGGTTTATTTGTACACATTTCAGTGATATTTTAAAATTTTTTTGGCGAAAAATGGGCAAAATTAGTGGCATACCTTCAAACATAGTCAAATGAAACGTAATATAAATGGTTTTTAGAATGCTTTTGTATATTTTGTCAACCTCCTCTGGGAAAAATTTTCATGGAAGATTCTGGAGGCCAAAATAATACGAAAATCAAGAATACCAATTTGTTGATGGAGGCTTCGTTAAGAATTTATTATCGTTTAAAGTTCCGTCAGTATTGAATTTTTTTCTCGAAAATGCGCAGGATTTCGGGGGTATGTGTATTCACCAAAAATGGTTATATTTGACCCCAGAACCTAGAAATATTTTTTTTAGAACGATTTGAAACTTTTCAATTTCGACGAAAAATTGGTCCAACTTCCTTAATTTTTTTCTCAAAAATGCATAGGATTTCTGGGGTATATCTATTCACCAAAAATGGTTGTATTTGACCCCAGAACCTGGAAATATTTTTTTTAGAACGATTCGACATTTTTTTTTCGCCGAAAAATTTGTCCAACTTACTGAATATTTTGATTGAAAATGCGCAGGATTTCGGGGGTAAGTCTATTCACCAAAAATGGTTATATTTGACCCCAGAACCTAGAAATATTTTTTTTAGAACGATTCGAAGGTTTTATTTTCCGCTCAAAAATTTGTCCATTTTCCTGAATTTTTTTCTCGAATATGCGTAGAATTTCGAGGATATGCCTATTGACCAAAAATGATTGTAATTGAACTCCGGAACCAGAAATATTTTTTTTAGAACGATTTGAGAATTTTTAATTTCTTCGAAAAATTTTGCTTAGGAATTCGTTTTTCATTTTTAATAAATTTGTTTGACGCGCTACAGAAAATTTGTCTAATACTTTTTTGTCGGTACCCATGAGCTTTACTTCAGAAAAAAGTTTCATTGAAATATATTCACTATTGTGAGAGTTATGGCTGTTTGAAAATTGGACCATTTTTATGGGGTTTTTCTCATTTTTCGGAGTCAAGGATCGACTTTTCGAATATTTTTGGAAGTTCTACGTATTCTTCACCAAAATACGCGTCGTTCGCATTTTTAAAAATTAAAATCGTCCAATCCGTTCAGGAGTTATGACATTTGAAAGATTCGCATGAAATTTCGGGGGTGCCTTGCATTAGATTTTCGGTAATGAATTTTTTTCTCGAAAGTGCGTAGGATTTCGGGGGTATGTCTATTCATAAAAAATGGTTGTATTTGACCCCTGCAACTAAAAATAATTTTTTTATAATGATTTGAAATTGTTTAATTTCGTCGAAAAAGTCCACATTTCGGAATTTTTTTCTCGAAAATGCGTAGAATTTCGAAGTTACGTCTATTGACCAAAAATGATTGCAATTGATCCCCGCAACCAAAAATAATTTTTTCAGAATGATTTGAAATTTTTTAGTTTATTTTTTTAATAACTTTTTAACGAAGTCAAGAAATTGATATTCTTGATTTTCGTTTTATTTTGGCCTCTAGAATCTCCCATTAAAATTTTTCCCAGACGTGGCCAAACACTCTGTATAATACTAAGAATAATTTATGAATATGTTTCAGGTGAAAGCAGACGCGACAGAATATTATCTTCAAGATGAATACAAATATTACTTCCTATTTTATCTTTAAAATGTCATCGATGGATTGACGAGGTTATCACGAGAAGAACGAGTACAAACACGACCCTATTCGGATCATTTACAATTATACGTTGTTGACAATTTTGGAAAAATTACTTGGATAACAAATAATTAAAAATAGCCCGAACTAGGTCGTGTTTGGACTCATTCTGCTCGACATAAAAATAGCTACAAACTAGCAATCCTAATTTTGTCACACGAAGGGTAACAAATTATTCAGTGGAAAATCTCTAATTTTGTGGACGAGTATAGAATCCAAACCTGAAATAATTATCATTTCTGGATATTACATATGTTTCTATTTTTCCTCTAAGACACCTTTCACATACAGTTTATAACTTTGTTAAAGGTTTAAATTTTTTCCATTTTTAAAAAAACTTGTTTTCAATAACTCGACCTGAACCAGCTGTTTTGCGGTAAAATCATGGTTCTTGCACGTCGCTACAATTTCATTGCCGCGAATCGGTCATGCTAGCACGACGAATTCGTTCGAAACAGCGCGAAGGGGCTCGCGTGGAAAAGAACCGTGAACAATTCAATGACTTTGAGCGATTTCTCGGGCCCCGTCGCGCTAATTTTGCGCAATAAATTTGCAACGAAAGTTTCCTTTGTTATTCGGGTCGATTTTCGATGTTCAATTGGTCAGGTAGCCGCTGAGCTCGTCGTCGGATCTCTTGAAATCCGCGATGTAGCTGCAGCTGTGAACCGAGTGTGGCGTTCTATCCTTGGGGCTGAGGATCGAGTGCAAATTGCTGTCGCAATTCAGGTTCAGCGACACTTCCCTCATGATGTCCGTGGAACGATTTACTTCGTAGTCCACGTCGAAGTCTCTGCCTCTACGATTCTTTAGGAACAACAGCTCTAGACTGCAAATCACACTGACGAGCTCTTCCTCGAGTTGTGGGTCGCACGAAAACGAAACCATACCAGGCTCGCAGCCTGGAGCCCCTATTGAGTTGATTTTTTTTATTATTAAACCATTAAACTTACTAAAGATAGTGGTTCTCACTCAGTTCTCACAAAACTGTAAGGCTCTCGATACGTCGGTAAATAGAGCCCTCATGTTGAGTGAGAACCCCTATCGTGCGCACGCAGCTGTGCGCAGGTTGCCTATCCACAGGCGCAACTGTTAATAACTCTTTAACGAAGCCTCAATTAAAAAATTACTATTCTTGATTCTCGTCTTATTTTGGCTAAAGCAGTCATAAATAATGAGAAATTATATTTAATTGCAATAATATCAATGTACTTAATGTAAATAATACGCAGATAAATTTGAAACTTTAATGGGAGATTCTATGGACCAAAATAAGACGAAAATCAAGAATAGTAATTTTTTAATTGAGGCTTCGTTTAAAAGTTATTAACGTTTAAAGTTAAAGTGTGCAGCGCGCACGGTTCCCGTCTCACAGACGGAACTTTAAATGTTAATAACTTTTAAACGAAGCCTCAATCGACAAATTGGTATTCTTGATTTTCGTCTTATTTTGGGCTCTAGAATCCCCTATTAAAATTTTTAGTATAAATAACAGGCATACCTTGAGTGTCTTGTACAGTTTCCCAACGGACCAAAGCTTCCTGCAGTGGTTTGTAAAGCTGTCTTCTGTTGGGGCAACACCAATTCCCTACTTTAGCGTCTAGCTGTATTCTATCTTCCCTGCATAGCTGGCTCCAGCTTAGAAACAGCTGCTTCAGTCGCGGAACTATCATAGAAGCCCGTCATAAGTACGCATCTATAGTCAGTTCAATCAAACGTGCATTACATGTGCAAACATCAACATATGTATTTAATAAATATTTAAGTTTTGTACAGCCTTGGGGAAAATTTTAATAGGGGATTCTGGAGACCAAAATGAGACGAAAATCAAGAATACCAATTTGTTGATCGAGGCTTCGTTAAAAAGTTATTAACGTTTAAAGTTAAAGTGTGCAGCGCGCACGATTTCCATCTCACAGACGCAACATTAATCGTTAATAACTTTTTAACGAAGCCTCAATTAAAAAATTACTATTCTTGATTTTTGTCTTATTTTGGCCTATAGAATCTCCCATTTGAATTTTTGTTTAACTCGTCCACTAAATTAGATTACTAAATTTCCACTGAAAAATTGTCGATCTATGAGCGTAACTTAAAACTCAATTCAGAGATGTGAAAGCACCCTTTAAGTCGAGGTTACAGGTACTAAAAAAAATTAAAAAATACGTCATTGTTTTATGCAGTTTGTATGCAATATTAGTGTGTAGTTTTCACATTATCGTACCTTCGGGGATCAGGACGAATATCGTGTCGCATATCTGTTCGAAAATGGACTCTTCCATCAACTCATCGACGGTGTCTTCGTTGCTGACGGTGGTGGTAGATTTAGATTGCATCACGCATTTTCAATCCCCGCCATTTTTTCTCCGAGTCGGAGAAAAAACACGACGAAAGAAAACAAGCTCGTGACGTTCCACGGGTAACTCGTGAATCTTCGACGTTCGTCACTTTGAATATTCGAAAATACGAGATTTGTCATACGTAGAGAAAATCAGAACTAAAGTCGACCAAAACTTCTCGAAGTTTTAGGAAAACGAGGTTCCTGTCCGTGCTAAGTCGTACTCGACTTCTTTACCGACCGTGTCGACCGAGAACTTTCGGTTACATGGATGCACGTTTCGTTTCGAGAAACTTAAAATACGAAAAGAAATTTCCAATCTCGAATGAAAAGAATTCATCTAAACAATAGTTTCTGTCTCAGAGCGTTCAGTGTGAAATAAAGTTTTTGAAGCTTCAAGAAATCCAAGATGGACGACGAAGAGATAACGAGGCCCGAGCTCCAAGGAATCTTCGACGAATTCAAACGAATTCGAGATGTGCGGCAGACTGATTCTTAAACGCTAAAATGTTCCGTAAGACGGTTATAATTTTGTGAAAATCAACAGGCATACGTAGCTATGAAAGCTTACTGCGTAACCCAGGGGCAGGTTTTGTCGCTAGAGTACGAACGCACTCAACGAATGAAAGAAAATTTGGAAAAACTGATGGAGGCGTATCAGTTTCTCACGAATCGATACAAGGTCGACGTGGAGAAATTGCAAAAGGAGAATGAAACTCTTTGTAAGACGATCGAAGGCCTAAAAGAACAGTGTGACTATTTACGTCTGATAGCCACCGACCGTAACAGCAGTGACCAACAAAGTAATAGACGATCGATCGCATATTTCTTTCATTACATTTACTTTCCACGAAACTATCGTGTCATCGGTTATTCTTAAACGGTTTCTTAACACTAGATTTGCAATTAGAAATTATTGTAACCCATCATGTTGATAACCACTTTTTTCTTTTAATTATTTTGTGCATTATTGTATTTGTAACACAGCATTCCAAATGCAGGACGAGATTGAAGTTTTGAAAGCCAATTTGCTGCTACAGGAAGAGAAACACAATGAAGATGTTGCTTTGCTCAGGCAGAAACATTCTGATGAGATTCAGAGATATAAGATGTTACTGAACTCCAGAGTTGCTACTGTAATTCAATGTTTATAATTATATTAATAAAGTGGAACAATACTTCTGCAATAAGTAGAGCTTTGAATTGAAATGAAAACTGGGCAATATAATCTGATCATTGTTTCATTTTAATGTACTGTAATGTCTGTTACATGTGATAAAATATAATTTTTATTTAATAGCATCAAAATAAGAAAAGAGAACAACCAAAAACAGCAAAGAAAACCAAGGAAAATGTGCCCCCATTCTTTAGGTATTTTCTTAAAAATAATTACTTTGATATTTAATCATAATATTTAATAATATATATTGCAAAGGTGGCCAGTATTGGACATTGAGAAGGTGAATGCCACCCCTATGGACATTGAGGAAGCAATTGGAGACTTTGGTAAAGGAAACAAGAAGAGGAAGTTGTTTTCTGAAAACAGTGACACTCCAATTAACATTGTTTAAGGTATCTATTCTTTGTCGAGTTAGCAGGCGAGTATAAGAGTAATGTAATCACCCCTACTGTACATTTAAAGCTACTTAAATTATACGATGTAAGTAATTTAGCATAAAATTAGCTCCTGATATCTCATCGTCGATTACATTCCAGTTTTTTTTATCGTTAGCAGTGCTCTTACAGTACATAAACAATTTACGATCCAGTTAAGTGTCTGTACGTTGCTAAGCAAATAACGAGGAAATGTTTTTACAATTTTTCTATTTCTTGTGAGACGGATATCGATTAGATTATTTACTGATCTTGCGGTTCAGCGAGTTCCAACTGTTCGTGTAATCGATCTTGAGGTGCCCGTACGTGTTCAGGTCGAGATGCGGGGCTGGGATATTTTGTATGTATTTTTCTTTCTCCACGTCCGCCGCCATCGAATGATATTTTGGTTCGGTGTATCGCCGCGGTACATCTGTAGAAATGATTTGTTTATAGAAAATGGAATTGAAATTGAACCGTTGGCTAATTTTTTGATTAAATTTAGTATTATGTATTGAAGTTTACCCAATTCGACAGCGTCCAATGGCGAGACACGAAGGTCAACGAACTCGGACCTTAAAAGAAACGTTATTGATAATTAGTCAAAATTAAGTAGATATTTTTTTAATATACCTGTGAAGTTCCCCCATCGATGTGGATCTACATCTGTGCTTGAATCTTCTGTGATCCTCCATAAACTCATCCCCGTGTCTTATTTCTAAAAACAAAAAAAAAAATAAACGTACGCAATGGCGCGTAAATTTCTTGAGCAACGTAGTACCGGAAGTGCCACGGTCAGCCGAGAGCATTCACTTCCTCGTGGTTTATCGAACACTCGTTCATCGGTTCGCGTTATACAATGCACGCTTGAGTAATCCTCTGATTAATAGAAGCACAGTCGAGGTCTTCGCGTTTTAACAGGCTCGACTTTAATCTCTTAGTAGATTCAACGCCCATCCACGCCCTCAGTCATTCGCGTCGTAAACCTTGGATGGGTCGCGTTTATATGAAACGGGGACAAGAAAATTCTTATTGATGACTCGTATGGATTTCTTAATAGAAATACGTCCACGTAGGCGTTAAAAACTTTAGATTTAACTTTGAAAAATGATATGAAGCTTTAGAAACGTGGAAGATATATGGTAACTGTTCTAACCTAAAATTTCAAGAGGAAGTGCACCCTATTTGGTGCATTCAATTTTCATGTAGATGGAGAACCATTTTCAGACAGATTCAGGTCAGTTGTGTTATGACGATCATGATTAGATATTATTTAAAGATTTTTGAAACAGTAATATTTATTTATTTAGGAGAAAATTGTTAGAAAGTTAATTAGGAATAAAGTAAAGCTTTAGAAACGTGAAAAATACATCGTAACTGTTCTAACCTAAAAATTCAAGAGCAAGTGCACCCTATTTGGTGCATGCAATTCCCACGTAGATGGAGAACCATTTTCAAACAGATCCAGGTCAGTTTCTATATGACGATCGTGATTAGACTTATTTAGAGATTTTTGAAACAGTAATGTTTATTCAGTTGAAAAAAAAAGTTTTAGCAATAAAATAAAGCTTTAGAAACGTTGAAAATACATCGTAACCTTTCTAACCTAAAAATTCAAGAGCAAGTGCACCATATTTGATGCTTGCAATTCCTACGGAGATGAAGAACCATTTTCAAACAAGTATAGGTTAGGTCTTATATGACGATCATAATTAGATATTTTCGAAACAGTAATATTTATTCATTTCAAAGGACTCAGGGGCCCTATCAATATAAAATAACAATCGTAATATATTTAAAAAATTTTGTTTTGTTGCATATCCTTCGTAGGGCCCAAAATAAATGTGACTCGGGGGCCCTATCAATATAAAATAACAATCGTAGTATATTTTAAACATTGTTTTTGTTGCATATCCTTCGTAAGGCCCAAAATAAATGGGACTCAGGGGCCCTATCAATAGAAAATAACAATTGTAGTATATTTAAAAAAATTTGTTTTGTTGCATATCCTTCGTAAGGCCCAAAACAAATGGGACTCAGAGGCCCTATAAATAGAAAATAACAATCATAGTATACTTTTAGAATTTTTTTTCTTGTATATTCTTCGTAAGGCCCAAAATAAATGGGACTCAGGGGCCCTATCAATATAAAATAACAATCGTAATATATTTAAAAAATTTTGTTTTGTTGCATATCCTTCGTAGGGCCCAAAATAAATGTGACTCGGGGGCCCTATCAATATAAAATAACAATCGTAGTATATTTTAAACATTGTTTTTGTTGCATATCCTTCGTAAGGCCCAAAATAAATGGGACTCAGGGGCCCTATCAATAGGAAATAACAATTGTAGTATATTTAAAAAATTTTGTTTTGTTGCATATCCTTCGTAAGGCCCAAAACAAATGGGACTCAGGGGCCCTATAAATAGAAAATAACAATCATGATTAGACTTTTTAGAGATTTTTGAAACAGTAATATTTATTCATTTAATAGAAAATTGTTAGAAAGTTAACCGGGAATAAAGTAAAGCTTTAGAAACGTGGAAAATACATCGTAACTGTTCTAACCTAAAAATTCAAGAGCAAGTGCACCCTATTTGGTGCTTGCAATTTCCACGTAGATGAAAAACCATTTTCAAACAAATATAGGTTAGGTCTTATATGACGATCATGATTAGATATTTTTGAAACAGTAATATTTATTCATTTGAAAGAAAATTGTTAGGAAGTTAGTCAGGAATTCAATGTATTCTATTTATCGGTGTCAGACGCTTTGTGCCGATGATTTACAAGAAATTTCTTGGCACAGAACTTGGAGAAGATGCGTGAAAGCATCGCGAGTCGAACAGAAATTTCCAGTCGCGATTTAGAACCGAAATTACGCTCCGGCCTGGCAGTGATTTTCTCTCGCGGGCATTTGCAATGCAAATGACCGGTGGACGGAGTGGTCGATGTCGTCGAATGCGATTTAAATTAAAAAGTGATATTATTTCCGCGGTCGGCGAGTCTACGCACGACTTGACGTCCGTCAGAGAAAGTGGAGATGCTTCGAAAGCCGCTGGAAATAATAATTACGCGTCGAACGTCAAATAGCGCGATGCATCGAGCCGTCCTCGCGACATAAACGCGGGGCAGCATGATTCGTCGCGGCGATAGAGACTTTCTAGGACACGATAGAAATCGGTCGAGTTATTGCGACGCATGATAAACGGACTATTACGACAGCCATTTCCAACGACAATTTTCCGCGAAATCGTTTCGTTCCCGTTCGTCATCGGGCGATTATTTTTATCGCCTTTTGCGACAGTATTCTCGGCGATAAAGTCTCGTACGCGATCCCAAAGGAACGCACGATCGAAAACCTTCACCCAATACTCGACCAACGAATCGTCAGATCGATCGATTGTTCTTCAAAATGCTACAGTTTTTTAAATCTTCCATATTTTTTCTTTAAAATAGGTTCAGGACCGGTGGAAACCAGTTTCAAGACAATTTTTCGTTTGTTGCGTTCTGATTTCAATGATGGATGTTACGCTGTACACCAACTATGGTTAGGTTAGGTTACATCGTTGGATAGAATTAAAAGACTAAACTATTTGATAAAAGGTAATAAAAAATGGACCAAAAGAATATTTTCGTGTCTTTCTTCGTGTTCCTAAAGTTCTAGTATAATAGAACAAATTTAAAAAGGAAACTTTAAGCATATACAGCGGTGTGTCGATATATGACTAATTTTTAGTTCCTAATTTTGTCGTCAGGGGGTAGATTGCATACATATAACATTTAAATTGTACTGTTGTTTCGAAACAGGAATGACTATTAATCTAGAATAGTTCAGCTATCGAAACGAAAATTGTGCAAAGTATAAAAATGGCGCCGCCTTAAAAATCGACCCACCTTTGTCAGTGAACTGTTAACAAAGACCTCGATTCGATGCACTGTGAATACTGTCAGGGAAAGAGCAATTAATCTTACCAGAGAGAGGCGCGTAGACCGGAAACGGGGCGACGTAATCAGGCACCTCGTCCTCGTAGATCGGCTGGTGATAGTAGCAACTATTGTTCGTTGGCCTAGGTGGTCTACAATACAATTCTTCTACGAAAGCGGGTGCGTCGTAGCCCGGTTCTCTCGCCGAGGATGAATACCTGCAACCAGTGACGCATTATTCCTTCGTAGAGGCCCAAAACAAAGGGACTCAGGGGCCATATTTATAGAAAATAACAAACGAAGTATAGTTTTAGAATTTTTCTCGTATATTTTCCGTGAGGCCCAAAATAAAGGGGTCTTAGGGGCCCTATCTATGGAAAATAATAAACGGCGTATACTTTTACGATTTTTCCTTCGTGAGGCCCAAAACAAAGACTTAGGAGCCCTATCTAGTTTTACAATTTTTCTTCTGGCATATCTTTCATAAGGCCCAAAATAAATGGGACTCAGGGGCCCTATCTATGGAAAATAACAATTGTAGTATACTTTTAGAATTTTTCCCTTGCATATCCTTCGTGAGGCCCAAAACAAATGGGACTTAGGGGCCCTATCTATGGAAAATAACTAACGGAATATACTTTTACGATTTTTTCTTCATGAGGCCCAAAACTAAGACTTGGGGGCCCTATCTAGTTTTACAATTTTTCCTCTTGCATATCCGTCATAAGGTCCAAAATAAATGGGACTCAGGGGCCCTATCTATGGAAAATGACAATTGTAGTATACTTTTAGAATTGTTCTCTTGCATATCCTTCGTGAGGCCCAAAACAAATGAGACTCAGGGGCCCTATCTATGGAAAATAACAAACGGAGTGTACTTTTACGATTTTTCCTTCGTGAGGCTCAAAACGAAGACTTAGGGGCCCTATCTAGTTTTACAATTCTTCCTCTTGCATATCCTTCATAAGGCCCAAAATAAATGGGACTTAGGGGCCCTATCTATAGAAAATAACAAACGGAGTATACTTTTACGATTTTTCCTTCGTGAGGCCAAAAACAAAGACTTAGGGGTCCTATCTAGTTTTACAATTCTTCTTCTTGCATATCCTTCATAAGGCCCAAAATAAATGAGACTCAGGGGCCCTATCTATGGAAAATAACAATTGTAGTGTACATTTAGAATTGTTCTTTTGCATATCCTTCGTGAGGCCCAAAACAAATGAGACTCAGGGGCCCTATCTATGGAAAATAACAAACGGAGTGTACTTTTACGATTTTTCCTTCGTGAGGCCAAAAACAAAGACTTAGGGGTCCTATCTAGTTTTACCATTTTTCTTTTTGCATATCCTTCATAAGGCCCAAAATAAATGGGACTCAGGGGCCCCATCAATGGAAACTAACAATTTCCTCTTGTATACTCTGTCGATATCATTTGAAGCTTCCATATATCCACTATATCTCTATTACTTGAATACCATTTCATTGCCAAAGTAGAAAATTACATAAACATTAGGTGCACCAGAGTAATGCAAAATTAACTAATCTCTTCGCCGGCGGTTTCACCTAATTGCAATACATTAACAACAGTTTCCTCATCACGCAAACCGATTTACATGAATAATTAAACAGTCAATGTTACTTGTAATTCAACGCAGACAAGTTGCGTTGGTTTAACAACCGAATAGAATAAATAAAATATTATACAATCGACGAACGAAAGTAGACTTCCGACCCAAATGCTGGAACGGATCCAAGCATGTTCAATTTCTAACGTCTCGATTAATGTATTCGAACGATGGTTCGAAGGAGGATGCTCGAACTACCATGAAATGCTGCTAATCGATCTCGACCTGGCTGCATAAAGAAACCCGCTTTGTTTACGATCGCGGTGTTCTTTTTTTTTCTCTCGTTCACAGTCTGTTTAACCCAATGTATTTTTCATGCCTTGCAATCTGCCCGAGAAAGATCCTATCAGTGGGCGCAAAGTAGGGCGCAGTGTTGTTCTCGCAATGTTTATCATACGTTGGTGGATCCGATGGTACGATTTTTGGTTTTAAATAATCCCTCAACAATCTAGTTATTGCAATATTTACCATCATCATTTCCTAACAACACATATCTTTTTTGTTTTAGAGTCAAGAGAATCGCGTTTAACATTTTAACAATTTGCTCGATATGGCCCACCAATGGGCCACAATAGAGCGGGAAGTTAATTGCCGGAAAGAGACACTTCCTTTAATCGTAATGGACAACCATCAGTAATTCGACGGAGTGCATTGAACCCCCCTTAACCGCGTTTAAATCGATGAATCGAATCGAACCAGTGAAAGGCGAAATCCCTTGGGCTATTTTGCGATGCAAGCTGCCCAGTTTAGTGGTTTCCAACCAGAGAAAAAACATGGAGAATGCCGACGCGAAAGACAGATCAGTCCTGGTTGGAATTCCTAGTCGTATTTGGTCAGCCATTTTAGTCAGCCCTTGTAAAAGCTTCTGGGACGCTAAAACTCTACTACACGTTCTACTCATTTGTGGTAGCATCTTCTTTCAGCTTACTGTTTCAAGCACTATGTTCTTTTTCCTCTTTTCAGTGAGGATTCTTCTTGTAACCCTCATAAAAGCTTCTGAGGCTCTAAAAGTCTACTTCACACTCTCCATATTCTATTCATTTGTGGTACCAGTTACTTTGAAACCAAGGATTGACTTTCTTTTACCCGACTATTTCTAGTACCACATTCTTTATCCTCCTTTCAATTTGGATTCTCCTCCATTGCAACCCTCCTAAAAACTCCTCAGACACTAGAAGTTTACTCCACAATCTACTCATTTGTGGTACCATCTTACCTAAAACCAGGAATTGATTTTCTTTTACCGTACTATTTTTACTACCACATTCTTTATCCTCTTCTCAATTTGGATTCTTCTCCTTTGCAATCCTCATAAAACCTCATGAGGCACTAAAAGTCTACTCTACAATCTCCATATTGAACTACATTCCCTGAATTATGAGTTGACTTTCTTTCAACTACTATTACCCTTCTATTCCAAGTACCACATTGTTAATCCTTTTTTCAATTTGGATTCTTCTCCTTTGCAACCCTCATAAAAGCTTCTGAGGCACTAAAAGTCTACTCTACAATCTCCACATTCAACTCATTCATGGTACCACCTTCCCTGAAACTAGAATTGACTTCCTTTCAACTACTACTACCCTACTATTCCAAGTACCACATTGTTAATCCTCTTTTCAATAAGGGTTCTTCTCCTTTGTAACCCTCATGAAAGCTTCTGAGGCTCTAAAAGTCTACTTCACACTCTCCATATTCTATTCATTTGTGGTACCAGTTACTTTGAAACCAAGGATTGACTTTCTTTTACCCTACTATTTCTAGTACCACATTCTTTATCCTCCTTTCAATTTGGATTCTTCTCCTTTGCAACCCTCCTAAAAACTCCTCAGACACTAGAAGTTTACTCCACAATCTACTCATTTGTGGTACCATCTTGCCTAAAACTAGGGATTGACTTTCTTTTACCCTACTATTTTTACTACCACATTCTTTATCCTCTTCTCAATTTGGATTCTTCTCCTTTGCAATCCTCATAAAACCTCATGAGGCACTAAAAGTCTACTCTACAATCTCCATATTGAACTACATTCCCTGAATTATGAGTTGACTTTCTTTCAACTACTATTACCCTTCTATTCCAAGTACCACATTGTTAATCCTTTTTTCAATTTGGATTCTTCTCCTTTGCAACCCTCATAAAAGCTTCTGAGGCACTAAAAGTCTACTCTACAATCTCCATATTCAACTCATTCATGGTACCACCTTCCCTGAAGCTAACAATTGACTTCCTTTCAACTACTACTACCCTACTATTCCAAGTACCGCATTCTTTATCCTCTTTTCAATAAGGGTTCTTCTCCTTTGTAACCCTCATGAAAGCTTCTGAGGCTCTAAAAGTCTACTTCACACTCTCCATATTCTATTCATTTGTGGTACCAGTTACTTTGAAACCAAGGATTGACTTTCTTTTACCCTACTATTTCTAGTACCACATTCTTTATCCTCCTTTCAATTTGGATTCTTCTCCTTTGCAACCCTCCTAAAAACTCCTCAGACACTAGAAGTTTACTCCACAATCTACTCATTTGTGGTACCATCTTGCCTAAAACTAGGGATTGACTTTCTTTTACCCTACTATTTTTACTACCACATTCTTTATCCTCTTCTCAATTTGGATTCTTCTCCTTTGCAATCCTCATAAAACCTCATGAGGCACTAAAAGTCTACTCTACAATCTCCATATTGAACTACATTCCCTGAATTATGAGTTGACTTTCTTTCAACTACTATTACCCTTCTATTCCAAGTACCACATTGTTAATCCTTTTTTCAATTTGGATTCTTCTCCTTTGCAACCCTCATAAAAGCTTCTGAGGCACTAAAAGTCTACTCTACAATCTCCATATTCAACTCATTCATGGTACCACCTTCCCTGAAGCTAACAATTGACTTCCTTTCAACTACTACTACCCTACTATTCCAAGTACCGCATTCTTTATCCTCTTTTCAATAAGGGTTCTTCTCCTTTGTAACCCTCATGAAAGCTTCTGAGGCTCTAAAAGTCTACTTCACACTCTCCATATTCTATTCATTTGTGGTACCAGTTACTTTGAAACCAAGGATTGACTTTCTTTTACCCTACTATTTCTAGTACCACATTCTTTATCCTCCTTTCAATTTGGATTCTTCTCCATTGCAACCCTCCTAAAAACTCCTCAGACACTAGAAGTTTACTCCACAATCTACTCATTTGTGGTACCATCTTACCTAAAACCAGGAATTGATTTTCTTTTACCGTACTATTTTTACTACCACATTCTTTATCCTCTTCTCAATTTGGATTCTTCTCCTTTGCAATCCTCATAAAACCTCATGAGGCACTAAAAGTCTACTCTACAATCTCCATATTGAACTACATTCCCTGAATTATGAGTTGACTTTCTTTCAACTACTATTACCCTTCTATTCCAAGTACCACATTGTTAATCCTCTTTTCAATTTGGATTCTTCTCCTTTGCAACCCTCATAAAAGCTTCTGAGGCACTAAAAGTCTACTCTACAATCTCCACATTCAACTCATTCATGGTACCACCTTCCCTGAAACTAGAATTGACTTCCTTTCAACTACTACTACCCTACTATTCCAAGTACCACATTGTTAATCCTCTTTTCAATAAGGGTTCTTCTCCTTTGTAACCCTCATGAAAGCTTCTGAGGCTCTAAAAGTCTACTTCACACTCTCCATATTCTATTCATTTGTGGTACCAGTTACTTTGAAACCAAGGATTGACTTTCTTTTACCCTACTATTTCTAGTACCACATTCTTTATCCTCCTTTCAATTTGGATTCTTCTCCATTGCAACCCTCCTAAAAACTCCTGAGACACTAGAAGTTTACTCCACAATCTACTCATTTGTGGTACCATCTTGCCTAAAACTAGGGATTGACTTTCTTTTACCCTACTATTTTTACTACCACATTCTTTATCCTCTTCTCAATTTGGATTCTTCTCCTTTGCAATCCTCATAAAACCTCATGAGGCACTAAAAGTCTACTCTACAATCTCCATATTGAACTACATTCCCTGAATTATGAGTTGACTTTCTTTCAACTACTATTACCCTTCTATTCCAAGTACCACATTGTTAATCCTTTTTTCAATTTGGATTCTTCTCCTTTGCAACCCTCATAAAAGCTTCTGAGGCACTAAAAGTCTACTCTACAATCTCCACATTCAACTCATTCATGGTACCACCTTCCCTGAAACTAGAATTGACTTCCTTTCAACTACTACTACCCTACTATTCCAAGTACCACATTGTTAATCCTCTTTTCAATAAGGGTTCTTCTCCTTTGTAACCCTCATGAAAGCTTCTGAGGCTCTAAAAGTCTACTTCACACTCTCCATATTCTATTCATTTGTGGTACCAGTTACTTTGAAACCAAGGATTGACTTTCTTTTACCCGACTATTTCTAGTACCACATTCTTTATCCTCCTTTCAATTTGGATTCTCCTCCATTGCAACCCTCCTAAAAACTCCTCAGACACTAGAAGTTTACTCCACAATCTACTCATTTGTGGTACCATCTTACCTAAAACCAGGAATTGATTTTCTTTTACCGTACTATTTTTACTACCACATTCTTTATCCTCTTCTCAATTTGGATTCTTCTCCTTTGCAATCCTCATAAAACCTCATGAGGCACTAAAAGTCTACTCTACAATCTCCATATTCAACTCATTCATGGTACCACCTTCCCTGAAGCTAACAATTGACTTTTTTTCAACTATTATTATCCTACTATTCCAACTACCAAATTCTCAATCCTCTTCCCAATTTGGATTCTTCTCTTTTCCTATGTTAATGACCAATTAAGTAAAATTTCAAATAAAAATCTGTGCAGTTTGGACTGCAAGTCTGGAAGCTACCCAAGCATTTAGGTGTTAATTGTGCAGCTCACCAATACTCAGAATGAGCACGTGCCTCCTGTGGTAGTCGGTGGGTAGGGCGTCGATGGTGTCGCGGCGCCTGTTGCGTTATGCCAGCGACGCTGTGTCGACGCAGGTACGCGTAGTTCTCCAGGTCCCACGGGTCGACATAGTGGCGGCTGGCACTTCCGGAGCTGCATGCGTCTCCGGAGCTGCCACCGGAAGTCGAGCGCTGGGAACCCACGGAGTCCCAATATATGGAGGACTCTGCTGGCATCTTCATCGTGCAGACCTTTCCACTTTCCTGGCGCGTTTTACACCCCAAAATGATCCAAGTTAACTCTCAAACAAATCACAATTCTTCCTTTCTTCTCAATCTTGATACCAACTTGGGCTTTTTAAAATTTTTTTAATTCGTGGGGGTCTTGGACAGCAAGTAGAAATGGCGATTAATAGTCAGACGAGCCAAGGAAACACCCCACAAATTCTCTAATTTGATTATTTAAAAGATGAAACATTGTACAAAGTTTTACATTTTTTCAGAATGAGGTGTACACTTCCGGTCAATTTTCGAAAAAGGAACTTTGATTTTTCGAAATCACCCTATCCACAGACTTCGTTTCACACACGAGGACACCACAGAACTGAGTGTTCTCCCGGATCGTCCAAGCTTGAACTATTTTTTTGGGCCGAGCCAATGCGTTTCCGGTCGATCGAAGAAGCGCATTGTGCGCGCCGCGAGCACGATTTCGCTTCTGGATCCGTTCTGCCTCGAGCGACGTTGCACTGTTTTCCTCTCCTACTACCGGTCAGGTAGGCGCCGATCTCTTAGAAGACAAGTGAAACCGAAGACTTTCACGCCTGCGCTACTGATAGGCCAAGCACGACTGGAGGGTGGAGGCTAGGTGGGCCTAATCTCTTCAGATAATGTAATAATCGTTTGCAAATATTCCCCAGAAAATTATTCTCAAATTGGTAATGCATATCATTTGTTAAAGACAATCCTTTCCCTTTTAAAAATATTGTTTTATCTTCTTATTGAGAGGACCTCCAATCGTGTTAACCTTGCAATAGTTCTAGTTTCTGTTGGAGTATTTATAAGGGAAGTTTGGGAATTTAGAAACTCAAAATATGGTAAAACATTGTTGCTTTCAAATTGCTATTGAATATAGTTTCTAAAGGCAATGCTTTCCCATTTAAAAATATCTACAAATTTCACTGTTCTTTATTCTTCTTATTGAGAGGATTTTCAATCATTTTAGCCTTGCAATAGTCTCAGTTTCTATTGGAGCACTTACAAGGGAACTTTCGGGATCTAGAAATTTAAAATATGGTAAAACATTGCTAATGAATGTTACTCTCAAATTGCTACTGAATACAGTTTCTAAAGGCAATGCTTTACCATTTAAAAATATCTACAAATTTCACTATTCTTCATTTTTCTTATTGAGAGGACCTCCAATTGTTTTAGCCTTGTAATAGTCCCAGTTTCTGTTGGAGCACTTACAAGGGAAGTTTGGTAATTTAGAAATTTAAAATATGGTAAAACATTGTGTACAAGTAGATTGAATCATCCATAATCCAGACCTACTTATCGTTAGTGCCAATTGACTTCTTTTACTTTTCTAATTGTCATGTAATATCTACCTCTTCCCAACGCACGTATGTAGATGAGCTGATTGAAAATGTATCAATAGTGTGCTTTTTGGAGTTTCTGGACCTTCTTCCCTCTCTAATTATACCTAGAGACAACTTCTCCAACTTCCGGATTTTTAAATTTACGTTGAGGGTAGTGTAAAATACAGTGGTACCTCTCTAATTGTCTTTAGGTACAATTAGTACCTAAAGACTGTATTTTACACTACCCTTAAGGTAAATTTAAGAATCCTGAAGTTGAAGAAGTGATGAAACTTTATAGTTTACAAATGAAGTATTTACTTTTGCAGGGAAATTCGGTAGATCCACAAAGAAGAGAAAGCTTTTTGAATAGAATGGAGATCAGATTGGGGAATCTGACAAGTGTGACGAATTTTTTCTCTTTGTAAGGCCCAAAACAGAGACTTAGGGCCCCTATCTATGGAAAATAACAATCGTAGTATACTTTTAGAATTTTTTCTGTTGCATATCCTTTGTGAGGCCCAAAACAAAGATTCAGGGCCCCTATCTATGGAATATAACAGACGTAATATATTTGTAGAATTTTTTTTCTTGCATATCCTTCGTAAGGCCCAAAATAAAGGGGACTCAGGGGCCATATCTATGGAAAATAACAGACGTAATATAATTTTAGAATTTTTTCCCTTGCATATCCTTTGTGAGGCCCAAAATAAGGACTCAGGGGCCCTATCTATGGAAAATAACAGACGTAATATATTTTTAGAATTCTTTTTCTTGCATATCATCCGTGAGGCCCAAAACAAGGGGACTGAGGAACCCTATTTATCGAAAATAACAAACGGAGTATATTTTTAGAATTTTTTCTCTTACATGTCCTTCGTGAGGCCCAAAACAAAGACACTGGGGAACTATCTATGGAAAATAACAATCGTAGTATACTTTTAGAATTTTTTCTGTTGCATATTTTTCGTGAGGCCCAAAACAAAGGGTCTGAGGAACCCTATCTATCGAAAATAACAAATTCTCAGGGGCCCGATCTATGGAAAATGACAATCGTAGTATACTTTTAAAATTTTTTCTCTTGCATATTCTTCGTCAGGCCCAAAACAAAGGGACTGAGGAACCCTATCTATCGAAAATAACAAAGACTTTGGGGCATTATCTATGGAATATAACAAACGTAATATATTTTTAGAAGTTTTTCTCTTGCATATCCTTCGTGAGGCCCAAAACAAAGACTCAGGGGCTCTATCTATCGAAAATAACAGACGTAATATATTTTTAGAATTTTTTCTGCTGCATATCCTTCGTGAGGCCCCAAAAAAGGGACTGTGGAACCCTATCTATCGCAAATAACAGAGACTCAGGGGCCCTATCCATGGAAAATAACAAACGTAATATATTGTTAGAATTTTTTCTCTTGCATATCTTTCGTGGGGCCCAAAACAAAGGGACTGGGGAACCCTATCTATAGAAAATAATAAAGACTCAGGTGCCCTACCTATGGAAAATAACAATCGTAGTATACTTTTAGAATTGTTTCTCTTGCATATCCTTCGTGAGGCCCAAAATAAAGGAACTGAGAAACCCTATCTATCGAAAATAACAAAGACTCTGGGACGTTATCTATGGAAAATACCAAACGTAGTATACTTTTAGAATTTTTTCTGTTGCATATCCTTCGTGAGGCCCAAAACAAAGGGACTGAGTAACCCTATCTATCGAAAATAACAAAGACTCTGGGGCATTATCTATGGAAAATAACAATCGTAATATATTGTTAGAATCTTTTCTCTTACTTATCCTTCGTAAGGCCCAAAACAAAGGGACTTAGGAACCCTATCTATCGAGAACAACAAAGACTCAGGGGCCTTATCTATGGAAAATAACAATCGTAGTATACTTTTAGAATTTTTTCTGTTGGATGACCTTCGTGAGGCCCAAAACCAAGGGACTGAGGAATCCTATCTATCGAAAAGACTCTGGTAGACTATCTATGGAAAATAACAGACGTAATATATTTTTAGAATTTTTTCTCTTGCATTCCGTGAGGCCCAAAATAAAGGGACTAAGGAACCCTATCTATGGAAAATAACAAAGACTCAGGGGTCCTATCCATGGAAAATAACAATCGTAGTATACTTTTAGAATTTTTTCTGTTACGTATCTTTCGTAAGGCCCAATTAAATTTACCTTGCAAGCAGTATACAATACAGTGCCATCTCTCTAATTGTTTTTAGATACAGTTACTTTTGGATCCTCAAATTGATCTTGCAAGCAATCTACAATACAGTGGTACCTCTTCAATTGTCTTTAGATACAATTTCTTCTGGATCCTCAAATTTACCTTAAAAGCAGTATACAACACAGTGGTATCTCTCCAATTGTTTTTATATACAATTACTTCTGGATCCCTAAATTGACCTTGCAAGCAGTCTACAATACAGTGGTACCTCTCTAATTGTCTTTAGATACAATTACTTCTGGATCCTCAAATTGACCTTGCATGCAGTATACAATACAGTGCTACCTCTCTAATTGTCTTTAGATACAATCACTTCTGGGTCCTCAAATTGACCTTGGAAGCAGTCTACAATACAGTGGTACCTCTCTAAATGTCTTTAGGTACAATTAGAGAGGTACACATTGTCTTTAGGTACAATTAGAAAGGTACCACTGTATTTTACACTACCCTCAAGCTAAATTTAACAATCCCCAAGTCAAAGAAGTGATGAAACCCTATAGTCAGAGATGAAGTATTTACTTTTGAAGATTCATTAGATCCCACAAAGAAGAGAAAGCTTTCCAAACAAAATGGAGATCAGATTGTGGAATCTGACATCTGTAACTGCAGAGCATTGGACGCGTTTGTCAAATTATTTAACCAAGATAACTAGACAGGTTTCCCCGGCGAGAATAGTTGGCCAATTACGTTGATCCCTCGCCGCCGGTGGCGCACTTTTTGCACAAACGGCTCCACCCAGCGCAGCTTAATTGATTCGCCCCGGGTATTACACGGTCGATCCCAGCAAAATCTCGGTAATGGTTCGTGCCACGACTGATACAATTAAATAGAATCGTTCCTTCAATAGGCCAATGAAAGCTTATTGCGTAACGACGTGCATGAGACTTTTACTGGTCAAAAGAATGTCGCCTTCATTTAGCTTCAGTCTATAATATTCTGGATTAAAAATTCTAAAAAGACAGGTGAACGAAAGGAACTCGATTGTCTCGTACTTTACGCGTGTTTTATTTGCGAACATCGAACATTGTCTCGGTTCACGACGGCAGTCAGGATTATACGCACCGTCGTCCCGAGTGTCTCGGAACTTAAAGGGAAAATGATTAAGAAATAGTCTGAATTCCAGCGAATAAATTAAGGCTAAAAGTTTAGAGAGCCAATCGACAGCGAACGAGGCTCTCGTTCGCTTCGTTTTGCTTGTTACACGGTGCATCGGAGCACAGACTAACTCAACTTTCCGTTTTCCATGCCGCACGCGTTGCGCAATGGGAGTTGCGCGCCCACTTTTTTTTCCATGCACACTGCGCGGGTTAATTGTTTTCTGGTTTATCGGAGCAACGAAATAAAAAAAAAAAAAAAAACAGAAAATGGAATGGAAACGGGAAACATTGTCAGCGTCCATATATTTTCTCCTTTTGTCCCTCTTCCCCCGGTTCAAAAACAGTTTAAAAAATAGTGTCTTTCGTATCTTAAAAAATAGGGACATAATTTTTCATCGACGACCACGTTTCCTATTTTCATTGTACAACTTAGAGAAACTGTTTACGTTAAAGCTAGTAAGAAACTTAGAACACAATTGTTAAATCAAGAATGTGCGTAACGACCTTTTCCTATCATGCTAGTTCGCTCTCCTTTTGAATTCTGCTATAAAATGTCCAGATTCGATCGGCCATTTTTTCTCAACTTTTTTCTGGATTTTAATTTTATACAGATTGCAAGATCGAACTTTCTATGGATTCCCTTTCTGCGCACACTTCAATTACAGCTTAAAACTTAGTCGCTAAACGGCTATGTACACTCATGGTATTATGTAAATACAGTCTACTCTTATCCCTAAAAAAGTAAACAGAGAAAACGAGAGTCCTTTCTCTGTCTCTGAACAGTACCGCCTAGAGCCTTTAGTAACGCATATCACAGTTACAAATTCAACATTTTTTTCCTCCCCCAAAAAAAAAACGCAATCTTCTCAATGTTCTCTTTTCGCTTGTTCCGCCATTTTATCGTCGCCCAAATCCGCTTCTACTCGCAGCCACCGATTTTAATTCTTATTCTCGTCCGAAACCTGCAAAAAGTTGATTTTATTTTCACTTTTCAAGGATAAAATATCCCTAGCATAACGATTAAAAAAAAAAAAAGAAACTAGAATACTTAAAAAACTGTGGCTTCGAGTATCAGCGCCGAACCTGAAGTTCTCACGTCGAAAACTTTTGGCATGCTGTGCTCATTTTTTTTTTATGGAACTTTCGTTTTCGAGTATAATACAGGCAATTAAAATCTAACGATGGACTAGTCCTTCCTCACGTTTCCCTATAAAATTCAGTCGTCTGACTTTCACAGAAATACTATCATGAATATGCATGAAACGCTCTCAAGCCCGCAATCGGAGAAGAGTTTTCGCTTTTACAATGGATTCCAAGAGAGCCGAGCGAAGCCTGCTGGAACCTCGGTGATCCGTTTCACTTCCGGTCACGCAGGGCTTATTAAACGCGGTAATTATCGACGCGAAGCGCATCAGGTTCCAGATATTAGGCAGAAATACATTTGCCACGTAACGGGGTACACGCGAATTATTCTAATTCGCGACAGCAGGTTCCTTAACCTCAAAATCGTTCCTCGGGAAGACGTCGTCCGTTCACTCGACACTTCGAAGTGACATCGATTTTTAGCGTTCAAATCGTCGGATAAAACGGCTAAAGTAAATAGCAATTACAGAGTATATTGAGTCTTAAAAAAAATAATACCAACTGTCGAGATAATTTCGTAAAACGATTCGCTACGGAAGCTCGCCCGGATTATGCTTTTTGGAATGCAACGTTTCCTTTCTAGAAACTTCTTTTTCGTCTCTTCCAACCAATAAACTGTTACAAGTCGACAAAAATGAAAATCGAAGGTCCAGAAAAAATGAAAGAAATTATTGTTCAACAATTTGGCTAACAAAATTCCTGTTCCTTTCCAGAAACTCTTTTTTGTCTCTTCTAACCAATAAACTGTTACAAGTCGACAAAAATGAAAATCGAAGGTCCAGAAAAAATGAAAGAAATTATTGTTCAACAATTTGGCTAACAAAATTCCTGTTCCTTTCCAGAAACTCTTTTTTGTCTCTTCTAACCAATAAACTGTTACAAGTCGACAAAAATGAAAATCGAAGGTCCAGAAGAAATGAAAGAAATTATTGTCGTCTAACAATTTGGTTAACAAAATTCCTGTCCTTTTGAGACCTTTTGACGTAGTCGTAGCCCGTAGCCTCGTTTACGCGTGTTAGTGTTTATAAATATACACCTACACGTATATCGCTATAGTTATTTCACAATATTTCCAGCGACGCCCCCGACACTATTTCCACGCCTTCATCTGACTTGATCCAACAGCAGGGAAGCCGCTAGGTCCACGTCGTACTCAGTCTGCTTCAAAGCACCCTCGCATTCTTGTCTGTTCGCCAAGCCCAATCTGCAATAGCAACGTTCGATTATACAACCAGAAACATGGATTGCGTAACTCTTATTCATAAAGTCTATTCCGAGTGCCTCTTCAATCCTCATCAATCTAAATTAAAGACTGATGAAGCTGAGATTGTATTCGTTAACATCTCCTACTTTATCATATAATATTGACAAATGCTCCTCACAAATTACCTTACAAGGGACTCGATCTTGGCCTGTCTGTCCTTCAGGATCTGCTTGGCAGCCTGATTGGTGTCCCAGCCGGTCGCCTGCAACGCGGTCAGTATCTCCTGTTGCGACGCGTCGCCAGCCTCCCTCTGCACCTTCATCACTTTGTTGGCGCGAAACTCGTCGTTTAGGGACATGACCAGCTGCTGGGAGGCGGCTGTCAACGGGGGGCTGACCCCAGAGGGATACGCAGACGCAGAGGGAGCTAATTGAGTATTGACGACCGTCTCGTTCATCTGAGGAGGCACAGCGCGCAACGAGGGGGCCTGGGGTATCATGATACCCTCCTGAGACACGTGAGCTAGTTGCAGCAGATTGGAGCCATTGCTCGACAGATTGGACTTCGTCGCGGGCACCTGGCTCTGCACCAGGCCGTTCTGGACAGACTTCATGGGGCTCCAAGCAGCGGGAGGTGGCGGATTGTACACAGGCGGCTGCTTCAAGTGAGAACTGAAGTCACAGGGATGACCCTGCGCTGAGAAGTTCCTCGTTTGAGCAGCACGAGCCTGCTGCTGCGAACCGCCAGCAGTTCCCTCAGGATAGTGACTATGACTTAGATTGCTCGAGTCAGTGGCAGTTGACGTGCTAGCGGCGTAGTAGTTTCTGAGGATGTTCTGCTGGACGGTCTTGTTGTACAGGGTGTTGAACTCGTTCTGCGACAGCTGGTCCAGGTTGGGCACCGTTTGCTTCAGCTCCGCGTACACTTGCTCGGAGAACACTACGTTGGCGGGTTTGGATGAGACGCTGGAGTGCGTCGGTTGGAGGTCATTTTGTATCTGAGTTATCCCGTGGCTCGCTGTGGGCAGGACAGGGCTCTGGAAGTTGCTAGCTTGGCCAGCAGTCGAGTTGTGCGCGTGATTGATGTTCGTTTTAGAGACATTTGACTGGCTCCCAAGATTGCTAGGCGCAATTTGCAGCAGGTTCAGGTGCATGTGGGTGTTGCTGGGCGCTCTGTTGACGTTCTCGTTGGTGTAAGCGTTCTGCTGGGACGCCTGCGACTGCTGCCAGATCTGGACCATCATCTGATCGGTCGCAGTCTCCAGCAGGCGCGGCGATTGCTGTATGTTGGTGGTCTTCGACTGCCAGGAGTTCTGCACCTTGCTGGGCAGATTGCTGGACCTGTGATCCGTCTGCGGAGACTTTGGCTTGGCAGATTGAGGCGGTGGTCTCAGTACCGGGATCGTGTTCTCCTGCAGCTTGTTCACGGACGAATAGGAATCGGAAGACCCTGGATTCTCTTGGCTGGCGTTCATGTTCTTGCTCGCCTCTTTCTCCCCCAAGTGCTTCTCCAGCTCCGCCAGGAAAGCAGGGTCCAATTTCTTGGGTGAAACGGTACGTGTACCTATGCTCAATTCGCTCAAGCTTTGAGCAAGGTCGTGGTTCGATTTCGGTTTCGATGGACTCTCGTTCGGAGCGATGGGCGGCGGAGGCGGGGCGTCTGAGCTCTGCAAGTTTCGACCAGAGACGTTCGCGTACGTCTGAGCGTCGTTCTGCAGATCCTCCGGCCAGTTCGACCAACTCGTCATGGGTGGACTAGGCTTGTCGATCTCGCTGTAGTGATTCTGAGCGTACGCGTTGCTCTCCTCCGAGTCCACGTTCAAATTAATACTGTCGTTTCTGCTCTCCTTGCTCAAGTTTATAGAATAGTGATTCATATCCGGTCCGGGCTCCGTCGCGAAGTAATTTGTACTCTCTTGACTGCTACCTGCGTCCTGGTTCTGCATGTTCCCGTACGTCTGGGTCTTCAAATACCGACTGCTCATGTCTGATGGAACCTGGCTGTAATACCTCGAGTGGGGAAGCTTCATGAACACCGACGACGTGTCGAAGGGATCCGAGTAGGCGGGGTCTACGTTCCCAGGGAAATTGGCGTACGTTCTAGGGTCGTCGTCCTGCCAGTTAGCTGGCTGCTGTCGCTCCATGTCGTCGATAGGCTCGTCCAGGATGTTCACGACCCGTCGACAAGCCGTCTCCGATTGAGCGATGTTCGTGTTGATTATTTCCTCCGGGGACAGGTCTATCAGGCTACCTTCCTGGCTGCTGCTAGTAGCTGAAGTGTTCGTAGATTTCACAGGATTAGCGCGTATATCGTTCTGAAATTTCGTGTAATTGAATTGCTTACGCGACCGTGGTATTCCATAGAAGAATTTCTTTTTCAGGTGACTGTCCGGAGCGGTTGCGACTCCCACCACATCTGGAGGCTCCATAGGGTTTCGCAGATAGACGTCGTCTATGTAAATGGGGCTGCCCCAGCTTTTACCGAACGGTGCACCGTGGCCAGTATGGATGAAGGAGTTTTCTAACGGTTTGCTGATGTCTTCCGGTTGCTTCCGTCTCATAGGGTCGACCAAGCACCTGGGGAAGAACCCTATTTGGAAAGTTCGTTGGTTTTGCCCCTTCCACCAGTAGTTCTCAGGTCGACCATCCAAGATAACTATCTGATCGTTTTGTTCGATGTTCATTTTGTCCGCTTCTTCAAAATGGTTCACGGCTTTCATCACGGTCGGAACCATTCCTGTAAGAGACGTTCGCAGAGTGGCGAATGTGGGTCTTTCCGTGGGTTCACGAGCCCAACAACGCAACATCAGTTGGTACATCACCGGTGGCATTGCTTCCGGCTCGTGTAACCGCTCCCCCTCTCTGTCGATCTTTCTCAAGATTTCTGAACCGTTCAGACCGACCCAGGGCTCCTCGCCGAACGTGAGCATTTCCCACAAGGTGACCCCGAACATCCAAACGTCGGACGCGTGGCTAAACTGACGCGCCTTCAACGACTCTGGCGCGCACCAGGGAAACGGTACCTTCTTGTGCTCTGTCATTACGTAACAGTCTTCTTGTTGAGGCAACGCCCTCATTAGGCCAAAATCACCAATTTTCACTTTGTCCACTGTGCTCAGAAGAACGTTCCTGCAGGCCAAGTCACGGTGCAAGAAACGTTTCGCTTCCAAGTACGCCATCCCCGTGGCAACCTGCAGGGCGTAGTTGCAGAGAGTCAATATTGAAATCCGACCACACTGCTTTCTTAGATAGTCTAATAAGGCCCCGAGAGGTGCGAGTTCTGTCACCATCATCATTGGTTGCGACAACACTACACCGTATAATCTGTAATAAATAGACGCAAGGTAATAATTACTGAAATGCTTAACTATGACGTAGCTGAACAGCGGAGCGAACTTTACTTTCATTCCTAAATTAGATCCAAAGTATTTTAACATTTCAACAAGAACTTGGAAGACTAACGTGTATACCTGATAAGATTATGATGATCCAGGGTGTGCATCGCTTGAACCTCAGACACAAAGTCCTCTATAACGCTTGGCTGGGTCAGAGCATCCGCTTTCAGTACTTTAACAGCGACTGGCAACGACCTGCCAGAAGGGGACGTCCATTCCCCGCGTCTGACAACCCCAAAGCTACCATCGCCCAGTTTAGTGGACAGCGTCACGTCCTTGTCTTGAATCAGGCATGTCAGCACCGTGGAACCTTCGACAGGTTGCGAAGACCTCTTGTTGCTCTTCGTGCTACCGCCAGGTCTGATCTTAGTGATCAAGCTCTTCTTCCATTGCGTGTTTCTCTTCTTCTTAACGGCGTCCAGCAAACGTCTGATACCTGGCTTCCCTAAACCTATCTTCTCGAGATCCTCCGGTTGCACGTAATCGAAATGATGCAATCTAGTCACCTGCAAGTCGTCTCGTATTCTTGTGAAGAACTGCGAGAGCTGAACGTCGTGCAACAGCTCCTGCAGCCATTCGGTTCCCTCATCCTCCGCCATCTTTAATTATTCTAGCACTCTGCAACGAAAAATTTAATTTATCGGCTGTAATTCGTTTGGAAATTTATATTATATTATTCGCACTGTAATTTACAGTTGACATAGATCCTTAAAATTAAAAATATTTTGAAAAAGATGTATAAAAGTAAAAGTATCGTGAACTTTCGCAAAATGTAATAAATATATTTAAATGTATATTAATTACTGTGTGTAGTGTGGTATATGGTAGTGTTTATGATTTAGCAAAGTCTGCAATGAAAAGAAATAAAATAATCAATTTTGATTAAATGCGGGCAGTTTGAAAGAAAATTGCAAAGAGAACAAAATGTGTTCTGTGGAATGATTGCGTAGGTGTGTGTGGTGTGATGTATGCTGTTTATCGTCTGGTTCTGTCTCCCCTTGGACAGGAAATGAAATAATGTTTGAGTGCGAGGAGCACATCTATAGCATGGTTTGCTTTGTGCGTGCTGAAGAAAGATGCAAGGCACAAATTACAATCTCAGCGTACGTAGTAAATACTCGCGTGATATTTTTGGGCAATATCTTTACTAAAATAAAGTTTCTCGAGAAAAAAAAAAAAGTGTGAAAACTGAACGTTCGACGAAACGATCCCGAAGATTGATCAAAGGGAAGAAAATCGGGGAAAATAGTTGGTGGCGGGTAATTTCGAATCACCTTTTTTGACGGAGAGAGAGAGAGAGCAGACACGGTAGCAGTTAGGTTTCCATTCCGAGTCTGTTTATGTTCGTCGGGTAGCTCGGTCCGACGATCGACATCTTATTGTCCCTTTTTTCCGTCGTTCACGGGCACACGATCGAACAAAAAACGGAAAACTGGGGGGGAAAAGTCGCTCAAAAGAGGGAGGAGGATGCGCGAGCGTGGAAAACGCGACCTTCGAGTCCGAATTCCGATCGCGAGTTCGAGAGACTTTCACCGTGCGAATTTCTCACGCGCATTGTTGTGCACCCGACGACGGGGAGGCTCGTTTAACCTAAAACACGCGTTGCTTCTCGGTGCAATTCCGTCGACGATCAACGATCGCGGCCATTCGGACACGCGTTGCCCGTCGCATTTTGCGCACAACGTTCCCCTCCGGTCCTTTTCCTCGAGAGTTTCACGCGACAGGAACCGAGGATACAAACAAAAAAACACAGCCGTACGACAGTGTACTATTATGCTACTGCCACGGACTGTTCACCGACGCGACTCGAACGCTCGCCGCCCAGGTGGCGACACCTCCCCGGCGCAGTAATCGATCGAAAAGTGCAGCGTCTCTTCGGTTCCCGCGAATACCATTATTATTGATTTTCAATCCGTCGTATCGATGCACGATTTTTCTACCGAACTGTGATCAAAGTGAGCCCGAGTGTGTTCCGTTCGACCGTAAAGGGATATTTCAAGCAATAGGGATTTTGATAAAAGTGAATCGAGATTTCTAGGAGCGTTTCTGTGCGGGAAGATTCGAACGCGTCGAAGCAATATTAAGCAGAACTTTGCACGCCTCTGATCAAGTACGTATTGAAGGAATGTTGATTCCAGGATGTAAATAAAAAATGGTCGCATTTTGGGCTCATAACTTGGTATAACCTCTCAAACGTAGAAATCGATCGATAAGTGCAGCCTTCTTTATTCGTTTCGAGGAAATTACTGTTTCATATATTTTTACAGCATATTTGAGGTTAAAGAGTCATATGATGGTTTTAGTTGACTGTTAAGGGAATATTTTAAGTTGCGTAGTATGAATCGTTACGGAAGTGGACGGGAGTTTCCTAGCGGCAATATTCCCTCGCGCGGGAAAATTTGAATGCCAACAAATAACATACGCATGATATTAGTGGTATTTAATATCATAGTAATTGGAATTATGGTACAAATATTATTTATATGAAATACCCGAAGAATATTAATATATAGCCTTTAAAATTTGTTTGAATGTAGTAATACGAATCATGACGGAAGTGGACGAGTTTCCTGGCGGCAATATTCCCCCGCGCGGGAAAATTTGAATGTCAACAAATAACGTACGCATGAGATTAGTAGTATTTATATGAAATATCGATGAATATCAATATAATAATCGTTATAATTAATTTAAATGTAAGAAACTTGATTAAACAACGTATTAACTGCTTGATAAGTAACTCCTTGTTTGTTTCAGCGATTTTTTTTGCGACGAAAATAATTTCAATCGCATGTTTGACAGCAGATCCGCCCTCTGAATACTAATATCGATAATTGCGAAGTTGAGAATTATCATTGTTGTGTCATCCGTATCGGACACATGTGCAGAAGTCGTGTCTCGAATTTTAACGTCGCCTTTTGCGCTCAATTACGAATGCAACGCGCGTTTCGATCGAGGTTATGTCACACCTGTTCGATATTTAAAAAAAAAAGAGTTGCAAATTTTTTAAACGTATAGTTCAATATTTTTTAATAGACAAATAGTCACACAATTGTTTCATGTTTTAGAATAAAAAAGTGAGCTTGCTATTGGTTCAAATTGGGAGCGTGGGGCGCAGTCGCGCCGAAATTCAGTCAGTCTGGCATTGACCGTCGTCCATGTTGGTGTTTCTCTCGGTTTTCCACGTCCACTGGAAAATCAAACATTTCATTTACGAACAGTTCGCCATCGTTTAATTAAAAAATCGAAAATCGTTCGAAATTCGTCGCGATTCCTGTGTTTCTCGTAATTCTACCATTTTTTTGGTAAACAATGTATCTAAAAAACACTAAAAAATTTTGAGAATTTTTCATCGATGTAGTTTGACTCTCAGTGTTAAATAATTGTTGTTCGTAGTGAACGATAGTATTTCGTTATTCTTGCGTACATTGTGCGTTTATTTTTACCAATTACGAACGTAGTTGTTTGTTTAAATATCAGATGGCGCTGGAAGCGTGGATATCGTGAAATGGGGATGGTTTTTTTCGCGCCACTTTCTACCAGAATTTGAAATAATCGAATTCTGTTTTTTGAATACGAATTTTTATAAATGAACGCAGAGTCTCGATGCTAAATTTTCGGGCTTTTTTCTCTTCTTTTTTTTTTAGCAGATTTGGGGATTATTCTAGTAAATATTTAACTTCGTTTCGGTAGAATATTGAATTATTTATTTGAAACAAATCATTCTCTACTTATTCGGGTAGATATTTATTTATGGAAGCAAATAAAAATTTTCTTTTTTTGAACAAAATTTTGAGTCCATTTTAACTCAAATTTGAATATTTTGTTTTTTTTTTTTTTATAGAGGGTTTTTAATCAGATTTTTGTATCATTTTGTTTGAATATTCTTTATTTCTATCATTATTCGTGTACCCATTATAATTATTCTTATTTAGTAGAAACAAAAGTTTTACGATTTTCAAAGTAGTTTCAACGATTGAATTTAGATCGAAAAATAAAAGAAAATAAACAGAGCCAAACGCAAGTAATTAAAATCACTGTATAAAGTGTTACAGGAATTGATATAAGATGAAGATATTAATAGAAAAGCTAGAGACATCGATCAATATCAAAACCTCGAACAAAATATTTTTAACTTTCCATCGACTGTAAATCGCTGGACAAATAATACGGACCAACGAATAATAACAAAATTATTAAAGTCTCAATCAGAATTATCAAAATCATAATCAAATTAGTATATAAGTAATTATCCGTATAAAATCATTTTGCAATTAATTATTATCCCCAATAAATCAGTTCTCAATACACTCGACTAATTTTTGCATTCATTATTTTTAATTGCAATTTAACTTCTCAGTTGTTTACTGTTTCCATACAGATTCCAATTGTTGAAGTAGTTTCTAAAGCGTGAATAATTGCGAATGAAAACTTTCTGATTCGACGTTCCAACAAAAGTCGATTGTAAAAGCCAATACAGTAGAGTTTGAATAAATGTTTCACGTTCAGTATTGTCTGTAGTTTATAGGCAGCTGTTATTCGAACAAAGCTGATATATTCTTGTGAGGTATTCATCTAAGAAAATAGAATGTTATTTCTGATTTTTATTCAATAGAATTTTGGCTAATTTTGCTAAAATTAAGGGGGTTGATATTAAGGTTGATTAAAATTGATTAGGATTTTTTGAAAAAAAAAACCAGATAAAAATAGTAAAATATATAGTAAAAAATAGAATGTTATTTCTGAATTTTATCAAATAAAATTTTGGGGGGTTGATATTATGTTTGATTAAAGTTGATTAGAATTTTTGGAACAAATCAGATAAATTCTTATTTGAATATTTATCCAAGCAAATGAAATATTATTTCTGATTTTTATCAAATAAAATTTTAGCGAAATTTGCTACAAATAAGGGGGTTGATCTTAAATTTAATTAAAATTGATTAGAATTTTTTGAATAAATCAGATAAATTTTTATGATAATATTCATCTAAGAAACTAGAATGTTATTTCTGATTTTTATCGACTCAAATTTTGGCCAACTTTGCTACAGATACGGGGGTTGATATTAAGTTTGATTAAAGTTGATTAGAATTTTTGGAACAAATCAGATAAATTCTTATTTGAATATTCATCCAAGCAAATGAAATATTATTTCTGATTTTTATCAAATAAAATTTTAGCGAAATTTGCTACAAATAAGGGGGTTGATCTTAAATTTAATTAAAATTGATTAGAATTTTTGGAAAAAATCAGTAAAATTTTTATGAGAATATTCATCTAAGAAACTAGAATGTTATTTCTGATTTTTATCGAATCAAATTTTGGCCAACTTTGCTACAGATACGGGGGTTGATATTAAGTTTGATTAAAGTTGATTAGAATTTTTGGAACAAATCAGATAAATTCTTATTTGAATATTCATCCAAGCAAATGAAATATTATTTCTGATTTTTATCAAATAAAATTTTAGCGAATTTTGCTACAAATAGGGGGGTTGATCTTAAATTTAATTAAAATTGATTAGAATTTTTGGAAAAAATCAGTAAAATTTTTATGAGAATATTCATCTAAGAAACTAGAATGTTATTTCTGATTTTTATCGACTCAAATTTTGGCCAACTTTGCTACAGATACGGGGGTTGATATTAAGTTTGATTAAAGTTGATTAGAATTTTTGGAACAAATCAGATAAATTCTTATTTGAATATTCATCCAAGCAAATGAAATATTATTTCTGATTTTTATCAAATAAAATTTTAGCGAATTTTGCTACAAATAGGGGGGTTGATCTTAAATTTAATTAAAATTGATTAGAATTTTTTGAATAAATCAGATAAATTTTTATGATAATATTCATCTAAGAAACTAGAATGTTATTTCTGATTTTTATCGAATCAAATTTTGGCCAATTTTGCTACAGATGAGGGGGTTGATATTAAGTTTGATTAAAGTTGATTAGGATTTTTGGAACAAATCAGATAAATTCTTATTTGAATATTTATCCAAGCAAATGAAATATTATTTCTGATTTTTATCAAATAAAATTTTAGCGAAATTTGCTACAAATAAGGGGGTTGATCTTAAATTTAATTAAAATTGATTAGAATTTTTTGAATAAATCAGATAAATTTTTATGATAATATTCATCTAAGAAACTAGAATGTTATTTCTGATTTTTATCGACTCAAATTTTGGCCAACTTTGCTACAGATACGGGGGTTGATATTAAGTTTGATTAAAGTTGATTAGGATTTTTGGAACAAATCAGATAAATTCTTATTTGAATATTTATCCAAGCAAATGAAATATTATTTCTGATTTTTATCAAATAAAATTTTAGCGAAATTTGCTACAAATAAGGGGGTTGATCTTAAATTTAATTAAAATTGATTAGAATTTTTTGAAAAAATCAGATAAATTTTTATGAGAATATTCATCTAAGAAACTAGAATGTTATTTCTGATTTTTATCGAATCAAATTTTGGCCAACTTTGCTACAGATACGGGGGTTGATATTAAGTTTGATTAAAGTTGATTAGAATTTTTGGAACAAATCAGATAAATTCTTATTTGAATATTCATCCAAGCAAATGAAATATTATTTCTGATTTTTATCAAATAAAATTTTAGCGAATTTTGCTACAAATAGGGGGGTTGATCTTAAATTTAATTAAAATTGATTAGAATTTTTTGAAAGAATCAGATAAATTTTTATGAGAATATTCATCTAAGAAACTAGAATGTTATTTCTGATTTTTATCGACTCAAATTTTGGCCAACTATGCTACAGATACGGGGGTTGATATTAAGTTTGATTAAAGTTGATTAGAATTTTTGGAACAAATCAGATAAATTCTTATTTGAATATTCATCCAAGCAAATGAAATATTATTTCTGATTTTTATCAAATAAAATTTTAGCGAATTTTGCTACAAATAAGGGGGTTGATCTTAAATTTAATTAAAATTGATTAGAATTTTTTGAAAAAATCAGATAAATTTTTATGAGAATATTCATCTAAGAAACTAGAATGTTATTTCTGATTTTTATCGACTCAAATTTTGGCCAACTTTGCTACAGATACGGGGGTTGATATTATGTTTGATTAAAGTTGATTAGAATTTTTGGAACAAATCAGATAAATTCTTATTTGAATATTCATCCAAGCAAATGAAATATTATTTCTGATTTTTATCAAATAAAATTTTAGCGAATTTTGCTACAAATAGGGGGGTTGATCTTAAATTTAATTAAAATTGATTAGAATTTTTTGAAAGAATCAGATAAATTTTTATGAGAATATTCATCTAAGAAACTAGAATGTTATTTCTGATTTTTATCGACTCAAATTTTGGCCAACTATGCTACAGATACGGGGGTTGATATTAAGTTTGATTAAAGTTGATTAGAATTTTTGGAACAAATCAGATAAATTCTTATTTGAATATTCATCCAAGCAAATGAAATATTATTTCTGATTTTTATCAAATAAAATTTTAGCGAATTTTGCTACAAATAAGGGGGTTGATCTTAAATTTAATTAAAATTGATTAGAATTTTTTGAAAAAATCAGATAAATTTTTATGAGAATATTCATCTAAGAAACTAGAATGTTATTTCTGATTTTTATCGACTCAAATTTTGGCCAACTTTGCTACAGATACGGGGGTTGATATTATGTTTGATTAAAGTTGATTAGAATTTTTGGAACAAATCAGATAAATTCTTATTTGAATATTCATCCAAGCAAATGAAATATTATTTCTGATTTTTATCAAATAAAATTTTAGCGAATTTTGCTACAAATAGGGGGGTTGATCTTAAATTTAATTAAAATTGATTAGAATTTTTTGAAAAAATCAGATAAATTTTTATGAGAATATTCATCTAAGAAACTAGAATGTTATTTCTGATTTTTATCGACTCAAATTTTGGCCAACTTTGCTACAGATGAGGGAGTTGATATTAAGTTTGATTAAAGTTGATTAGGATTTTTGGAACAAATCAGATAAATTCTTATTTGAATATTTATCCAAGCAAATGAAATATTATTTCTGCTTTTTATCAAATAAAATTTTAGCGAATTTTGCTACAAATAAGGGGGTTGATCTTAAATTTAATTAAAATTGATTAGAATTTTTTGAATAAATCAGATAAATTTTTATGATAATATTCATCTAAGAAACTAGAATGTTATTTCTGATTTTTATCGACTCAAATTTTGGCCAACTTTGCTACAGATACGGGGGTTGATATTAAGTTTGATTAAAGTTGATTAGAATTTTTGGAACAAATCAGGTAAATTCTTATTTGAATATTCATCTAACCAAATAAAATATTAGTCTTGATTTTTATCGACTAAAATTTTGTCCAACTCAGGTACAAATAAGGGGGTTGATATTAAGTTTGATTAAATTTGATTAGGGTTTGTTGTTTTTTCCGAGTATATTTTCTTGGATAACAGATATCGTTTGTTTTAGGATCCGGGGACACTTGAAAAGGGGAATATGTCTCCGACGATGACGCGTGAAGGGGGTTGGAACGTCGAGGAGGGTGAATTTGTGGAGCAAGTAAACGACGATGTCGATGTACCCAACCTTCTGATCATCGAACCGTGCCACCCCAGGTAAACGACTGTGTAAATTTGAAAAATATCGTGGCCAGAGCTGGGCGAAGCGCCATTTTAATTAGTAAGTGGCAAATAAATATTTTATTTTGGACCATAAATGCATTCTCCAAAAGAAAATAATTTATTTCATAGAAAAACACTTCAAAATAGTGTTTTATTCTAAGCTTTATTTTTTTTTTCACCTCTTTTACAATTTTTATTTTATTTTATATTTTATTTTATTCTAAGATTACTGGAAAAGAAAATATTTCAATTTTTTTTTCACCTCTTTTACAATTTTTATTTTATTTTATATTTTATTTTATTCCAAGGTTACTGGTAAAGAAAATATTTTTACTTTTCTTTTACCACTTTTACAAATTTTATTTTATTCTAACGTTACTGGGGAAAAAGTATTTTTATTTTTTTTTTTCACCTCTTTTACAATTTTTATTTTATGTTTTATATTTTATTTTATTCCAGGGTTATTGGAAAAGAAAATAAATTTTTTTTTCACCTCTTTTACAAGAGGTGATCTCTTTCATAATTTATTTTGGAATTAACAACCCCTCAAAATGTTAATTTAAAATATCATTAAAATATCTTTTACATGAGGTGATCTCTTTTACAATTTATTTTAGAATTAACTACCCCTCAAAATGTTAATTTAAAATATCATTAAAATGTCTTTTACACGAGGAGATTTTTTTCACAATTTATTTTGAAATAAACAACCCCTTAAAATGTTTATTTAAAATACTCTTTCTGTAAATTTTACCCAGCTTCTATCGTGATTACCATAATTTTATTATTCACTCTGTGATGCACTCTCTAAAATAAAATAGTGTATTTAATGGAAAAATACTTCAAAATAATATTTTCTTCCAAGATTATTTTGTTTTTTTTTTTACTCGAAGCATAAAATAAAGTAGGTTTAGGGGGGAAGTAAATAAATTTGCAAATAGTATTTTATTCGCGTAATCTCTTTCATAATTTATTTTCGAATTAACGGCTTCTTAAATTATTTGAATTTTTAAAAGTTTGTCGCTTAATAAACTTTCCCCGTAAATTTCACCCAGCTTCGATCGTGGCTACTACAATTTTATTATCCACCCTGTGAACAGTAAAAAAGTATTTTTATGGTTTTAATGCGATATAATATTTAATAGCCACTTTAGCGTAGAGAGGTCCTCCATTTTATTCGAATTTTTTCAATAACTTTAAAAGAAAAATAAACGAGCTTTTTTTTAATGCTCGTTATTTACAAAACATTTAATTTATTGATTAAATGTTCTAATTTATTATTTACAAAACATTTCATTTATAGATTAAATTTAGATTTATTATTATAGAATAAATTTTAATTTATCATTTACAAAACATTTAATTTATTGATTAAATCTTCTAATTTATCATTTACAAAACATTTAATTTACAGATTAAATGTTTTAATTTATCATTTACAAAGCATTTAATTTATTGATTAAATGTTCTAATTCATTATTTACAAAACATTTAATTTATAGATTTCAATATACAGTAACATCGTTGACAAATAAAATACACACACTTAAATTTTCAAAATAAAATTGTGAATAAAGTCACATAAGAATTTCAAAAATCTATAAGTGAAATTACATTCATTTTCAAACGTCACAAAAGTGTTGGAATATTACACTTTAGACGATTTCAAAACAATAGAATTTTCTTCTAGAAAATTACGGTAAATTTTTAAAAATTCAGTAGAATAAATTTTTCAAAAAATAGTATTAAAAAATATGAATGGTTTGTGGAAATTTACGTTTCATTATTCTGACTTTCCAGAACGAGTTTCGTTGATTTACGTTTCATGTTAAATTTTTACTGTTTGCTGCATTATAAAAAAAAATAAAAATGAAAAACTGACGGAGGGTAATATCAATAAAAATAGAAAACGTGAATTTGTCCTACGAAGTTACAATGTTACAATGTCACAAAAATGTCACGATGTCACAAAGTCACAATGTCACAAATATGCCACGATATCACAAAGTCACAATGTCACAATAAATGCCATGATGTCATATCACAATAACACAAAAATGTCACGATTTCACAAAGTCACAAACCACAATAAATGTCACGATGCCACGAGGTCATAATGTTACAGAAATGTCACGATGTCACAAAGTCACAATGTCACAAATATGCCACGATATCACAAAGTCACAATGTCAATAAATGTCATGATGTCATATCACAATAACACAAAAATGTCACGATTTCACAAAGTCACAAACCACAATAAATGTCACGATGCCACGAGGTCACAATGTTACAGAAATGTCACGATGTCACAAAGTCACAATGTCACAAATATGCCACGATATCACAAAGTCACAATGTCAATAAATGTCATGATGTCATATCACAATAACACAAAAATGTCACGATTTCACAAAGTCACAAACCACAATAAATGTCACGATGCCACGAGGTCACAATGTTACAGAAATGTCACGATGTCACAAAGTCACAATGTCACAAATATGTCACGATATCACAAAGTCACAATGTCACAATAAATGTCATGATGCCATATCACAATATCACAAAAATGTCACGATTTCACAAAGTCACAAACCACAATAAATGTCATGATGCCACGAGGTCACAATGTCACAAATATGCCACGATATCACAAAGTCACAATGTCAATAAATGTCATGATGTCATATCACAATAACACAAAAATGTCACGATTTCACAAAGTCACAAACCACAATAAATGTCACGATGCCACGAGGTCACAATTTTACAGAAATGTCACGATGTCACAAAGTCAAAATGTCACAAATATGTCACGATATCACAATGTCACAATAAATGTCATGATGCCATATCACAATATCACAAAAATGTCACGATGTCACAAAGTCACAAACCACAATAAATGTCATGATGCCACGAGGTCACAATGTCACAAATATGCCACGATATCACAAAGTCACAATGTCAATAAATGTCATGATGTCATATCACAATAACACAAAAATGTCACGATTTCACAAAGTCACAAACCACAATAAATGTCACGATGCCACGAGGTCACAATGTTACAGAAATGTCACGATGTCACAAAGTCAAAATGTCACAAATATGTCACGATATCACAAAGTCACAATGTCACAATAAATGTCATGATGCCATATCACAATATCACAAAAATGTCACGATGTCACAAAGTCACAAACCACAATAAATGTCACGATGCCACGAGGTCACAATGTTACAGAAATGTCACGATGTCACAAAGTCACAATGTCACAAATATGTCACGATATCACAAAGTCACAATGTCACAATAAATGTCATGATGCCATATCACAATATCACAAAAATGTCACGATGTCACAAAGTCACAAGTCACAATAAATGTCACGATGTCACGAGGTCACAATGTCACAATAAATGTCACAAAGAATTCGTGTCAATCCTCCCTCTACTGTTTTGGTTGTTCTGGTGTTAAAAAAGAAAACCTTAAAAATTTCACTATCCTAAATTCGTAACAAATACGTGAAACCGTCCCACGAAATCACAATGTCACAATGTTACGATGTCACGATGTCACATATGTCCCAATCTCAGAAAAATGATGCAATGTCACAAAAATGTCACGATGTCACAAATGTCACAATCTCAGAAAAATGATGCAATGTCACAAAAGATGTCACAATGTGACGAAGTAACAAATGTTGCAATATTAATAAATTGTCTCAATGTCACAAAAAATGTAAAAATGTCGCAATATCACAAAATTGGCTCAATGTTACAAAAAATGTCAAAATGTCGCAATATCACAAAATTGTCTCGATGTCACAAAAATGTCAAAATGTCGCAATATCACAAAATTGTCTCGATGTCACAAAAAATGTCAAAATGTGGCAATATCACAAAAAAATGTGAAAATATTGCAATGTCAAAATGTGACGGAGTAACAAATGTCGCAATATGACAAAATTGTCTCAATGTCACAAAAAATGTCAAAATGTCGCAATATCACAAAATTGTCTCGATGTCCCCAAAAATGTCAAAATGTCGCAATATCACAAAATTGTCTCGATGTCCCCAAAAATGTCAAAATGTCGCAATTTCACAAAATTGTCTTAATGTCACAAAAAATGTCAAAATATCACAATGTCACCAAAAATGCCAAAATGTCACAATATCACAAAGAACATAATTCGTGTCAACCATCCCTCGAGTGTTAAAAATTCGACTAACTTCGACCTTAAATTTTGTTAATAGTTAAAACAAAACCTTGAAAACATGACGATCCTAAATTCGTAACAAAGACCATCGACTTTTTTGTATCAGAGGCTGCGACAACAGAGACGATGCTACGCTGGGAATCCCCACCCTGTTGGTGTGACTCCCGTTGTAAACAAAATCGAGGGTTGCCTCAGGTTGAGGGAAACAGACGCGGTGGGGGAAGGGACACCGTAGGAGGTGCGAGGTGTCCGTGGTAGTCGTCAGTTGCACGGCGGTCACAGATCCTTTCGGAGCCCCAACAGCTACCTGATCGTCGCGAAACAGACGCAAATATTTACGATTCGATCGAAATCCATCGATCGAGTCCACCAAAAAGGCCAAAGTCTCTGAGATCGATCGAGAAGTGCTCGAGAATAGAAGATCGTTGTGGGTGACGGTGTTCGATGATCTATGACTGACCACTCGCGAGTGTGACTACGTTTTCGGTGACGATCGATCGATCCTGCTCGATCGAGGGGGCAGACGCGATGTCAAAGCTGCAACGGTCGTTGACATAGTTCTTGGATCGAGATTCAGAGGTTTGTTGGTCAGAGACGGGGACAGTGATCGATTCGAGGAGGATCTAGGATGAAGTCTGATAGCAACAACGGATACCTCAGGGCGACTGTGATCATCGAGCAGAATGAAGTACCTGGTGATGGGCAAGAGTCACCAGCCACTAGTCCTCTTCAGGTAAAAGAATAGTGTCTACTTGGGTCTAGAGACAATTTTAAATGATTTTTTAATAAATAATAAAGATTGGAATAGTTTGCATAAGGAATTACTATTTAATTTAATAGTTAAATAGTTAAATACTTTTGAAGTACTTGGTTTGAGTATTAAATTATAGTATTAAATAATTAGAAAATCAAGTAAGTATTTAATACTTAAATGAAATACTATTACATTATATTAGATACTTTTAAAGTACTATGTGTATGTATTATATAATTTATGAATTAAGTAATTATTTAGTACTTAAATGAAATTTGGAAATACTGTTTCATACAAGGTTTGAATCAAGAGAAAATACTATTTAATACTTAAATGAAATACTATTTGGAATTACTGTTTCATTAAATTAAATACATTCAAAGTACTTCGTTTGAGTATTAAATAATTAAAGAATTAAGTAATCATTTAATACTCAAATGAAATTTAATTTCTTTTTTCAAATTAAAAAAAAAATACTATTGAATACTTAAATGAAATACTATTTGGAAGTACTATTTCATTAAATTAAATACTTTTAAAGTACTTAGTTTCATTATTAAATAATTATTTACTACTCAAATGAAATTTAATTTAATACTTATTAAATGAAATTTGGAAATACTGTTTCATTAAAATTTTAAATCACCAATAAAATACTATTTACTACTTGCATTTAAATTCAGATATACAAAATGGTGAACAGGAAATAAAACGTGCAAATTTTTAAACTAAACATATTTTCTATTCGAATAGATGTTTCTTAGAAATATTTCTAAATGCAGACGTCTTATGTTATGGACAAAAGTACACGTTAGTATAAAAAGTTTAATGACAAAAACCTCTCATTTGCAATGCTATTAGTTGCAGTACCATTATTCTATTGAATACTATTCAGTGAAATATTCCTATTCGATGCAATATTATTTTTCTAAATTTCAATGAAATATTTATTTCTATATATATAACTACACACATGAGAAGATAAAAATATTTAGATTCTATTTACTATTTTTCCACAGCCCTCTGTATTTAACTAGTCAAAATTGTTTTCATCGTGCAATAAATCAGGTCATAATTCGAAAATTTGCAATGATCTAATTTGTAATAAAAATTGTACATCTTTTGAAAAATTTTACAAGGAAAGTTTCTTTTAAATACGTCAGAATGGCCAAAAAATTCGTTTAAATAATCGGTAATAAATTAATAAATTTCTTTTTTTCGTTAATTTATAACTTCAAGCTAGACTGCAGATTTTTGTACAAATTAATTAATTTTTATTAATAGAATTAACGAAATGGAAGTTCAATAGCTAGCGTTGTTTCTAAATATGATAATTCGTGTCTTTAACTATTTTTTATATTTCTGCATATTAAGTGCATTCTGTACTTTTTTGAGAATTAAAATTTTGCATAAATGCATAAACATCTTCAGTCTACTTATGACCTGCTCCCATCTTTCAGATAATTTCATAATAAAAAGATGTGGAATAAAAAAAGTTTGAATATTTCATAACATTGTATTTACAACAAGTTTCCTGGTGTGACTTGGCTCGTACAACGTGACTGAGTCCATTGAGTACACCTATTTTATCACCATCTGATGTTTAAAACAAGTGGTGAATAAATTTATTAAATTACACATCTCCAGGGTTATTAAATAATTTGAGAATGTATTTTATTTTGCTATCAGGTATGGTCAAACTCATACTGATTAAGAATCTTTCACGTTTTTTCATTTCAAACTAATAGAATGCCTGGAATTATGGAAAAATGTGAGACGATCTTTTTTAAAACCGACTATGTTTGATAATGTTTGACTAAGTTTGAGATTATGCAGGGCCACCAATTTTAAATCTTTCTTGCTCCAAAAATTTTGAAATATCACTGAGATATGTATAAATATACTCTGTAAATTTGATTGCAGAAGGTCTCATAGTTTATTCACAAAAAATTCCTCAAGAAAGTCTGGAACAATGCACTTCATACTAGTGGATTTTAAAAGAGACTTTGTTTGACTATGTTTGAGATTATGCAGCGTCACCAATTTTAACTTTTTCTCGCTCTAAATATTTTGAAATATCCCTTCAATATCTATAAAAAAACCCTGTAAATTTGACTGCAAAAGCTCCTATAGTTTATTCACAAAAAATTCCTCAAGAAAGTCTGTAATAATGCATTTTATAGTAGTGCATTTTAAAAGTGACTTTGTTTGAGATTAGGCAGTGCCACCAATTTCAACTCTTTCTCGCCAAAAAAAATCTGAATCATCGTTGAGATATGTATAAATAAACCCTGTAAATTTGATTGCAAAAAGTCTCATAGTTTATTCACAAAAAATTCCTCAAGAAAGTCTGTAATAATGCATTTTATACTAGTGCATTGTAAAAGTGACTTTGTTTGAGATTAGGCAGTGCCATCAATTTTCACTCTTTCTCGCCAAAAAAAATTTGAAACATAACTAAGATATGTATAAATATACTCTGTAAATTTGATTGTAAAAGCTCCTATAGTTTATTCACAAAAAATTCCTCAAGAAAGTCTGTAATAATGCACTTCATACTAGTGGATTTTAAAAGAGACTTTGTTTGACTATGTTTGAGATTATGCAGCGTCACCAATTTTAACTTTTTCTCGCTCTAAATATTTTGAAATATCCCTTCAATATCTATAAAAAAACCCTGTAAATTTGACTGCAAAAGCTCCTATAGTTTATTCACAAAAAATTCCTCAAGAAAGTCTGTAATAATGCATTTTATAGTAGTGCATTTTAAAAGTGACTTTGTTTGAGATTAGGCAGTGCCACCAATTTCAACTCTTTCTCGCCAAAAAAAATCTGAATCATCGTTGAGATATGTATAAATAAACCCTGTAAATTTGATTGCAAAAAGTCTCATAGTTTATTCACAAAAAATTCCTCAAGAAAGTCTGTAATAATGCATTTTATACTAGTGCATTGTAAAAGTGACTTTGTTTGAGATTAGGCAGTGCCATCAATTTTCACTCTTTCTCGCCAAAAAAAATTTGAAACATAACTAAGATATGTATAAATATACTCTGTAAATTTGATTGTAAAAGCTCCTATAGTTTATTCACAAAAAATTCCTCAAGAAAGTCTGTAATAATGCACTTCATACTAGTGGATTTTAAAAGAGACTTTGTTTGACTATGTTTGAGATTATGCAGCGTCACCAATTTTAACTTTTTCTCGCTCTAAATATTTTGAAATATCCCTTCAATATCTATAAAAAAACCCTGTAAATTTGACTGCAAAAGCGCCTATAGTTTATTCACAAAAAATTCCTCAAGAAAGTCTGTAATGATGCATTTTATACTAGTGCATTTTAAAAGTGACTTTGTTTGAGATTAGGCAGTGCCACCAATTTCAACTCTTTCTCGCCAAAAAAAATCTGAATCATCGTTGAGATATGTATAAATAAACCCTGTAAATTTGATTGCAAAAAGTCTCATAGTTTATTCACAAAAAATTCCTCAAGAAAGTCTGTAATAATGCATTTTATACTAGTGCATTGTAAAAGTGACTTTGTTTGAGATTAGGCAGTGCCATCAATTTTCACTCTTTCTCGCCAAAAAAAATTTGAAACATAACTAAGATATGTATAAATATACTCTGTAAATTTGATTGTAAAAGCTCCTATAGTTTATTCACAAAAAATTCCTCAAGAAAGTCTGTAATAATGCACTTCATACTAGTGGATTTTAAAAGAGACTTTGTTTGACTATGTTTGAGATTATGCAGCGTCACCAATTTTAACTTTTTCTCGCTCTAAATATTTTGAAATATCCCTTCAATATCTATAAAAAAACCCTGTAAATTTGACTGCAAAAGCGCCTATAGTTTATTCACAAAAAATTCCTCAAGAAAGTCTGTAATGATGCATTTTATACTAGTGCATTTTAAAAGTGACTTTGTTTGAGATTAGGCAGTGCCATCAATTTTCACTCTTTCTCGCCAAAAAAATTTTGAAATATCACTGAAATATATACAAATGGACCCTGTAAATTTGATTGCAAAAGGATTTATAGTTTGCTCACAAAAAATTCCTCAAGAAAGTCTGGAATAATGCATTTTATACTAGTGCATTTTAAAAGTGACTTTGTTTGAGACTAGGTAGTGCCATCAATTTTAACTCTTTCTCGCCAAAAAAATTTTAAAATATTTCTGATATATGTCTAAATAAACCTCGTAAATTTGACTGCAAAAGATCGAATAGTTTATTCACAAAAAATTCCCCAAGAAAGTCTAACTTTAAAATCGACTATGTTTGACTGTTTTTGAAAATACGTAGTGTCACCAATTTTAACTCTTTCCCGCCCAAAAAATTCTAAAATATTCCTTCAATATCTATAAATAAACTCTGCAAATTTGATTGCAAATGGTCTCATACTTTTTTCACAAAAAATTCCTCAAGAAAGTCTAAAATCGACTATGTTTGACTATGTTTGAGATTATGCAGTGCCATCAATTATAACTCTTTCTCGCCCAAAAAATTCTAAAATATTCCTGCAATATCTATAAATAAACCCCTTAAATTTGATTGCAAAAGGTCTCATACTTTTTTCACAAAAAATTCCTCAAAAAAATCTAAAATCGACTATGTTTGACTATGTTTGAGAATATGCAGTGCCATCAATTTTAACTCTTTCTCGCCCAAAAAATTCTAAAATATCCCTTCAATATCTATAAATAAACCCCCTAAATTTGATTGCAAAAGGTCTCATACTTTTTTCACAAAAAATTCCTCAAGGACACGATTCCCTAAAAAATCGAGTTCCCCCACTAGAAGACCTCTTTTTCACTTAAACGACTCTATGAAAATTGTTTCTTATCATAAATATCACTGAAACGTGTATGTTAAAATTCTTTCTTGAGAGAAAACATGTCCTGGTTTCAGGTGACCTACGGTCCTTGCGGGAACGCAACAACGACGGTTCTTCATCATCCTGGAAATAGGCCGATCGGTGGAATAACACGGGCCACGTCAATCACTCGTAGACGGGGTGGATCGACCAACAGACAGCAATTGCTGGTTGTGCTAGCTGTCGCTCTGCTCGCCACTTGTCTTTTCATTCTTCTGCTGTTGGCGTTAAACACGAGCCGCGAGTACGTGCAAGAGCCCTGTAAGTTCAATTAGTTCTAAATGGCGCCGGTTGCGTCGGACGATTCCGGTTCAATCAACCAGCAAACTAGTCTCATAACTATAAAACCACCCTAAAGTTTTCAATTTTATATATATTCTTATTGAAATTTTAAGAATCTTTCACTTATTTTTAAATGAAATTATTTTTAGTTGCAGGGGTCAATTACAATCATTTTTGGTGAATAGACATACCTTCGAAATCCTACGCATTTTTGAAAAAAAAATTCATGAAGTTGACAAATTTTTCGACGGAAAAAAGAAAATTTCAAATCGTTCTGAAAAAATTATTGTTAGCTAGGGGGGTCATTTACCATCATTTTTTGTCATTATGCATATCTTCGAATTCCTACGCATTTGCGAGAAAAAAATTCAAGAAAGTAGACCAATTTTTCGTTGAAATTGAAAAGTTTCAAATCGTTCTGGAAAAATTATTTTCGGTTAGAGGGGTCAATTATAGTCATTTTTGGTCGTTAGACATACCCCTTAATTCCTACACATTTTTCAGGAAAAAATTCGAGTAGGTGCTAAAATTTTTCGGCTCGATATTTGTTCTCCAATATCGATGGGGGTAACAAAAGTTACGAACGAAACTGAAATGGATGGCTTTCAACGTCGAATATCGCGATGGTCGTGAATCGAATCGAGGCTATCGAGTTTCGCTCCAAAAGGCTGTGTCATGTCACCTCGTATCAACAGGAATTAATCACTTTACCAACGTATCCATAAAAGCCAAGGAAAAGAGAAACGTGTGCTCGCGATACCGTAACTTTTGATATCGAACTTTACGACTACGTTAATTTATATTATACGTAATTTAGAATTTTTCAAAAATAGTTTGAGCAAATTAAAATATGGCGAGAGTATTATAAATTTATTGGTGAGATTCTCCCGATGAAAACGAGTACAAACATGACACCACTTGGACAATTTTTAATTATACGCAATTGAGAATTTTTCAAAAATAGTTTGAGTAAGTCAAAATATGGCGACAGTATTATAAATGTATTGGTGAGATTCTCCTGATGAAAACGAGTACAAACACGACACCTTTCAGACAATTCTTAATTATACGCAATTGAGAATTTTTCAGAAATAGTTTTGAGCAAGTCAAAATTTGGTGAGAGTATTGTAAATGTATTGGTGAGATTCTCCCGATGAAAACGAGTACAAACTCGACAGTATTTGGACAATTTTTAATTATACGCAATTGAGAATTTTTAAAAAATAGTTTGAGTAAGTCAAAATATGACGAAAGTATTATAAATGTATTGGTGAGATTCTCCTGATGAAAACGAGTACAAACACGATACCATTCGGACAATTTTTGATTATACGTAATTGAGAATTTTTCAAAAATAATTTGAGTCAATCAAAATTAAATGTTGTCCGAATGGTGTCGTGTTTGTACTCATTTTCATCGGGAAAATCTCGCCAATACGTTGATAATATTCTCACCACATTTTGACTTGCCTAAACTATTTTTGAAAAATTCTCAATTACGTATAATTAAAAATTATGCGAATGGTGACGTGTTTGTACTCATTTTCATCGGGAGAATCTCGCCAATGCAATGATACTACTCTCACCGCATTTTAATCTCATGTTGTACTCCTCTTGATCACTCTTTATTACCATCAGAATACTAGGTTATGTGGACTAACAGTGTACAAAAACAAACTATAATTTATTTTAATTCAACAAATTACTTTATACAAATTAAATTATAATTTGTTTATATTTTTTTATGTAAAGCCACTATAGTCATTATTTTACGGTAATTAATAGGATACCGTGTTGTAGGAGGGCTATCTGTATTAAACCTCGGGGAATGCAAATACGAGTTTATTTCGTATCAACTGAAAGAACACACAGGGAACGCCCCTTTTTCCACGAAGATAAAAACCAACCTCGATACGCCTTTGTTTTTACAGTTGTTACAAAAAATCGCTTTTCGATGTCTCAAAAATTGATTGGCAGACCTTTCGATGAAAATTGCATTTTCCACGATTTTCAATAATTTTCTTCCCTTTTTTTCAGGTCCAAAGGTTTGCATGACGGAGGAATGCGTCAGAACAGGTAATTACGAGTATTTTCGAATTTGATTTTCTTGGAAGCGTCCGATATTCGAGGCGCCGCGGCGATAGGCGAAACGCAATCAGCGAAAACTGATTGGTGGTAGGCCGGAATTGCGTTTATCTCATGACAAATGCGTGGCGTGCGCACGTACGCGAAATCGGATTAACTATTCTCCGTGGGATTGCTTGTCGACCAGCGTTGTGTGGTTTAAATTGCTCGGTCAATGGAAACGAACCGTGGAACCGAGGGCTTCAATTTTCCATTATTTATTTATTCGAGGGGTTTAATCTGGGTTTCGGTTCGTTTTCACTGCAGTTGCCAATTACTGCTATTGTTTAAGGGGGAATTCCCCTGTAACAGCGTTTTAAGTTTTTTATTTTCTAGGGAATTAAAAGCTGTACTGGACTTTTAGGGATACGAAGAGGGACTCTTAAACTACACAAAAATATTTTTTAATATACTTTATTTTATAATTTGTTATTAATATGAGATCATTAGAAACATCAAAAGTCATCATATTGTTTCAAAAGTTAACAAATTTTATACTCATACAAGGTTACTTCCAGTTTACATGTTTAGTTTGTCTATTTAGTTAGTCAATTATTTAAAAATTATGACAAATTGTACGTCAAGGGGTTAAAAGGAACTTATTCCTATTCTGAACGAATTGAAACTGTTGGAATAAAGATCACTAGTTGCAAGTTCAGCAGTTGGTACCCCTGGTGGGGATCAGCCATATATAAATACGGGGAATCATCGTCGTGTAAGGTTAAGTTGAACCGGAGTTGCACGTGTTCAAATGTAAATTTAGAAACATGAGTTTTGTGCTCAAATTAATTAAGTGTATTCATTTGGTGTGACACGTGTGAAATTAAATGGTCCGTAATAAAGTTAGTTGAGGAAACCAGACTTTGTAGTTTTTATTAATTTAATAAAAATTTGTTTGAATGATTCCAGCGGCGAGTCTGTTGTCAGCGATGGACCAAACCGCGTCTCCGTGCGTGAATTTCTTTCAATACGCCTGCGGTGCATGGAACAGAATGCACGTGATACCGGAAGACAAAAGCTCCACCAGCACGTTCGAGGTCCTGGCGGATCAGTTGCAAGTGATCCTCAGACGAATCCTCGAAGAACCACCGAACGACGACGACAACGACGCCACGCTGAAGGCGAAAATGTTCTACAAATCGTGCATGGACATCCGTGGGTACAACGAAAATCTACTAAATAAGTTTTCTTCGCTTTGTAATTGTGATATCTCAAACATTGAGCATCATGGTCCAACCACCGTTAGTCGAAGAAATTTTTGTAAAATGTTTTCAAAGAATTGTGAAGTATTTCAGAGTTATTTGTTGAAATAGTAATACAGTGAACACGAAGAACATCTCACCTTTTGTTAGCGCAAAAGATGATAAATTCACTGATTTTTCTACGTCCATAAATATTTTCCAATGCTTTGCGTAGCTCGAATCAGGGAAATCGGCGATGCCCCGTTGAGGAGTGCCTTGAAACGCCTTGGCGGGTGGCCAGTGGTGGTTGGTCCGACTTGGAAGCCACCCCTTTATCCGGTCGAGGTTCTTCTGGGTCGTCTGCGCGGGGAATACAACGAGGGGGTGTTGATGGAACAGCGGGTCGGTCCAGACGACGAGAACTCCTCAGCCAACATCCTGCAGGTGCGCCGGCAAAGTAAGGCCCCTTGGTCGACGACTGGATAGCATTAAAATTGTAATGTAAACCGAAAAAGAGGGGATTAAGGGTTAAAATAACACTCGAGTTGCCTAGAATCAGTTCAATTCTACAAAGAAAAGTTTCAACCAGTTCGAATGGCGTTCAAAACAGTGTTGTGGAAAGATATAACAAAAAGGAGGGGATGAAGGGTTAAAATAAGACTCGAGTTGCCTAGAATCAGTTCAATTATGGCTGCTTTATGTTGAACTACTGGTCGACCGTAGGGGAACCCCCAAGTGAAGTGCTTGTGTATTACTTTTACAGCAGTTTTATAAAACATTCTTGAAAATTGCTTTTATTTTCAAATGTCACAGTGCTCCTCCCTCAAAGATTTTAAATATTTTAACAACACTGTCTCGAACGTCTTGTTGGAGTAGAGTTCTTCGAAGCCACCACCGGTCGACTGGAAAGCGAAGAGTTTATCGAATCGAATGTGTTTTTGCAGCTGGATCAGATGCAGCTAGCGTTGCCAAGCAGAGATTACTATCTGAAGAGGAACAGCGAGACAGAATTGAACGCGTATCATCGTTACATGACGAACGTCGCTTTGCTTCTTAACGCCAACCCCGAAACAGCCGCTGAAGAGTTCAGACACGTGATTGGGCTGGAGAAACAATTAGCTAACGTGAGAACGTAATTTGCAAATTTATTTTCACGAGACACTTTTGATATCAACAACGTTAGAAACTTTATTGAATAACATTTAAATTTTCATTCTCAAAATACTAGAGAATGCACTTGAAATGCAAAAATGTAGGAAATATTTAAAGTAAGATACGAATTATTATATTTGGGGGTTGAAACAACCCTCTACGAGGCTCCCATTTTATTAATTCTATTAACAATAGGTTTATGAATACTCAGAATAAAACACGAGCATTAGGAGCACTAAAATTTAATAAAAATAATAAAATTATGGAGAATTAAATTCCCCATGAATTGCTGACAAATGATATTTATGAGTTCTGAATAATCAAATCTGAATCTGAATAAACCTAGCGTTAAATAAAAATATGAATTTAATATTTAATAGTGACGAATGTAAACCTAAATCCTCATCCAATAGCAGTAAATTTGAAAATAAACAGGCGTCCTTGCCGGAGGCGGACAGGCACGACACGTCCGCCATTTACCGGAAGCTGACGTTGCGCGAATTGCAGCGTGAAATCCCGGAAATCAAATGGCGTGTTTACCTTCAGGAGTTCATCAGTGCCCCCATAACAGACGAGGAGCCAATCGTGGTGTACGGTATGCCGTATTTCGTCGAAATGGGTCGCATCGTGCACAGGACAGATCCAAGGTAACTATCAAATCACATATTTTCAAAATCTGTACAAAATACCCAACACTATTACTCAAAATATGCGTACTTGGTACTTCAAACTCCATACAAAACATAAGAAGATAAAACACCATTGAAAACAAGTTTTGTTTTCCAGAGAAAACAATTATTTACGAAAAAATGCTCTATAGAAATCCAGTATACAAATTTGAATTTATTTTCAATTAAATAAATAATTTATAGTTAATAAGAATTGCTGAAACTTCTTTGGGTATGTAGCGTCAAAGTAAATGTCAAAATAAACATAGAAGATGGCGTAAATTATAATAGGTGATGTATTCATTGGATAGAGGATGAAATGCCCTTTAAAATGAGCGTTTGAACGAGTCGATAGCATAATTAGTTCCGGAGATATAGCGATTTTAGTTTCGAGTCGATCGGATGGCTAGTTTTGGTGATATAAGGGTTCATTGACCTCGCGTAAATAGTAAACAGTGCGTAGTGGAGTGTTGGAAACACTACGCGTCACTAGAGGTCACGACAGTCACGTGATTTGGAGTAGATCAGCACAACGAGTGCGAGCGAGAGGCCCGACGCGTTAGACGGAGACAGAGACAGTCGAATTAAGAAAAATACCACTTTACATAAATTACGATATCTCGAAAACGAAAAGTCGGATCGACAAAAACCAAAAACCATTTCAAAGAGGAAGGTTTACCGCTTCTAACAATCGCTTAATTATGGATAAAGCACGAGTAGTTTCGGAGCTGCACGTAATTAAAGTTTTTAGTAATTTCAATGCGCGTTGGTAGTCCGCCGTGACACGGGGGGCGCCACAAGCGGAGTTTTTAAGAAATTACCCCTTCATATAAATTACGATATCTCCAAAACGGGAAGTCGGATCGACAAAAACCAAAAACCAATTTCAAAGAGGAAGGTTTACCGCTTCCAATGGTGGTCGAATTTTGGATAAAGCGTGGGTAGTTTCGGAACTGTACGCATGTAAAGTTTGACTATTTTTAATACCCGTGATTAGACTGTTCTAAGTGGACTGTTGATATTGATAAATGTTAATTAAATTAATAAACGATCGTTTGCAGAATCTTGCACAACTACATCCTTTGGCGCCTGGTCATGTCGATAATGCCATACATGATAGACGAGTACCAACAAAAGCGGATCGAATTTCGTCGAATCCTTCAGGGAATATTGAGCGAGAGGCACAGATCGGTCCAGTGCGTCGAATGGACGAACAAAAAGCTAGGCATGGCTGTGGGGGCACTCTTTATACGTGACAATTTCAATCACGAGAGTAAGGTGACTTTTTCCATTTCTTAACGAGTCCTCGTCACGAATCGTTTAACAATTTCACCACCCTTTCACACCTGCAGGGCTGGGGAAAATGCTAAATACCTAATTTAATTCCTAAATCCACGATTGCACTGTCTTTAGAATCGAAAGGTTCGTTTGCTTCCCAGGAGACGGCGCTCGAGATGATCCACACGATACGCGAGGCGTTCAACGAACTTCTCGACGAGAATCATTGGATGGACGATGAAACGCGAGCCGTGGCCAAAACCAAAGCCGACTCCATGAACGAGAGGATCGGTTATCCAGAGTTCCTCAAAGACCCTGCCGAGCTGTCCAAAGAGTACCTGATGGTACGTGGTTCTTTCTCGCCCAAAAAATTTGAAAACATCACTCAGATATGTACAAATAAACCCTGTAAATTTGACCGCAAAAGGTCTTATAGTTTGTTCACAAAAAATTCCCCGAGAAAGCCTAGAAAAAGCCTTGATGTTATGTCACAACGTTTGACTTTGCAGTTGAGCATCACTGAGGACCATTTCCTCGACAACATACTAGCCCTGCTCAAGTACGACGCGTACGACAACATACAGAACCTACGAAAACCGGTGGACAAAGACAAATGGCCCACGGAACCAGCGGTCGTGAACGCTTTCTACAATCCCAACAAAAACGACATTGGTAAGTCCAAACCTATTCGCTATGCTTGGGCCAATAAGACCAGTCAGCAAACGTAAACGGTTCTGAAAGTCTATTCATCCAGCGAACACTTTGTTCCTCTTCACTGACTCCTCCTGTTCATCGTTACAGTGTTTCCAGCGGGGATTCTGCAGCCACTGTTTTACTCCCAGCACTTCCCAAAGTCGTTGAATTACGGTGGGATCGGTGTGGTGATTGGCCACGAGATCACCCACGGTTTCGACGACAAGGGCCGTCAGTTCGACAAAGATGGAAACATGATGCAATGGTGGAACAACGTGACCATCAGAGCCTTCAGGCAGAGGGCTCAGTGCATCGTGGATCAGTATTCCAGGTACAAACTACAGGACGTAGGGTTGTACATCAATGGGAAGATGACTCAGGGGGAGAACATCGCTGACAATGGAGGACTCAAACAATCTTTTAGGGTAGGTCTACGGAGCGAGTTCCCTGTCAATTGGCAGGGAAATATAAGCAATGCAATGGGGGGAACGTAGTCGTCCAGGTACCTAGATAGTAGGAGAAGAGTTAATTGTTTAAACAAACACCTAATGTAGCCGCCTCACGGCAAGAGGTTATCTTGCTCCCTTGCTCCCTTGCTCTGTCTATCTTTCTCCCTTGCTCTCAGGCGGGAACACGTGTATCCCTTCTACTTCTCCCTCATTCCTTCCACGGGGCTTCAAATGAGGCGACTACTGTACTTGTCGATATTGATATCACATTATTAATCAAATATTATTTAGAATTGCCTTCACCAGGGTCTAATGATGCTCATGTACACTTCAATCTATGGCATAATATATACAAAAACATAGAATCGCGCGTTCCAGGCGTACAAGAAGTGGGTGTCGACCCACGGGGAGGAACCGCTGCTTCCTGGAGTGAACCTCACGCACGATCAGCTCTTCTTTCTGAACTACGCGCAGATCTGGTGCGGGTCTATGAGACCCGAAGACGCTCTGACCAAAATACGCAGCAGCGTTCACTCGCCGGGCCCTATAAGGGTCTGGGGGCCCCTGTCCAACAGCGAGGACTTCGCCAGGGCCTACGACTGTCCGCCAGGCTCGCCGATGAATCCAATGCACAAGTGCAGCGTGTGGTAGGTGGGTCAGCAAGCAATAAAAGTTCACGCCAGGAGCAATTTTTACATAATAAAGTATAAAAAATAATTCAAACATTTGCAGTTCCTGTTAATCACTATTGCAGGTAATGTTAGCCACGGAGAAAGGGAATGAGAAGACTACTATCATCCCAGATCAATTGTTGTCCATGATGGGGGGACCACAGAAGCCAGAAGACTAGCTTTATTTCATCGTGGTTCGCTACGCCGTGGATCTCGATGATTATATCAATGCGTGAGTGTGTACATGTGTGTATGCGTGTATCAGTCGGGAATGATCAAAGGTGAGCATCTAGGTGACAGTCTGAGATCCTATGAATAACAATTACATGTGTATATACAACTTTAACCGTCTAATATTTTGCGCATCAATCGCTTCTGTATGATCCAGCTCGCCACGGACGAGCCTAATAAACTTTTCGATCAAAAGAATAACTGGAACAGTGTTATACAAGTAGGCGTGCCATACTCCTTCATCCTTGTTTTCTTTAGGTTTTCAATTTTAAAAATTATTTCTTTATATTAATATTTTATTTTAGTTTTGCTTAAGTCAAATGAGATCAATTGGTCATCTCAAATGGGCTTAAAAACCTATTGCAAACAGGATTAAAGATTTAGTCAATGGACGTTTTAATTTCACGAAATACAAAAAAGAAAGGGAATTTTCTTTGTGGTATTTGAACTTAGCTCCACAGTATAGAATTTTTCGTACTCCCAATTATCGATTTTACCCTTTAACAAAGCTTGTAAATGTTAAGTTGAATACTAAGTTTCTAACCCCCCTCATGATACTTAAAGAGGGTGTTGATAAATGTCGAAAGTATTGATTACGTAGGTTTCACGAAAATCGTGGTAATCCTAAGAATAAAATCTGACACCCCATGAAATTGGAGGGTGAATCTGTGGAGCTCGTACCACGCATCGTAAATTTCGTCCTAATGTCCTGTGTGTCGCGCGTGGTTCGCGAGTCTTCTCCCAGGTGGCGCTGCGTCAACCTGTTCCCAGGTGAAGCGGATCAATGCGCATGTGTGTCGACCTATCGCCCGACTCGAGCCACGCTCGGGCCTCTGTGTCAGCAGTAGTGCGGCGCCCGTGTTGAGGGTCGGTGTTTTTCGTCTCAGTCAAAGCGACAGACCGGTGAGCGCCTATTTAATTCTCATTTTAGACCCTCTATTCCAGCCTGCCGGATCGCTTTGCCTCGAATTTCATTTGATCCCGCGTTCCACTGTCCCCCATCCCCGCGTTTCTCGTCCGCTTCCACGGATGCTGCGAACTATTGTCTCGAAAAAATTGAGATTAGGTGTTTTTTATTTTTTTTTTGAGACTCCCTTAGCTCGATAAACATACCCCCACTCCGACCGCCATTTTGACTCGTCCTTACCGATCGATAGGAACGGGATAATTGGAAATATTACCGACACGGCGTGCTCTGCTCCCTGACACGACGAATTAAGAAAAATAATTATTCTCGCTTATCGATAGAAAGGTGGCGCTTCGATTCTGCGTTTGGGCGAATCGATCCACCGTTTTTATATCCTTTTTTCCCCTTCGTCGTTCGCTCCCTTATCGCTGTTTACTATTTAAATACGATAAACGCCCGTTTACACGGTAAATCGCCACGGAAGGATAAAATATAGATTTCGATCAGGCTCACGGGCTAATTATTTTTTATCGCGAATTGTGCCGCTGGTTTCGCCGCTATCGAACGAAACTTCCGAAGTGGCGAAGTTCGATACAGAGCTAAATTTCAATTAGCAAATGGTACAGCTTGGATCAATATTTTTGAAAATGATATATTTTACTCGTTTCTGAATTACGTAGTATTTTAAATACAGTGAAAGACACTCTGTTTTGGTATTGTGGATTCGAAAAATGAAAATATTTTCTCTACAAATTTTAGTCAGCTCTGATTTGAGTGATGATAAACAAAGAATTCACATAATTCGGGGAAACTATTATTTACGATTTTGTAAACAATTTAATCAATAATTTAACTCAAAAATTTATGGATGTAATAAAATAAAAATTTTTCAGAACTCTCAGAACGATAAATTAATTTTATTATATACAAAAATGGTCGAATAACGTTTTGAAAAATTGTTGTACTCGGTTTTAGAGGGGAATTTTCAAAAGAAACCGAATGTTCTTATTTTTTCGTTCACCTCGCGTTTAATGGGTTACATGCTTATATCATTGTTATTGATTTTAGTTACTAGAATAATCTGCTTAATAATGCAGAATATTTAAGTGAAATCTCAAGACCCGTGTTGAGAACTTAAAAACCAGAGGTCAAGTGAAACAGTATAAATAAATAAAAGTTATTCCATCAAATTATTTCTGTATGTTTTGTTTTTTTTTGTTTCTTTGTTTTTAAGTCAAATGAAACAGTATATTTTTATAAATTTTCACATTAAAATTATTTCACTTCGACTTTTAAGGTTAGTTTCAAAATTGTATGTTTATTTGCAAATTTTTAATGATAACAATGAATAATTTTTGTTTGTTACTAAACTAGTAATAAACTAGTGTAATTCGTTAAAAATAGATTAAATTTACTGGTTATTGTAAACAACTTAAAATTGTATTTTTATTTGCAAATTTTTAATAATAATAATGAATAATTTTTGTTTGTTACTAAACTTGTAATAAACCAGTATAATTTGTTACAAATAGATTAAATTTACTGGTTATTGTAAATAACTTAAAATTGTATTTTTATTTGCAAATTTTTAATAATAATAATAAATAATTTTTGTTTGTTATTAAACTAGTAATAAACTAGTGTAATTTGCTGGTTTTTGTAAGTAACTTTTGCTCAAGATAATAGATTGCACTCCCTCCGTTCGTGTCACAGTTTGACGTTTCATCCAGTGACATTATCGAAGGGAATATAGCTTCTTCCCTCTCGATATTGTTTGCTCTTTGAGAAATGCACTGTTTCGCCACTATGGGCACGAAGAAACTTCGTAACCGGAGTTTACTGGATCGAACGAAACCTGGTTTCGTATAGTGCACTCAACGTCAGCGACAAGGACCAATCGTGGAACAGGCAGAACATCCATTTAACGAGGTCCTTTGGAAAATTTCGCAAGTCCATTAAAATTAAAGTGGATAAGACTGAACCTACGCGAAACGAGAACCAAAGGGGTGCAAAGGGGTGCAAAGGGGTTGCATTCGAGGAACAAAAGAAGATGAATAATTTTAAAACCTAGAGATCTGACTGAAATTTACGAAGAAAGTATTTTAAATAATACAATTTTTTATTTAATAATATCATTGAAAAATCATTAGATATAATTATTTTTTTTAAAGAAATTTGTTAAACTTCGATTTTCGTGAGTTTGGAAATTAGGGGTGCAAAGGGGGTTGCATTCGAGGAATAAAAGAAGATAAATTATTTAAAATCCTAAAATCATGGTTGAGAAATAATTTTTTTTCAATTTGGAAATTTAAACTTGATTTTTGTAAGTTTGGAAATTAAGGGTGCAAAGGGGGTTGTATTCGAGGAAAAAAAGAAGCTAAATTATTTAAAATCCCAAAATCATGGTTGAGAAACAATTTTCTTTGAATTTGTTATATTTACACTCGAGTTCCGTGAGTTTGGAAATTAGGGGGTGCAAAGGGGGTTGCATTCGAGGAAGAAAAGAAGATAAATTATTTAAAAACCCAAAATCATGGTTGAGAAATAATTTTTTTTTAATTTCTCAAATTTAAACTCGATTTTGGTGAATTTGAAAATTAGGGGTGCAAGGGGGTTGCATTTGAGGAACAAAAGAAGATAAATTATTTAAAATCCCAAAATCATGGATGGGAAACAATTTTCTTTGAATTTGTTAAATTTAAGCTCGATTTTTCTAAATTGGAAAATTAGGGGTGCAGGGGGGTTGCATTCGACGAAAAAAAGAAGATAAATTATTTAAAAACCGAAAATCAAAATCATGATTGAGAAATAATTTTTGTTAAATTTGTTAAAAAACTCGATTTCCGTGAGTTTGGAAATTAGGGGTGCAAGGGGGTTGCATTCGACGAACAAAAGAAGATAAATTATTTAAAAACCTAAAATCATGGTTGAGAAATAATTTTGTTTGAATTTATTAAATTTAAACTCGATTTCCGCGAGTTTGGAAATTAGGGGTGCAAAGGGGGTTGCATTCGACGAAAAAAAGAAGATAAATTATTTAAAAACCGAAAATCATGTTTGAGAAATAATGTTTCTTGAATTTGTTAAATTTAAACTCGATTTCCATAAGCTTGAAAATTAGGGGTGCAAGGGGGTTGCATTTGAGGAACAAAAGAAGATAAATTATTTAAAATCCCAAAATCATGGATGGGAAACAATTTTCTTTGAATTTGTTAAATTTAAGCTCGATTTTTCTAAATTGGAAAATTAGGGGTGCAGGGGGGTTGCATTCGACGGAAAAAAGAAGATAAATTATTTAAAAACCGAAAATCAAAATCATGATTGAGAAATAATTTTTGTTAAATTTGTTAAAAAACTCGATTTCCGTGAGTTTGGAAATTAGGGGTGCAAGGGGGTTGCATTCGACGAACAAAAGAAGATAAATTATTTAAAAACCTAAAATCATGGTTGAGAAATAATTTTGTTTGAATTTATTAAATTTAAACTCGATTTCCGCGAGTTTGGAAATTAGGGGTGCAAAGGGGGTTGCATTCGACGAAAAAATGAAGATAAATTATTTAAAAACTGAAAATCATGTTTGAGAAATAATGTTTCTTGAATTTGTTGAATTTAAACTCGATTTCCATAAGCTTGAAAATTAGGGGTGCAAGGGGGTTGCATTTGAGGAACAAAAGAAGATAAATTATTTAAAATCCCAAAATCATGGATGGGAAACAATTTTCTTTGAATTTGTTAAATTTAAACTCGATTTTTCTAAATTTGAAAATTAGGGGTGCAAGGGGGTTGCAATTTGAGGAATAAAAGAAGATGAATTATTTAAAAACCCAAAATCATGGTTGAGAAATTATTGTCTTTGAATTTGTTAAATTTAAGCTCGATTTTCCTAAATTTGAAAATTGGGGGTGCAAAGGGGTTGCATTCGACGAAAAAAAGAAGATAAATTATTTAAAAACCGAAAATCAAAATCATGGTTGAAAAATTATTTTTGTTGAATTTGTTAAATTTAAACTCGATTTTCCAAAATTTGAAAATTAGGGGTGCAAAGGGGTTGCATTCGTTGAATAAAAGAATATAAATTACTTAAAAACCCAGAATCAGAGCTGACTAAAAATATTTAAAATAATAAAATCACTGAAAAATCATGATTGCAAAATAATTTTTTTTAAATTTGTTAAATTTAAACTCGATTTCCGTGAGTTTGAAAATTCTGACGAATCTGCTACCCGTTAGAAATCTTCAGATTATTTTTAGAAGACGTTTGAAAGCACCATGTGGCGATACCAGATGTATTATAAGTACCAAAACGTTAGATCTCTCTGAGGGTCTGTTAATATTCGTTTACAGTATGATCTAGGAACTTAATCTTTATGTTGCAGATTCGCTAGAAAATTAAACAAATATGCGCGCGACATAGTCCGCAAGGGGGAAATTCGTCGTCAGAAGATGAGTGTCGTACGCGTTATTTGACCAGGACCATCAATCAGCAATACAAAAACTTGAGTACAAAGAATTAAAAAAAAAACAAAAAAAAAAGAAACAAAAAAGAAAATCGAAAAAAACGAAACTAACGAAAGGTACCACGAGGTAAAACGAGATATAAAAAAAAAAAGGAGAAAGGAGAAATTAAAGGAACAAAAAGACAAAAGTTCAAGGCGAGGACAATCTTCAAACCAATGTTACCTAACTAATTAATCGTCTATCGATTCCATCGTATTTCTATCGACGACTGAAATGTATATTCATCTATAAATGTATCGAGAGTTGATAACGAGAGATTATTATTGATTACTGTTAACGTTAAGGGTACTTTGCAAGTTTCGCGGGACAAAAAACAAGAACGATACAATCAATTTAAGAAACGATTATTATAACGAATACGGTTGGATACATTTAATAAAGTATATATACATATATATATATATATATATATAGATGTTAAATATATTGTAACTATATGAAAGCAGTTTGTGTCCATGGGGTCCGCGTTTAAAGAGATTATCGATCAAACGTACGTTTGTTTTTATTGTTAGAAATTTTAGGAGGAGATTATATATTGCACAGCGTGGCGAGAAGATTCGATTTGGAGGAATAACAAAAGATACGAGGTGATTATTATTGGCAGTATTGGAAAAATACAGTTATTTTAATTCCATTAATTTTATTATAATTATAGTAGCAGGATTATTTTCGTTCTGATATTTGTTGGATAATATTGTTTCCCAAGATAGTTTCAAATATGGTACTCTTTGGTTTAGGTTATTTTAATTTTATTAATTTTATTGTAATTGTATTAATATGATTATTTTAATTATAATATTTGTTGGTTTATATTGTTTTTTAAGATAGTTTCAAATATGGTACTCTTTGGTTTTCGTTATTTTAATTGTATTAATTCTATTATAATAGTATTAATACCATTTGTTTTTCTATTATAATTGTTTTAAATTTATTATAATAGTATTATTATTATTTCTTTTTCTATTACAATAGTCTTAATACTGTTTCTTTTTCTATTATAATAATATTAATTCTATTATAATAGTATTAATACAACTATTTTAATTCTAATATTTGTTTGATAATATCGTCCCTTAACACAATTTCAAATATGGCACTTTTTGGTTTTCGTTATTTTAATTGTATTAATGCTATTATAATTCTATTAATACAATCATATTAATTGTAATATTTGTTAGATAATATCCTTTTTTTTATTATTTTAATTCTATTAATTCTATTTTAATTGTATTAATTCTATTATAATGGTACTAATACTATTCCTTTTCCTATTAAAATAGTATTAATTCTATTTTAATTATATTAATTCTAATATAATCGTACTAATACTATTCCTTTTCCTATTATTATAGTATTAATATTATTTCTACTTCTATTATAATAATATTAATACTATTACTATTTCTATTATAATAGTACTAATTCTATTATTATAGTAATAATATTATTCCTTTTCCTATTACCCCATTTTTTCACCTCTTTCACTCGCACCGTTCACTCAACCGTCTCTACACTTTCACACCGGAAATGGAAGTCCTCCTTTTCCTATTACAATAGTATTAATACTATTTCTATTTCTATTATAGTAGTATTAATACAATTATTTTCATTCTAATATTTGTTGGATAATATTGTTTCTGAAGGTAATTCCTAATATCGTAATCTTCGATTTACGTTATTTTCATTTTATTAATTCTATTATAATTGTATTAATTATAATTCTTTTTGTATTATAACAGTATAAATTCTATTTCTATTATAATTATATTAATACTATTTCTATTTCTATTATAGTAGTATTAATACAATTATTTTCATTCTAATATTTGTTGGATAATATTGTTTCTGAAGATAATTCCTAATATCGTAATCTTTGATATACATTATTTTCATTTTATTAATTCTATTATAATAGTATTAATTCTAATATAATAGTGTTAATATTATTTCTGTTTCTATTATAATTGTATTAATACTATTTCTTTTTCTATTATAATAGTATCAATTCTATTATAATAGTCCTAATATTGTTTCTTTTTCTATTATAATAATATTAATTCTATTGTAATGGTATTAATTCTATTATAATTGTATTAATTCTATTTCTTTTTGTATTATAGCAGTATTAATTCTATTTCTATTATAGTAGAATTCATATAATTATTTTAATTCTAATATTTGTTTGATAATATCGTGTCCTAATACAATTTGAAATATGGTACACTTTGGTTTTCGTTATTTTAATTTTATTAAGTCTATTATAATAGCATTAATACTATTTCTTTTCCTATTATAATAGTATTAATACTGTTTCTATTTCTATTATAGTAGTATTAATACAATTATTTTCATTCTAATATTTGTTGGAGAATATTGTTTCTGAAGATAATTCCTAATATCGTAATCTTTGATTTACATTATTTTCATTTTATTAATTCTATTATAATTGTATTAATTCTAATATAATAGTGTTAATATTATATCTTTTTCTATTATAATTGTGTTAATACTATTTCTTTTTCTATTATAATAGTATCAATTCTATTATAATAGTCCTAATATTGTTTCTTTTTCTATTATAATAATATTAATTCTATTGTAATGGTATTAATTCTATTATAATTGTATTAATTCTATTTCTTTTTGTATTATAGCAGTATTAATTCTATTTCTATTATAGTAGAATTCATATAATTATTTTAATTCTAATATTTGTTTGATAATATCGTGTCCTAATACAATTTGAAATATGGTACACTTTGGTTTTCGTTATTTTAATTTTACTAAGTCTATTATAATAGCATTAATACTATTTCTTTTCCTATTATAATAGTATTAATACTGTTTCTATTTCTATTATAGTAGTATTAATACAATTATTTTCATTCTAATATTTGTTGGAGAATATTGTTTCTGAAGATAATTCCTAATATCGTAATCTTCGATTTACGTTATTTTCATTTTATTAATTCTATTATAATTGTATTAATTCTAATATAATAGTGTTAATATTATTTCTGTTTCTATTATAATAGTCTTAATACTGTTTTTTTCTATTATAATAGTCTTATTACTGTTTTTTTTCTATTATAATAATATTAATTCTATTATAACGGTATTAATTCTATTATAACTGTATTAATACTATTTCTTTTTCTATTGTAATAGTATTAATTCTATTATAATAGCATTAATACTATTTCTTTTTCTATTATAATATTATTAATTCTATTATAACTGTATTAATACAATTATTTTCATTCTAATATTTGTTGGATAATATTGTTTCTGAAGATAATTCCTAATATCGTAATCTTCGATTTACATTATTTTCATTTTATTAATTCTATTATAATTGTATTAATTCTAATATAATAGTGTTAATATTATTTCTGTTTCTATTATAATAGTATTAATACTTATTTTTTCTATTATAATAGTATTAATACTATTTTTTCTTCTATTATAATAGTCTTAATACTGTTTTTTTCTATTATAATAGTCTTATTACTGTTTTTTTTCTATTATAATAATATTAATTCTATTATAATAGTATTAATTCTATTATTATAGTATTAATATTATTTCTATTTCTATTATAATAATATTAATACTATTACTATTTCTATTATAACAGTATTAATTCTATTATTATAGTAATAATATTATTTATAATTCTATTATAATAGTATCAATTCTATTTCTTTTTCTATTATAATAGCATTAATTCTATTTCTTTTTCTATTTTAATTGTTTTAATTCTATTATAATAGTATTAATTCTATTTCATTTCCTATTATAATAGCATTAATTCTATTTCTTTTTCTATTATAATGGTATTAATTCTATTTCATTTCCTATTATAATAGCATTAATTCTATTTCTTTTTCTATTTTAATTGTATTGATTCTATTATAATTCTATTAATTCTAGTATAATAGTATTAATTATATTATAATTGTACTGATTCTATTTCTATTATAGTAGTATTAATACAGTTATTTTAATTCTAATATTTGTTTGATAATATCGTCTCTTAATACAATTTGAGATATAGTGGCCTTTGATTTCGGTTATTTTAATTGTATTAATTCTGTTATAATTGTTTTAACACAATTATTTTAATTCTAATAATTTGTTTAGATAATATCCTTTCTTAACACATTTTCAAATATGGTATTCTTTCTTTCTAATTACTTTAACAACACCATATAAAAATTAAAAATTTTAAACTAGTTTTGTACCCAAATATAAACTATCTTTATGATATATATATATTTGAATTTTAATTTTAAGTAAAAATGCTTAAATATATTTAGCTCTCTGCAGCTATACAATTCTACAGTAGCAACAATGAACTCATACCATTTAATTCTCACTGAATAGACTACAGAATATTCCCGTGTCGGAGGGAATACCATTTCGAGCTGTTAGCCTAAGCGTCCACGCAATGAATCTCGAAGTGGAGCTGATCGCGGGGGTGATCAAGGGCGAGCCACCCCCGAAAAGCCTGCCCGCCCCGAGGCTGATAAAAGTCTTCATCGCTGGAGAACGGAATGGTCTATTTAACAATACCTACTTAATATTATTGTTCGTGTGTGTTGGATGTTTTGTTAAATCGCGCAATTTGCATACACGCTTCCAAGCAACTCGCCAGCATCGATTCAAATATCCGTTGATTTGTTAACAAAGCAACTTTGGAAACTCCAAAAGTGATGAAATTTGTCTAAAAGTAGAGCAGTCCATCCATAACAAACCTAATTCCCGTTCCATAATTCAATTTCACAATGCAACTCAAAAAGAAGTTGAAACATTAATTATTTTCCTTATTTCTCAAATTAAAATAAAATTTCACAATTAAATAAAATCATTTTATTCGTCTGTGAAATAAATTATTCGCATGGGGGAGTAAACAGAAATATTTTCGATTTTTTCAGAAAAGGGAGGGGGTAAATCGAAAAATTTTTTTGGGCAATCTTTGAAACCTAAACGAGACGTGTAAATTTTGTTTAAACTTTTTTTCGATATCAGTTACCATTCTCGAGATAATCGAGGAGAAAGATAAGGGATGATTTCACCCCCTCAAAACTGAATTATGAAACAAACGAAAAATAGCTATGTTATGGTCCGGTCTACTTGTTGATTACACTAAACGATATATTCTTTGACAATCTTTAAACGCAAATAGAGATTATTTCTTAAGATATTAATAATAAATGTTGCTAATAACAACGAACTTAGAGCGCACAGTTTACTAATTATATTTTTACAAAGCTGAACGTGCAATTGTCTGATAACTTTTGCACGCCAAAATGAACTTGAAACGCTTTCTCTGTTATTTTATACATTATACAGGGTGAACCGTAATATATGGAACCCAATGACAAATCTAACATTTAGAAACAGTAAAATAGAACTATTTAGAACATTTCACAAGACTATATCTATCCTCTAAACACTATTTAACAATTCTTATTTATTAAAAAATAGGAATCGATAATAAAAAATTTATTGCATGGAATATTCTGTCAACAAAAAAAAAAAATAAATAATTTACAATTAGGTGCACGCTGTAAACTTGCTTTTGAGCACACTATAGTCCCGTTTTAAATGTATTTTAATTGTTTAAAGTACCAAGTAGTGCCTTGAAACATTTAAAGTTCCAATTGTTTATCTTAGAAATGAAAAATTTTACGTGGTTACCACATATCACGAAACACCCTGTATTGCGTTTGTGCACACGTGTATGTTTTCTGTGGATCGTTGGATCACGCTACTTCTTCGTTATGGCTGTCCAAACTATGTGTTCGTGAATTCTTTTCGATTTGTTTAGAAGTTCATTTCACTGCTTGCGTATTGGGGGCAACGAGTTCTGTGTTTTTGTATCTGTGTCTAGATCGTGTACGTGTGAGCAACGATCGCATCTGTATTCCGAATTATGTTCAATCGAATGATCTGTTGGATATTTAATAAATCAATTTGTTGATTATTTAATAAAGTCTTCTGCCCATTTACTCATTCTACCACCTATCTAGTCGTTTATTTATCCACACCATTATTGATTTACGTGTTTGTTACCTAAGTTCGCATATACAGGGTGTTTACGGTAAAGTTAATTTAGAACGGAATATTGTAAAGAATTTGTTAACAAATTGTAAACAAAGACACACGTTGTGGTTGCATTTGCGTTATTCTTTTTAACGAGACAACGTGTTTTTTTCTCAGTTTGACATTGTAGATGGCGTCGAGATCGATCGATGACCTTCGAGTGACCTCGAGTATTTTAAGTGCTCGAGCTCGTTCGAAGGTCACGTGACGGTAAACAAACGTGTAAATATGTTGTATATTTGCTCCCCACGGCGCCCAAAATTTTTCATCAAATATTTGCAGAGTTCGTGGAGGAAAGGAAACAATTATTGGAATTCGTTGGACCTGAACTGCAATCGATTTACGACGGCATGGGAATCGAGGTACGACAAAAGTCCAATTTAAAAAGCATCGAAACTAAATCACGATTACATTGTCGATATATCAGGTGTACGAATGAATAATCCAATTTTTTCAGCCACATTCAATTTTAAAGAAAAGTGAATTTAATTGTACAAATCAAAGTATTCACTTTCTATAACTTTAAGCCATCTTTCAGGCAGCTGATGAACTCCATCTTGGAAGAATTTTACGTTTTTGGCCCCGATAAAGTCAATTTTCGGATCTTATTCACTGATTGGAGGTTACATAGACCAGGAACGGGTGATAATCGGATGGAGCGATGTCTGGTGAATATACCAGGTGCTTCTAGACGTCCCAAGACTCATTATGGTGTCTTTTGTATGGGGGAGCAATATGTGGCCAGGCGTTGTCACGCAACAATTTCATTGGGCGTTCTCCTTTGCCAGAATACGTTGCGTACGTTGAGAACGACGTTGCTAGCAGTCCTCAGTAACTGTTTCACTAGGTTCCAACAGCTCGTAACAAACCACGCCTTTGATATCCCACCAAATGCAGAGAAGAACCTTCTTTCAGAAGCGATTGGGCTTTGCAACCGATGTTGACGCTTCAAATTGTCACAGAGTATCCACTTCTCATCGCCACGTAACAATTTTCCACAAGAAAGACTTTCGACGCTGCTTATTGTCATGAGAAAGACACGCTGCCACTCGTTGATCTTTGTTGGTTGCACTGAGTTCATGTGGAACCCATTTTCCTTCTTCTGGATCCTTCCCATCTCACGTGGGCGTTTGGAAATCGTTTGCTAGGTTATTCCCAACTGTTCTGCAAGTTCCTTTTGCATTTGTGCCGCATCCTCAGCGAGCAGGTGTTCCAAATCATCGTTCTCACACTTATAAGAGCCTCCAGGGCGTTGTTTTGTCGATCAGACTCAAATCACTGCTTTTAAACCACTCTGAACCAAAAGGTGCACACATCATACGATACAACACCTTCACCAAGTAAGGAACAAATCTATTCTCATGCTCTTGCAGCATTTTTCCCTTGTTGCAAGTCATAAAGAATGCAGTGTCGGTTATGCACCTTATTTGTTGCCACTTTTGACTCCATTGAAGTGAATACTTTTGAAGGTTATGTTGGGCCATTTGCTAAACTATCTTCTTAGTTTTAACTAGCTGTATGTCAACAGTATATGACCACAAACAAACAGGAAAATCTGTTGACTTTAACCCTTTGCACTCCCATGTCGAGTGTGATTCGACATCAATTTTTATCTCAGGAGCTCCTTCGTCGAGTCCCACTCGACATTTCTTCAAGTCCACACCAAAGAGATATCGCACGCTTGAAAATTACAAAACACAACAACAGTGTAAATAAAACAGATATTTTAACAAGTAAATTTCAAATAAAACACTTGAAGGCGTTTGGGAGCTGCTGGTAACAAAATTGAAATATAATTCGGAGTGCAAAGGGTTAAACTTGATTTTACAACTGCTCAAGATAATTTGGATCATTCGTTTGTACACCCGATAACTAGACTGCGGATCTTTATGCAAATTCACATTTTTATTGATAGAATTAATGAAACGGAAGCTTCGCAGAGGGCTGTCTCGACCCCTAAATATAATAATTCGTATCTTACTTTAAGTATTCCTTATATTTCTGCATATTAAATGCATTCTGTAGTTCTTCGAGGATTAAAATTTCCCATAAATGCATAAACATCCGCAGTCTACTGATAACTAATGAAATTGTATGATAATGCACGTTTTACAAGATTGGATATTATCAATTATTGGTGAATTCACGTTGATAATCTGGCAAATTTATTTGTTTATGTCACATACACGTGTAGATTGTTAACGAATGGTAAATTGTGTAGGTTCTCTTGGTGGACATGCAATATGCAACGAACGTGAATCCTGATAGAAACCCATACTTAGCTGAACATTTTTTTAACGAAATACATGCCGCTTATCAACACTCGAGGGGTTGTTTTCTACTAGTGAGTATGTAAAACTGTATGGAATAAAAAATAAATAAATAATCCCTTGTGAGGCATACACACGTGTGAGAAGTTACTGATGATTAAAAAATGAAATTTTTGTGTTTAAGCTGCTGGTTGGAGAAGAGTACAACGTTGGATGGCTGCCACCAGAATTGAGCACAGAAAGTTATGGAATCCTTTCTAGTCGTTGTTCCATGATGGAGGAGTATTACGAGTGCAATAACGATTGCTATGTCCTAAAGGCAGACAGGTAGTTACTTTTTTATTATGGTATTTTATGGAACCGTAATAAAAACGAAGGAGGCCAATAAAAAAGATAGTGGTCTATAAACGTGACGTAATTTCAAACACGAGGCTACTTTTAAGATACTTTGGTTTAAGAACGAACCAACTGAGATAGAAATAATAAACGTCGGTTTGATCAGAGTTTACTGCTTTCATAATTGAGGGGACAGGTAAAGGAAATAAGTATAAATTAAATTTAACCAAAGTATGTAGTATAATTATTTTGGACTTAAGTTTTATGTATTATTTATCTTTGTGGTAGATAGATTATTTAACGTGTATTTACATTTGTGGGGAAGTAAGGTATATTTAAGGAAAATGGTGGTTAATTGCTGGGGGATAAAACTAATTTTTCGGAGAAATTAAGAAGTTTCAAATTGTTTTGAAAAAATTATTTTTAGTTGCAAGGGTTAATTACAATCACTTTTGGTCATTACACATACTTCCGAAATCCTTCGCACTTTCGAGAAAAAAATTCAGGAAGGTGGAAAAATTTTTCGTCGAAATTACAAAATTTCAAATCGTGCTAAAAAAATTATTTTTAGTTAGGGGGGTCATTTATAATCATTTTTTTGTCATTATACATACTATCGAATTCCTACGCATTTTCGAGAAAAAAATTCAAGAATGTGGACCAATTTTTCGGCAAAATTGAAAAGTTTCAAATCGTTCTGAAAAAATTATTTTTAATTAGAACGGTCAATTACAATTATTTTTGGTGAATAGACATACCCCCGAAATCCTAACCCTTTTTGGAGAAAAAAATTCTTTACAGAAAATATACTGTTTGGCCAGAAGTTTTACCCTGAAAATTCATGCATATCTTTAAAACGCCATAACTCCTGAACGGATTGGAGGATTTTCATTTTTAAAAATGCAAACAACGCGTATTTTAATAGAGAATACGTACAAATTCTAAAAATATTCGAAAAGTGCGTCCTTAACCCCTTAAAATGAGAAAAACCCCAAAAAAGTGGTTCAATTTTCAAACGATCATAACTCCTATAATAGTGAATATATTTCAATGAAATTTTTTTCTGAAGTAGAGCTCATGGGTACCTACAAAAAAGTATTAAACAAGATTTTCGTACAACGTCAAACAAATTTAGTAAAAATCAGAAACGAATTTCTAGGAAAAGTCGATAGGGGTAATCCCCTTTTTCGGCGAAATTAAAAAATTTCAAATCGTTCTGGAAAAATTATTTTTAGCTAGGGGGGTCAATAACCATCATTTTTTGTCATTATACATACTATCGAATTCCTACGCATTTTCGAGAAAAAAATTCAAGAATGTGGACCAATTTTTCGGCAAAATTGAAAAGTTTCAAATCGTTCTGAAAAAATTATTTTTAATTAGAACGGTCAATTACAATTATTTTTGGTGAATAGACATACCCCCGAAATCCTAACCCTTTTTGGAGAAAAAAATTCTTTACAGAAAATATACTGTTTGGCCAGAAGTTTTACCCTGAAAATTCATGCATATCTTTAAAACGCCATAACTCCTGAACGGATTGGAGGATTTTCATTTTTAAAAATGCAAACAACGCGTATTTTAATAGAGAATACGTACAAATTCTAAAAATATTCGAAAAGTTCGTCCTTAACCCCTTACAATGAGAAAAACCCCAAAAAAGTGGTTCAATTTTCAAACGATCATAACTCCTATAATAGTGAATATATTTCAATGAAATTTTGTTCTGAAGTAGAGCTCATGGGTACCTACAAAAAAGTATTAAACAAGATTTTCGTACAACGTCAAACAAATTTAATAAAAATCAGAAACGAATTTCTAGGAAAAGTCGAGAAGGGTAATCCCCTTTTTCGGCGAAATTAAAAAATTTCAAATCGTTCTGGAAAAATTATTTTTAGCTAGGGGGGTCAATAACCATCATTTTTTGTCATTATACATACTATCGAATTCCTACGCATTTTCGAGAAAAAAAATCCTTACCGAAAATATAACGTCTGAAAAACCCCATAAAAATGGTCCAATTTCTCATTTTTATCGCCTCTTATGTAGATATAGTCCAATTATCCGCCATTGTATGAAATGGAATCTTAATATAGTTATACTACTTTAATTAAATTTAATTCGTACCTATTTCCCCTACCTGTCCTTAATTGTGTCCTCAACTGTATTTCATAAATAATTAACAGATTGAGGGCAGCGAGCGACAACTGGCAAAGCGAGGAGCCAGAAATGAGGGAAACGTTGAAAAAGGTCGCAGAATCCGTCGTCTCCGATAAATGTGATAACGAAGAAATCAGAAACATATTGAAGAGCTCTGCTGAGAGGCAGCTGGAGTACGCTATAAGTAAGCTACAATAATTATTCCAATCAACATTCCTTACAATATTCATCTAACATTGAAACCTCGTTTCAGATTTGGACGAAACGCGCGAGGGAATCGTGGCTGTGATACGTTCCTGGAAGGGCAAGAAGAACTCGAAGGCGGTGACGTCCCTGAAGTCGTTCATCTCCGACAATCTCCCGCCCGAGAACATAATCAACGTAGAAGTGGATCAGAAGTCGGGTGGGATCAACCCGGACAGAGTTCACAAGGGTTACCTGTCTCATCTCTGTCGTTTGGTGGTGAATCGGCTGCAGACCCTAGTCAACGCCTCCATCGAGGAGGATCCAGAGATAAAAAGCAAAAAGAAGATGGTGCAAGAGATTTACGCTGAGAGCCTGATGCACCTAGCCCTGTTAAGGGACATCAAACCCTGCGAGTGCAACGAAAACGTCGAGAGGATCAAGGAACTCCTGCATCTAGGTACGCAAATCACTGTTTTCACAATACACTTAACAAACTGATGCATTGAATGTGTTTACTCACCAGGTAAATCGCAGAAGCACAGACCAATACTGATAAAAGGGGGCAAGTACACTGAGAAAACCGCTCTGCTTTCGAGAATTTACACGGACGCCTCCTCCTGGTTGGATTGCACCACGTTCAGGGTGGTTCGACTCTGTGGAGCGACTCCTAGATCCGCCTATAGTTTAGAACTGCTCAGAGTGCTATGTCAACACATTGGTTTCCTCTCTGGGCTGTTGGATGGCAACCTTCCTAAAGACGCCTCGTTCGATCCCCTCTATTTGAACAACTGGTTCAGCCAGATCATGAGACGAATCGAGGAGGAACCGATGAAGGAACAGCTCCTGATCCTCATCGATGACCTCCATCGACTGCAGCCACTGGAGTGCAACATTGTCGCTGCCCTGTCGTGGCTGCCTTTGTATTTACCAGCAGGTGGGGCTGTAAATAATAATATTACTATAATAGAAATAGCTAGTAGACCTATATTTTACTTGGACTCAGAGAATCCCCCTAGTGGAGGTGTTTTGTGTCTAATATTCCTAGTAAAAGTAGCTTGTTCCTCATATTTGTGCTGTTAGGGTATTCTAGACAGCTCATTTGCCTATCATATAACTCCCAACAATGATTTGTCACCTTTTACAATAACTTTGACACAGAATCCCCCTAGTGGAGGGTATATTAGGGATGTTTTGTGTCTAATATTCCCATTAAAACTAGCTTATTCCCCACATTTGCGTTGTTAGGGTATTCTAGACAGCTCATTTGCCTAAAAGTAAAATGCAACGCTCCCATTGATTCTTAGGGGTCCATCTGGTGGTAACGACAGCTGTTCCCCCGGAATTACTGCGCCTGACCCCCGCACAAAAGGAAATACTGCGCAGCAACGAGGTTCTGGTGGAGCTACAGGACCCAGGAGTCGACTCTCACGAGACTGAGAACGTCTTCGACGCTTTGGAGGGTCTCATAGGCGAGAACGCTGCCAACCGAATTGGCGCCATCTTGGCTTGCACGGAGTACGGGCTCTCGGAGACGGAAGTCCTCGAGATGGTCATGCAAACCTCTGACGATGGTCCCTCGTTCCTCGAGGATGGACTCTTCAACTTCTCGACCTGGTGCTTGGTCAGAAGAGCGTTCGACAAAAGTTTGAGGGTAACCTCCAACCCATTATCTGAGACATAATTGTTAGAGATGGGATCAACTTGTTAAAGTTGTCAAATTCTATAAATAAAGGTTCGCGTGATGAGTGGGAGGCTGCTTTTCGGTTGGCGTCATACGATCCGCGACCTGGCTCGAAAGAAGTACTTCGTCAACCAGGAGACCTTGAAGAGCTACCACGGCGAGCTGGCGAACCTCTTCTTCTGGGAGGACTTCGACTTCAAGGACGACAAATCGTCGCCAGAAGTGGAGACGCCCAAGAAGGAGACGCCCTACCAGAGCAGACCAGTGTCTCAGGACATTGCTTACAATCTGAGACACGTCGAGGAGGCCTGGTTGCACCTTTTGCAAGCTGGCCACGTGGAGAAGCTGAAGAAACTGGCCGTCTGTGCTTTCGATTTCCTCCTGGCGGCTGTGCAAATGGTCTCTGTCAGCTACTTGAGATGTGTTCTTGAGCACTCGAGGAGGTACCTTCTCGAGAGGGACTTGGAGCTGGTTTATTACACTGTCAGGAAGTCCAGCGACATCTTGACGAGGGATCCCCTTCAGCTTGGAGCACAACTCATTTGTTGGCTGAGGCCTGTTGCAGAAGATGGCAGCGATTTGGTGAGAGACTGTTCACTCAGATTGTTTTTCATGGCTGTTAGGAAGTGAGAAAGTGAGGAGGAAGTGTATTTTGTTTATCTATGTATAAGAAACAAAATTTCTGTTTGAAAGGTTAGCAAAATGGTGACTGCAGCGATGGCCTGGTGCGATGGATACACTGCTCCCTTATTGGTCCCATTGAATGGGTGGCTTCAACCACCTTTACCCCTTCAAATTCGTAGTTTATCTTGCCCACAAGGGGTGAAACTCGTCGAAGCTGCTCCTTCCGGACAGCACGTTATCGTCGTCCCTGCCCAGGGAGACGCTCAGCTCTGGCACGTGATGTCTGGCCAGCTGGTTCACACTTTCTCTGGTACCTCTCTTACTGCATTAAGAAAACACTCGGTTAAGTGTACTTTAGTCCGCTATAATTGCGCTTTTAAAAACAATCGGCTCCGCAGTTCCTCATTTGCTTCTTCTCGATAGCTTAGATGTCGCTATATTCGAGTATACAGAGGTCCCCGGTTATCTGAAATGTTCTTACAAATTTGAAAGTTTTTAAAATTGAAATTGAATTGCACCGAAGACCACTGTACACGAGAAGCAATTGCAATTCAGACACTCGTATCATCGCAATATTCGAGTATACAAAGGTCCCCGGTTATCTGAAATGTCTTTCCAAACATCAGAATTTTTAAAATTGAAATCGAATCGACCGAGGATCACTGTAGACGAGAGGCAATTGCGATTCATATTCGAGTATACAAAGGTCCCCGGTTATCTGAAATGTTCTTACAAATTTGAAAGTTTTTAAAATTGAAATTGAATTGCACCGAAGACCACTGTACACGAGAAGCAATTGCAATTCAGACACTCGTATCATCGCAATATTCGAGTATACAAAGGTCCCCGGTTATCTGAAATGTCTTTCCAAACATCAGAATTTTTAAAATTGAAATCGAATCGACCGAGGACCACTGTAGACGAGAGGCAATTGCAATTCATATTCGAGTATACAAAGGTCCCCGGTTAACTGAAATGTCTTTCCAAACATCAAAATTTTTAAAATTGAAATTGAATTGCACCGAGGACCATTGTACATGTGAAGTAATTGCGATTCATATTCGAGTATACAAAGGTCCCCGGTTATCTGAAATGTGTTTGCAAAATTTTAAACTTTTTAAAAATGAAATCGAGTCGACCGAGGACCACTGTAGACAAGAAGCAATTGTAGTTCAGAGTATTTTGTTTGGCTATCTTAGAGAGCATCGTTCGCCAATTGTTTTCAAATAAATGTGCTTAAGCGTAGTTGCAGTTAAGCGAGCCTCCATTTGTTCTGTATCGTTGCTACCATCTACCTGCGTTCTGGCTTCCTTGTACGCTGTAACACCTTCTATAAAATCATTTCAGGACATTCGGGTCCAATCTCGTGCTTAGCTGTAACACAACACTCGCAGTATTTGCTGACAGGCTCCGAGGATACGTCGATTATAGTGTGGAACATGAAAACATTATCTATGTCATTGAAGATCCAAGAACACATCGCTCCTGTTTTGTGTTTGACTACTTCGCTCACGAATTTAGTGATTGTCAGGTTCACAATTTTATCGTATATCACTTTTTCGCGACCTTCTATCCGATCAGAACACGCTCTAAATTAGTACCAGAGTTGCGAACTAACCGTGTCGGACGTAAATGTTTAAATAATATGATTTGTTGTAACCCAAACTTTTTAAGAAATTTTTTCACGAACAAATGAGATTATTCAAATATTTACGTCGACTCGTGGGACGCCATTTTGTCCCGGTTGCAATTCTGGCTAGTACACAATTTTCAAGCGTGTAAAAATTGGCACGTTTAATTTTCACTTATTTTATATCGTTTATACTTTCAGATACTTTCGTAGCACTTTGTACACTCGAATCATTTCTTACTACAGAACACTATTGTATACACACTTTGGGACTAAACGAAAGTATATGCAGGGTGTCCAAAAAGGTTGGGACCAAACTTATGTCAAATAAATAAAAAAAAGATCGTATAAATTTGTGTAATAAATTATTGAGTATTAGTTGCAGTTTGATCGATCAAGTAACGTATATATAGGATCAGATGCTCGAGCACTTGCGAGAGAGCGTAGCCCTCTGCTGGCGAGCGCGGGAAGCGCCACCACGTGAATCTTTCAACGCTTATATCTTCTCAATAAAGCATTTTCAGACATAAGTTTATACGAACTTTTTTCATCTATTTGTCCTCAGTAACACGTAGTATAAGTTTGGAACCTTATTGAATACCTTGTATATACAGGGTGTTCTCTTGGGAAAAAAATTTTAAAGGAGGATTCTAGAGGCCAAAATAAGACGAAAATCAAGAATAGTTATTTTTTAATTGAGGCTTCGTTAAGAAGTTATTAACGTTTAAAGTTGAAGTGTGCAGCGCGCGCGATTCCCGTCTCACAGGCGCAACTTTAGACGTCAATAACTTTTTAACGAAGCCTCAATCAAAAAATTACTATTCTTCATTTTCGTCTTGTTTTGGCCTCTAGAGTTCCCCATTAAAATTTTTTCCAAGATGGTCGAACACCCTATATACTGTACAAATTTATTTCATCGTTAACGTTAATAGAGATTAAATAATTGCTGAAGAGTGTTATATTTTGGTCCCAAAGTGTATCTACAGTTTTTCTAACTAGTTTGAACCGCGGACCAGAATCGTCAACTAAATTCGAGTTTCTGTTTTCCTGTAGCGGCGGCGAAGATTCCAGGATCATCGTGACAAGCTTGCAGAACGGTGAGGTCCTGATCAGGGTCGATCACCATAGGGGACCAGTAAACTCGATCCGCGTGGATTCCGCTGGCGAGATCCTCGTGTCCGGTTCGTCGGACTGTACAGTTTGTTTGTGGTGCCTGAAGACGTTCACGATGTTGAAGAGCATCGGGTTACCATCGGCGGTGACGATGCTGGACGTGTCAGCGGATTCTGTGTTTCTGTTGGCGACCTGCGAGGACCAGAAGTTGTACCTGAGATCGTTGGCCACGGGGACCGAGATTCACACGTTGAGGGGCCACCAGGGGGTCGTAAAAAGCATTTGTCTGGCGCGAGACTGCAGAAGAGCGATCGCTGGTGGCACCAATGGCAAGGTTTCCGTGTTCGACATGCACAGTGGAAGATTGACGAGGACTCTGAACACCAACCCCTCGGCGGACGTTACGGCTGTTAAAGTAAGGACACGTTTCTTGCAAGGAAAGGACCACAATTTTACAAAGAGTCTTTGTTTAGTTGTTTATATTTGTGAAAGTATAGAGTATCTTAAGTGTGGTTCAATATTCAAACGACCATAAGTCATGTAATAGTGAGTATATTTTAATGAAATTTTTTTCTGAAGTAGAGCTCATGGATACCTACAAAAAAGTATTATACAACTTTTCTGTAAAACGTTAAACAAATTCAGTAAAAATCAAAAACGAATTTTCAAGAAAAGTCAAGAGGGGTAATCCCCTTTTTCGGCGAAATTAAAAAATTTCAAATCGATCTGGAAAAATTATTTTTAGCTAAGGGGGTTAATTACAATCATGTTTGGTGGTTAGACGTACCCCCGAAATTCTAACCATTTTCGAGAAAAAAATTCCTAAACGAAAATGTAATTTATGGCCAGAAATGATGCCCGAAAATTTCATGCGAATGTTCAAATCATCATAACTTCTGAACGGATTGGACGATTTTAAGGTTTCAAAGTGTAAACGACGCGTATTTTAGTGAAGAATATGTAGAAATTCCAAAAATATTCAAAAAGTTGATCTTTGACCCCGCAAAATTAGAAAAACTCCATAAAAATGGTTCAATGTTCAAACGACCATAATTCCTACAATAGTGAATATATTTCAATGAAATTTTGGGAGGAAATAGAGTTCATAGATACCTACAAAAAAGTATTAGAAAACTTTTTTGTAGGACGTCAATTGAATTTATTAAAAATCAAAAACTAATTTTTAAGAGAAATCGACAGCCTAAATGTTTCGACGAAAATGAAAAGTTTCAAATCGTGCTAAAAAAATTATTTCTAGCTAGGAGGGTCAATTACCATCATTTGTTGTCATCATGCATATCCTGGAAGTCCTATGCACTTTCGAGAAAAAAATTCAAGAAGGTGGACCAATTTTTCATCGAAATTGAAAAGTTTCAAATAGTTCTGGAAAAATTATTTTCAGTTGCAGGAGTCAATTATAATCATTTTTGCTGAATAGACATACCCTCGAAATCGTACGCACTTTCGAGAAAAAAATTCCTTACTGCAAATATAATGTGTGGCCAGAGATCTGTTATTATATTCTTCGTTTTTATCACTTCATATGTAGATATAGTTCAATTATCCGGCATACAAATTTTAATGGTGGATTTTATAGGCCAAAATGAGACGAAAATCAAGAATAGCAATTTGTTGATTAAGGCTTCGTTATAAAGTTATTAACGTTTAAAGTTAATTTGTGAACACCTGCGTACGCGTGAGTGGTTCTCTCAACTTTAAACGTTAATAACTTCTCAACAAAGCCTCAATCAACAAATTGGTATTCTTAATTTTCGTCTTATTTTGGTCTCCAGAATCTCCCATTAAAATTTTTCCCAGGTCTGGCGAAACACTATCATTTTGCAAAAATCTGCCAAAATCGAAGTCAGCCAATTAGGAATCCTTATTAATATTTCTATATACTAAAATGTGGATAATTTCATGAAATCGGGGATTTCCACAGAAAATAAGTGGCCACAACACGATAATCAAGGTTTTCCAAATTTGACAATCTATTTGTTTCAAAAGGTGACGGAGAAAGATGACTTCCTGATAACAGCCGCCGAGAACCGGGTGATGTATTGGAGTTTTCGCGGAGAGGAGGCGTTTTCGAAGCCCAAGAAAACCGGCAAGCAGGAATCCTTGCACCCTCACACGGCTTCCATCACTTGCTTGGATATATCCAGGGACGGAGCAATGGCTGTCACAGGGGGCGTCGACTCCCTCGTGAATCTCTGGCAACTGAACACCCACGAGTTGCTCTCCACTTTCGAGGGCCACATTGCCAGCGTCACGTGCATCGCGTTCTCGGCTTCCGGTTTATTTATCGCTTCCGGTGCGTAGAATGCAAAATGTAAAATGCAGAATGCTTTTTGGGAATTACAGTTGGGAGTTTAGTATGCTTTGTACACCTCAAAAGTCATTAAATTTCTCTGAGACAAATTCCCTAGTCTAATAATAGGGACTTTAATGAACACAGGTTCAGAGGACAAGACAGTTCGCGTTTGGGGGTTGACGTTAGGCCTAGTGGTGGCTACATTCAAGCATCAAGCACCCGTTACAACCGTGACAGCGATGTTCGATGGTCGAAGAATCGTCAGTTCCGACAGGGGAGGTGCAATTCGTGTTTGGGCAGCCGACACAGGCACCCTAATTCAGTCTGTGTGCGGCCCTGGTCGTTGCATCACCGTTGCTCCTGACATGAGGTACATTTCACTGATTCAATTTTACTAATTGTTCATAATCTCGCGGCAATGAGCACGCGAAAGTGGCGCCACCTATGAGGTTCAAGATCGTACGGGGATTTCCGTATCTTTTGTTCGAGCAGCATGGTTGGCATTACTGTATTTTATGTTTAATGTAATATCTACTGAATAATCAAAGTGGTTGTGTTTAATATTTAAGTATTCTCTATCTATAGTTATTTAAATCAAATTAACCTTATGTAACATCTTATTCAAACATCTATGTTTGAAGAATACCTATAATTTAAAATATTCACGATTATACACTCATAATTTCTTTGAGGAAGTGTCTTAACCCTTAAAAAAATTGTTCCCTTAATAGAGCCACTTGAACTACATCTATTTGAATTTTCGAATCATTATCATTTGTAAATCTATCAACGTTCCCAGTTTCTGTACGTCGTAGCTGGATAAATGTACGATTCCAGGTACGCAGTGTGCGAAACTGGTGACAATCAAGTACGAATAGTAAGTTTAGGGGCTGGTCCCGAAGAGAAGTACCAGGTGTCGCATTCTCAAGACATCACCTGCCTCGTGGTCACTCCAGACTCTCGATCTCTGATCACGGGATCCATCGACATGAGCTTGAAGGTCTGGCAACTCGCTGGTGGCAAACTATCGCAGGTTCGTTTAGTAAACAAACACTTTAACTTAATTATTTGTAGTACTTTATCTCTGGTACTCAACTAATAGGTATTCTTGAGTTGGTCGAACACTCTGTGGAGTTTTTACTTGAATTACAATAACATTTTCTGTAGGTCCTCGTGGGGCACACAGACCATGTGACCTGCGTGGCAGTTTCCGTCCTGGACAAGTCCATAGTCGTGTCCGGGTCCAGGGACGCGAATCTCATAGTTTGGGACATAAACACAGGGGCTGATCTCCACACTCTGAAAGGCCACTTGGGTTTCATCACTTGCGTGAAATTGTCTGGCGATGGGAGTCTGGCTGCATCGGGCAGCGAAGACAAGAGTCTGATTATTTGGGACACGAAGAAGGGCTGTTCTCTGAGCAGTATCATGTTGCACGTTCCTGTGGTGGGTCTCGAGGTGTCCACGGACCTATCCAGGCTTGCTTTGCACCTGCTGGAGCAGAAGTGCATGCCCATTCTCTGTTTGCACAATACTCCGGCGCAGTATGTCAAGTTGCCGGATTATGTGGCGCCTTGGTGCGATATCAGAGACATGAGACCGCCTGGACCGAAAAGACCTAACAAGAGACTGCTGAAGAAGGAGGTGTCCTTGGACAGTGACACGTGGCATAGAAAATATGGTCACCTCACGTCAGGTGGGCTTCTTGGGTTTTTTAAAATCCCTAACTACAGCAACGAAGGCATCTGCTGAATATTCTCTCCAAATTTGAGGTTGAAATATCGATAAATAAGAAAATGGCGGCGCTCCAAGTTTCGAATTACTATTTTTTAACGTTTCTTTTATTTTTGGCATGTTAAAAAAAATAGTAAAATTCTTTATGAGTGTAAATGTTGATCATTTCGCGAATTAGAGCTCCGACCTTCGCAGTCGCGACACATTAGTTGTGTAACAAGATCGAAAATTGCTAGCAGACTCCGAAGTATATAATCGCTCTCTGTAATGGTCGCAAAGTCCTTGCAGATCGTTTTTAACGTCCAATTTAACGTAATTGGATTCCGGAAAATGCTGTAAACAGATCCCCATTACGAGAGCCAACGAAAGACTTAATTGCAGAAACAACATGGCGCCTATGGAGCTTCGATAATTACGTGGCTTTTATTTTAATTGGGATAGTATATTCTTATCGTTATATTAGGCAAATTTAATGTAAATTGTTGAAAAATAATATAAATAATTTTCGGGGTCTGTAATATTAAGTTTGGAATTTGAAAACGGTATTTTTGAAGGTTAATATTTTATTTAGGGATATCAGCGTCTTCGGTGGAAAATTTACAACGACGATTTAGTGTAAGCGCTTCCATGGACGAGATAAGTAAAGTTGGATTAACGAATAGTCCCTCGGGCCTTGGGCCTGAACAGGCAGCACTAGCTCAGTCCCAACACTTCGACCAACTCGAGGCCCTTTGGAACAAACCCTCACCGCCTTCTAGACCACGTATGCACGGCAGAACTTTGTCCAAACAAAGTTCGCTCCAAGCCACGCGAATATCTGATTCTGACGAAGAAGGTTAGCTGTTTTGGGGAATTTTTCCTGAATAAACTATAAGAGCTTTTGCAATCAAATTTACAGGGCTTATTTATAGATATTGAAGGGATATTTTAGAATTTTTCGGGCGAGAAAAAGTTAAAATTGGTAGCACTGCATATCCTCAAACATGCACTTCATATTAGTGCATTTTAGACTTTCTTGGGGAATTTTTTTTGAATAAACTATACGACTTTTTGCAATCAAATTTATGTGGTTTATTTATAGATATTGAAGGGATATTTGAACATTTTTTGGCCGAGAAAAAGTTAAAATTGATGACACTACGTATTTCAAACATAGGCAAACATAGTCGATTTTAAAGTTAGACTTTCTTGGGGAATTTATTGTGAATAAACGATAAGACTTTTTGCAATCAAATTTACAGGGTTCATTTATAGATATTGAAGGGATATTTTAGAATTTTTTGGCCGAGAAAGAGTTAAAATTGGTGACAGTACGTATTCTCAAACACAATCAAACATAGTCAATTTTAAAGTTAGACATTTTTAGGGAATTTTTTGTGGACAAACTATAAGACTTTTTGCAGTCAAATTTACAAAGTTTATTTAGACGTACAACAGTGATATTTCAAAATTTTTTGGGCGCGAACAAGTTAATATTGGTGGCACAGTATATTCTCAAACATAGTCAGACTTGCACTCATTGCATTTTAGACTTTCTTGGGGAATTTTTTGTGAATAAACGATAAGACTTTTTGCAATCAAATTTACAGGGTTTATTTATAGATATTGAAGGGATATTTTAGAATTTTTTGGCCGAGAAAGAGTTAAAATTGGTGACAGTACGTATTCTCAAACACAATCAAACATAGTCAATTTTAAAGTTAGACATTTTTAGGGAATTTTTTGTGGACAAACTGTAAGACTTTTTGCAGTCAAATTTACAAAGTTTATTTAGACGTACAACAGTGATATTTCAAAATTTTTTGGGCGCGAACAAGTTAATATTGGTGGCACAGTATATTCTCAAACATAGTCAGACTTGCACTTATTGCATTTTAGACTTTCTTGGGGAATTTTTTGTGAATAAACGATAAGACTTTTTGCAATCAAATTTACAGGGTTCATTTATAGATATTGAAGGGATATTTTAGAATTTTTTGGCCGAGAAAGAGTTAAAATTGGTGACAGTACGTATTCTCAAACACAATCAAACATAGTCAATTTTAAAGTTAGACATTTTTAGGGAATTTTTTGTGGACAAACTATAAGACTTTTTGCAGTCAAATTTACAAAGTTTATTTAGACGTACAACAGTGATATTTCAAAATTTTTTGGGCGCGAACAAGTTAATATTGGTGGCACAGTATATTCTCAAACATAGTCAGACTTGCACTTATTGCATTTTAGACTTTCTTGGGGAATTTTTTGTGAATAAACGATAAGACTTTTTGCAATCAAATTTACAGGGTTCATTTATAGATATTGAAGGGATATTTTAGAATTTTTTGGCCGAGAAAGAGTTAAAATTGGTGACAGTACGTATTCTCAAACACAATCAAACATAGTCAATTTTAAAGTTAGACATTTTTAGGGAATTTTTTGTGGACAAACTATAAGACTTTTTGCAGTCAAATTTACAAAGTTTATTTAGACGTACAACAGTGATATTTCAAAATTTTTTGGGCGCGAACAAGTTAATATTGGTGGCACAGTATATTCTCAAACATAGTCAGACATGCACTTATTGCATTTTAGACTTTCTTGGGGAATTTTTTGTGAATAAACGATAAGACTTTTTGCAATCAAATTTACAGGGTTCATTTATAGATATTGAAGGGATATTTTAGAATTTTTTGGCCGAGAAAGAGTTAAAATTGGTGACAGTACGTACTCTCAAACACAATCAAACATAGTCAATTTTAAAGTTAGACATTTTTAGGGAATTTTTTGTGGACAAACTATAAGACTTTTTGCAGTAAAATTTACAAAGTTTATTTAGACGTACAACAGTGATATTTCAAAATTTTTTGGGCGCGAACAAGTTAATATTGGTGGTACAGTATATTCTCAAACATAGTCAGACTTGCACTTATTGCATTTTAGACTTTCTTGGGGAATTTTTTGTGAATAAACTACACGACCTTTTGCAATAAAATATACAAGGTTTATTTATAGATATTGAAGGGATATTTGAAAATTTTTTGGGCAAAAAAAACTTAAAATTGGTGGCACTACATATTCTCAAACACAGTCAAACATAGTCGATTTTAAAGTTAGACTTTCTTGGGGAATTTTTTGTGAATAAACTACTCGACCTTTTGCAATAAAATATACAAGGTTTATTTATAGATATTGAAGGGATATTTGAAAATTTTTTGGGCACGAAAAAGTTAAAATTGGTGGCACTGCACATTCTCAAACACAATCAAACATACACTTATTGCATTTTAGACTTTCTTGGGGAATTTTTTGTGAATAAACTATAAGACTTTTTGCAATAAAATTTACAGGGTTTATTTAGACATATATCAGTGATATTTCAAAATTTTTTGGGTGAGAAAAATTTAAAATTAGTGGCAAACATAATGAATCATCGATTGTCCAAATATATTTTTAAAATTCTATTTTTTAAGAAAAAATGCAAAAATAGAACATTTTCCCAAAGGTTCACACTATCACCCCCTTAATTTTAATTACCCCAAAAATTACTATTATTTTAAGTCTGAAATTATTAACGCTTTATGAACATTGTTAAACAGAATGCAATTATGGTCGTGCTAAACGAGTTCTTTTTCAGATGCACCAGTATAAAATAACATTTCGTTAGAAGATGAATGGGCTGAGCTGTGGGAAATTCCAATTGTCGTACCTTCTCCTCTCATCGATTGTCTTTCAAACAACAGAAACAGGGAAAAACGTAAAAAAACGAGTCTCTACGAACAGCTCCAAGTTACGGATTCTTCTCTGATGCAATAAACGTATCCTGTATGAAATCACGCATACATATGTATATCGATATTAAAGAAAAGTAAATTACAATTATTTATTTTCATCTTTCACCTCTACCTCATCAAGGATCGTTTCCTACGAAGACAATAAATAAATAACTTTCAACCATTTGCTTCTTTTTAATGCACTGTTTATCTCTTATGGTAACACGTTTTATCTTTTACAACTAAATTAAAATCGAAGTGAAAATACTTCAGGTTTGTATGTATATCTCATCTGTTGCATGAGAGTCGATCGAGAATTATTTTTTCTTTCATTTGTAATAGTCTGCCAGGATTCCCCAAGCTTTTGGCGCCATGAAGCCCTCTGGCGGATCTTGGCCAGACTTTGCCAATTCTGGAACAATTAAATTAATTTTTAAATCGGTATTTAGCATTTAGTTACTATTTTTGTTTTAAAAAAGTAATTCACCTCTCATTTTAGTTCCTGATATGAAACTGAAGTCTTGAGACCGTTCTGGCTCGAAGAACGCCATCTTTTTTGCTTTCTTGTCGTATGCTGCCACCCTGAATGGAATTATCTCCAGGTTTCGAAGGCCTGGTGCCATGGAGAGCACCCTGGCGCCGTGCGTCGCGTCGTACAGATTACCTCAAGTTGCACAAAAAAATGTTTATTTATTAAAATCGTCGATATTTAAGTGGTTGTAATTTTGTCAAAAATATGGGCTCATTTCAAAGAGTAAAGCTTCTACTTTTGCATATCAAAATTGAATTGTTTTTAATGCTCGGTTTTACAGTGAATTTTCTCTTTTTTTTATGAGTCCTCAGAATTTTATTTTAAATTTGAATAACAAAGAAATTAAATTTATCTTGTTTAGGCCTTACCATCCGGTGTTTTGGACTTGTCAGGATGCGGTAAACCCGCAGGATCGCGACCAACGATATAAAAATCTGCCCCTGCCATCATTCTTGCCTTGGCGTGCCATTGCACCTGCAAAACAAATATTCTAGATTGATTGGAAGCAATATTGGAACTCGTATTACTTAAAATGCACGGTATTCTACGTCTATGGAAATTTGAATTACTTTAAAGGAACATTTTTAATTGTTTTTCACATTTAAAACCACTTAATCGACGGATAGAGGATGAAATGCCCTTTAAAACGAGCGTTCAAACGAGTAGATAGCGTAATTACTTCCAGAGAAGATAACTATTTACGAGAAAATGCTCTATAGAAATCCTGCATACAAATTTGAATTTATTTTCAATTAAATAAATAATTTATAATCAATAAGAATTGCTGAAACTTCTTTGGGTATGTAGCGTCAAAGTAAATGTCAAAATAAACATAGAAGATGGCGTAAATTATAATAGGTGATGTATTCATTGGATAGAGGATGAAATGACCTTTAAAATGAGCGTTTGAACGAGTCGATAGCGTAATTAGTTCCGGAGATATAGCGAGTTTAGTTTCGAGTCGATAGGATGGCTAGTTTTGGAGATATAAGAGTTCATTGACCTCGCGTAAATAGTAAACAGTGCGTAGTGGAGTGTTGGAAACGCTACGCGTCACTAGAGGTCACGTCAGTCACGTGATTGGAGCAGATCAGCACAACGAGTGCGAGCGAGAGGTCCGACGCGTTAGACGAAGACAGAGACAGTCGAATTAAGAAAAATACAATTTTACATAAATTACGATATCTCGAAAACGAAAAGTCGGATCGACAAAAACCAAAAACCATTTCAAAGAGGAAGGTTTACCGCTTCTAACAATCGCTTAATTATGGATAAAGCACGAGTAGTTTCGGAGCTGCACGTAATTAAAGTTTTTAGTAATTTCAATGCGAGTTGGTAGTCCGCCGTGACACGGGGGGCGCCACAAGCGGAGTTTTTAAAGAAATTATCCCTTCATATAAATTACGATATCCCCAAAACGGGAAGTCGGATCGACAAAAACCGAAAACCAATTTCAAAGAGGAAGGTTTACCGCTTCCAACGGTGGTTGAATTTTGGATAAAGCGTGGGTAGTTTTGAAACTGTACGCATCTAAAGTTTTTATAGTTTTAATATGGCTGATGATTAATTCCTAGACTGTTTGTTATAATGTTATAACGATTTGTACCTCCGTAGGTCCTGCATACATCATCGGGCTTGGAAAAATGGCGAGAATGGTGTCCGGATGTAGCACACCTTCCTCCAGAACGCTTTGGTGTTGTTTTATCCTTATTGGTAGTGGCACATCGTCCTCTTTCGTCCAACCCCCCAAAGGATGTAGCAAGAGAACTGGTTTTTTAAAATTGTACGCCTCCAGAAGCTGCTTTCTCGTATCCTGGTTTCCATTTTATTAAATTCAATTTAAGAAATTTAAAGTAAATTACTTTTTGTCAAACTTTACCGTAAAAACTTTCTTCACATTTACTAATTATTAACACTTTTATTCTTCGATAGCCATTTTATTTAACTTTGGCTTAAAAATTCTTATTTTTATCATCGTGTGTCACGCTAAAGTTTAACAAAAAGTCATTTACTTGAAACTATCGTTACTGCTTTGTTGCATTAAAATGAATTTAATAAAATTTGATAAAATAATGAATTTTAAATTCAATTGATGAAAAAAAATTTGATAAAATAATGAATTTTAAATTCAATTGATGAAATAATGAATTTTAAATTCAATTAATGAAAAAAAATTTGATTAAATAATGAATTTTAAATTCAATTGATGAAAAAAAATTTGATAAAATAATGAATTTTAAATTCAATTGATGAAAAAAAAATGAACCATTATCGAAGAATTGAAGTGTTAATAATTATTGAATGAAAATTTTGGATTTTTTGATTTTTTCTGTCGCGTTATTTTAAATAAAAATCGAGTCACCTGCATTAATAGTGCATGGCCATTGTGCACAGGATTTCTCAGTTGAAAAGCGAACACAACGTCGGCTCCCATTTCGTTGCACTTTGCCCTAATTTCGTTTGGGGTGAGTCTGAATTGGTCGAGGCCATCGTTCCACCTAATTCTCTCGAAAATCTCCAGTTCCCCCCCAACCAGCCAGTCCCCTGACTTCTGAATCATTCTAACGTAAGGATGACCAGGATCGTTCGTTCCAAATTCCCTGCAACATCTGACAAAAAATTCATTATTATTATTATTATTATTGATTAATACATTTCAACTAGCAACGCCTTTTTTTTTAAATTTAAATTAAAACTGAAATTTAAATTAACAAATTGAGATTGAAACTGAAATTTAAATTAACAATTTGAGATTAAAACTGAAATTTAAATTAACAAATTGAGATTAAAACTGAAATTTAAATTAACAAATTTAGATTGAAACTGAAATTTAAATTAACAAATTGAGATTAAAACTGAAATTTAAATTAACAAATTGAGATTAAAATTGAAATTTAAATTAACAAATTTAGATTGAAACTGAAATTTAAATTAACAAATTGAAATTGAAACTAAAATTTAAATTAACAAATTTGGATTAAAACTGAATAGAAAATATTAGAATAATACAAAATTTAGAAACACAGAAAATTTGCAATATAATTTGTGTTCTTTATGATTAAGTTTTTTATCCAATTTATTTGTATATATTAAAATAGGAAATAATTAAAGTTATTACATTTAAAGTTGTTACATTTTAACTAGCAATGCCTTTTTTTACAAATTTAAATTAAAACTGAAATTTAAATTAACAAATTGAGACTAAAACTGAAATTTAAATTAACAAATTGAGATTGAAACTAAAATTTAAATTAACAAATTTGGATTAAAACTGAATAGAAAATATTAAAATAATACAAAATTTTGCAAACAATTTGCACTATAATTTTTATTCTTTATAATTAAGTTTTTCCCCAATTTATTTGTATATATTAAAATAGGGAATAATTAAAGTTTCTGAGGTTTCAAATTTGCTCAGCTAAAATTAATAGAATACAAAATTTCTTGAACAGAGTTAAATTTTGATTTTGATTTAAAATATTTTTTTTCTAAATTATAGTCAGTTCCAAACACTTGGCTAGTAAAATAGAAATAATAAAAATGAAAGAAAAAATGGCAGAATTATTTCTTCAAACCTTTCTTCCTTTCGATGTGGAAAGAATTCTGGTTTCCTTAAGATTGCTATGATTCGGTTTTGGTGAGTTAGGGTTACCGCTGGAGCGTTGTTGCATCTCTCTTTTTGATCCGTGCTAATTGCAAGAACAATTGGTATCGATTGGTTGGTAACACTTCCATTTTGCTCGAGAGTCTTGAAATGTTGACACTGAAAAAAATATTTCTCCCATTTAGTATCTTTTTTTTTTTTTAAACATTGCTGGATTAAAAATCAAGTAAAATGTATTTTTCTCACTTGCAGGTACTCGTTTTCTCGCATGAATCCTCTGAGTGGACTGGCCCATCCCTCAGCGAGTATTTGGACCCATTGCAAATCGATATCAGTGATATCGATACCTTTAAATCGATACAATATGAATTGTTTGCAATATTACAAAAAAATGGAAAAGATTTTTGAAATTTTAGACGCGAAAGATTAACAAAATTAACAACAATCAAGGTATAAATTGATGTAAAATTTTATTTTTCATATAATTACAATTTTGAAATAAAATTGAAAATTTATGGTTTTATATGGTTTTTTTTTCAATTATTATAATTTTTTTCAATTATATTTATTTATTTTTTTTATTTAATTTTATTTCAAAATTGAAAATTTATGGTTTTATATAGTTTTCTTTTCAATTATTATTTTTTGTTCAATTATAATTTTTTTCAATTATATTTATTTTTTTAATTTTCAATTTTGAAATAAAATTGAAGATTATTTATTAATTATTAATTTTGAAATAAAATTGAAAATTATATTTTCAATTTTATCAATATATGCTTCTTAGATACAAAGAATGAATAAAAAACAAACGTCTAAAATATTTTTTTTACAGAAACTGGCCATAATTAAACGGGGAAAAAACTTACTGAGGAGATTCCGCGCCTCCATTTTGGCGTCCTCGATCCTTCCATCCTCGATGAACAATTCTTCCACGCCTTCTCGAAACTTTGGAATGATTCCTTCCCGTTCCAACAGCTCGATCACCATTTTCGTGGACGTTTCCACGCTATTGACTTCCGTATTGACGACGAGATCCGGTTGCTTAGGCACTTCGTACGCCTGGCCAACGGCCGTGAAACTCTGGATCACGCCTTCCCTAGCCTTTTTGTACAATCCTTTAACATCTCGTGCCTCGCAGATTTCTACGGAAGCTTTTATATAAATCTCGAAGAATTTCAAGTCGAATTCCTCGACGATCTTCCTGGCCAGCCTTCTGTCGGCCTCGAAGGGGGAGACGAAGCTGCAAATGGCGATTATGCCACAGTCTGAGAACAATTTCGCCACCTCGGCTGCCCTTCGAACATTTTCCTCGCGATCCTCTTTGGCGAAGCTTAGGTTTTTGTTTAGACCTCTACGAACATTGTCACCGTCGATACTGTATGCAGGTATTCCCTATAAATATAGTGTGTTAAATTTTGGTGGCAAGTTGTTAATTGAAATTTAATTTTGGCTTAATTTTCTTTTATTGAGGAAGTTTATTTACTAAATTATTTTATATTAAGTGTTTTTATTGGGAGAAAAATTGATGTCAAATGAGAAATAGATTGGAAAAACTTTTTTATGTGATTGGTAGGATTTGAACTCTGGCCACCAGCGTGGGAGTTTATGGATGTTACCCCTGAGCTATTGAGTCAGAACAATAGTAAAGTTCTGATTATAAGTATTATTTCAATAAGTATTGAGTGGTTGTCATCAATGACTCGAAGAATTTGAATTCTCATTTGCAATTTTACACTATAATTTGTGTTCTTTATGATTATACTTTTTCCAATTTATTTGTGCATATCAAAATAAGAAATAATGAAAGTTTTTGAAGATTCAAATTTATGCAACTAAAACTGAATAGAAAGTATTAAAATAATACAAAAATCAATTGTAAAATACATTTTTTTTATTGAGAAATTTTATTTACTATTTTAAATTATGTGTTTTCATTGGGAGAAAAATTGATGTCAAAAATAGATTGAAAAAAAAAGTATTTTATGATTCTAGGATTTTAGGATTTGAACTCTAGCCACCAGCGTGGGAGTTTTTAGATATAGTCCCTGAGCTATCGAGTTAAACAATATTAATTGGTAATTATTTAAAATATAGTCAAAACAGTAATAAAATTCTGATTATACATAGTTCAACAACTATTGAGTAGTTGGCATCAATGACTCGAAGAATTTGCATTCTCATTTGCAATTTTACACTATAATTTGTGCTCTTTATGATTAAGCTTTTTTCCAATTTATTTGGGTATACTAAATTTAAGAAATAATGAAAGTTTTTGAAGTTTCAAATTTATACAACTAAAACTGAATAGAAAATATTAAAATAATACAAAAATCAATTGTAGAATACATTTTTCTATTGAGAAATTTTATTTACTATTTATTTTAAAATTGATATAAAAAATAGATCGAAAAAATGTATTTTATGATTCTAAGATTTCAGGATTTGAACTCTGGTCACCAGCGTGGGAGTTTTTAGATGTTGCCCCTGAGCTATCGATTTAAAACAATAATAATTTGTAATTATTTAAAATAAATCTGTAGTCAAGACAATAATAAAGCTTCAATTATAAATATTTCAAAAACTATTGTAGTTGTTCCTATCAATGATTCGAAGAATTAGCATTTTTAGAAATTTTATTTACTATTTATTTTAAAATTGATATAAAAAATAGATCGAAAAAAAAAGTATTTTATGATTCTAGGATTTCGGGATTTGAACTCTAGCCACCAGCGTGGGAGTTTTTAAATGTTGCCTCTGAGCTATCGACTCAAAACAATAATAATTGGTAATTATTTAAAATGTAGTCAAGGTAATAATAAAGCTTCAATTATAAATATCTCAAAAACTATTAAATAGTTGTCCTTTTCAATGATTTAAAAAATTTGCATTCTCCTTGTCAGCAACAAAATATAAATTATACAAATTTTACACTATAATTTGTGTTATTTATGATTCAGCTTTTTTCCAATTTATTTGTGTATATTAAAATAAGAAATAATGAAAGTTTCTGAAGTTTCAAATTTATACTACTAAAACTGAATAGAAAATATTAAAATAACAAAAAATTTAGAAACATAAATTATTGCTGGCCAATAAATTTTACAGTATAATTTGTATTTTTTATTATTAAGCGTTTTTTCAATTTTATATTTGATTAATCTTTCAATTTTATTTCTAATATTCAATTGTATTTTTTTTTGCACGAATAATTGTTCTAATTTATCAGAGAAAATTTTAGCAAAATAATTTAGAATGGGTTGCAAGGATAATTTTAGACTTTCTAATGATTAATTATATTTAATTAATCTCCTAATTTTATCTTTAATTTATCTTTTAATTTTATTTCTAATTTTCAATTATATTTTTTTTTTTGCAGGAATAATTATTCTATTTATCATAGAAAATTTTAGAAAAATAATTAACAATGAGTTGCAAGAATAATTTAAAATTTTTTAATGATTAATTATATTTAATAAATCCATCAATTTTATATTTAATTAATCTTTCAATTTTATTTCTAATGTTCATTTTATATTTTTTTTTTTACACGAATAATTGTTCTATTTATCAGAGAAAATTTGAGCAAAATAATAATTTTAGACTTTCTAATGATTAATTATATTTAATTAGTCTCTTAATTATATATTTAATTAATCATTCAATTTTATTACTAATGTTCAATTGTATTTTTTTTTGGACGAATAATTATTCTATTTATCAAAGAAAATTTTAACAAAATAATTTAGAATGGGTTGCAAGGATAATTTTAAATTTTCTAATGATTAATATTATTTAATTAATCTCTTAATTTTATTTCTGATGTTCAATTATATTTTTTTTTGCATGAGTAATTGTTCCATTTATCAGAGAAAATTTGAGCAAAATAATAATTTTAGACTTTCTAATGATTAATTATATTTAATTAATCTTTCAATTTTATTTCTAATGTTCAATTATATTTTTTTTTTGCACGAATAATTATTCTATTTATCCGAGAAAATTTTAGCAAAATAATTTTAAATTTTCTAATGATTAATAACTAATCTCTTAATGTTATCTCTAATGTTCAATTATATTTTTTTTTTTTATATGAATAATTATTCCATTTATCGGAGATTACGAATAATTTTTTATTTTATTTCAGTTTATTAAATGAGAAAAAGAAACAGTTCCCAATTTCGTAAAAAAAACGAATAAACTGTTACACCGAGTGATATATAACACAAACAATATAAACCATTGACACAGCGTTGTTTGTTAGACCGAGACAACCTCACCTGAGAAACGAGATAATTTTCAAGGTGAAACGAGATGGAAGTCTTCCCGGCGCCGGAAAGTCCCGTTAACCAAATGGTACAACCGCGAAATCCTTTCAATCTGCCATAAGCTTCTCCCCGTTTCTCTCTCGATACGTGGTGTATCTGTTGCGTTACGTTCGTCGCGAGGATCTGCAATGTTGATAAGGAAATGAAAACACACGCAAAGCAAACGCACAGCTGTGCAAATTCGAAAACATTTAACCAACGCTCGAACATTCCAGCGCATAAATAAAACGATAAATAATTATCTTGTGAAATTATTTACACGATTATTGAACAAATAATTTATTTAAATTTCAATATATAGAGAGAGAGAAGTAGAAAGAGAGAAATCGTGGTCTTGGAAATTATATTATTCTTAATAAATGAGTAGATTGTTTTTTAAAACGATGTAATACCTTGTAAGTATAAACAAATGAGTTATTAAACGTTCAATTTTACTATAGTCTATGTATATAGTGTATGAATATTAATAGTGTAATAATAACAGCATCAACATCAACTTCAACTTCAACTTCAACTTCAACTTCAACATCAACATTAGCATATAAACATCAATATTAGTATCAACATCAACGTCAATATCAACTTCAACATCAACATCAACATCTACATAATCAACAACTAAAATAATTATTATTCTAAACAAAAGAATTTTTTAAGACGTTATAATACCTTGTAAGTATAAACAAATGAGTTATTAAATGTTCAATATTCTTATACTCTATGTATATAGTGTATAAATATTAATAGTGTAATAATAACATCATCAACATCAACTTCAACATCAACATCAACATCAACATCAACATCAACATTAGCATACGCATAAACATCAATATTACTATCAACATCAACGTCAATTTCAACTTCAACATCAACATCAACATCATCAACATAATCAACAACTAAAATAATTATTATTCTAAACAAATGAATTTTTTAAGACGCTATAATACCTTGTCAGTTTTTTTCTTTGGACACCGATCTTCCAAGAAAGAATTCGTGTACATTCCCATAGTGATCAATTTAAATACCAATTATAGTTACAATTTTCTAGAATGTATTTACTCGATTTACTGTTGCACTATATATTAAGAATTGATAAAATTTTAGAAATTGTTTTACGAATGTATTTATTCGATTTAATGTTCGTTGCACTATATTATGAGTTGATAAAATGGTATTTAACGAACATAGAAATTGTTTTTAAATTTTTTAAGCTTCGTCTGTGTGTTTGATTTATTTAAATACACGAAACATTGTTTAGCTATTGCACCACTCGCACGATAAAGAGGAAAGTTTTCAGAGACATGGTTCCGACTCGACTGATGAGGATTATGGTTCCGTTCATCCGTGAAAGTCAAAGGAAAGTAACTCGAACCGGTAGTGGGACCCCGAAGAATTTCACAAGAAATAAAGAAATCGTAAAACCATGATGAATAAATCACGAACCATAATTTAGTATGGATTAGTCGAAAAAATATTATTTAAATTTCCCGCGTAAATTCGTCCGAATAAATAACGATAATTTCTTTGTTTTTAGTGGATTTTTCATGTAATTATTCATATGCTGTGCGAAAAACACATTTTACTGTTGTGTTTAGAAAAAAATTAACGCGAGACTGATTAGAATCCGTGAACTAGTTTCGCAAGAGCGCAACTAGCGTATTTTTGTGAAGCTCTGTAAAAAGTGTGTCGAAAGGCGGTCACCGATTTACCAATTGTCACGATAATCGTTTCGTTTAATTTGCTGTTTCTTTTGTAATTGTTATTTAATTGTACGTGATTAACGACTACAGTAAAATAATAGAGGAAAACTTAAATTAAATGGTTATAATTTGTAATTATAATTTTATAAATTAATAATATACTGAATAATTGAATATGAATGTTATTCAATTAAAAATTAAATAGTAACTTTTTTAGTAGGTCAGAATAATTTGCAATTATAATTTTATATTATAAATACTTTCGTCAATTTTATCAATAATAATTTTATATATTAATAATATACTGAATAATTGAAAATATTAACGACAACAGTAAAATAATAGAGAAAGACTTGAATTAAATGGTTATAAATTGTAATTATAATTTTATTTTATAAATACTTTCGTCAATTTTATCAATTATAATTTTATAAATTAATAATATATGTTGAATAATTGAATTTTGACTTTTTTCAATTAAAAATTCAACAGTAAGTTTTTTAGTGCGTCAGAATTATTGGCTTTGTTTATAAAACTTGTTCAAAATTGGTTACAAGTTGCAATTATAATATTATAAATTAATAATATATATTGAATAATTGAATTTTGACTTTTTTCAATTAAAAATTCAACAGCAATTTTTTAGTATGTCAGAATTATTGTGTTTGTTTGTAAAAATTGTTTAAAATTGGTTACAACTTGCAATTATAATTTTATAAATTAATAATATACTGAATAATTGAATAATTGAATATTGGCTTTTTTCAATTGAAAATTCAAATGCAATTTTTTAGTACGTCAGAACTATTGTTTTTGTTTATAAAAATTGTTTAAAATTGGTTACAAGTTGCAATTATAATATCATAAATTAATAATATATATTGAATAATTGACTTTTGACTTTTTTCAATTAAAAATTCAACAGTACTTTTTTTAGTGCATCAGAATTATTGTTTTTGTTTGTAAAAATTGTTTAAAATTGGTTACAACTTGCAATTATAATTTTATAAATTAATAATATACTGAATAATTGAATAATTGAATATTGGCTTTTTTCAATTGAAAATTCAAATGCAATTTTTTAGTACGTCAGAACTATTGTTTTTGTTTATAAAAATTGTTTAAAATTGGTTACAAGTTGCAATTATAATATTATAAATTAATAATATATATTGAATAATTGACTTTTGACTTTTTTCAATTAAAAATTCAACAGTACTTTTTTTAGTGCATCAGAATTATTGTTTTTGTTTGTAAAAATTGTTTAAAATTGGTTACAACTTGCAATTATAATTTTATAAATTAATAATATACTGAATAATTGAATAATTGAATATTGGCTTTTTTCAATTGAAAATTCAAATGCAATTTTTTAGTACGTCAGAACTATTGTTTTTGTTTATAAAAATTGTTTAAAATTGGTTACAAGTTGCAATTATAATATCATAAATTAATAATATATATTGAATAATTGACTTTTGACTTTTTTCAATTAAAAATTCAACAGTACTTTTTTTAGTGCATCAGAATTATTGTTTTTGTTTGTAAAAATTGTTTAAAATTGGTTACAACTTGCAATTATAATTTTATAAATTAATAATATACTGAATAATTGAATAATTGAATATTGGCTTTTTTCAATTGAAAATTCAAATGCAATTTTTTAGTACGTCAGAACTATTGTTTTTGTTTATAAAAATTGTTTAAAATTGGTTACAAGTTGCAATTATAATATTATAAATTAATAATATATATTGAATAATTGACTTTTGACTTTTTTCAATTAAAAATTCAACAGTACGTTTTTTAGTGCATCAGAATTATTGTTTTTGTTTGTAAAAATTGTTTAAAATTGGTTACAACTTGCAATTATAATTTTATAAATTAATAATATACTGAATAATTGAATAATTGAATATTGGCTTTTTTCAATTGAAAATTCAAATGCAATTTTTTAGTACGTCAGAACTATTGTTTTTGTTTATAAAAATTGTTTAAAATTGGTTACAAGTTGCAATTATAATATCATAAATTAATAATATATATTGAATAATTGACTTTTGACTTTTTTCAATTAAAAATTCAACAGTACTTTTTTTAGTGCATCAGAATTATTGTTTTTGTTTGTAAAACTTGTTTAAAATTGCTTATAACATGCAATTAAAATTATATTCTATAAACACTTTGGTCAATTTTATCAATTATAATTCTATAAATTAATAATATACTTAATAATTGAATATGAATGTTTTTCAATTAAAAATTAAATAGTAATTTTTTAGTACGACAGAATTATTGTTTTTGCTTATAAAACTTGTTAAATATTCGTTACAACTTGCAATTATAATTTTATAAATTAATAATATATATTGAATAATTGAATTTTGACTTTTTTCAATTAAAAATTGAACAGTAATTATTTAGTTGGTCAGAATTATTGTTTTAGTTTGTAAAATTTGTTTAAAATTGGTTACAACATGCAATTATAATTGTATTTCATAAATACTATGATCAATTTTATCAATTATAATTTAATAAATTAATAATATACTGAATAATTGAATATGAATGTTTTTCAATTAAAAATTAAATAGTAATATTTTGGTACGACAGAATTATTGTTTTTGCTTATAAAACTTGTTTAAAATTGTTTACAACTTGCAATTATAATTTTATAAATTAATAATATATTGAATAATTGAATGTTGGATTTTTTCAATTAAAAATTCAACAGTAATTTTTTAGTAGTTCAGAATTATTGTTTCTGCTTATAAAACTCGTTTAAAATTGTTTACAACTTGCAATTATAATTGTATAAATTAATAATATCTATTGAAGAATTGAATACGAATGTTTTTCAATTAAAACTTCAACAGTAATTTTTTTAGTGCATCAGAATTATTGTCTTTGTTTATAAAACTTGTTTAAAATTGGTTACAATTTGCAATTATAATTTTATAAATTAATAATATATATTGAATAATTGAATTTTGACTATTTCAATTAAAAATTAAACAGTAATTTTTTTTAGTGCGTCAAAATTATTGTCTTTGTCTATAAAACTTTCTTAAAATTGGTTACAAGTTGTAATTATAATTTTATAAATTAATAATATACTGAATAATTGAATACGAATGTTTTTCAATTAAAAATTTAACAGTAATTTTTTGATACATCAGAATTATTGTCTTTGTTTGTAAAATTTGTTTAAAATTTGATTGTTAAGATCGAAAGTATGCTCTCACGGTGCTGAATGGATTAGCATAGTAAAAAATGAAATGAAACGGGAGCACAAGAAAAGTCATGCGAGCCACCTGTACGTAATTCGACCCTATTTTTTCCAAGCACGAAGAGAATGTAAACTAACAAGTTGCAAGCACTGTTGAACAAAAACAATTCAACACAATACTCGACAAACCAAAAACCTAATCAACAATCAATATATATCTAATATTTATTCACCTAGTTTTATCTATTCAATTAAAATTGACACTAATCTTATCAAATCGTGTTAAATAATAAAAATGCAATGATTTCAATTATATTATTAGTACTATATTGTCCAAAGTAATAATAATTAATTTCACATTTGATAACAAAATTTATTTTTAATTACAGGAATATCAAAACATTTTTTATTATTTTTTACATAATATTGAGACGAATATTAGAAAAAAAAATATAAGCAAACTATTATTAGGAATAGTTTAATAAATTCTAATAATTTCTTAATATTATCAGACATTTGAACTAAAACAAAAGAATGACAGAAAAAAACAAATTTCCAAAACCATAAATTCTCTACAAGTAAAAAAATAGTTGAAAATTGTAATTCGACAAATTTTCAAATAATTATAATTCTATTAAATAAGACAATTTAAACATGATTATTAATGCAATAATAATTTTTATTTCACCAAATAATTATAATTCGACAAATTTTCTAATAATTATAATTCTATCAACAAAGAAAATTTAAACATGATTATCAATCCAATAATAATTTTTATTTCGTCAAATAATTATAATTCGACAAATTTTCAAATAATTATAATTCTATTAAATAAGACAATTTAAACACGATTTTCAATGCAATAATAATTTTTATTTCGACAAATAATTATAATTCGACAAATTTTTTTTTTCTAAATCGACTTAAATTATCAAGTAAGAGAATTTATAATAATTGAATTGAAATTGAAACTTCAGTTACCAATATAAAAATGAAAAATTCGATCACTACTCACATAACTGGTGTCTCCATTTGATAGTGTCGTTCTATTTTGACGGTTCATTGTTCACAGAGTTCACAGTTTCCTCGTTATTCCTCGAGACTCCTCAGACGAGACGAACAATCGCATGAATTAGCAAACAACAACGAGTAAACAATTTATGGGCCGTGTGGCAGCACTGAGAATCTAGTGACGCACGTGTTCTTTCATATATCACCGGGGAGGGTTAAGATGGCGCGCGTTTTCCACCAGGTGGGGAGAAATTACACACTTTCTCTCTCTCGTCCTGTCTCTCTTTTTCAGTTAAACGCGACCATGAATGCAGGAAAAACGGAAACTCGTGAAAAACTCGAGGACGAATAATAGCGAAATTTCACGTGTCGAGATATATTATACTAGAACAATATTCAACATTCTTCGAACCATTTGCAAAATTAATGTTGATAAACGATTCCTTCATGGAGTAAAATTTTATTTTTATTAATTTTATATGTCAAGAGTGAATAATAGCGAAATTTCACGTCTCGAGATATATTATAGTGGAACAATATTCAACATTCTTTGAACCATTTGCAAAATTAATGTTGATAAACGATTCCTTCACGAAGCAAAATTTTATTTTTATTAATTTTATATGTCGAGGGTGAATAATAGCGAAATTTCACGTCTCGAGATATATTATAGTAGAACAATATTCAACATTCTTCGAACCATTCGCAAAATTAATGTTGATAAACGATTCCTTTATGGAGCAAAATTTTATTTCTATTAATTTTATATGTCGAGGGTGAATAATAGCGAAATTTCACGTCTCGAGATATATTATAGTAGAACAATATTCAACATTCTTTGAACCATTTGCAAAATTAATGTTGATAAACGATTCCTTTATGGAGCAAAATTTTATTTCTATTAATTTTATATGTCGAGGTTGAATAATAGCGAAATTTCACGTCTCGAGATATATTATAGTAGAACAATATTCAACATTCTTTGAACCATTTGCAAAATTAATGTTGATAAACGATTCCTTCACGAAGCAAAATTCTATTTTTATTAATTTTATATGTCGAGGGTGAATGATAGCAAAATTTCACGTGTTGAGATATATTATAGTTGGACAATATTCAACATTCTTTCAACCATTTGCAAAACTAATGTTGATAAACGATTCCTTCATGGAGCAAAATTTTATTTTTATTAATTTTATATGTCGAGGGTGAATAATAGCGAAATTTCACGTCTCGAGATATATCATAGTAGAACAATATTCAACATTCTTTGAACCATTTGCAAAATTAATGTTGATAAACGATTCCTTCACGAAGCAAAATTTTATTTTTATTAATTTTATATGTCAAGAGTGAATAATAGCGAAATTTCACGTCTCGAGATATATTATACTAGAACAATATTCAACATTCTTTCAACCATTTGCAAAACTAATGTTGATAAACGATTCCTTCATGGAGCAAAATTTTATTTTTATTAATTTTATATGTCGAGGGTGAATAATAGCGAAATTTCACGTCTCGAGATATATTATAGTAGAACAATATTCAACAGTCTTTGAACCATTTGCAAAATTAATGTTGATAAACGATTCCTTCACGAAGCAAAATTCTATTTTTATTAATTTTATATGTCGAGGGTGAATAGTAGCGAAATTTGGCGATTATTTGGACCATTTGCAAAATGAAAATTTTTATTAATTTTATAATACATCAACTGACAATAACACCTATATTTACAATACTTACTGAAAAACTGTGATCGTAGGAAAATAGAGTTCCTCAAACTATTCAACTTTCTCCTTCGTTATTGCTTCCTATCTGGGACTGAAAAGTGATGTCACACTTATGAGTCTCTACGATCGCACTATTATCGCCATACAGAGATATCGGCAGTGAAAAAATCACTGACCTACATCTCCGTCATCGCAAAAACAAATTTCTCTTTTTACCTTAATTATTGATTTAACACTGGATTTACAAGAACAATGCTAATACATATTTTTATTTTGCAATCTGTTACGCTGATATATTCTATAAAAATCGACATAAATTGTTGAGCAATAATATTTATGAGTTTAGTAAATCTAGTGTTAATTGTTTAAACATTTTTTAGAGAAGCTTTTGTTTTATGGCAGTAGCCACATTATCGTTGACATTGATGTTACGAAACATACATTTCCTGTCAAATGAGGCGTCACCATTATCCACAAGACTTAATTATTGATAACGGCGATGGTCACGGTGAGCGATGAAAAAGCGATAACAAGATTGCGCAGATTAAAACAACAAAAAGTCTGAAAAGATTTGTGGAATTAGTTTCTCCTAGAAAATTGCTATGATTGTATGTACAGTCCCAGTTCGCAGTTTTATGTATTGGATGATTGCATAAGTACGTGTCTGATTTTTATTATTGTTGCAAACTTCACTCGACAGCGTAGCTCCATTGTTTTTATGTCAACAAATTTTAATGGGGGATTCTAGAGGCCAAAATAAGACGAAAATCAAGAATAGTAATTTTTTAATTGAGGCTTCGTTAAAAAGTTATTAACAGTTGCGTCTGCGCAGGTTGCCTATCTGCAGGCGCGACTGTAACTACTACTGTGTACCTACGACACCTTCCGACAACTATATTTTTAATTGCATCCGTTAATCGATCGATTACTCCAATGAAATTAATCGATCGATGATCAATTCTAGCCCATGGTAGTTTTCATTTCGTTAAAAAACAATAGAATTCCTGTAATTTCAAGTTTTGTTTCATTTCCTCTTCTGTTGATTTGTGTAACCTGTCGGTAACGTTGCGAGTGACACGAAAATGGTAATGGGGGAGTCCCATAAAAATGGGTAAAAAAAATACATTGAATGAAAGGTCTACTTGTATACCTCGTCTGTGCTTTCATTTAGATTCACTGGACTAAAGTAAATATATAAAGTTGAAGATATCAAGTCTGTATCTTGACTTTAGAACCATACAACCGTATATGTAATGTGTAATTAAATTTTGATTAATACTGTTGTTGTTATCATCTCAGAAGATAAAATTTATGAATTTGTTGCTAGCGTTACCGACGTCGATGAACGGGTTAAATATGATTCTCAGAGTCACCGTTTTTAAGCACAGAGTGCGCTGTAATACTATTGCTTTTTTACGCTATATTTCGATTCGTTAGAACACAACCTCGTGTTGGATCGCCGGTGTAAACAACACCTAATTAGGCATTAAACTATCGTTTATAATAGATCTAATTATACCAAAACGTGTGATTTAGATTCGTTAGTTGTACGTGAGTGCTACAAAACAGGAAGTGTCGGTAGATTCGTGATATTCTGACGTTACAATCGATTATCGATTGTAAACAATGAGTAAATTTTAATGAAATACGTTTTGACAATTATTAAATATTCTGACGGAAGAAGAATCGATTTTAGATCAGATTCTGAATTAAACTGCCCTTGACAGTCGTTTTGTCAATCCAGAAAGTAGAAAAATAAAATTTATTCGTAAGAACAGAAAGATTCTTCGATCGACAATCGAATGGGGACGTTCGTCGTGTCACGTGCGCACTCTGTGCACAAGAAATGCAACTTTGTGACTAAAGCGTGATTTTCGAAGTGCATAACGAGATCAAGAATTATCTCATGCATCGATATGGTTCAACAGTCAAGGTAATTACGTTGTTCTAGTGCATAGACTCAGTATTTTCGTTCTTATATTATATATCGTGGTTTTTACCTGAGGCATCTTTAGTTTCGCGAATTAACACTTTCGAAAACGTGGTTTAAGCTTCTTTTCCGAACACAAGCTTCGCGAGACAGCTTCCTCGCCCCCGCCACCTGATTCGCGAGCGCTGCTGGACACCGCCAGGGGGCGTCATTCGTATTCGAAAAATTAACGTAGCAAGACGTGTCGAGACGCGTCGAAGTTCGTGAACAAAGAGGTTCGTATTTCCAACCTGTTGATATTTAATCATTATCACTACACGCGTTTATTCTCTAACGTTGCTTTCGGTTAAAATTAATATATTGTTACCTGAAATTCAGTCGAAATTGTGGATAGAAGCAAATTATATTTCGCACGGTTTCTTCGATGTCTGACCGGCGTCGGTTCATATCTCTCGAAACGAAATAATATATCTTGCAGACATAATTTCAAGTTGAATAATTATTTAATTGACATTAGATATGTTTTCTGTGATGCTTTGGCTTCAATTTCTATTTTATTTCTGTTACAATCTTTGATTGAAGTTCGAAGTCGAAAGATGCCATCTCGAAATCGAAGCTTCGGGAATCTTCGGATTCCTCCGTATCAGTTGCGCGAATGATGCTGCGCACGGCGATCGGCCGCCATTTCTATTGTAAAAATCGGCGAAGTGAGACGTGTTCGAACCTGCTCCGACATTTCGAGACCTGTTGGCGTCTGTCGACCAAAAAGGTATGTTTAATCATCAATACTAATCGCGTTTACTCTCTAACAGTGCTTTCGGTTTAAATTAATATCTTTTTACGTAAAATTGAGTCGAAATTGTGGATAAAAGTGAATTATATTTCGCACGGTTTCTTCGATGTCTGACCGGCGTCGGTTCATATCACTCGAAACGAAATAAAATATCTTGCAGACATTATTTCAAGTTGAATAATTGTTTAATTGACATTAGATATGTTTTCTGTGATGCATTTGGCTTCAATTTCTATTTTATTTCTGTTACAATCTTTGATTGAAGTTCGAAGTCGAAAGATGCCATCTCGAAATCGAAGCTTCGGGAATCTTCGGATTCCTCCGTATCAATTCGCGAACGATGCTGCGTACGGCGATCGGCCGCCATTTCTATTGTAAAAATCGACGAAGTGAGACGTGTTCGAACCTGCTCCGACATTTCGAGACCTGTTGACGTCTGTCAACCAAAAAAGTATGTTTAATCATCAATACTAATCGCGTTTACTCTCTAACAGTGCTTTCGGTTAAAATTAATATCTTTTTACGTAAAATTGAGTCGAAATTGTGGATAAAAGTGAATTATATTTCGCACGGTTTCTTCGATGTCTGACCGGCGTCGGTTCATATCACTCGAAACGAAATAAAATATCTTGCAGACATTATTTCAAGTTGAATAATTGTTTAATTGACATTAGATATGTTTTCTGTGATGCTTTGGCTTCAATTTCTATTTTATTTCTGTTACAATCTTTGATTGAAGTTCGAAGTCGAAAGATGCAATCTCGAAATCGAAGCTTCGGGAATCTTCGGGTTCCTCCGTATCAGTTCGCGAACGATGCTGCGCACGGCGATCGGCCGCCATTTCTATTGTAAAAATCGGCGAAGTGAGACGTGTTCGAACCTGCTCCGACATTTCGAGACCTGTTGGCGTCTGTCGACCAAAAAGGTATGTTTAATCATCAATACTAATCGCGTTTACTCTCTAACAGTGCTTTCGGTTTAAATTAATATCTTTTTACGTAAAATTGAGTCGAAATTGTGGATAAAAGTGAATTATATTTCGCACGTTTTCTTCGATGTCTGACCGGCGTCGGTTCATATCACTCGAAACGAAATAAAATATCTTGCAGACATAATTTCAAGTTGAATAATTATTTAATTGACATTAGATATGTTTTCTGTGATGCTTTGGCTTCAATTTCTATTTTATTTCTGTTACAATCTTTGATTGAAGTTCGAAGTCGAAAGATGCAATCTCGAAATCGAAGCTTCGGGAATCTTCGGATTCCTCCGTATCAGTTGCGCGAATGATGCTGCGCACGGCGATCGGCCGCCATTTCTATTGTAAAAATCGGCAAAGTGAGACGTGTTCGAACCTGCTCCGACATTTCGAGACCTATTGACGTCTGTCGACCAAAAAAGTATGTTTAATCATCAATACTAATCGCGTTTACTCTCTAACAGTGCTTTCGGTTAAAATTAATATCTTTTTACGTAAAATTGAGTCGAAATTGTGGATAAAAGTGAATTATATTTCGCACGTTTTCTTCGATGTCTGACCGGCGTCGGTTCATATCACTCGAAACGAAATAAAATATCTTGCAGACATAATTTCAAGTTGAATAATTGTTTAATTGACATTAGATATGTTTTCTGTGATGCTTTGGCTTCAATTTCTATTTTATTTCTGTTACAATCTTTGATTGAAGTTCGAAGTCGAAAGATGCCATCTCGAAATCGAAGCTTCGGGAATCTTCGGATTCCTCCGTATCAGTTGCGCGAATGATGCTGCGCACGGCGATCGGCCGCCATTTCTATTGTAAAAATCGGCAAAGTGAGACGTGTTCGAACCTGCTCCGACATTTCGAGACCTGTTGACGTCTGTCGACCAAAAAGGTATGTTTAATCATCAATACTAATCGCGTTTACTCTCTAACAGTGCTTTCGGTTAAAATTAATATCTTTTTACATAAAATTAAGTCGAAATTGTGGATAAAAGTGAATTATATTTCGCACGGTTTCTTCGATGTCTGACCGGCGTCGGTTCATATCACTCGAAACGAAATAAAATATCTTGCAGACATAATTTCAAGTTGAATAATTATTTAATTGACATTAGATATGTTTTCTGTGATGCATTTGGCTTCAATTTCTATTTTATTTCTGTTACAATCTTTGATTGAAGTTCGAAGTCGAAAGATGCAATCTCGAAATCGAAGCTTCGGGAATCTTCGGGTTCCTCCGTATCAGTTGCGCGAATGATGCTGCGCACGGCGATCGGCCGCCATTTCTATTGTAAAAATCGGCGAAGTGAGACGTGTTCGAACCTGCTCCGACATTTCGAGACCTGTTGGCGTCTGTCGACCAAAAAGGTATGTTTAATCATCAATACTAATCGCGTTTACTCTCTAACAGTGCTTTCGGTTTAAATTAATATCTTTTTACGTAAAATTGAGTCGAAATTGTGGATAAAAGTGAATTATATTTCGCACGTTTTCTTCGATGTCTGACCGGCGTCGGTTCATATCACTCGAAACGAAATAAAATATCTTGCAGACATAATTTCAAGTTGAATAATTGTTTAATTGACATTAGATATGTTTTCTGTGATGCTTTGGCTTCAATTTCTATTTTATTTCTGTTACAATCTTTGATTGAAGTTCGAAGTCGAAAGATGCAATCTCGAAATCGAAGCTTCGGGAATCTTCGGATTCCTCCGTATCAGTTGCGCGAATGATGCTGCGCACGGCGATCGGCCGCCATTTCTATTGTAAAAATCGGCAAAGTGAGACGTGTTCGAACCTGCTCCGACATTTCGAGACCTATTGACGTCTGTCGACCAAAAAAGTATGTTTAATCATCAATACTAATCGCGTTTACTCTCTAACAGTGCTTTCGGTTAAAATTAATATCTTTTTACGTAAAATTGAGTCGAAATTGTGGATAAAAGTGAATTATATTTCGCACGTTTTCTTCGATGTCTGACCGGCGTCGGTTCATATCACTCGAAACGAAATAAAATATCTTGCAGACATAATTTCAAGTTGAATAATTGTTTAATTGACATTAGATATGTTTTCTGTGATGCTTTGGCTTCAATTTCTATTTTATTTCTGTTACAATCTTTGATTGAAGTTCGAAGTCGAAAGATGCCATCTCGAAATCGAAGCTTCGGGAATCTTCGGATTCCTCCGTATCAGTTGCGCGAATGATGCTGCGCACGGCGATCGGCCGCCATTTCTATTGTAAAAATCGGCAAAGTGAGACGTGTTCGAACCTGCTCCGACATTTCGAGACCTGTTGACGTCTGTCGACCAAAAAGGTATGTTTAATCATCAATACTAATCGCGTTTACTCTCTAACAGTGCTTTCGGTTAAAATTAATATCTTTTTACATAAAATTAAGTCGAAATTGTGGATAAAAGTGAATTATATTTCGCACGGTTTCTTCGATGTCTGACCGGCGTCGGTTCATATCACTCGAAACGAAATAAAATATCTTGCAGACATAATTTCAAGTTGAATAATTATTTAATTGACATTAGATATGTTTTCTGTGATGCATTTGGCTTCAATTTCTATTTTATTTCTGTTACAATCTTTGATTGAAGTTCGAAGTCGAAAGATGCAATCTCGAAATCGAAGCTTCGGGAATCTTCGGGTTCCTCCGTATCAGTTGCGCGAATGATGCTGCGCACGGCGATCGGCCGCCATTTCTATTGTAAAAATCGGCGAAGTGAGACGTGTTCGAACCTGCTCCGACATTTCGAGACCTGTTGGCGTCTGTCGACCAAAAAGGTATGTTTAATCATCAATACTAATCGCGTTTACTCTCTAACAGTGCTTTCGGTTAAAATTAATATCTTTTTACGTAAAATTGAGTCGAAATCGTGACAAAATGTGAATCATATTTCGCGAGTTTTCTTCGATATTTAACCGGCGTCGATTCATATCTCTCGAAACGAAATAAAGCATCTTTCAGACATTATTTCAAATTAAATAATTGTTTAATTGTCATTAGATATGTTTATTGCGATACATTTGACTTTAATTTCTATTTTATTTCTGTTAGAGACTCTGGCTGGAATTCAAATACGCTACCGGCAAGAAATGGACGCCATTGCCCTTGGAAACTTCAAAATGGCTTCATCTTCAAACGGTTTAATAAAGATTGGTGAAATTTATACATATTTTATCATTTCCATCTTTTTATCGATTTATTATTTGTCGAAAGTGTGAGATATCAGTGCTGAGAATGAATAATTGAGTTTAAATAATAAATAATTTTTTAATTCGCTTTACAATCGATTTCAATTATCTGGCAAATTAAATTATAATTAATTAGCTTATTTTATTGCATTTTGATTGCGATTATATATTTCTGTTCGTAAAATATTCACTATTTTTTCCAAAATTATCAGAATTGTTCCAATTCTTATTTACATACAATTTTCCACACAAGTTAAATAAAACATAGAAATTGCGTAATTATTACATCCTATTTGGATACAATTAAATACCAAACTTTAATTTTTGCAAGTTTCAGAACATTTATAAAAATCGGAAATACAAAATTCAATTCACTCAACACCATCACACTTACGACTCTAATAAATAAAAGCTGATATTTTTAAATCTAACAATCATTTCAAAATCGATTTCATTAATAATATTTTAACATTTATAATTGTTGAGAAAATTCAAGTTTCACGTTTCTGATGTAATTCAATGCGAACAGCAGTATTTCCATTGATAGTTTCTAACTGAAGAAAGAAACAGAATTAGGCGAGCACAGGTGTGCTTCTTGTGTTTTTCTTGTGTCCTTCCTTCTTATCTTTCCAGGGAATTTCGTTGGCCGCGCGCAATGCGGCCGGTAGCTTCGGTGTTTGTGCGTAGTAACAGATGTTTATAGGGTCAAAGTGATCCCCAAGTAGGTTGTCGTACATATCACAGGGAATCGCGATAGTAGAATCAGTGTTTCTCACGCTATTTAAAAATATTTCCAGAGCATCGTGGCTCCTTGTTTTTTGAATCGCGAGAATAGAGTCACTTGTTCGCCGATTTCAATCTTCGGTCGCGGTAATGCAATTCAACATCTAATAAACCTGATTATTTCTTTAATTTGACTATTAAAATTCTTCGTTACCGGGAATTAGAGTCAGTGCATCACTGAAGAGGAGTATTTGGCGGTGCTCTACGAGCAAACAATGTAAGCATAAATTTATACTTTGAAATTTTTAATTAAAAATCTTTACAGTTTTAACAGATTTAATAGACTCTAATTGTTTTTTTGCAGCTTTCTTTCAGTCTGAACGTGATCTTGAAAAGCAGCTGCAGCACCTGGGGGAGGGGTATCATGCGCTGGACCGTGATCGAACAATGTAAATATTAATTTATATTTCCAATTTTTTAGTTAAAAATTTCTATAATTTTAGAGATAGATTTTAATTGTTTTTTTGAATTTTTCTTATAGTTTCATCTTGGAAACCAACAGAACCAATGCTGACTTCGCTGATGACTTCAAGTGGTGAACATCGTCATTTGCATTCTACGACCGAGTGAGTCGCATGCATTTACGTTCCTCTGGTCCCCAATCATGTTGTAGGATGAAAGATCCGAATCAACACGGGTGACCAGTTGTATACTTGATATTTTTGACGAGTCCAGTGACCACGGGTATTCCCAATACCCGTGAGTAGTAACACAAATTGTCATATTTTTTTAGTGCAGGCTAGAGTCTTCTTGCACTCGCGTTTCTCAAAGTTCCAAATAAATATTACATAATTCAATCATTATACAATTTTTACAGAAACATATCAAACAATTTTTATGAAATATATGAAACATTTTTGTCAACTTGAATTATAGATTGAGTAGAAATATTAATTACTATAAAATTATATAGTAATTTTGATACAATTAGTATAATTCTTACATATTGATCGTATTTAATGTATTTTATGTGCAAGAAGACGTTTCGCGACTGATAACTGAATTGATTTTTGAGTCAAAGTAACACGTATTGTATACTAGTTTCAACTTTCTAAAAATTTACTTTGACGATAGAATCGATTATGGATTGTTGAATTTTTTAAATTAAAACTTCAATTTTCAAGTAAATGAATTCAATTTTAAATTATCATAGAATCTTAAAGTCTTTTGCTTCAGATAATTAAATCTCAATTAATAGTTTTCTTGAATAATAATATTTTTCAATTGTATTTCGTTATTGATATATTTGATACAACAAGTCGAGTCTTTTTTGCTAAAAATGAAATAGAAATTACCGTTTAGATACATTTAATTAACAACACTTTCTAGTCAGGATTTTCAGACTAATCTTTCCGTGTTCGTTGCCAAAGTTCATGCACACGCCCAGGTGCAGTTTGCATGAGCGAAGGCAACGTGGCACGATGACTTAGTTTATAACAATTTATAACAATATGCGACTGACATTGGCTGGTGCATCGTGCACGACGTACTCTCCACATGTGTGTGTTGTGGTTAGGTCGTGGGAAGTGCGTCGTAATTATATTTCTATTAACTGCAACAATTTTTATTTACCAATTTATTAAATTAATTACCGATTTTTCTGTACATTCATTTCCATATATAATTCTAGCAATTCATACTAAACTAATGTAACAAATATAAATACACTTGATCAATGATTTTCTATTATATTAAAAGATTTAACATTATATTAAAATGTTAAATAAACACGCAATGGTCACCAAGTCTTTGTCAGTCGATTCCAGGAACTGGTACGTACATTTAGAGCACGAATGAGGTCGTGTCCGGGTGTCGGGGGAACCCCGGGGAGTCCCCTCTAGTTTAGGCCGCGCCCGGACACTGAGAATGAGAACCGTGGAGTGTGTGTTTGCTTGATTGAGTTTTGCAATTTTTTAAATATAGGGTCAGGTAGGTAGGTAACTTTCTCTGGTGTGTGTGTGTTTAAATCTAAGTAGGTAGGGTCAGGGCAGGGCTGTCCACATTAGACACACTCGGGCAGGCGCGTTTTCGCGTGGCAGTCCTGTACCTTAGTTACGATTTCGAGAGTTGGAAAAGTCCCAGCCGATTCAAACGGTTTTCACCGTCTGTTTTGGCGCGTAACTTTCCATTCTTGTAATCGCTGCGATTTTTAAGTCGCTCTTCGCGCTCGCGGTCGTGGCTAGCCCCCCTCGAGACGCTCGTCCCGCTCGAGTTGCTCCACACGTGTTCCGATAACAATTCCTCGAATTGTTGGAGGTCTCGTATTGCACGGAGTGGCTCGAGCCTAGTATTAAGTTTCAGGCGTTGGCAGGACCGCCGAAGAAAAGAAAAGACTCGATTGGAGTCGAAGAGGCCCTGACAAACTGTCTCAAGAGTGGGCTGCAACGAATGTCTCTTCATCTTCATTTTCGAATGAGGATGGAAAGTCATTAATGTTACTACTTTGTCACTTATCTCGTCAGTAGTTTTGTTGTTATTTTTCTGGCTCACGTATGCATGTACTTTGGTACATGATTGCACCATACATGCCATCCCCCATAACTCGCGGTTATGATGTACATAGAGTCGCGAATATACAATAAATCGCGTTTGCTTGTAGAGTTGCGAATTCTGATTTTTCGCGTTTACTTTTCAGAGTAGTGTTGCTCCTTGACACGATACGCGATTGGTTTTATGCAAACATCAAACGTTTGCTTTAAAAATAGCGTTGCGAATTAATGATAAACGCGATTGCTCGTAGAGTTGCGAATTACCATTTTTCGCGTTTACTTTTCAGGGTAGCGTTGCGACCAGTCACGATTCGCGTTGCTTTTTTACTCTTTTATACATATAATGGACATCAACCGCGTTTGCAATTTTTATGTTATAAATTAGCGTTGCGATTTTTTATTTAGCGTTGCGACATTATCAATGCCCAAATTCTACCCCAGTTGTAGTACTAGTAGTAGTTAGTTTATTTTGTGGCCAGTACATGTGAATTTACATGTACAATTAACCCCTAATTAAAGTTAGAGTTGCGAATAATATACAATGTTCGCGTTTGCTCGTAGAGTTGCGAATATTTATCGCGTTGATATGTCCAGTGTTGCGACTAAACACAAAAAATTTTAATGGGGGATTCTTGAGGTCAAAATAAGACGAAAATCAAGAATACCAATTTCCAAATTAAGGCTTCGTTAAAAAGTTATTAACGTTTAAAGTTCCGCCTGTGAGACGGAAACCGTGCGCGCTGCACACTTCAACTTTAAACGTTAATAACTTTTTAACGAAGCCTCAATTAAAAAATTGCTATTCTTCATTTTCGTCTTATTTTGGCTCCTAGAATCTCCCATCAAAATTTTTCCCAGGGTTACCTAAACACCCTGTATAATATTTTCATTAAAAATAGAGTCGCGAATACACAATAATCGGGTTTGTTTTGTAGAGTCGCGTATCACTATTTTTCGCGTTTGCTTTTCAGGGTAGCGTTGCGAATAATTACAATTCGCGATTGCTTTTATTGTTACAAATCGCGTTTGGGAATTTTTCTATTATAAATTAGCGTTGCGATTGTTTATCGCGTTGTTTGCCCCCTTAGTGTTGCGTTATTTAAAATGTCTAGCTTCATCCCATATGTGCTACTCTGTTGTAGTTTGAAGTAGTTAGTTTATTTCATGCATGTGTATTTATATCCACCACTGAAGAAACCAGCGTTAGAGCCAGTATTTTTGGGCAAATCGCGATTTTTATTAGCGTTGCGAGTCATAAATACAAAATGTTCAGTCAACCCTGGGAAAAATTGTAATGGGAGATTTTAGAGGCCAAAATTAGACGAAAATCAAGAGTACCAATTTCCAAATTGAGGCTTCGTTTAAAAGTTATTAACATTTAAAGTTGCGCCTGTGAAATGGGAACCGTGCGCGCTGCACACTTCAATTTTAAACATTAATAACTTTTTAACGAAGCCTCAATTAAAAAATTACTATTCTTGATTTTCGTCTTATTTTTGCCCCTAGAATCTCCCATCAAAATTTTTCTCAGGGTTACCTAAACACCCTGTATAATATTTTCATTAAAAATAGAGTCGCGAATACATAATAATCGCGTTTGTTTGTAGAGTCGCGAATCACTATTTTTCGCGTATCCTTTTCAGGGTAGTGTTGCGAATTCCATACGCGATTGCTTTTATTGTTATTTAAAAATAGTGTCGCGAATGCATTGATCGGTTTGCTATTAGCGTTGCGAATTACTATTTTTCGCGTTAATTTTTCAGGGTAGTGTTGCGAATAATTACAATTCGCGATTGCTTTTATTGTTAGAAATCGCGTTTTGGAATTTTTCTATTATAAATTAGAGTTGCGATTTTGATTCATCGCGTTTTTATTGATTAGTGTTGCGATTCATTGCCCAAAATTTCACGCTGGCCACTGCTGCTTCAAAATCAAGACTCAGCTGATTCTACGAAGCCTCAAAAGGCTCAACGAAATGATTAAAATTAGTGTTGCGTGTTATTCAATATGGGTGCACGCGATTTAATTAATAAAACAACCCTTTGTGGTTTATTTTGCGTATAATAAGCACCACTCGCGTATATTTTCCTATTTTATAAATTAGCGTTGCGAAAAAAGCCACTCACGGGTTGTTTCTTGAATTTATGAGTGGCCAATTTATTGTAACTATGTAAAATATGTCTCTTTTTTATTTATTTGCCAATGGAAATACTGCTCAAAAGTACTGTTATTTATAAATCAAATTTTTTCATTTTTCAAAACGTGTAAAATTTGTAATTTATATGAATTCATAATTTTTATGTATTCATACATTTGTGATTTAAAAAATTGATCATAGATTGAATTCACGATTTCAATATATCAGCAATTATTTATTATTAGAGTTGTTCATTTTTACGGAGTATAGTAACCTTTTGCAATATTTATTTATAGTGGATGTTTTTATAAATATTCAGAATTCGTTGCATAGATTAAAGTTTGATCGCGATTATATTTTTAATTCATGAAAAATAAAATGCTTGCTTGAAAAATGTACGCAAATTACAATTCAATATTGCATAGTGAGAGTTAATTTTTGTGTTCGTTATTACATTTTTGGTACGAACCTAACTTAGTTCTCAATGCAATGAAATTATTGCAATTCATAAATTTTGAAAATTTTGTTCCATAAAATCTATTTCAACACTGATATGAATTTAACCTTTCTTAATACTTAATATTTCTAAATTTTGCAATATGAATTTTTACGCGTGAAAAGTCTAATTTAAATATTAATTTCATACAAATTTTTCTATGATCAATGATCTTATATCGACTGTATACAATAATTTTTTTTTCTGTGCACTAATACAATTTTCATTTCAGCTTCTAATCCTTTGAATAAGTTCTGTTTACAGAGTATAGAAGAATGAAATTGGTACATGGATTCGACTCGATCGTTTTTAGGGAAATATCTATTTATACAATTTTATTTATTCTCTGAATTTATGTTTCAGGAAAGCATCGTGGGATGAACGAAGACACCAAGAAAAGAAAATATCTCCTATTTTTTGTTTTGTTTAAATTATATTTATTTCAGTGTATATTTTAGGAAATCATCGTGGGATCAACGAAGACACCAAGAAGATTGTTTCCACAAATTGCGTTAGAATATAAGCGATCTATGTCATATATAAATATCCACTTAAAAATTAACTTTTTTTTATGTATAGTGTATTTAATGGCGATTGTAAGTGCGTACGTACATTATAAGACAACCGAGCAAACACTTATTATAAGCAGCGGCGTTTAATTATAATTAATATTCAGCTACATATTAGTATTCCAATATGCGTGGTTCATACGTGCAGTTGCACATTTCTTGGTTCTTCAGTGTCAGTGTCTTATGAGGCACTATCGTCTATTTAAAAAGGAATAATTCATATCAAGACATATATTTGTATTCTAATAATCAAGGTTCGTACGTGCAGTTGCACATTTCAATTCAACCAACATTCTGATTTTTTCAACAAAACGTTTTTGATTTCTGTATCAGGCAGAGTTCAATCGTGCAGTTGCACATTCTCATTTTGTTCTTAGAAAACATGTGGTGATTTTTATCACACATGTATCGACATTTTGTCAGGTGTTTTGCCTTTTTCTCAGACAATTTTTCTGTAAACTCTCTTTGTTTGCTATTTGTTTCTAGCAACGTTCGAATTTCGATCGTTTTTCTCGTAGAAAATATCCATAGGTGTTTGTTAGGATTCCTCGCCAAAAGGAAGGGTGGTTGGGGCGAGGCTAGGGTGGGTCTCCATTCGCAGCAACCTCCACGAGGTGAGGCCTGGGGATTATTATTTGCCATGTAATTAATTTCATCAGTATAATTATTTAATAATTAATTACATAGCAAATAATATGAGCTAATGGCTGCGATCTTCCTCGTTTAGCTTCTTCAATTCTTCGATCATTTATCAAATCATAACACGCTCCACATTTAGTTTAAATTCTCATAGTAGGTAGCTATAGTTCAATTTCATTATGAATCAGTAATTAGATTTGACATCGAGATAGTAATAATCATGTTTGATAACTAAATTCTCAATCTCATCAGTCAATCCTTCGATCGCTCCAATAAAATTAATTATTTATTCCCTGTTAAAGAACAAAAGAATTCTTGTAATGTCATTTCCTATCTTATCGACCGCTACGATCGTTTCTCATAGTCGGTAACATTGCAAGTGACACCGACATTATCGACAGTTTGGTTCTTCTTTACCACTTATTTCGTACCTTATCTCAATTCTTATAGTAGATAGATTTTACACCGAAATAGTAATAATTATTTTCAATCTCATCCGTCTAATCATTTCGTTCAAAAACAGAATTCCTGCAATGTCATTTCCTATTCTACCAAACACTATTATCGTTTTCCATGGTGGTTTTCTCATTTGATTCATTTTTATCATTCATTTCCTACCTTACCAACCGCTACGATCGTTTCCCATAGTCGGTAACATTGCAAGTGATACCGACATTGTCGACGATTTGGTTTTATCTCAATTCTTATAGTAGATAGCGGTGTTGTAATTTAATTTCATTCTGATTCAATAATTACATTTTACACCGAATTAGTAATAATTATTTTCAATCTCATCCGTCAATTATTCATTTCGTTAAAAACAGAAGAGTCCTGCAATATCATTTCCTATCCCACCAAACACTACGATCGTTTTTCATGGTGATTTTCTCATTTAGTTCTTCTTTACCACTCATTTCCTACCTTACCAACCGCTACGATCGTTTCCCATAGTCGATAACATTGCAAGTGATACCGACATTGTCGACGGTTTGGTTTTATCTCAATTCTTATAGTAGATAGCGGTGTTTTAATTTAATTTCATTCTGATTCAATAATTTTCAATCTCATCCGTCAATTATTCATTTCGTTAAAAAAACAGAAGAGTTTCTGCAATGTCATTTCCAAACACTACGGTCGTTTTCCATAGTGTTTCTCCCATTTAGTTCTTCTTTACCACTTGTTTCCTACCTTACCAACCGCCACAATTGTTTTTCATAGTCGGTAACATTGCAAGTGATTCCGACATTGTCGACGGTTTGGTTCTTATATCAATTCTTATAGTAGATAGCGGCGTTGTAATTAAATTTCATTCTAAATCAATAATTAGATTTTACATCGAAATAGAAATAATTATTTTCAATCACATCCGACAATTATTCATTTTGTTAAAAAACAGAAAAGTTTCTGCAATGTCATTTTCTATCCTACTAAATATTACGATCGTTTTCTCATTTAGTTCTTTTTCACCACTTGTTTCCTACCTTACCAACCGCTACGATCTTTTTCCATAGTCTGTAACATTGCAAGTCATACCGACATTTGGTTCTTATCTCAATTCCTATAGTAAATAGCGGTGTTGTAATTTAATTTATAATAATTTTCAATTTCATCCGTCAATTATTCATTTCGTTAAAAAACGGAAGTGTTCCTGCAATATCATTTCCTATCCCACCAAACACTACGATCGTTTTTCATAGTGGTATTCCCATTTAGTTCTTCTTTACCACTCATTTCCTACCTTACCAACCCCCACGATAGTTTCCCATAGTCGGTAACATTGCAAGTGATACCGACATTGTCGACGGTTTGATTCTTATCTCAATTCTTATAGTAGACATCGGTGTTGTAATTTAATTTCATTCTGAATCAATAATTAAATTTTACACCGAAACAGTAATAATTATTTTAAATCTCATCCGTCAATTATTCATTTCGTTAGAAAACAGAAGAGTTCTGCAATGTCATTTTCTATCCCACCAAACACTACGATCGTTTTCCCATTTAGTTCTTCTTTACCACTCATTTCCTACCTTACCAACCGCCGCAATCGTTTCCCATAGTCGATAACATTGCAAATGATACCGATATTGTCGACGGTTAGGTTCTTATCTCAATTCTTATAGTAATTACCGGTGTTGTAATTTAATTTCATTCTGAATCAATAGTTTATTTTACACTGAAATAGTAATAATTATTTTCAATCTCATCCGTCAATTATTCATTTTGTTAAAAAACAGAATTCCTGTAATGTCATTTCCTATCTTATCGAACGCTATGATCGTTTTCCATAGTGGTTTCTCTCATTTAGTTCTTTACCACTCGTTTCCTACCTTACCAACCGCCACAATCGTTTCCTATAGTCGGTAACGTAGCAAATGATACCAACACTGTCAATGGTTCGATTCTTTACCCCTTGTTTCCTACCTTACCAACCGCCACGATCGTTTCCCCATAGTCGATAACGTCGCGAGCGTTACCGACACTACCAACGATCCAGTTCTTCTTTACCGATAGTCGTTCCTAGTGGTTTAAGGGCGTCGTTGGGCGAGGTCGCGGCGGTCGTAGCGTCGCGACGCCGCCTCCCCTCGTGGTCTCCCCGCCTCCACGGGCTTTGTTGTGACCGCGACGGCTTTGTCGACAGTCGCGCGTGATTGCGGCCGAGCGATGCGGATTTAAGATCGCTCACGTTTCCCTGCTGCTAGAACTATCGCGTGTGCCGCACCTTCGATCGTCGGTTCACCCCTTCCTCCCTTTTCCCCGTGCACCTTGCTGGAAATAATCGTTCACCCACCCCTCGTACACCTTCAGTCGCGGTAGCGCGGTCAACCAGAACTCGTCGCGATCTTTGCTCCAGAAATAATTCCTGACCTCTCGTCGCCGTCGAAGGGACGAGCTCCCGAGCAAGGAGCATCCCTTAAAGGGGGTGAAAAGCGTCCATGCGAGCCGGGTGGCCTGTCTCGAGGCTTACCTGCGTCCCTATTTTTGGCAAACACGTGCTCGCTGGAGGTGTCGCGCCACGGAAACGTGATCCCCGATCGCGATTCGATACCCTGGACAGGAATGAGGCGATCGTTCCCGTCCCGACCGAGTGATCGAGTGGTGTTTCATGGCTACTTTTGTCGAAAGTGGAGAGCTCAGTGAGAACAGGTGATCGCAAATAGAAAACCAACGCGAAGCTTCTACGACCATCGTGCAACCTCGCGTGTGAGATCCACGAGTCGTAGATCGTCGGATAGTGAAAATGTGGTGGAAAGAAACGTGCGTACTTGGAGTGACGTTGATCGATTCGGTGTCGTCGTAAGGAGAGAAGAAGAGCGTAGGTAAACAGTTCTATTTGATTGAAATTGGGGGGAATTTCGATGCCTCTTTGGGAATATTTGTGTACATCGATCACCTGTTGAGATAGTCGATGCATCAAAGTGTTTTTAAACAGTTGCGATCTTGAGATCGATACTTGTTGCAAAGGTGGATCGAAGTTTCCTGGATTTCGAGGTTTTCGAACGTATCGATGAATGGATTTGTCGATTCCTCGAAGACCCGCAGTGGACGCGGATAGAACTTGTAACCGCGCGTTTCCAAAGCACGTCGCGTTACGAAATCTGCATTTGTCAGGCTTTCGATAGGCGGGTTTTGTCGAAGTAACGGAGTCGAGGGGAAAATAGCGTCGGCAAACCGTTTAAAATTTACGTCGAACTACGCGAATTACTGGAAATTAACGGAATAGAATTTTCCAGAGTGTCTCGAGCGAAGGCGACTGTTAGGGAAGCTTCTGAAAACTATTGTCCCTACCTTCGATTTGTAAAGTTAAATTAGAAGTGGCTGGATCCTTTGGGCAGCATTTGGCTATTTAATTTTCAACGAGGGAGTTTTATAATCGTGTTTGAATCGATTGGATGGGTAATTTGACAATGTTTTAGTGCATAGTTTGGAAAAAGTTTGGGAAAACATTAGTTTGTGGGAGGCAAAACTTTCCATTGGGGTCTTTACAGTTATTTGTTTAGAACTTGATGTAGGTACAAAGACGTGCATTGCAGTTTTATGTGGAATAGAAGTCGAGAAAAATTGCAAAGAATTTACATTTTTATGAATTTTTTGAAGAAGTGGAAAAATTTGAAAAAATTATTTTTTTGGAAAAAGATAAGAATGTTTGGTGTGGTTTGGTCAAAAACTACTTTATGGAATGCAAAACTTTACATTTTTATGACTTTTTGGAAAAATTAAAAAAAATTATTTTTTTGGAAATAGATAAAATTGTTTGGAGTGGTTTGAACTGTGGTTGGGTGGATTTTATGTAAAAGAATGACCCAAAATGTGAATAACAAAAATTTTGTTAAATATGAGTCGAGAAAAATGGCAAAGAAATTTACATTTTTATGACATTTTGGAAAAAGTGGAAAAATTTGAAAAAATTATTTTTTTGGTAAAAGATAAGAATGTTTAGAGTGGTTTGGTCAAAAACTAGTTTATAAAATGTAAAACTTTCTATTGAGTCTTTTCAGTGATCTGTTTCTTTTGTAGATAAAATACAAAATTTTATTTGGATGTTGCATTATTTGCTTTATTTGCAAATACATATTTCATATGATTTGAACTGTGGTTGAGTGGATTTTATGTAAAAGAATGACCCAGAATGTAAATGACAAAAATTTTTTTCAATAAAAGTCGAGAAAAATTGCAAGAAATTTACATTTTTATGACTTTTTGGAAAAATTAAAAAAAATTATTTTTTGGAAAAAGATAAAAATGTTTGATGTGGTTGAGTGGATTTTATGTAAAACGATGACCCAGGATGTGAATAACAAAAATTTTGTTAAATACAAATCGAGAAAAAATTGCAAGAAATTTACATTTTTATGACTTTTTGGAAAAAAGAAAAATTATTTTTTTGGAAAAGACAAAAATGTTTGATCATAAACTACTTTATAGACTGCAAAACTTTCCACTGAGAATAGTCTTTATATGAATAATTTTATATGTATGTTGCATTAGTTTTTAGAAATTGTAATTTGCAAACAAATGTGTTAGACTATGGTCGTGTGAATTATATGTGAAAGCCGAGAATAACGAGCGTTTAGTTAATTATAACTGGAGAAAAATTGCAAAAAATTTACATTCTCACAATTTTAATTATTTTTCCCCAAAAAGATAAAAGTGTCGATGAATGTACCTAACTGCGCTGTTTTCATAAACTTTGTTGCAACAATCGTGGTTAAAATTGCACACGTAACGAACATTCGTTAAAATCGATGAAAGTCTAAGGTTTCTCTTATAAATCGTATAAAAATATAGGAAAACATGGAAAGAGAAATATCGTAGAGCAATATAATGGTATTTCTCGCATTCGCTGGCAGTGCTTTTCATCAGGACTTGTTCTTAGAGTTTCAAAGCCTTCCAGATAGCCTAACTAATGAATCCGGTAAACGACTCAGAACGAAATACGATTTCCTTTCATTTTATTCGTGCCGTCCTTCTTAAATCTCTTTTAGTTGCTAAAGTACCGACCTTGACAACGAAAGAACAGCCAGCGGGTACTAAATCCAAGCTGAATGACGAATGACTTGGTAGTAAATGACTTAACAACTCATAATTTTCTCTTTGAAGATTAAATTAAATCAGTTTGTTTGCGCTGTGTGTGTGTGTTGAGTCACTAAACTCAAGTTGGAAGAGTTTGAATAATGAATAATGAATGATTTGAATAGTGAATGACTCAACAACTCGTAAAATTCACTTAACTTAATATTCGGGTTAAATAAAATTAGTTTGGTTGCGTATCTTGTATCTTGAGATATGACACATGAAATATAACAATAGTTAGGGTTGATTGGAACAGTTTGAATAATGAATAACGAATGACTCAAACAGTAAATGACTCAATAACTCATAATATTTATTTAGCAGGTTAAATAAAATTAGTTCCCTCGCGCTGTGTGTATCTTGAGTCTCGAAAATCAACTTGTAACAGTTTGAATAATGAATAACGAGTGACTTGAATAGTAAATGACTTAACAACTCATAATTTTCACTTAAAAGGTTAAATAAAGCCACTTCGTTTGCGCTGTGTGTATCTTAAGTCACCAAACTCAACTTGGATCAGTTGGAATAACGAATAACGAATGAGTCGAGTAGTGAATGACTCAACAACTCATACTATCCACTTAACCAATTAAATAAAATTATTTTGTTGGCGCTATGTGTATCTTGAGTCACCAAACTCAACTTGGAATACTTTGAATAACGAATTACTCGAATAGTAAATGATTCAACATTCATCATTTTCACTTAAAAGATTAAATTAAATCAGTTTTCTCGTGCTGTATGTATCTTGAGTCTCGAAAATCAACTTGTAACAGTTTGAATACTGAATAACGTGTGACTCGAATAGTAAATGACTCAACAACTCATAATATTAACTTAACGGGTTAAATAAAATTAGTTCATTCGCGTTGTGTGTATCATGAGACACTAAACTCAATTTAGAACATTTTGAATAATGAATAACGAGTGACTCGAATAGTAAATGACTTAACAACTCATAATTTTCGCTTAAAAGGTTAAATAAAGTCACTTTGCTCGCGCTGTGTGTATCTTAAGTCGCCAAACTCAACTTGGATCAGTTGGAATAACGAATAACGAATGAGTCGAGTAGTGAATGACTCAACAACTCATAAAATCCACTTAACCAATTAAATAAAATTGTTTTGTTGGCGCTATGTGTATCTTGAGTCACCAAACTCAACTTGGAATACTTTGAATAACGAATTACTCGAATAGTAAATGACTCAACATTCATAATTTTCACTTGAAAGATTAAATTAAATCAGTTTTCTCGTGCTGTATGTATCTTGAGTCTCGAAAATCAACTTGTAACAGTTTGAATACTGAATAACGAGTGACTCGAATAGTAAATGACTCAACAACTCATAATATTAACTTAACGGGTTAAATAAAATTAGTTCATTCGCGTTGTGTGTATCATGAGACACTAAACTCAATTTAGAACATTTTGAATAATGAATAACGAGTGACTCGAATAGTAAATGACTTAACAACTCATAATTTTCGCTTAAAAGGTTAAATAAAGTCACTTTGCTCGCGCTGTGTGTATCTTAAGTCGCCAAACTCAACTTGGATCAGTTGGAATAACGAATAACGAATGAGTCGAGTAGTGAATGACTCAACAACTCATAAAATCCACTTAACCAATTAAATAAAATTGTTTTGTTGGCGCTATGTGTATCTTGAGTCACCAAACTCAACTTGGAATACTTTGAATAACGAATTACTCGAATAGTAAATGACTCAACATTCATAATTTTCACTTGAAAGATTAAATTAAATCAGTTTTCTCGTGCTGTATGTATCTTGAGTCTCGAAATCAACTTGTAACAGTTTGAATACTGAATAACGTGTGACTCGAATAGTAAATGACTCAACAACTCATAATATTCACTTAACGGGTTAAATAAAATTAGTTCATTCGCGTTGTGTGTATCATGAGACACTAAACTCAATTTAGAACATTTTGAATAATGAATAACGAGTGACTCGTATAGTAAATGACTTAACAACTCATAATTTTCGCTTAAAAGGTTAAATAAAGTCACTTTGCTCGCGCTGTGTGTATCTTAAGTCGCCAAACTCAACTTGGATCAGTTGGAATAACGAATAACGAATGAGTCGAGTAGTGAATGACTCAACAACTCATAAAATCCACTTAACCAATTAAATAAAATTGTTTTGTTGGCGCTATGTGTATCTTGAGTCACCAAACTCAACTTGGAATACTTTGAATAACGAATTACTCGAATAGTAAATGACTCAACATTCATAATTTTCACTTGAAAGATTAAATTAAATCAGTTTTCTCGTGCTGTATGTATCTTGAGTCTCGAAATCAACTTGTAACAGTTTGAATACTGAATAACGTGTGACTCGAATAGTAAATGACTCAACAACTCATAATATTAACTTAACGGGTTAAATAAAATTAGTTCATTCGCGTTGTGTGTATCATGAGACACTAAACTCAATTTAGAACATTTTGAATAATGAATAACGAGTGACTCGAATAGTAAATGACTTAACAACTCATAATTTTCGCTTAGAAGGTTAAATAAAGTCACTTTGCTCGCGCTGTGTGTATCTTAAGTCGCCAAACTCAACTTGGATCAGTTGGAATAACGAATAACGAATGAGTCGAGTAGTGAATGACTCAACAACTCATAAAATCCACTTAACCAATTAAATAAAATTGTTTTGTTGGCGCTATGTGTATCTTGAGTCACCAAACTCAACTTGGAATACTTTGAATAACGAATTACTCGAATAGTAAATGACTCAACATTCATAATTTTCACTTGAAAGATTAAATTAAATCAGTTTTCTCGTGCTGTATGTATCTTGAGTCTCGAAAATCAACTTGTAACAGTTTGAATACTGAATAACGTGTGACTCGAATAGTAAATGACTCAACAACTCATAATATTCACTTAACGGGTTAAATAAAATTAGTTCATTCGCGTTGTGTGTATCATGAGACACTAAACTCAATTTAGAACATTTTGAATAATGAATAACGAGTGACTCGAATAGTAAATGACTTAACAACTCATAATTTTCGCTTAAAAGGTTAAATAAAGTCACTTTGCTCGCGCTGTGTGTATCTTAAGTCGCCAAACTCAACTTGGATCAGTTGGAATAACGAATAACGAATGAGTCGAGTAGTGAATGACTCAACAACTCATACTATCCACTTAACCAATTAAATAAAATTATTTTGTTGGCGCTATGTGTATCTTGAGTCACCAAACTCAACTTGGAATACTTTGAATAACGAATTACTCGAATAGTAAATGACTCAACATTCATAATTTTCACTTAAAAGATTAAATTAAATCAGTTTTCTCGTGTTGTATGTATCTTGAGTCTCGAAAATCAACTTGTAACAGTTTGAATACTGAATAACGTGTGACTCGAATAGTAAATGACTCAACAACTCATAATATTCACTTAACGGGTTAAATAAAATTAGTTCATTCGCGTTGTGTGTATCATGAGACACTAAACTCAATTTAGAACATTTTGAATAATGAATAACGAGTGACTCGAATAGTAAATGACTTAACAACTCATAATTTTCGCTTAAAAGGTTAAATAAAGTCACTTTGCTCGCGCTGTGTGTATCTTAAGTCGCCAAACTCAACTTGGATCAGTTGGAATAACGAATAACGAATGAGTCGAGTAGTGAATGACTCAACAACTCATACTATCCACTTAACCAATTAAATAAAATTATTTTGTTGGCGCTATGTGTATCTTGAGTCACCAAACTCAACTTGGAATACTTTGAATAACGAATTACTCGAATAGTAAATGATTCAACATTCATCATTTTCACTTAAAAGATTAAATTAAATCAGTTTTCTCGTGCTGTATGTATCTTGAGTCTCGAAAATCAACTTGTAACAGTTTGAATACTGAATAACGTGTGACTCGAATAGTAAATGACTCAACAACTCATAATATTCACTTAACGGGTTAAATAAAATTAGTTCATTCGCGTTGTGTGTATCATGAGACACTAAACTCAATTTAGAACAGTTTGAATAATGACTAACGAGTGACTCGAATAGTAAATGACTCAATAACTCATACTATCCACTCAACCAATTAACTAAAATTCCTTCATTCGCGCTGTGTATCTTGAGTCACCAAACTCAACTTGGAATACTTTGAATAACCAATGACTCAAATAGTAAATGACTCAACAACTCATACTATCCACTCAACCAATTAACTAAAATTCTTTTGATCGCGCTGTGTATCTTGAGTCACCAAAATCAACTTGGAACAGTTTGAATAACAAATTATGAATGACTCGAATAATGAATGACTCAATAACTCGTAATTTTCACTTATCACTTTGACTGCCACGTCAGCCATATATGGGTGACAGGATTTACCATTTTTGATACCAGCAAAATTAATTCTCAAGTTAAGATGTTCAGAGAAATAAATTTGAATAGAATTTTTGAATTTTAACAAGGCTACGAAAATAAGTAAACAAATTTTAGGTTATGTAGCTTACAATGGTCTATACTCAACATTTTACTTTTCCAGAATATTATACGGTTTTGATGTGGCAGTGAACGTGTTAAAGGATTAAAGAAAATCAATTTGTTTGCATAGCTCATATCTTGAGTCACCAAACTCAACTTGGAATACTTTGAATAACCAATGACTCAATTAATAAATGACTCAACAACTCAAAATATCCACTCAACCAACAAATGGTGCAAAGGAACGATGGAACCAAGATTGGATAACCTCAAGACCTACTGCACTACACAAAATTCGCGACAATGTATATGACATTAGCCCGGCAGTTTACATGAACCGAAGAGATCAAGTGATTCTAACCAGATTAAGAATAGGCCACACCAGAATAACCCATTCCTTCCTAATCACCAAATCAAGCCCAATGGTGTGTGAAGTATGCAACGAACAAATCTCCATCGAACACATCCTAGTCCAATGCCCCAAATACTGTGCCAAAAGGATGCGATATATCAAGCGTAACAAGCATGCTACAAAAGGCAGACTCATGCAGGAAAATCCTAGCCTTCCTGAAAGATATCGGAATCTATCACAAACTGTAAGCCTTGAAGATAATTATGAACCTACATAAGTATGTACCTTACAGTTCCAAAGCAAACGTGGTCACTCATAACCTAAGAAGGTGCATGTGACCTTAAACATTCAATTAAAAAAAAAAAAAACTACTTTCGTTCCCACTGCACGCATCTTGAGTGACCAAAGAAGGAATAGGACAGTAATCAGGGATGGTTGGAACAGTTTGCCGGATTCCCCTGTGTTCCCCAGTCGCTGCGAAGTAAGTGGTTAGTGGAGAATCGCGTGTCCAGCGGCCATTCGTTGACGGTCTCGCGGTGGCAGCCACGTTAGAATTGGAAAACGCGGGAAATTACCTTCTGGTCGGATAGAACCAAGGACGTTTCCGGCTAGTGGACGTCGATTTTATGTACTCCCGCGGGGGAAATGACGCGCAATCGGAAGCTGTGTATCCACTTTAATGTGGTGTTACCCCGGCGTTGGCAAAACGTTGATAGTACGCATGTTCGAAATCGATTTCCAGCAAAACGAATGCACGCGTACCAAAACTATTCGATATATGGCCCCTTTTTTTTTTCCTTTGTTTTCATTTCCCGGGGGATCACTTGCATGGTTTCACACTTTTAGATTTTCCAAAATAAAAAAAAAAATTCGAACACTCAAAATTAACTTAATATTCTATTTATTCAATAAACGGGGGGAATTGTAAATAATTAAAGAAGGTTAAATAATTATCATAAGCTTGCAAAGGTAATTTTAATTAGGTAAACAACGCTAGGACAAAGTATTAAAAATTAAAAAATTTCAAATATATAATTTTTGAATTAAAAAAAATCCAAGTACATTAAAAATTAGTCACTTGCATGGTTTCACAATTTTAGAAATTCCAAAATAAAAAAAAAAATTCGAACACTCAAAATTAACTTAATATTCTATTTATTCAATAAACAGGGGAATCATAAATAATTAAAGAAGGTTAAATAATTATCATAAGGTTGCAAAGGTAATTTTAATTAGGTAAACAAAGCGAGGACAAAGTATTAAATATTAATAAAAATTTCAAATATACAATTTTTGAATTAAAAAAAATCCAGGTAAAATAAAAATTAGTCAACAATTGTGAGCAACAATCGAGGACAATGAATACGAATATTACCATGAAAGTGTAATCAGAGTGCATTGTGATTCTCAAAAAAACAATTATTTTTCTCATTTTCATTTGTCATCGTGTTCGATCAGGCACATGGTTTTCGTTCAGTGGTTTCACAGTTTGATTCGCATAAAACGGGGAACGGAATTATTCGCCAGGTGTGTTCGACCCTCGCGAAACACACGGTTCGTATCAAGTGTCGTGTCCCCACGGGAAATCGAACGCAGCGACGTGTTTTTCAATTTAAAAAAAAACAGGACAATCTCTTTTTTTTTTCCACGAAAGCATCCAAAAATTTTTTGGTGAACCAGTGTGTGTTGTATTTGCTCGAACGTTTTTACGCTACACTCGCGTTGCTTTCTCTTCGTCGAAAGGGAAGCATAAATATTGCAATTTGTTTTTAATAACTCGTTTTCTATTTTTAATTTGAATTTTTATTCGATTTTTAATCGAGTCTTAACACTGAATAAAAAGGGTTTTTTTTTGTGTATTTTTAAACATTTTTTGAAAGTTAATTTCAACCCTTTGCACTACGAGAAATTTTAGAACGAATTCTAACAATAAGTAAAATTTAGTAAATTATTTATTATTATTTTATTTTTGTATTATTTATTTATTATTTATTTTAGTAGAAGTTTGTTTTGATGAAGGTAACTGGCTGCTCGAATGCAATTTTTTTATGTAATTTCGAAGACTATATTAACACTTTACCGACTGATAGCCTATTAATCGACATTTTTACCGACCAACACTTACCGACCGATAGCGTATTAATCAACTTTTTTACCGACCAACGCTTACCGACCGATAGCCGATTAATCAACCGCTATCAGTCGGTAAAGCGTTAAAATTGCCCCTTTTTTTCGGAGAGGTTTATAAATGTTTGTGATTTTAAGTTTCTTTATTTTTAGACATAAATCTTGAATATAGTTGTGGTAAATAGTGTGTTGCGCCATTGTGGAGTGCAAGGGGTTAAAACTCGAGGAGTTTATGACCCAAGTTAACGCATTACCGAGGGGAAATGGGAATTCTCGGTTTACGACAAGTATGTGCCTTTTATAATGTGGATTATGGTAGAATTTTGTTCTAAAAATTTTTTATAAAAATTGTGGTATTAGAAAAAATTGTTTCGGGACTTATTCGAGAAATTACGTGTCAATAAAATTTGATAGATTCCAGACTCTATTTAATAAAAAAATTCAAAGCAAAATGGAGTTACAATTGAATCGAAGAAAGAAAATGAAACAAATATTTTTGGAGGGTGTTTTTCAGTTTGAATCTTTTCAAATGAAAAAAGTACTACATTGATAGAATTAATATCCCAATATTACCAAAAAAAAAACGTGTCAATAAAATTTGATAGATTCCAGACTCTATTTAATCAAAAAATTCAAAACAAAATGGAGTTTCAATTGAATCGAAGAAAGAAAATAAAACATATTTTTTTTATATGAGTCTTTTTCAGATTAACAAAGTACTATATTGAGAGAATGAAAAAAAAAAAGTTTATGATAGAGAACTCGAGTCGAGAAGATTTCTATATCATAATTTGTTTAAATCAACGTTCCCGTTTGACCTATCGGAGCGCGTAGTTCTCGTGAATATCTTTAATTAACATCATCGGCTGGCAGTATCGCTAATTGCATCCAGTCACGTTGTCACCGTTGCTCGCGTTGTACGCGATATCGAATATCGATATTTGATTTCCCCTACAGAAACGAATGATCGGTTACTTGTTTCACGCATCCGACATTGTCCGTAATTTGGTGAAACTTTCCGAATTGGCTGCGTAATATTTCAATTTTAAAACGTCGTTATTTATTCGAGGACGAGCAACATTTGGGGAAGACTTATCAGTGCTTATGGAGCAATGGTAAATTTATATCGATAAACAAAGGTGGAAAACCTTCGTATCTGTTCTTCTGTTCTCTTTGTATCGTTTCTGGCCATATTCGAACTTGCTTTTATAACATATTAACGACCAAATATTTTTATTAAAGTGTTTTCTATAGGATGGGTGATTTTAATGATATGGAGAGTTTCTGAAATGTGTCTGTGTAGTAAAATTGTGGTATTTTCGTAATTAATGGGTTTTAGTCAAAATGTTTAAGAGTTATATATGGATGATATTAAAATTCTTCCTAATATTGGAATTTTTAGAACAAATTTTTAATATTAATATTAGGAAAAAATAGTATTAATGAAGAAAAAAATCTAATATTAGGCGTATGTATGGATAATATTAGAATTTTTTCTAATACTAGCATTTTTAGAACAAATTTTCAATGTTAATATTAGAAATAAATAGTATGAATGAAGAAACAATTTTAATATTAGGCTTATATGTGGATAATATTAAAATTCTTTCTAATATTGCAATATTTAGAACAAATTTTCATATTAATATTAGACAAAAATAGTATTAATAATGAACAAAATCTAATATTAGACGTATATATGGATAATATTAGAATTTTTAGAACAAATGTTTAGAACAAATTTTTAGAACAAATTTTTAATATTAATATTAGAATAAAATAGTATTAATAAAGAAAAAATTCAAATATTTGGCTTAAATATGGATAATATTAAAATTTTTTCTAATATTAAAATTTTAGAATTCTATTATTAGGCTTAAATATGGATAAAATTAAAATTCTTTCTAATATTAGAATTTTTAGAACAAATTTTTGATATTAATATTACAAAATAATAGTATTAATAAAGAAAAAATTCTAATATTAGAGTTGTATATGGATAATATAAGAATTTTTAGAACAAATTTTTAGAACAAATTTGTAATATTAATATTAGGAAAGAAAATGATATTAATAAGGAAAAAATTTCTAATACTAGCATTTTTAGAACCAATTTTTAATATTAATATTAGAAAAAAATCTAATATTAGTCTTATATATGGATAATATTAAAATTCTTTCTAATATTGCAATATTTAGAACAAATTTTTAATATTAATATTAGACAAAAATAGTATTAATAAGGAAAAATATCTAATGTTAGACATATATATGGATAATATTAGAATTATTAGAACAAATTTTTAGAACAAATTTTTAATATTAATATTAGAATGAAATAGTATTAATAAAGAAAAAATTCTAATATTAGGCTTAAATATGGATAATATTAAAATTCATTCTAATATTAGAATTTTTGGAACAAATTTTTGATATTAATATTAGACGAAAATAGTATTAATAAAGAAAAAATTCTAATATGAGAGTTGTATATGGATAATATTAGAATTTTTTCTAATACTAGCATTTTTAGATCAAATTTTTGATATTAATATTTGGAAAAAAAAGTAGTATTAATTAAGAAAAAATTCTAATATTATTCATATATAAGTCTAATATCAGAATTTTTTCTAATACTAGCATTTTTAGAACAAATTTTTAATATTAATATTAGAAAAAAATAGTATTAATACAGAAAAGATTCTAATATTAGGAAGAAAAAATTTCTAACAGTTCTGATAGTAGAAATAATTCTAATATTATTCATCCCGAATAATTTCGAGAGATGAGAGAAAAATTTAATGGTAAAATTCTGCAATGCTGTTTTTTGGAGTAGAAACAAAATTTATTGCATTCATTTAAGTGAAAAATTTAATGACAAAATTCTTCAATGCTGTTTTTTGGATTGAAAACAAGGTTCATTGCATTCATTTAAGTGAATTAATTCACAAATCATTAAGTGCATTCACTTAAATAAACGCAATAAATTTTGTTTCTAATCCAATAAAACAGCATTGCAGAATTTTACCATTAAATTTTTCACTTAAACGAACTCAATCTTGTTTTCAACCCAAAAACCATCATTGCAGAATTTTCAATGAAATTCCACTTAAAAAAGTCAGTGAACTTTGCATCTGATTCATGAACTGGAGTGAATATATCGCGGTAGTAACGTCGAACGCGACGCGACGGCCGTAAAGGATAAACTCGTAGCACGTAAAACGGTTCGCAGGTTCCTAGGATTCCACTTAATATTCCCTCGAAGACATCCGTGCATTCGTGGCTGCCCTAAGCTGGCAGGCGAGGAATTCCAAGAAAGGACGCTCGATAGGTGTCGACACACACACACACACACAGTTACACAGACATAGACACAGACACACAGACACAGAGAGACTGTCGTTCCAACGAAAAGGAAACTAGGCGAAAGTCGTTAAACGAACCGGAAACTACATAAGAGCAAACATCTGACGTTTGCTTCGTGGAACGCGAGACATCTTGCACGGTGACCGTAGTCAATCGTTCTTTACGGTTCCACGTACTCGCGACGAACCTCACCTTTCTGTCCCTAGGGCAAACACCACGTGTGTGTACGGAGCTTAAAAGCCTCTGGATCCAATATGGCCGTGCAAAATATGCCTAGCCTTTGTGTGGAGCTGTATGTGTGCGTCGAGATAACACAATACGGTGCACTGGCACATGCAAACACTCGACAGTGGAGGGTCGACATCGCGAACGACACGATTTATGCTCATAACCGAGGATGAGTCGCTTCTTTCGTCGTGGTTATAGTCTAGGGGGTGGTTTTTCCCAGGAAGGAAGCTCATTTTATCGTGTGCCACGATCGTTGGTAATTGGGGGATAAACTGGGGCAATGCAATTATCATCGGTTTTAATGGTATGCAAACACAGAGGTGCAGTTATTGTTAGGTACAGTGGGGTAGAGATGTAGAGGAACGTGGTTAATGTCGCTTGGAGTTGCATAGAAACATGTAAAAACGCGAGTAATGTCAGTTTCGATAGCGATTATTGTCGATTGAATTGGTATATAATAATGGGATTGGGGTTATTGTTGAATTTAAAGTTTGATATATCGTGCAAACATTCAAATGTATACATAATGACATGGAAGTATACACTGTGTCATACTTAATGGATGTGCAAACATGGATATACATGATTGATGTTGTTTAGAATGACATACAAACTTACACACACGCGATTATTACCAGGGTCGATCGCGATTATTGTTAATTGTACTGATATATAGTAATGTAATTGTGGCTAGTGTTGAATTTAGAATTTTACATCGCGCAAACACACATAACATACGTAATGACATAGACATATAAATTGTGTTATACATAATGGACATATAAACGTGGAGAAACACGAGTAATTACGTTTAGAATGGTATATAAAAATGGACAGACACGTTAGAATGCCATAGAAGCATGGTCAAACACGTTAAAATGGCACAGAAATATGGTCAAACACGTTAGAATGTCATACAAACATGGTCAAACAGGTTAGAACGGTACACAAACATGGTGAAACACGTTAAAATGGCATACAAACGTGGTCAAACACGTTAGAATAGCATACAAATGCGACCAAACACGTTAGAATGGCATATAAATATGGACAAACACGATAGAATGGCATTCAAACATGGTCAAACACGTTAGAATGGCTCACAAACATGTTCAAACATGTTAGAATACCTTACAAACATGGGCAAACCAGTTAGAATGGCATACAAACATGGCGAAACACTTTAGAATGGCTCACAAACATGTTCAAACATGTTAGAATGGCTCACAAACATGTTCAAACATGTTAGAATAGCGCTCAAACATGGCCAAATACGTTAGAATGGCATATAAACATGGACAAACACGATAGAATGGCATTCGAACATGTTCAAATACGTTAGAATACCTTACAAACATGGTCAAACATGTTAGAATGGCATGAAAACATGGTCAAACATGTTAGAATAGTATGAAAACATGGTCAAACATGTTAGAATTCCATACAAACATGGTCAAACACGTTAGAATACCTTAGAAACATGGTCCAACATGTTAGAATTCCATACAAATATAGTCAAACAAGTTAGAATAGCATAAAAACATGGTCGAACATGTTAGAATTCCATGCAAATATGGTCAAACATGTTAGAATTCCATAAACACATAGTAAAACAAGTTAGAATAGCATAAAAACATGGTCGAACATGTTAGAATTCCATACACACATAGTCAAACAAGTTAGAATTGCATAAAAACGTGGTCAAACAGGTTAGAATTCCATACACACATAGTCAAACAAGTTAGAATAGCATAAAAACATGGTCAAACATGTTAGAATTCCATACAAACTAAGTCAAACAAGTTAGAATGGCACAGAAACATGGTCAAACATGTTAGAATTCCATACAAACTAAGTCAAACAAGTTAGAATGGCACAGAAACATGATGAAACAAGTTAGAATGGATCACAAACATGTTCAAACATGTTAGAATGGTTTACAAACATGTTCAAACCTGTTAGAATAGCACTCAAACATGTTCAAACATGTTAGAATTACACTTAAACATGATCAAACAAGTTAGAATAGTCAAACAGGTTAAAATGGCTCACAGACATGTTCAAACCTGTTAGAATAGCACCAAAACATGATCAAACAAGTTAGAATATGACACAAACATGGTCAAACACGTTAGAATGGCCTACAAACATGGTCAAACACGATCATTTACGCTTCTAATCGCATACAAACACACACAAACACAACTATTAACAGTTTCAATCTCGAGTATTCTCTCTTCTACTGATATACAATATTAACACAATTGCGATTATTGTTGATTTTATCTATCACTTTTGTTAGCATATCGTCGAATGAAAAATTTCTTCAATTAATTGCATTTTTCTATTGGTAACTTCCTATCATTTTTTCCTGACAAAAATCAACACATTTTTTCATTTCTTTCCCGCAATACAAATACCTGACAATTCAGCTAAATCCATCTGTCAGAGAAATCCGCAATTACATGGTTGCCAAACCAACAGAAGCATTCAAAATTCAGAGAGAAATAGAGAAACTTAAAAAAAAAAAATAAAACTACCCCCTGAGCCGCATGATTTTCCGGAATGACCGCCCGGGAAGCGTAACTAAAACGCAAGTAGCATGGAAATTCGGTCGTTCGCATGATAACGAGCCGCATAATCGTACACGAGACGCGATAACGTTCCGCGCGAACGCACCCGACGGAAAATTGGATTTAAATTTACTTTCCGAGTGGGCGACGATCAGGAACGGAGCAAAGTATTGAAACGTAGGAAAATTGCTCGGTTGTTGAAAACACGCGACTAAAACCAATTAATGCGATCGATCGGAATCCGATAATTGCTCGAAAATAGTCCGTGGAAATTATTCCAGTTGGCGATATCGATATCAGACGGAATCCGGGGGACGAAGAGTGTTTCATGCCCCCCCCCCCTCGAACTCGTTCGACGACCCTCGAGGACGAGGACGACGAGGTCGAACGTCCATTTAAATACTCGAGGAGATTATGATTCCTCGAGTGTGGAGATTCGTGAAATTCCGGGGGGGATTCTGTTTAATTTCATATGCAAAAATTAATGGACCCCTATACGTTGGGATATTCTAGCCAGGCGTCGTTTTAATACCGCTCTAATTGAAACGAATAATTATTTAAACCGTAACGATATTTATACGGATATATTAATTAAAATATTTACGGTTCGCTTGATTACGAAAAGAGCCACGACGAGTATATTAAGGCTACCTGAAAGCATTATTGTGCATTATAAATTAAAAACTATAAAATCGTGTTGACAATTATGCAAGCTAATCAAAGTTTCTGTTCCTATATTAACACATTATCAACTCGCAAAACGGGAATTTTCGTTTCATTGCAATCTACGTTACCGACCGATTATCTTCGTTTTTATTGAAATCTACGTTACCGATAGAATATTCTCGGTTGATTGAAATCTACGTTACCGATCGATTATTCTCATTTTTATTGAAATCTATGTTACCGATCGATTCTTCTCATTTTTATTGAAATCTACGTTACCGACTGATTATTCTCGGTTTATTGAAATCTACGATACCGACCGATTATTCTCGTTTTTATTGAAATCTTTGTTACCGATCGATTGTTCTCATTTTTATTGAAATCTACGTTACCGATAGATTATTCTCGGTTTATTGAAATCTACATTACCGATCGATTATTCTCATTTTTATTGAAATCTACGTTACCAATAGATTATTCTCGGTTTAATGAAATCTACATTACCGACTAATTATTCTCGTTTTTATTGAAATCTACGTTACCGATAGATTATTCTCGTTTTTATTGAAACCTACGTTACCGACCGACTATTCTCGATTTACAAGTGTATTTTTCTAGTAATTTCTGCGATAACGATATTCAATATGCACACGTCGAAGGATTTCTATATCATTAAAATCACTCATTGCGTTAAGAATAATCCTAACGAAGGAACTTAATAAATTTAACAAATATTTTACGAGTAAATTATGGTCTCCAAAGTAACCTAATTGGGACAGAAGCCCCCTCAGGTGCGGCACTGGTTTATTTTTGCAAACCGCGGTAAGAGGAAAATAAAGAAATACACGGGCGTCGTTGACGCCAGTGGCCATCCCCGATAATCGAAGTTTATTAATTTCGTAACAGTTTGACGGTGAAGTAGGACGACAAGTAGGACGTCTGAGATAGTTGGCCGATAATATTATCCGGCGTAGTTAGCGAAATAGCCCTCCCTAGCAGGCCATTTCCTTCCAATAGATTGTCATCGCCAGATAGACGTGGAAATATCAAATATAGGATGACCAGTAACGAGCTTTCCACGGTTATCGCCGCGACGGGGCCAAATGGTAACTCTCTCGCGCCGTCACGAGACTAATGCAAAAAAATTTCATACCGAGGGGAGCCACGCTATAATATCCCCCTTACCACTCGTAACGTGCGCCTTGGGGAGACATGCTGGGACGTAACGAACAGGAAAGTCTCAAGAATTTATTTTTAGTCGTCCACCGACGTGAACTAGCTGCGTGAATCCAGACAAATTTCGTATAAATGATCTTCGACTCGTGATATTACCGATAGAATTATTTCAAAATTAATCGCCTTCGTCGAAGAAAATTGTCACTCATTAGCTTGAATAAGGGACTTATGAATACATTTTTCTTCGTGAATTTAAAAATATGGCGATTTTAATAGGTTAGACTTGATGACAAGTAGATGTAGTCGTTGATACGACGATGAGGCATTTTTATTAACACTGTTCTATATGTGTATATCAAAAATGTGATCAGATTTGTTGTAATTGTGATAGGTATGTAATATTAGAATTTTTTTCTTGCGTTAAAAAAGTAAATTCTGTCGGTAAGTTATATTTCAATAAAAGTAGACTGGGTCGGTAAGTTAGATTTCAATGAAAGTAGACTGGGTCGGTATGTTAGGTTTCAATGAAAGTAGACTCGGTCGGTAACTTAGATTTCAATGAAAGTGGCCACAGTCGGTAACTTAGATTCCAATGAAAGTAGACTGGGTCGGTAACTTAGATTCCAATGAAAGGAGACTCGGTCGGTAACTTAGATTTCCAATAAAAGTAGAATTTTGGGCAACATCTTAACAGTAAATATAAATAAATTTTCGGCTTGTGATATTATTTCTGATCGAATTATGTGAAAATGAATCATCTTGTTACCTCAAAGAAGATTCGTTATTATTCTCCAGTCAAAGGGTTGGGTTTTTTCTGTTTTTTTTAGTAACAATATGGCACAATTTCTAGGTCGATTAGGGAGACGGTAAACGTCAAAGGAAGTGACTGTGTTAGAAATCTTTGATATCAATTTCGTGAGGAGACGCAAGGTTAGTGGCATCCTCGTGGACGGGGATAAACCTTCAACCTTGTCTTTGTTGGAGCGAAGGGTGGTGACTGCCACAGTGATTGGAGGGTAAATGGTTTCCTGGCCTGTAATAACTTTATATGTTCGTCAGAAAATAGAGTCGGGCTTATCCAACGAATAAGAAAATTCTCGAGGTCTGAGCCTCGAGCCCAGATCGACCAAAAAAGGTTGTGGCACCTGCAAATCAAGTCATTACGATTTTTTCATCCCTAAATTCAAAGTTAAATGTTACAAAAATGGAAAAACTACTAATTTAATAAAACTAAAATGAAAATAAAATGAAATACGTTGTTCAACAAATTAAAATCAAAGGAAGAATATTGTTTGTTTATCAAATCGTTACAATATTTTCAGTTGAAAGCAATTTTTACATTTTTTCATCCCAAAATTCAAAGATAAATGTTACAAAAATAGGAAAAAATGAAAATTAAAATAGAAACGAAATGAAATTTATTATTCAATAAATTAACATCGAAGAAAGAATATTGTTTGGTTATCAAACCGTTACAAAATTTTCAGTTGCAGTAGTTTGTAGCAATTCCTAAATTTTTTCATCCCAAAATTCAAAGTTAAATGTTACAAAAATGGAAAAAATACTAATTTAATAAAACTAAAATGAAAATAAAATGTAATACGTTGTTCAACAAATTAAAATCAAAGGAAGAATATTGTTTGTTTATCAAATCGTTACAAAATTTTCAGTTGCAGTAGTTTGTAGCAATTCCTAAATTTTTTAATTCCAAAATTGAAAAATAAATGTTACAAAAATGGAAAAAAAAGAAAATTAAAATAGAAATAAAATGGAATTTGTTACTCGACAGATTAACGTCAAAGAATATTTTTTTTTGGTTATAATTAATTAGTAAAATAGAGTTGCAAGATCATGTTGTGTTACGTAATGGAATCAGTATGCGGGAAAATTCTAAACGCGAGTCACGTAGTATGAATGGAAAACTGGAAAACACACCGTGCAGACGAGAAACACGTAAGATAAACATAAATAAATTAATCTCGGTCCTCGAGCGTTCCTGACTGCAATTCAGATAGCTGTAATTCAATTGCATTCCAATTACTCTGCATTTCAATCAGATTGTATTTCAATAATGGTAGTCATTAGAATAACCACCGATGGAATTAGCACAGCTTTGAGCACAGTAACGCAGATCGTTTCACGTGTTTTTCAGTATCTTCTACAGTTGCTATTATTTCTTACTAGAAATTTAGTGTTGTCTCTAAATATATGTATTCATACTCTAGATTTTTGAGAATTAAAATTTCTCATAAATGGAGGCAGAGTACGTGATTTAATAATTATCGATCTTTTGATATCGTCGACGAGCATATATTTAGAAATTTTTTGAACGAGTTAGCAAATCTGTCACAGAATTTTTATTTAGGAGGAAAAATGCCTCAAAAAGTGTTGTTATTAATTATTTAAAACTCAGTTCTATCGGGTGGAAAATTGACGATGTTTTGGCCATGAATTATCGATAATTTTTGGGGATTCGAAGACTAGTGGGGATTAGGGTGGTCTATAATAACACAATTTCACGAGAAAAGCACGAAAATGCATACATAATGACATAGAAATGTATACTGTGTCATATATGTGTAATGAGCGTAAAAACATGGACAAATACGATTAATGTCCTTTAGAATGGCATACTAACATGGACAAACACGATTAATTAGGCTTGGAATGTTATACAAACATGGACAAACACGATTAATTACGTGTAGAGTGGCATAAAAACATGGACAAACATGTTAGAATGGCTCACAAACATGTTCAAACATGTTAGAATGGCTCACAAACATGGTCAAACATGTTAGAATGGCTCACAAACATGTGCAAACATGTTAGAATGGCCCATAAACATGTTCAAACATGTTAGAATGGCCCACAAACATGATCAAACATGTTAGAATGGCCCACAAACATGTTCAAACATGTTAGAATATCACACAAACATGGTCAAATACGTTAGAATGCCATACAAACATGTTGAAACAAGTTAGAATATCACACAAACATGGTCAAACATGTTAGAATATTACACAAACATGGTCAAACATGTTAGAATGGCATACAAACATGGTAAAACATGTTAGAATGGCATACAAACATGGTGAAACACGTTAGAATGGCATACAAATATGGTCGAACAAGTTAGAATATCACACAAACATGGTCAAACATGTTAGAATGCCATACAAACATGGCCAAACACGTTAGAATATCACACAAGCATGGTCAAACAGGTTAGAATGGCATACATAACAAATTCTACTCGAATTTTTTTCTCGAATGTGAGTAGGATTTCGGGAATATGTCTAATGGCCAAAAATGATTGCAATCGACCCTTGCAACCAAAAATAATTTTTCCAGAATGATTGGAAATTTTTTAATTTTATCAAGAAATTTGTCCCTCTACTCGAATTTTTTTCTTGAAAATGGTTAGGATTTCGATGGTATGTCTATTCACCAAAAATGATTGTAATTTACCTCTGCAACTAAAAATAATTTTTTTAGAACGATATGAAATTTTTCAATTTTGCTGAAAAATTTGTCCCCCTTCCTGAATTTTTTCCTCGAAAATGGTTAGGATTTCGAGGGTATGTATGTTTACCAAAAATGATTGTAACTGACCCTCGCAACTAGAAATAATTTTTTTAGAGCGATTTGAAATTTTTTTTTTTCGACGAAAAATTTAGTGCACCCTATCGATTTTTCTTAGAAATTCGTTTCTCATTTTTAATAAATTTGTTTGACGCTGTACAGAAATATTGTGTAATACTTTTTTGTAGGTATCCATGAGCTCTACTTCAGAAATAAATTTCAATCAAATCCATTAACTATTGTAGGAGTTATGGTCGTTTGAAAATTGGACCACTTTTATGAGGTTTTTCTCATTTTAGGGTGTGAAGGAACAACTTCTCGAATATTTTTGGAATTTCTATATATTCTTCATTAAAATACGCGTCATTTGCATTTTTGAACATTAAAATCCTCCAATCCGTTCAGAGGTTATGACGTTTTAAAGATACGCATGAAATTTTGGACTGATATTTCTAGCCTGAAATTATATTTTCGGTAAGGAATTTTTTTTCTCGAAAATTGTTAGGATTTCGAGGGTATGTCTCTTCACCAAAAATGATTATAATTGACCTCTGCAACTATATATAATTTTTTTAGAATGATTCGAAATTTTTTAATTTTGTCAAAAAATTTGTCCACATTCTTGAATTTTTTTCTCGAAAGTGCGTAGGATTTCGGGGATATGTCTAATGACCAAAAATGATTGTAAATGATCCCTGAAACCAAAAATAATTATTCCAGAAGGATTCGAAATTTTTTAATTTTGTCAAAAAATTTGTCGACCTACTCGAATTATTTTCTCGAAAGTGAGTCGGATTTCGGGGATATGTCTAATGACCAAAAATGATTGTAAATGATCCCTGAAACCAAAAATAATTATTCCAGAAGGATTCGAAATTTTTTAATTTTGTCAAAAAATTTGTCGACCTACTCGAATTTTTTTCTCGAAAGTGAGTAAGATTTCGGGGATATCTGTAATAACCAAAAATGATTGCAATCGACCCCTGCAACAGAAAATATTTTTTCCATGAATGATTTGAAATTTTTCAATTTAATATTTTAATTAACGAAGCCTCAATCAACAAGGTGATATTCTTAATTTTCGCCTTATCTCTAAGAATAGCCTCTGGAATCTCCCATTAAAATAGCTCCCAGTATCGAACACCCCGTACATTAACATAATTACCACTATTGTTGATTTTAGAAAAGGGGGGAGGGGGGGAGGAGTCAGATGGCCCGTAAAAATAGTTGGCGACTGGTCGAATTATTCCAAGACCGCTATCGGGGAATCAAGCCCGACGTATGTACTCGACCGAGAAACCTCAGCCGCTGTGTGTTAACCCCTGGATCGATTCGCGGAGCAGTCGATGCAGAAGTCGCTCCGGAATTGTTAATTAATGCGTCGCTGAGTCCGCGACCCGTGCAATAGGAGGCGAAACCCGCTATAGGGGATAAAGGACCGTCGCGTTGTGGGAGGGATACCGACTAAAGAGAGGACCTGGAGGACGAAGGTCGCTGGATGGCGAGAGAGAACAACTCGACGACCTCGTTTAACCTCGTCGCGAAACGTGGTGGGAGGGGGAAAGAAGGTCGACTGATATTTAGAAACTCGAATATGCAAAGCGATCGCTCCGGAGACTCGAGAGCGAAGCATCGAGCATCGTGGAAGAATCTTTTCTTTTTATACCGGTTAAAAGTTTTCGAGGATGATTGACTTTTTCCCCTTGAACTCGTTACGGGCCACGGGTGGCCATTTTCCAACGAGGTAATTTGCATCCCGGTGATCCGTAAAGTTGGTGGACGTTTCGCGTTTACGTTGTTTCGACGATCGAATTTCCTAAGTTTTCTGAATTAAAGTCGTTCGGCACAGCTGGGAACTTTTTCCACCGTTCGAGTTAATCTTTTATTTAGTAATTCTGTTTACGCGGTGCTGGAGCGCGTAGTTGGTAGGCTTTAGAGTGATGTATGAACTCTTTTCAACACTCGGCGTTTGAATTATGGAGTGAAATGGCTGATGATTCGATGCTCGTTGCTTTGCACGTGGTGGGATTCTCTGTAATTGATTTGAATTCGGCGCGCTTTTTTTTTAAGTATTTTTTTAAGTATTTATGCAAAGGATAGTTGCGTTACACGGTTGAGAGAATTAAAATTGATTTATGAAGAGAAATTAGTTTCAGTTGCTTCGTAAATATAGTAAATAAACGCGTTTTGAGCAATTGCTCCCTTTTCTTTAACCCCTTGGCGTGTAAGATTTAATTTGAAATAATTTTTCAAACGTGTACTATTTAATTTTGTTTGTTCCTACAAGAAATAGCCATGAGAAAGAATAGATTTGTTTTAGGAAGAATATAGACTTTAATGACGAGCAAGTAGGCTCATGGTTGTGAAACATGTCATCAAGAACTTGTAAAGAGTCAGATTTGTCATTATTTGGCGAGAGGTTGACACATTAACGACGAGGCATTTTTATTAAAACTTTCCTATATGTGTAAAAATGTGTATTTTTTTGTAATTTTGACAAGCATAATATTAGAATTTTTTTTATTGTGTTATCGGAGAAATTATTAGAAAAACAGTCATGCTTGTCGTGAAAAAGAATATTCTGTTGGTAACTTAGATCTCAATCATAGTAGACTTGGTCGATAAGTTAGATTTCAATCAAAGTAGACCTGGTCGATAAGTTAGATTTCAATGAAAGTAGACATAGTCGGTAACTTAGATTTCAACCAAAGTAGACACGGTCGATAACTTAGATTTCAATGAAAGTAGACTTGGGTGGTAACTTAGATTTCAACAAAAGTAGACTCAAATATGTTGATTTTAATAGATAAGACTTGATAACAAGTAGACTCATGATTGTGAAACATGTCATCAAGAACTATAATAGTAAAGAGTTAGATTCGTCATTGTTTGGCAAGAAGTTAATACATAAACGACGAGGCATATTTATTAAAACTTCTCTATATGTGTATACTAAAAATGTGATCAGTATTTTTTGTAATTGTGATAAGTATATAATATTAGAATTGTTTTATTGTGTTATCGGAGAAATTACTAGAAAAAGAGACACTCTTGTAGTAAAAAAGAATACTCTGTCGGTAACTTAGATCTCAATCAAAGTAGACTTGGTCGATAAGTTAGATTTCAATAAAAGTAGACTCAGTTGGTAACTTAGATTTCAATGAAAGTAGACATGGTCGGTAACTTAGATTTCAACCAAAGTAGACACGGTCGATAACTTAGATTTCAATGAAAGTAGACTTGATCGGTAACTTAGATTTCAACAAAAGTAGACTCAAGTATGTTGCTCTTAATAGATAAGACAAGTAGATTGATAACAAGTAGACTCATGATTGTGAAACATGTCATCAAGAACTTGTAACGAGTTAAACTCGTCATTGTTTAGCAAGGGGTTAATACATTAACGATGATGCATTTTTATTAAAAAACTTTCCTATATAATCTATACTTTCCTATAAATATTTCCTATAAATGTGTATTTATTGTAATTCTAACAAACATAATATTAGAATTTTTATTATTGTGTTATAGGAGAAATTATTAGAAAAACAGACACTCTTGTCGTAAAAAAAGAATACTCTATCGGTAACATAGATTTCAACAAAAGTAACCCCAGTCGATAACTTAGATTTCAATAAAAATAGACTCTGTCGATAACTTAGATCTCAGTAAAAGTGGCCACGGTCGATAACTTAGATTTCATTGAAAGCAGACTTCGTCGATAACTTAGATTTCAATCAAAATTGCCTCAGTCGGTAACTTAGATCTCTATGAAAGTAGAATTTCGGGCAATATATGAACAGTAAATAATATTTTGCAACCCGTCGCGATAGAATGAAAAGCGCTGATCAGAGGATCCCCGTTGTATCGAAGGGATTAAAAGAAACGAAGTAACGAAGGGGAAGATCAAGAGCTCGAAACGCGAAAGATATATTCCCCATTAAACTGCATTCAATCAAGTGTTCTTCATGGTTTATCCGTGCGTCTGTCTTCACGGCGACGTAATCCTAGACGTCGTTTCCACGATTGTTCGAGTGCTGTCGAGAAACACTCGAGGATAGTTGCGCGATGCAATGTCACCATCCCCAATCGTTCCGCTGTAAAATAAGCACAAGTCGATCGACTAACGGAATACTCCAAAGGGAACAGTGGGTTCAATTTTAAACAAATTTTTCACTCGCCTCTTTCATTCAGAATTCAAATAAATTCAAATACTAAAAAATATTTTATTTATTTATTTATTTATTTTCGAGTAATCATAATTAATTTCGTATGTTTAGACGTAAATTACGTACAATTTTGATATGATTTTTGAATGAGTATAGTTAATTGCTAAAAAAAAATTAAAAAAATTGCTAAACATGTTAGCTTGATCAAAAATAAAATTTATCTAGTTTTAGAAGTTGTTGACAATTTTATAAACAAATATCTATTTTTAAAATCTATTTAGAACTTGGATTTATTTCATATTTTGATTTTCGAAGTTGAATTTTTTCAAAAATTTTTCGATAATTTTTTGACCAAAAAACTGAGATTTCGATCGACTCCACGAGGCGTAATAACGATTATAGCGTATTAATTTTGTTAAAAAAATCTCAAAATTCTGATTAAATTCCACTAGTTAAGAAAGTGAGTTTGGAGTGAAATCGTTTCGCCGTCGATGAAGGAAAATTCGACCGAACTGCAGGCCAACGTCCTATATTCCCTCAAACACACCCAATCGATACATAAATCCACCTGCAACGGGGTTAACCCCGCGTTGGGCCACGACAGCGGCGTCCATTTTAAATTCACGAGATGCCAGTGCAAAAGAGGGGGTGGGGGGAAAAAAAAGAGAATTTCACGTCTGCTCTCCCGCAGTGCGTCTTGCACCATTGCGCGGGGGATCCAGTGCAGTGCGTAGTCCCTCGTTTATATTCATCCCCAACAGCCTGGAACAGTGGTTCTTAATTTCTCTTTTCCCACTGGAGCCTCCAAAGCAGCCACACGGATCTCCCGGGAATGTTTTTCGACCCAAAACATGCACAGATCCCTCTGCAAGACGAGAAACCTAGAAATCTTTACGTGAACTCTTTAATTTTAATTCTGAAAAATTTCGTGGAAAGCTGGAAAAAGCTTTTTTCAAAGAACGATGACAAAACTCAAGACCTATTGAACCGATCTTTCTCAAATTTTGACACGTTATTCCTGCATACTCTAGGACAGACATAGGCTATGTAGCATGTCTCAGAAATCGCGTTATTAACACATTACCGACCGATAGCCTATTAATCGACTGTTTTACCGACCAACGCTTACCGGCTGAGAGCCTATCAATCAACTGTTTTACCGGCCAACGCTTACCGACCGATAGCCGATTTATCAACCGTTACCGGTCGGTAATGTGTTAACATGTAATTTATATGCAAAGATTTCATGCGTACGACTGTTTGGCAGACCACGTGACCCCTGTATACGACGGTCTACTTGCGCGCGCATGCGCGTATTCGGCCCGCGCGATACCTCGCCCGTAGCAGTACTGCGATGTTACCGCCAGGTGGCGAAGCTTCTCGAGCGCTTTCTCGCGAGAGAATTGCATTATCGCGGATATATATGTCAGGACGATCGTCTCGTCATAAATTGCTTTTGCACTAGGTCGGGCGAAGCGGAGACGGGGCATGCTAGTTTATTATACAGTTAAAAAAATCTCAATGGAAAATTAATACCGAGATTTAAGATTCACAATTTATAATTAAATTGTGAAATTGATTTTTTGAACTTGGAAAATGGCAAAAAATTCAAGCTTTGTATATTTATTAACCAACGTGCAGATCTATAGTTATAACAATGTAATTACTTACTTACAATTTATGTATATAAATTGAAACTTTTTTTTCATTGAAAAAATGGTTCAAAAAATCAAATTTACAAATTTATAATTAAATTATAAATCTCAGTATAAATTCTATTTTATTTTATGCATATTTAAATTGTAAATAAAAAAATTATACACTTTTAATATTCTCGTAATGAAATGGCGTCGTTCACAATCTTCTCTGCAGTTTTCTGTTCTAAAAAGATCTGAATAAGAAAGGAATGAGACTTCCTTGGCCCCTAATTTTCGCAAGTGGTTATGAAAAATTGATTGGATCGTTTGCAGAGTGTTGTTTTTCACGCAGCCACGGTGGTGCTTTGCTTGAAAAAAGTATGAGCGAAGATTATCGGCTGACACTTTAAGTAACAGCGGGATGCGCCTGAAAGATCGAACCCCGCATTAGCATAAGTGCTTTTATCTACGTAGGACGATCTTTAAGTTTGCTTCGAGCATACTGAGGCAACTATCGAGAGGGTAGAGTGTGCGATCATTTGCCTACACTTACGAAATTTGTTACCACGGGACGATATAACGTACGGCAATTACGTTATTTTGATCGTAGATCTACAGGTTAGCTAATAAACATATTGGATGATTTCATAAGTATTTATATAATTTTATAAAATACAGTTTTATGAATCAATTATATACTCTTCATTTTTTTCTACAATTGTCTTCCAACGATCTACCAATTTGTCGATTTCAATTTTGAAGAAAGAATTCGGTTTTTCTTGAAAAAAGTTCATGATATATTTAAATAAACTTTAGACATATAGGGTGTTGGACCAACCTTGGAAAAAATTTTGATGGGGGATTCCATAGGAACAAAATAAGACGAAAATCAAGAATAGTAATTTTTTAATTGAGGCTTCGTTAAAAAGTTATTAACGTTTAAAGTTGCGTCTGTGAGACGGGAACCGCGCGCGCTGCACACTTTAACTTTAAACGTTAATAACTTTTTAACGAAGCCTTAATTAAAAAGTTACTATTCTTCATTTTCGTCTTATTTTGGGCTCCAGAATCCCCCATTAAAATTTTTCCCATGGTTGGTTAAACACCCTGTATATAACTACATAAAAACAATGGAGCTATACCAGTCGAGTGAAGTTTGCAAAACAAGTATAAAAATCAGGGATGTACTTATGCAATCATCCAATACAAGGCTTGAATTTTTTGCCATTAACATTTAAATTTTGAGCAAGCAAAATTTACAGAATTTGAATTTTTGTCGTTAAAATGTTTTCGTTCAAAATATCAGGTTTGATAATTAAAATTCTATTTTGCTTTATGCATATTAATTTGTACCATATTTCCATTGTAAAATAAATAAATTGAAATTAATATTCTATGCATATTAATACAGTCTGTATTTAAATTGCAAATAATTAAATTTACATAAATAACAAAATTTAATTATTCCACAATTCAAATATAAACTGCATAAATATGCATAGCACAAAATAGAATATATTAAATTCTATTATATAAACAATATTCTATATCAATACAGTTTATCTTTAAATTGTAAAATAGTTAAATTCACATAAATAACAGAATTTAATTATTCTACAATTTAAATATGCATAGAACAAAATAAAATTTATATTTACAATTTATTAAATTCTATTATATAAATAATATTCTATATTTGAATTGGATAGTAAAAATGAACTATGACGATAATTTAAAATTGAATACAATGAAATTCTTATGAAATAAAAATTTATAAAAAAAAAGATAAATTTATACAATTTATATTTCAATTGTAAAATAATTAAATTTATTATAATTAAATAGTTATTATTTTTAGTTATTTTAATTCGACATCTTGAAAAAATGAAGTTTTCTTATTTTGTTTGTCATATACAAAACAATTGTTACTTAAAATTGTCGAGTTACTTAAAAAAATCATAGTTTTAACACAAAAATTATTACAAAATCGCCAAGAAAATTCAGAGTTATTACAAAAAGCATAGTTTTAACACAAAATCGCCAGGAATATGCAGAGTTACTAAAAAAAAGTATCGTTTTAACACAAAATCGGCAAAAAAATGCAGAGTTACTAAAAAAAAGCTTTCTTTTAACACAAAATTATTAATAAATCGCCAAGAAAATGCAGATTTCGTAACTGATGGAAACTCTCCGCCGCTGCATCCGACGCAGAAGTTTCGTAGCTCGTGAAAAATTTACGACCCAGCGTTTTTTACGATTGCAGATGGACCTCCCGGACGTCGAGGAAGAAAGTGATGCAGCGAACACGATCCTAAGAAGCAATAAAACTTAATTTGCTAAAAATCTTCAAGCTCGCGTGGGCGTTCAAGGCATAACAGTGGCGCACACTAAGCAGAAGAAATCAGCTACATATATTAACGAGATTTTAAAAATAGATTTTTAATATAACAAATTTTCACTTTTAAACCTAACCCTGCACTTAAATTATACGCCCCTGGAACTGGGGAGAACTATTTCTCTCGATTTTTCTCTACAATTTTTCATAAATATTCAAGTACCCTCGTGGACCAACACCTCACTTTTCTACTCGACTGTTCTCACTAGATTTTTTATCGAAATGCACAATTGAAATGCACAAAAGCGTAAATTAATTGTAAAAGAAAATTTATATCGAGTGAAAGATTCACGAGACGAGAGGAGACGAAGGAAGATAACTAGAAATTTGAAGAAAACAAGAGTTTCACCGACTGACTCAAGTGGAAACTAACGATCCTCCGTCAGAATGATTCAGGGGATTCCCAGATACTCCCTAGGGAATTCCTAGGGAAGTAGAGAAAAAAGCACCTTGGAATTCAGTGTCCACGAAAAAGGTCTGTTGAGAAGTCGTCCCAGGAGAGTCTGGCGCTCTAGATCCTCCAAGTTTTCCAGGGGAAACCCCTTTTTCTTGACATTTTACGCCGCCCAAAACGGGGAAGAACAAAAGAACGGAGTGGTGAACGTAAGAACGAAGGAGGATAACTAGAAATTTGAAGAAAACAAGAGTTTCGCCGACTGGCTCAAGTGGAAACTAACGATTCTCCGTCAGAAAGATTCAGGGAATTCCCAGAGACTCCTTAGGGAATTCCTAGGGAAGTAGAGAAAAGAGCACCTTGGAATTCAGTGTCCACGAAAAAGGGCTGTTGAGAAGTCGTCCCAGGGGTGTCTGGCGCTCTAGATCCTCCAAGTTTTCCAGGGGAAACCCCTTTTTCCTGACATTTTACGTCGCCCCAAAACGGGGAAGAACAAAAGAACGGAGTGGTGAACGTAAGAACGAAGGAGGATAACTAGAAATTTGAAGAAAACAAGAGTTTCGCCGACTGGCTCAAGTGAAAACTAACGATCCTCCGTCAGAATGATTCAGGGGATTCCCAGATACTCCCTAGGGAATTCCTAGGGAACTAGAGAAAAAAGCACCTTGGAATTCAGTGTCCACGAAAAAGGGCTGTTGAGAAGTCATCCCAGGAGTGTCTGGCGCTCTAGATCCTCCAAGTTTGTCAGGGGAAACTCCTTTTTCCTGACATTTTACGCCGCCGCAAAACGGGGAAGAACAAAAGAACAGAGTGGTGAACGTAAGAACGAAGGAGGATCACTAGAAATTTGAAGAAAACAAGAGTTTCGTCGACTGGCTCAAGTGGAAACTAACGATTCTCCGTCAGAAAGATTCAGGGAATTCCCAGAGACTCCCTAGGGAATTCCTAGGGAAGTAGAGAAAAAAGCACCTTGGAATTCAGTGCCCACGAAAAAGGGCTGTTGAGAAGTCGTCCCAGGGGTGTCTGGCGCTCTAGATCCTCCAAGTTTTCCAGGGGAAACCCCTTTTTCCTGACATTTTACGTCGCCCCAAAACGGGGAAGAACAAAAGAACAGAGTGGTGAACGTAAGAACGAAGGAGGATAACTAGAAATTTGAAGAAAACAAGAGTTTCGTCGACTGGCTCAAGTGGAAACTAACGATTCTCCGTCAGAGTGATTCAGGGGATTCCCAGAGACTCCCTATGGAATTCCTAGGGAAGTAGAGAAAAGAGCACCTTGGAATTCAGTGTCCACGAAAAAGGGCTGTTGAGAAGTCATCCCAGGAGTGTCTGGCGCTCTAGATCCTCCAAGTTTGTCAGGGGAAACTCCTTTTTCCTGACATTTTACGCCGCCGCAAAACGGGGAAGAACAAAAGAACAGAGTGGTGAACGTAAGAACGAAGGAGGATCACTAGAAATTTGAAGAAAACAAGAGTTTCGTCGACTGGCTCAAGTGGAAACTAACGATTCTCCGTCAGAAAGATTCAGGGAATTCCCAGAGACTCCCTAGGGAATTCCTAGGGAAGTAGAGAAAAAAGCACCTTGGAATTCAGTGCCCACGAAAAAGGGCTGTTGAGAAGTCGTCCCAGGGGTGTCTGGCGCTCTAGATCCTCCAAGTTTTCCAGGGGAAACCCCTTTTTCCTGACATTTTACGTCGCCCCAAAACGGGGAAGAACAAAAGAACAGAGTGGTGAACGTAAGAACGAAGGAGGATAACTAGAAATTTGAAGAAAACAAGAGTTTCGTCGACTGGCTCAAGTGGAAACTAACGATTCTCCGTCAGAGTGATTCAGGGGATTCCCAGAGACTCCCTATGGAATTCCTAGGGAAGTAGAGAAAAGAGCACCTTGGAATTCAGTGTCCACGAAAAAGGGCTGTTGAGAAGTCGTCCCAGGGGTGTCTGGCGCTCTAGATCCTCCAAGTTTTCCAGGGGAAACCCCTTTTTCCTGACATTTTACGTCGCCCCAAAACGGGGAAGAACAAAAGAACAGAGTGGTGAACGTAAGAACGAAGGAGGATAACTAGAAATTTGAAGAAAACAAGAGTTTCGTCGACTGGCTCAAGTGGAAACTAACGATTCTCCGTCAGAGTGATTCAGGGGATTCCCAGAGACCCCCTAGGGAATTCCTAGGGAAGTAGAGAAAAGAGCACCTTGGAATTCAGTGTCCACGAAAAAGGGCTGTTGAGAAGTCGTCCCAGGGGTGTCTGGCGCTCTAGATCCTCCAAGTTTTCCAGGGGAAACCCCTTTTTCTTGACATTTTACGTCGCCCCAAAACGGGGAAGAACAAAAGAACAGAGTGGTGAACGTAAGATGATGAAGTGCGACGACAGGAAGCGCGAGATGTTTTCGAGGCGAGCGTGCAGCGAGAGCGGACCGCATCCGGGAATCACCGGGACGGGAAGTGGTCTTGGAGGGGGCAGCGGCCATCTGTGGGGGAAGAGGAACTACGGGCGCACCTCAGCGCCAGTGGTGGGCAACGCGAAACCAACCGCCATCATTCTGCGAACGAGGAGGAGCTGGCCAGTCGCGCCTATGCACTGCAGAAGGTAAACAATTTCATTCGAATACTAACTTTTGAAACCGTTTGGTTCCCCCGGAAATAGATATTGTTTTTCCATAAAACCTTTTTTAAGTCTCGAATTTTTTTCTCGAATGTGAGTAGGATTTCGGGAATATGTCTAATGACCAAAAATGATTGTAAATTATCCCTGAAATCAAATATAATTTTTCCAGAACGATTCGAAATTTTTCAATTTTGTCAAAAAATTTGTCTACCTTCTCGAATTTTTTTCTCGAAAGTGCGTAGGATTTCGGGAATATATCTATTCACCAAAAATAATTGTAATTGACCCCCGCAACTAAAAATAATTTTTCCAGAATGATTCGAAATTTTTCAATTTTGTCAAAAAATTTGTTCATCTACTCGAATTTCTTTCTCGAAAATGGTTAGGATTTTGAGGGTATATCTATTCACCAAAAATAATTGTAAATAGCCCCCGGAAACAAAAATAATTTTTTTAGAACGATATGAAATTTTTCAATTTCGCCAAAAAATTTGTCCCCCTTCTAGAATTTTTTTCTCGAAAATGGCTAGGATTTCGTGGGTATGTCTATTCACCAAAAATGATTGTAATTTATCCCCGCAACCAAAAATAATTTTTTTATAACGATTTGAAAATTTCTTTTTTCACCGAAAAATTTAGACACCTACCCCCGTTCGATTTTTCTTAGAAATTCATTTTCCATTTTTAATAAATTCAGTTGACGTTCTACAGAAAAGTTGTTTAGTACTTTTTTGCAGGTATCTATAAGCTCTACTTCTCTCCAAAATTTCATTGAATTATATTCACTATTATGGGAGTTATGGTTGTTTGAATATTGAAGCACTTTTTTGGGGGTTTTTCAAATTCTAAAGGATTAAGGACGAACTTTTCGATTATTTTTGGAATTTGTACATATTCTCTACTAAAATACGCGTTGTTTGCATTTTTAAACCTTAAAATCCCCCAATCCGTTCAGAAGTTATGGCGTTTTAAACATTTGCTTGAAATTTCTGGGAACCATTTCTGACCAAACATTATATTTTCAGTAAAGAATTTTTTTCTCGAAAGTGCGTAGGAATTCGAGGGTATGTATATTTACCAAAAATGATTGCAATTTACCTCCGCAACGAAAAATAATTTTTTCAGTGTGCTTCTGAAACTGCACTTTCCTCTTATCGATTTTTCTTCAAAATTTATTTTTCATTTTTGATAAAATGCACGCTGCCATGGGTAACGTAGTAATAGAATTTAGTCCTAGAATGTAAAATATAGAAAATTCCTACGCTTTTCGAGAAATAAATATCGAAACTACCTTGAGGGACCAAATTATATTATTCCACTAATAATGTTCCTTTCACACGCGATGTAAAAATCGAAATGATGAAGTAGATGGGTAGATAGGGCTTTGTTTGTTCTGAACTAATACATTGACATGGTTGAATATGAATTTTTATGCAACAAATGTTTTTTTGATTTCAAATTTATGCAAATTAAGCTGTGTATGTGTTTTGAAATTATTATACACTATAATATAATGACTAAATGCCTTAACACTAGATTTACGGAATTTATTTAACATATTTAAAATTGCAGAACGCGTAAATATTATTTTTTAACAACTTATATTGAATTTGTCTGATGCAATGGCACGAATACATATTCTAATTAAAAGAAAAATTCTATTTTAAGATAACCGTCAACATGAAAAGTATCAATAAATATACGTATGCAACACAAATATATAACCAATATTATTATGCAATCAATACTATATATTATCTATTTTTGAAATTATAATGCAACTTGATATAAAGGCTAAATGCCTTAAACGTAATAAAATGAAAAAATTTAGGTTCTGAACTTTATTTGGAATAATAATTCGATTAAATGGAATAATAACGGCGCTCTCGTCCGGTCAATACTCGTTTTTAGACTGTAGTAAACACATGCACGCGAGGTACGAATCCGGCCGTGCAAACTCCAAGTTATGTACATACTTTGGCTGATTCTGACGCTGGCGGCACACTTTCCATTCAAAGTACGATAACTCCCGGGGAACAATCGTACGTCGACTTTCGAGGGGTCGCTGCAAAGGTTAGGCTTCTCCCTTTATGGCTCATTTGAAAACGAGTCGCGTAAAAAAATTTATTAAACTCCGTGGGGTCGTTTGAATTTGCACAATTTTTCGGGGACCCGAACACCATCATCGATTTTTACGAAAGAAATTCATTTAAGGCTGGAAAAACATAACTACACCATCACTAATATTTTTAAATATTTTTTATAATTTGAAAAAAAATTTTTTAAATGTTATTGTATAATATTGAGAAGCATTGTAAATAATGAACTTTGGCCAAAGTATTTTTGAATTGATAGGGATTATGTACCTGGTATTACGCTATAGGAACATATAAGTTACACCATCACTGATATTGTTAAATAATTTTAAAATTTCAAAGAAAAATTTAAATAAAGTATAATATTGAGAAGCATGGTAAATAATGAAGTTCAAAGTATTTTTGAGTTGATAGAGAAGAAACGAGGTCCTAGTCATTATTAAAATTTTCCATTCTGTTCGTTCAAATTATAACTTTTTATTGTAGTTTAATTGTTAAGGGTTAATATTGTTATTATTGAAGTGAATTGGTAGAAGTTATAATTGAATTAAAATACATATGTTATTGTCATATTTTGTGTTAAATAAACGTTATTTTTGACCATTTTTCATTACAATAATTTCACTTTAGATACAAAAACTATTCACAGTTGAATGCATAATAATATGGCTTATAAATTTGTATATTATATAACTAAGTCATTAGGGCATGTATCCATTATATTATAATGCATAATAATTTCAAAGAAATAACTATAATAACTTCATCAGTGAATGCATAATAATATCCTTTATAAATGTGTATATTATAGCACTAAGTCATTAAGGCATTTAGTCATTATATAAAAGTGCATAATAATTTCAAAGAACTAACTACAATAACTATTCGCCATTCAATGCATAATAATATTCTTTGTGAATGTGTATATTATAGAACAAAGACTAAAAACTATATAGAATTGAGTTCATTATATTGTGGCTCATTTTTAATATTATAGAATTAGGCATTTAGGCATTATAGTTGGGTGCATAATAATTTCAAGAAAATAAAAAAAATAGAAGATAAATATAATAATAGATTATAGAAATTCTAGAACTGGAATAGAAAAAAACAAAAAAAATAGAAGAATAAAAAATATAGAATACTATATAGTATTGAATTCATAGCAATATGCCTTATTTTATATATAATAGCACTCAGTCATTGAGGCATTTGGCCATTATATTATAAGGCATAATAATTTCAAAACAAAAACTATTTAAAATTGAATGTTTAATATAATAATATGCCTTATAAAATTCTATATTATAGCACTCAGTTATTAAGGCATTTACTTATGACATTAAAGGCCATAATAAATTGCAGAAACAAAAACTAGTCATAATTGAGTGCATGATAATATGCCTAATAAATTTGCATATTATAACACTAAGTCATTAAGGCATCTGGCCATTATATTATAATGCATAATAATTTCAAAACACAAAATATATTATAGCACTAAGTCATTAAGGCATCTGGCCATTATATTATAATGCATAATAATTTCAAAACACAAAATATATTATAGAATTAAGTTTTAAGGCATCCGGCCATTATATTATAATGCATAATAATTTCAAAACACAAAATATATATTTGCTTTAAGTTTTAATGCATCTAGCCATTATATTACAGTGCATTATAATTTCAAAACACAAAATATATTATAGAATTAAGTTTTAAGGCATCCAGCCATTATATTATAATGCATAATAATTTGAAAACACAAAATATATATTTGCTTTAATTTCTGAGGCATCTAGCCATTATATTACAGTGCATAATAATTTCAAAACACAAGATATATTATAGAATTAACTTTTAAGGCATCTAGCCATTACATTAAAGTGCATAATAATTTCAAAACCCAAAAATTACAATTGAATGCATAATAATATGCCTTATAAATTGGTATATTATAACACTAAATCATTAAGGCATCTGGCCATTATATTATAATGCATAATAATTTCAAAACACAAAATATATTATAGCACTAAGTCATTAAGGCATCTGGCCATTACATTATAATGCATAATAATTTCAAAACACACAATATATTATAGCATTGTGTCATTAAGCCATCTGGCTATTATATTATAATGCATAATAATTTCAAAACAAAAACTAGTCAAAATTGAATGTTTAATATAATAATATGCTGTATAAATTTGTATATTATAGCACTAAGACATTAAGGCATTTAGTCATGACATAAAAAGGCATAATAATTTGCAGAAACAAAAACTAGTCATAATTGAATGCATAATAATATGCCTTATAAATTTGTATATTATAACACTAAGTCATTAAGGCATCTAGCCATTATATCAACGTGCATAATAATTTCAAAACACACAATATATTATAGCATTGTGTCATTAAGCCATCTGGTTATTATATTATAATGCATAATAATTTCAAAACAAAAACTAGTCAAAATTGAATGTTTAATATAATAATATGCTCTATAAATTTCTATATTATAGCACTAAGACATTCAAGCATTTAGTCATAATAATATGCCTTATAAATTTGAATATTATAGCACTAAGTCATTAAGGCATCTGGCCATTATATTATAATGCATAATAATTTCAAAACACACAATATATTATAGCATTGTGTCATTAAGCCATTTGGCTATTATATTATAATGCATAATAATTTCAAAACAAAAACTAGTCAAAATTGAATGTTTAATATAATAATATGCTCTATAAATTTCTATATTATAGCAATAAGACATTCAGCCATTTAGTCATAATAATATGCCTTATAAATTTGAATATTATAGCACTAAGTCATTAAGGCATCTGGCCATTATATTATAATGCATAATAATTTCAAAACACACAATATATTATAGCATTGTGTCATTAAGCCATCTGGCTATTATATTATAATGCATAATAATTTCAAAACAAAAACTAGTCAAAATTGAATGTTTAATATAATAATATGCTCTATAAATTTCTATATTATAGCAATAAGACATTCAGGCATTTAGTCATAATAATATGCCTTATAAATTTGAATATTATAGCACTAAGTCATTAAGGCATCTAGCCATTATATCAACGTGCATAATAATTCCAAAACTCAAAAACCAAAATTGAATGCATAATAATATTTTGTTTCTAAATTTCTGTTTTATAACCCTAAGTCATTAAGGCATTTAGCCATGAAATTAAAGGCCATAAAAATTCCAAAAATAAAACCCATTCACAATTCAATCCATAATATAACAATATGCCTCATAAATTTTTGTCTATTACACCACTAAGTCAAAAATTTCTCAGTTTAATTAATTTTGCATTAGAACAAAATTTTTTTCAAATTTGTTAAGTAAATCTCCATTTTGTTTACAGTTGTTATCGAACCCCACATACCCAGAGGGCATAGAAACAATTTATACGCGGTCTGTTTCCTTCAAGTTTTTACGTACGAATGATTTCATTCGTTTCACACCGGGGAAGAAAACAATTTTAAAAAGCACAATTCTGCAAACGGTACAAGCATTCTCGTCGCGTGTATAAGGTAACCAATTATGGACGCTGCTGCCTGTCGCGCGAATATTACGTTCTATCGTGAAAATATTTAATTAAAGTTCGTTTCAAAATCCATTTTTTTTTTCCCCCTGGTATCGTCCGTCGCCGGCGATAATTAACTTTGCATGCATGTTTAATCGTCTTTTTAGAAATGCTAATTAAATATTCAGCCATTTCCGTCTGTCATTTGTTCCACCTTCGTCGGAAAGCAGCGTGCTCGAATCGATAAAATTGCATTCGGAATACGAGCTCCATTTAAACGTCGAATACGCGTGCGAGAGAGCTACGAAATAAATAAAAAAAAATTTTCAAACGGTATCAAGTTTATCGTTCGTTATTGTTCCCGGTGGAAACAGAATTTCTGCATTAACGCACAATGTCAGTTTTTGACGCGGAATATATTATTTCATCTCTGGATGGGAAAGCATGCTCGAATTATTTCAGGTTTATTTAACGCTAAATGATAAAGCCGATTATAATTGCAGCCTCTGGCGGATCAATGATAATGCATTTATTAATTATAATCCACCCAAGAATGTCGAGGAAATAATCTTCTAGAATTTTTTTAAGATCGAGTCGAATAGACTCCATTTTCTTTTTTACCGCTCGTATGCACATTGGAAATTAATAACCAGGTCGTACCAGGCGATCAAGCATCGCCGTCTGCTTGTCATTGTGCAAAATTCACTGGATTGGATTTCCGCTTCGCTTTTTACAATTCTACACGAATCGAAGAAATATTCGAGCTTCCCTCTCTGTTAATTAGCAGATAATATTTAATACCGTGAAAAAACGAAAAAAGTCGAGAGAGGTTACGGAACTTTTAAATCATTTTTTAAATCGTTGATTCGACGGAGGTGCTTTAATCAAGGAGAGAGGAATCGATGGTTCCTGCTGGAAAGTCTCGTCGTAATCGTTCGCCTCGAAATCGATAGGTGGTACCACTTGCGTCACGTGAATATGTATAAACTGCGTCCAATAACCTCAAAATCTTCGTACGAAACTTTACCTGTTTCGTTGCTTCGGTATAAAGGAGCTTTAGGGTCGAAATTACTCTTAATCTAGCCTGAAAATAATCTGTTTTTAATTATAGATTGCAGAAATACATGGACAAAAGTTTCGCAGTTCGTTCAGAGTTAAAGATAAAAGTTTCTCAATTAAAAGTTCCACTTTCCATCCGGATGCAACCGTAGGCCATGTTTTAATCTAATTCCACACGCAAAGCTTGCTCGCAATTTCTGCGATAACTTTCGTGCCACTTATTCGTTTCTCGCTAATCTTAACACACAAGTTACTTTACGGATAATAAATAATTTAGTTTTGAGAGTTGGCATTGGAGAAACGAGTTTAAAACGTATTGGATGTAGAAATTGAGCTTTCTGGTCGGTATGGAAGTTTTTATTAAAATTGTACTCCCATGGTATTGTAGGGTTCTTCTTTACCATGATAGGTCGATAAGTAACTCTGTTTTATCAACGATTGGTAGACATTGATCAGATGTTTGGTGTTTTAAGCACTAGGTGGCTGTACTGTCTAAAGTCTGGAGCAGTGGTGCTCAAATTGGAGAGGCTGTTTAGAGTTTTGAGACTCTTTATAAGTTAGTATTAAGACACAAACGTTAGCAGTCAGGAATTTTAAAAATAGTATATGTTTTAGTGTAAAATTTTCTTTTTTAACGAATTTTCCTATGAATTCTAATCGAACTTAAGATGTGTTTTCAACGAATACGATACAAAGAATAGTATATTATTTTACTGTAAAATTTTCATACAATATGGGATAATTCTTTTTAAATGAATTTTTTTATGAACTCTAATCGAACTTAAGATGTATAGTAATCAATTTCAGTAGTGTCTCGAAAGATTTGAGAAACACTGGTGTCGAATTGCAGAGCTCCTTACCATTCGAGTAGAATTTCTACATTACCGACCGGCGCTCTCGACGTTAGGAATAGGAACTAAATACAGGGAACAAAATGGCGCGAATCGTATGGTATTACCAACAAGGTTACCAACTATATCAACTATCGATCCACTCAAACACGATAACAATGACGTAAAATTTATCATTATCTATCAGTCAAGTATCTAGTCAACTTCTAATATATTATTTCTGTTTTCTGTTTCAGGTGAGTCAGAGAAACCCTAGAAAATCGTATAAAACTTCTAAAAATCAGGTGAGTTTGTCCGAGAGCCGTGACGTCTGCTATTGCTAGGTCGAAATAGAATTATTTAATATTTCATAACACGAATCGATCCTCAGCGAAGATGGGTTGAAGTCATCGGTGTGTGTGGAGCGTTCGTTAAAATTCTCGAGGTTCGATCGTTGGAAACGACCTGGTTGCTGGTCGAGGAAATCTATTTCTCGATAAATAACGAAAGGGAGAATTTATATCGGGCGCCATTGGTCGGACGCGCTCGAAAATCGATAGCTCTGGCTGGTCTGGGGGGGTCCCAATTGCGCCACGTTCGAAACGGCGCACCTGCAATTTACCCTGGCCTCGAAATCGACGCGAACAGCCCCCCCTCCTCCTGCCTTCCGTCGAGTTTAATGAACTTTCTTAATTGCTCGTCCGGCGCGCGCGTTCTTCATTGGCTTTCACCCCCGTGTGCAACGTTAACGCGTGTTCCGTGCACACGCTCCGGTCTGAGGCGGTGCAATCCGGGTCCTTTTATCGGTTGCACGGCTGCGGAGGGGTGAACTCGACTCTTTGGTTGCCCTTCCGGAGCCAGCTTCACTTTCTAACTTGCGTAGATGCTTCTACAGACTTCCAGGAAAGTTGTATAAACGATTTAGGGGGGAGTTCGATTTTTTTGGTAAATTGTTGGTTCGAATAGTTGATTTGGGAGTGATTGTACGATTTAGAAAAAATTATCTTGTATGTTGGAGTATTACTTTTCTGATTTAATATTTTGATGGTTGGTAATGATTTTGTGAATATGATTAGGAGGCAGAGTATTAAAAATGTGATTATTTTAGGAATTTATTTTTTTATATGGAAAATTCAGTGAGTTATACAATTATTAATACATGCAGGGCATGATAGGAAGGATAAAAATAATAATAAAAGAGTTTTTTTACTTTTTTTTTTGTTTTAAAAGCATAATATTTAGACTCTGTAAAAGAACAAATATCGTCACTTAGTAATAACCAATTAGTAAAATTATAAATTTGTGTACTATAGCACTAAGTCAATAAGTCATCATTATATTAAAGTTCATAATAATTTCAAAGACTAAAAACTATGTAGAATTGAATTCATGATACTGTGGATTATTTTTAATATTGTGGAATTAGGCATTTAAGTCATTTAGCCATTAGAGTAGAGTGCATAATAATTTCAAAAAAATAGAAAAAATAGAAGAAAAATATAATAATAATTTATAGAAATTGTAGAACTAGAATAGAAAAAACCAGGAAAAATAGAAACCTAGAAAAAAATAGGATACTATATAGTATTGAATGCATAATAATATGCCTTATTTTATATAATATTGCACTAAGTCATTAAGGCATTTAGTCATTACATTAAAGTGCATAATGATGTCCAAAAAGTGGAAACTATTCACAACTGAATGCACAATAATATGCCTTATTTTGTTTATTATAACACTGAGTCATTAAGGCATTCGGCCATTACATTAAATTCCATAATAATTTGAAAATTTAAGAACTATATAGAATTGAATTTATGATTCTGTGGTTTATTTTTAATATTGTAGAATTAGGCATTTAAGGCATTTAGCCATTACAAGTAAAGTGTATAATAATTTCAAAAAAATAGAAAAAATAGAAAACAAATATAATAATAGTTTATAGAATTTCTAGAAATAGAAAAGAAAAAAAATAGAAAAAACAGAAGAAATAGAAAAATAGAAAAAAATAGAATACTATATAGTATTGAATGCATAATAATATGCCCTATTTTATATATTATAACACTGAGTCATTAAGGCATTCAGCCATTATATTAAGGTGCATAAAAAATTAAAAAATTCAGAAACTATATTAAGTTGAATTCATGATACTGTGGCTTATTTTTAATATTATAGAATTAGGCATTTAGGCATTATAGTAGGATGCATAATCATTTTAAAAAAATAGAAAAAAAATATAATATTAGTTTATAGAAATTCTAGAAATAGAATAGAAGAAAACAGAAAAAATAGAACACTATACTATAGTATTGAATGCATAATAATATGCCTTATAAATCTGTATATTATAGCACTAAGTCATTAAAGCATTTAGCCATTATATTAAGGTGTATAATAATTTCAAAACACAAAATATATTATATTACTAAGTCATGAAGGCATTTCGCCATTATATTAAAGCACATAATAATTTAAAAACTATATAGAGTTGAAATCATTACACTATGCCTTATCTTTAATATTATAGAATTAGGCATTTAAGGCATTTAGGCATTACAAGTAGAGAGCATAATTATTTCAAAAAAATAACAAAAATAGAAGAAAAATTAAATAGCAGTTTATAGAAATTCTAGAACTAGAATAGAAAAAAACAGAAAAAATAGAAAAATAGAAGGAAATAGAATACTATACTATAGTATTGAATGCATAATAATATGCCTTATTTTATATTATTATAGCACTGACTCATTAAGGCATTCAGCCATTATATTAAAGTGCATAATAATTTCAAAATACAAAAACCATATAGAATTGAATGCATTGCAATATGCCTTATAAATTTATATATTATAGAACTAAGTCATTAAGGCATTTAGGCATTATATTAAAGTGTATAATAATTTCAAAAAAATAGAAACTATATAGTATCGAATGCATAATAATATGCCTTGTTTTATATATTATATGATTAAGTCATTAAGGCATTCAGCCATTATATTAACCCTTTGCATTCCAAATTATATTCCAATTTTGTTACCAGCGGCTCCCAAGGCTTTTAAGTGTTTTATTTGAAATTTACCTGTTAAAATAAGTGTTTTATTTTACACTGTTGTTGTACTTTTTTTTAATTTTCAAGTGTATGATATCTGTTTGGTTTGGACTTGACAAAATGTCGAATGGGACTTGACGAAGGAGCTCCTCAGATAAAAATTAATGTCGAATCATACTCGACATAGGAGTGCAAAGGTTTAAAGCACATAATAATTTAAAAACCCCAAAACTACATAGAATCGAATTTATTCTACTGTGCCTTATTTTTAATATTATAGAATTAGCCATTTAAGGCATTTAGCCATTACAGTAGAATTATAATAGTGTTTTTCCCCCAATATTGAAAATTAATGGTCTAATAATTATATTTTTCAAACAGAAGCTTTCTGTAAGCCTTTGTTTAAGAAGTTTCTACGTCTTTTATTAGAAAAATATAATATTTAGACCATCTTTCTTTTATTAATATTCTCTTAGATTCTCAGCAATAAATAATAATTTTCATAAAACTTAGATTCTTACCAATAAATAATAATTTTCACAAAACTTAGGTTCTTACCAATAAATAATAATTTTCACAAAACTTAGATTCTTACCAATAAATAATAATTTTCACAAAACTTAGGTTCTTACCAATAAATAATAATTTTCACAAAACTTAGATTCTCACCAATAAATAATAATTTTCACAAAACTAGTTTGCTATACAAAAGAAGATTTATATAAACAAATGGATCCACCAGGGACTATTACTTGGGATAGAGTAAATTTTACAATAGTAGTGTATTAATTAATAAGCAAGAGGCGATCGTAATCTGTTGCGGGTGCAGTATGACCGTGGATGATCGCTCAAAGGGAGTCTATCCCTTAAGGGAACCCACCATCGAGACGCCCTCAGCCCACCCCCACTCCCCTCTCCCCATCTGAACGGTTTAACTAATTTCGCTAATCACAGGCGAATATTTCCTCGTCTGAGCGTGCACAGGTGCATCGAGTTTGCCCCCGCCCGTGCTATTTGCCGTTATCTCGAGACGAGAGTTTGGCAAATTTGCACAGCGGCTCGGGGAGAACGTCAACCCTGGGCTGCTCGGAAGAGAGATTGTTTGGACGGGCGATCTATCACGTTTTCCGATTAACTTTGCCCTCGATATTCTATACCTGGGCACCCCTTCGCCTTTTTCGCCGATCGACGAGCTTTTAATTCACATTCTCGTGCTCTCTGCTTAATTTATTTGTCGATCTAAATTTTCGTGTACCAGCCAAAAGATATTTTGTAGTCGATTATATAGTGGATTGGTTATATATTATTTTATTTATTTTGGAAAACAGCCTTAGAAATTTGGCAAATATTTTCTTGATTATTTACAACACATATAATGCATAATAATATTGGTTGTAAATTTGTATTGTATATGACTAAGGCATTAAGGCATTCAGCCATTATATTATAATGCATAATAATTTGAAAACACAGATACTATACTATAGTATTGAATGCATGATAATATTTGGTCTAAATTTGTGTTGTATAGCACTAAGTCATTAAGGCATTAAGGCATTTAGTCATTATATTAATATATCATACTCTGATTAATTTATTTGTCGATGGGAATTTTCGTGTACGAGCCAAAAGATATTTTGTAGTCGATTATATATAGTGGATGGGTCTCCAATTATTTTATTTATTTTTTAAAGTGGCGCTGGAAATATGGAAAATATTTTAAAATGCATTGCAATAACAAGTGTTTATTTAAAATTGTATCAAGAGTTTTTGCGATTAATTCTACAGTTTTAGTCGTTAGACATCGATTTTATAGTGTGCTTGTATTTTTTATTATCGTATTTTATCGTCAAAAAGTAATAAAAAATATTTTATAGTCGATTATATAGTGGATGGGTTATATATTATTTTATATATTTTGCAAAACAGCCTTAGAAATTTGGCAAATATTTTCTTGATTATTTACAACTCATACAATGCATAATAATATAGGTTGTAAATTTGTATTGTATATGACTAAGGCATTAAGGCATTCAGCCATTATATTATAATGCATAATAATTTGAAAACACAGATACTATACTATAGTATTGAATGCATGATAATATTTGGTCTAAATTTGTGTTGTATATGACTAAGTCATTAAGGCATTCAGTCATTATATTAAAGTGCATAATAATTTCAAAGAATAGAAACTATATAATATTGAATGCATAGTAATATGCCTTATAAATTAGAATCTTATATCATTAAGGCATTTAGCCATTAGATTAATATATAACACTCTGCTTAATTTAGTTGTCGATCCAAATTTTCATCCATCAGCCAAAATATATTTTATAGTTGATTATACATATAGTGGATGGGATTCCCATTATTTTATTTATTTAGCAAACCAGCCTTAGAAATTTGGAAAATATTTTCTCGATTGTTTACAACTTGTCATACAATATTATAATTATATCGGTTTTAAATTTGTATTGTATATGACTAAGGCATTAAGGCATTCAGTCATTATATTATAATGCATAATAATTTGAAAACACAGATACTATACTATAGTATTGAATGCATGATAATATTTGGTCTAAATTTGTGTTGTATAGCACTAAGTCATTAAGGCATTAAGGCATTTAGTCATTATATTAATATATCATACTCTGATTAATTTATTTGTCGATGGGAATTTTCGTGTACGAGCCAAAAGATATTTTGTAGTCGATTATATATAGTGGATGGGTCTCCAATTATTTTATTTATTTTTTAAAGTGGCGCTGGAAATATGGAAAATATTTTAAAATGCATTGCAATAACAAGTGTTTATTTAAAATTGTATCAAGAGTTTTTGCGATTAATTCTACAGTTTTAGTCGTTAGACATCGATTTTATAGTGTGCTTGTATTTTTTATTATCGTATTTTATCGTCAAAAAGTAATAAAAAATATTTTATAGTCGATTATATAGTGGATGGGTTATATATTATTTTATTTATTTTGCAAAACAGCCTTAGAAATTTGGCAAATATTTTCTTGATTATTTACAACTCATACAATGCATAATAATATTGGTTGTAAATTTGTATTGTATATGACTAAGGCATTAAGGCATTCAGCCATTATATTATAATGCATAATAATTTGAAAACACAGATACTATACTATAGTATTGAATGCATGATAATATTTGGTCTAAATTTGTGTTGTATAGCACTAAGTCATTAAGGCATTAAGGCATTTAGTCATTATATTAATATATCATATTCTGCCTAATTTATTTGTCGATCCAAATTTTCATCCATCAGCCAAAATATATTTTATAGTTGATTATACATATAGTGGATGGGATTCCCATTATTTTATTTATTTAGCAAACCAGCCTTAGAAATTTGGAAAATATTTTCTCGATTGTTTACAACTTGTCATACAATATTATAATTATATCGGTTTTAAATTTGTATTGTATATGACTAAGGCATTAAGGCATTCAGTCATCATATTACAGTGTATAATACTTTTAAAACACTAAAACTATATAAAATTGATTGCATTATAATACTAGTTATAATTTTGTATTTTATATGCCTAAATTTTTAATATTATAGATTTAGGCATTTAAGGCATTTAGCCATTACAAGTTGAGTGCATAATAATTTAAAAAAAAATAGAAAAAAATTATAATATTAGTTTATAAAAATTCTAGAAATAGAATAGAAAAAAAATAGAAAAATAGAAAAAAATAGAATACTATATAGTATTGAATGCATAATAATATGCCTTATTTTATATATTATAACACTGAGTCATTAAGGCATTCAGTCATTATATTAAAATGCATAATAATATGCCTTATAAATTTGAATATTATATCATGTAACCATTAAGGCATTTAGCCATTAGATTAGACAAAAGATATTTTATAGTCGATGGGTTTCCTATTTTTGTTTTATTTATTTTCCAAACTGACCCTTTTAATTCGGAAAATATTTTCTCGATTTATTTACAACGCATCTGTTTTGTAATTTTATCTTCCCATTGCAGTGCATTGTATAACGTGTGTTTATTTAAAATTTTATTTTATTATTGTTTCTATAGTGTGTATGTGTGACCTATTATTTTATTTATTTTGCAAACCAGCGTTGGAAATTTTTGGAAAATATTCTCTCGATTATTTACAACGCATCTCTTTTGCAATTTTATCGTTCCATTGCAATGCATTGTTTAACGAGCGTTTATTTAAAATTTTACCGTTATTTTTGTCAAATGTCACACACGATCGATTTTTAGATTTAATTAAAAGATTCTACGATTAATTCTACAGTTTCAGTTTTTAAACATTGATTTTATAGTGTGCATGTATTTTTTATGATTTTATTTATTTCGCAAAACAGCGTTGGAAATTTGCAAAATATTTTCCAGGTTATTTGAATTCTATTCGAATTTTTTTTTTCTTAAGTTTTAGTTGTCAGATATCGATTTTATAGTGTGGATATATTTTCTATTATTTTATTTATTTCCCAAACCAGCGTTGGAAATTTGAAAAATCATTTCCAAAATATTTGGATGCAACTCAAATTTATTTTCAATTTTTATTTTACAGTTTTAGTTGTCAGATATCGATTTTTTAGTGTGGTTGTATTTCCTATTATTTTATTTATTTCCCAAACCAGCGTTGAAAATTTTCCAAAATTTTCCAAAAATCTTGGAATTTTATCAAAAATGTTTTTTTTACAATTTTACTTTTTAGGCATCGAATTTTTAATGTGGATGTAATTGCTATTATTTTGTTTATTTCGCAAACAAGCGTTGGAAATTTTCAAAATATTTTCCAAAATATTTCCAAAAATGTTTTTTTACAGTTTTAGTTGTTAGATATCGATTTTAGAGTGTGGATTTATTTCCTATTGTTTTATTTATTACGCCAATCAGCGTTGGAAATTTTTCAAAATATTTTCCAAAATATTTGAATTCTATCAAAAATGTTTTTTTTACAGTTTTAGTTGTTAGATATCGATTTTATAGTGTGGATGTATTTGCTATTATTTTATTTATTTCGCCAAATAGCATTGGAAATTTTCCAAAATTTTCCAAAATATTTGAATTCTATCAAAAATGTCTTTTTTACAGTTTCACTTTTTAGACATCGATTTTTTAATGTGGATGTAATTCCTATTACTTTATTTATTTCGCAAACAAGCGTTGGAAATTTTCAAAATGTTTTCCAAAATATTTCCAAAAATGTTTTTTTTACAGTTTTATTTGTTAGATATCGATTTCTTAGTGTGAATGTATTTCTTATTATTTTATTTATTTCGCAAACCAACTTTGGAAATTTGAACAATATTTTCCAAAATATTTGAATTCTATCAAAAATGTTTTTTTTACAGTTTTATTTGTTAGATATCGATTTTACAGTGTGGATGTATTTCCTATTACTTTATTTATTTCGCCAATTAGCGTTGGAAATTTTCCAAAATTTTCCAAAATCTTTGAATTCTATCAAAACTGTTTTTTTTACAGTTTCACTTTTTAGACATCGATTTTTTAATGTGGATGTAATTCCTATTATTTTATTTATTTCGCAAACAAGCGTTGGAAATTTTCAAAATATTTTCCAAAATATTTCCAAAAATGTTTTTTTACAGTTTTAGTTGTTAGATATCGATTTTACAGTGTGGATTTATTTCCTATTGTTTTATTTATTTCGCAAACCAGCGTTGGACATTTTTCAAAATATTTTCCAAAATATTTGGATGCAACTCAAATTTGTTTTCAGTTTTTATTTTACAGTTTTAATTGTTAGATATTGATTTTATAGTGTGTATATATTTCCTAGTATTTTATTTACTTCCCAAACTAGCGTTAAAAATTTTTCAAAATATTTTCCAAAAAAATTGAATTCCACCAAAAATGTTTTTTTACAGTTCTTTTTTTTAGATATCGATGTTTTAATGTGGATGTATTTCGTATTATTTTATTTATTTTGCAAATCAGCGTTGGAAATTTGCAAAATTTTTCCAAAATATTTGGATGCTACTCAAATTTATTTTCAGTTTAAATTTTACAGTTTTACTTCTTAGATATCGATTATTTAATATGGATGTATTTCCTATCATTTTATTTATTTTCCAAACCATCGTTGAAAATTTCCGAAATATTTTCTCCACTATTTCAAAAGCATCTCTTTTCCAATTTTATCATTCCATTGCAATACATTGTACATCAAGTATTTATATAAAAATTCTATCATTATTTTTACAAAACATCTCACAATCTATCAATTCCCGTAGATTCAATTCAGAAATTCTCCAATTAATTCTCCAAGTCGTTATTACAACAAATTTTTTTTGTTTTTACATTCCCCGGCGCAATCGTTCCTTCTTAGGTGCTTCGAAGCGCCCAAGAGGAGCTGGCAATCGCTGATGCGATCAACTTTCCTGTTCCTCATAAAGCCCCCAGCGGAGGTAACTTCGTAAAACACGTTGTACACCGTTGATTTGGCACGTTTCGAGGGGCAGTTTACCGTTAACGAGCGATAACTCGTGATATTAGTGCCGAATAGAGGACGAAAGGCAAACCGCGCAAGCGTTCGTTCGTATATCGACCCCTGACTGTCTCTGCGAGCCTCTCTTTCACGGCTGGGAGCCTCGATTGTACGATTTGCTAACGATTATGCGCCATTCTCGTAATAGGAGAACGCACCTACGACTGTTTACCGGCTTTTACTTTTGTTGTGATACACCGTACAGGCGATGGTCGATAGGGGGAACGTTTTTTTAATCATGCTCGAGTCGATTCTCGAACGAGTTATGAAGCAAAGTGCAACAAAAGGAAATGTTAAACTGTTCGTAACGAAATAACACGCGACAGGGGGAAAATATAGAATCGTTTGGGTGATGTTTATGCATTTATGGGGAATTTTAATTTTCAACAGAATTTTAGAAAGTATTTGGGATACGAATTTTTGTATTTAAGGGTTGAAACAACCATTTAGAAAACTCTCATTTTATTAACTCTATTAATAAAAATAGAGATATTTAATTTTTGGATGAAGTATATTTTTAGAAAAAGAAACAATGAGTATAGTGTTTCTCGAAGCTCAGATTTTAATTCCACAGGGGTAGAAAGGACAGAGAAAATAAAAAATCGTTTGGATGATGTTTATGCATTTATGGGGAATTTTAATTTTGGACGAAATTGTGGAAAATATTTGAGATACGAATTTTTGTATTTAGGGGTTGAAACAACCATTTGGAAAACTCTCATTTTATTAATTCTATTTATAAAGATAGAGATATTGTCTATTTTTAGAAAAAAAGAAATAATGAGTCTCTCGATCATCTTGAAGTTCAAATATTAATTGCATAGGGGTTGAAACGACAAAGAAAATAAAGGAATTTTTAGATTGCTGATGTTTGCCGATTTATGGGGAATTTTAATTCCCAACAAAATTTTAAAAATTATCTGAGATACGAATTATCGTATTTAGGGGTTGAAACAACCCCCTACAAGGCTTCCACTTCATTAATTTCAATTAATAAAGATACAGATATATAATTTTTAGATATTGTATATTTTTAGAAAAAGAAATAATGAGTCTCTCGATCATCTTGAAGGTCAGATTTAATTTCTACAAGGGTAGAAACGACAAAGAAAATAAAGGAATTTTTAGACTGCTGATGTTTGCCGATTTATGGGGAATTTTAATTCTAAAAAAATTGTAGAAAATATTTGAGATACGAATTATTGTATTTAGGGGTTGAAACAACCCCCAACAAGGCTACCACTTCATTAATTTTATTAATAAAAATAAAAATAGTGACTTTTTAGATATTGTATATTTTTAAAAAAAGAAACAATAAGTACCTAGTCTCTCAATCATCTTGAAGTTCAAATTTAATTCCAACAAGGGTAGAAACCCGACTGATAAACAAAATTTACTATCATAAAATTCGACTTATCAATACACTTCAGATTTGTATGTATTTATGAGAAATTTCAATTTTCAAAAAACTACGTAAATGCACTTTGTATGCAAAAATAAATTTTCCATAATATGCTATATAAATTTGTATATTATAGCACTAAGTCATTAAGGCATATTTAGTCATTATATTATAGTGTATAATAATTTCAAAAAAATATAATACTATATAGAATTGAATGTATAATAATATTGGTTATAAATTTGTGTTGTATATGACTAAGGCATTAAGGCATTTAACCATTATATTATAGTTAATAATACATTCAAAACACACAAACTATATAGAATTGAATGCATAATAATATTACTTGTGCATTTATATGGCATATGACTAAGGCATTAAGGCATTCAGTCATTATATTATAATGCATTCTAATGTCAAAGAACTATCTATAATAACTATTCAACATTGAATGCCTAATAATATGCCTTATATATTTGCATATTACAGAACCAAGTCATTTAGGCATTTAGTCATTATATTAAGGGGCATAATAATTTCAAAACACAAATACTATATACAATTGAATGCGTAATAATATTGGTTATAAATTTGTACTGTATATGACTAAGGCATTAAAGCATTTAGCCATTATATTATAATGCATTATAATTTCAAAGAACTAACTATAGTAACTATAATAACTATTCACCATTGAATGCATTATAATATGTCTCATACATTTGTATATTACAGCACCAAGGCATTAAGGCATTTAGTCATTATATTATAGTGCATAATAAAACTATATAGTATTGAATGCATAATAATATGCCTTATAAATTTGTCTATTATAGCACCAAGGCATTAAGGCATTTAGTCAATATATTATTATGCATTATAATTTCAAACAATTAACTATAGTAACTATAATAACTGTTCACCATTGAATGCATTATAATATGCCTCATACATTTGTATATTACAGCACCAAGGCATTAAGGCATTTAGTCATTATATTATAGTGCATAATAAAACTATATAGAATCGAATGCATAATAATATGCCTTATAAATTTGTATATTATAGCATTAAGGCATAAGGCATTTAGTCATTATGTTATTATGCATTATAATTTCAATGAACTAACTATAATAACTATTCACCATTCAATGCATAATAATATGCCTTATATATTTGTCTATTATAGAATCAAGTCATTTAGGCATTAAACCATTATATTATAGTGTATAATACTTTCAAAACACAAAAACTATATAGAATTGAATGCATAATAATATTGCTTGTGAATTTGTATTGCATATGACTAAGGCATTAAGGCATTTAGTCATTATATTATAATGCATTATAATTTCAAGTAACTAACTATAATAACTATAATAACTATTCACCATTCAATGCATAATAATATATCTTAGTCATTTTTATATTATAGCACTAAGTCATTAAGGCATTTCGTCATTCTATTATAGTGCATTATAGTTTCAAAACACAAATACTATATAGAATTAAATGCATAATAATATTGGTTCTAAATTAGTGCTGTATAACACTAAGTCATGAAGGCATTTTTTTAAATATTGTATATTTTTATTAAAATCAACAATAAGTTTCTAGATCATCTTGAAGCTCAGATTGAAATCCCACAGGGGTAGAAACTCTAGTGATAAACAAAATTCCCTAGAATAAAATTCGACTTCTCAACAAACTTCAAATATATTAATACATTTATGAGAATTTTTAATTTTCAAAAAACCACGTTATACACTTTTCATGCAAAAATAAATTTTCCTTCACAAATCTCCCATTTCATTAATTCTATTAATAAAAATTCCATTGAATAAAATACGACTTCTCAGTACACTCCAGATATATTAATACATTTATGAGAAATTTTAATTTTAAAAAAATTACATAATGCACTTTTCATGCAAAAATAAATTTTCCCTCACAAATCTCCCATTTCGTTAATTTTATTAATAAAAATTCCATTGAATAAAATTCGACTTCTCAACAAACTTCAGATATATTAATACGTTTACGAGAATTTTTAATTTCCAAAAACCCATGTAATACACTTTTCATGCAAAAATAAATTTTCTCTCACAAAACTCCCATTTCACTAATTCCATTAACAAAAACAATAAATTTGAATCAAGATCTGAAATTTAATAATTATATCAACCAAAGATCCTAATAATTACAATTAAAATAAAAAAAAATCCAATCAATGATCCTCGTTTCTCCCATTCGATCTTGCTTTTAAATATCCTTTGTAACAATCTGATTCATTCCAATAAACAAGGGAAATATTTTCAACAAAATAAAATTATTTAAAATAATCCTGTAATTCGAACAATGCAAAATTCTCTGGTTCCTCGTTATCGGAACATAATATTTTCCCCCCATTGTAATGAAATTCGAAAAATTATCGATCGACGTTCCCGCGGAAAAATGGCGGCCTTTGTTCGGGTTAAATAACGAACCATCGAAAGGGAAGGTTCCAGGCAGCATTTTAATTGCTATTTACCGAGCTTTCATGTCTTCCCTTGCTCCCCGTTGTTTCGAGTTCAAAGTGTGTCCCGGAGCACGTCCTCCAGCAGAAGCGATGATGTTCATAGAGCAATTTGTGTACTTGTTTATTTTCTACCCGTTTCTTTTGTTCCGTCAATTCCCTCTGTGATGATTAACCGAAACAATGACGCTCGCGTTTTACGCGCGAGAAACTCCACCGATCCTCGAGATTCGTTTCCAGAACGGTCGGGAGTTTTAATAATAGTGGTTTTGGTTACGACATCGAGCTCCGCACAAATTGATCTCGAGGACAGAGGGATTTAATATGTTTGTTCATTATCTGGTTTATTGCATGGGAGAAATAGAATCAGGAAAGTGTATATTCCTTCAATTTTTGTAACATTTTGAAAAAAAATTAATTGGTTTTTCTTTATTATTTTTCAATAAAAAATAAATTGTTCAATTTTATCGAATAAAAATTCATTTATCATTGCAAATGGGCAAAGTAACATTTTTTCAAAAAAATCTGGAAAGTGTACATTCTTTCAATTTTAATACATTTTGAAAAATAAGAAATTATATATTATTATTAACAAATTTTATCATTAATATTGAAAAATAAAAAATAAGAAATAATGAATTCAATTTGATGGAATAAAAAATTATTTATCATTCCAAATGGAAAAATAAAGAATTGTATAATTATTTTTTCAAAAAAAATCTGAAAAGTGTATATTCTTTCAATTTTTATATAATTTTGAAAAAAAAAAAGAAATAAGTGTCTATTATTTTTCAATAAAAAATAAATTGTTTAATTTGGTCGAATAAAAATTCATTTATCATTGCAAATGGACAAAGTATGAATGTATCAATATTTTTTCAAAAAATTCTGGAAAGTGTATATTCTTTCAATTTTTATATAATTTTGAAAAAAAAAAGAAAGAAGTGTCTATTATTTTTCAATAAAAAATAAATTGTTTAATTTGGTCGAATAAAAATTTATTTATCATTGCAAATGGACAAAATAATATTTTTTCAAAAAAATCTGGAAAGTCAATATTCTTTCAATTTTTATACCATTTTGAAAAAGAAGAAATTATATGTTATTATTAACATATTTTATTATTAATATTGAAAAATAAAAAATAAGAAAAAAATGAATTCAATTTGATGGAATAATAATTTATTTATCATTCCAAAAGGAAAAATAAAGAATGTTTAAATATTTTTTTCAAAAAAAATATGGAAAGTCAATATTCTTTCAATTTTTATTCCATTTTGAAAACAAAATAATAGGTTTTTCATTATTATTTTTGAATAAAAGAAATATAAACTGTTCAATTCGATCGAATAAAAATTTATTTATCATTGCAAATGGACGAGGCAACATTTTTTCAACAAAATCTGAAAAATGTATATTCTTTCAATTTTTGTACCATTTTGAAAAAAAAGAAATAGGTGTCTATTATTTTTCAATATAAAATAAATTGTTCAATTCGATCGAATAAAAATTCATTTATCATTGCAAATGGACAAAGTGAGAATGTATCAATATTTTTTCAAAAAATTCTGATAAGTGTATATTCTTTCAATTTTTATACAATTTTGAAAAAAAAAAAAGAAATAAGTTTCTATTATTTTTCAATAAAGAATAAATACAATTTCTTCGAATAAAAATTTATTTATCATTGCAAATGCGACAAAATAACATTTTTTCAAAAAAAACTGAAAAGTTTATATTCTTTCAATTTTCATACCATTTTGAAAAGAAAAGGAATTTGTTGTCTGTTATTTTTCAATAAAAAATAAATTATTCAATTTAATAAAAATTCATTTTTCATTCCAACTGGGCAAAGAAAGAATGCATAAATATTTGTTCAAAAAAATCTGGAAAGTGTAAATTCTTTCAATTTTTATATCATTTTGAAAAATAACAAATTACATATATTTTTATTAATAAATTTTATTAATATTGAAAAATACAAAATAAGAAAATAATAAATTCAATTTGATCGAATAAATATTTATTTATCATTGCAAATGGACAAAATAACATTTTTTCAAAAAAATCTGGAAAGTGTATATTCTTTCAATTTTTATACCATTTTGAAAAAAAAAAGAAACTATATATTATTATTAACAAATTTTATTATTAATATTGAAAAATAAAAAATAAGAGAAAAATGAATTCAATTTGATGGAATAAAAAATTTATTTACCATTAAATACTATAAATTTATTTATCATTGCAAATGGACAAAGTAACATTTTTTCAAAAAAATCTGGAAAGTTTTAAAAACTTTCTGGAAAAATTTAAAAAAATGTTACTTTGTCCATTTGCAATGCTAAATAAATTTTTATTTCATCAAATTGAATTCATTTTCTTCTTATTTTTGATTTTTCAATATTAATAATCAAAATTGTTAACAATAATATATAATTTCTTATTTTTATATTATTTCAATTTTTATGCCATTTTGAAAAAAAAAGAAATTGGTATCTATTATTTTTCAATAAAGAAATAAATAATTCAATTTGATAAAAATTCATTTATCCTTTCAAATGGAAAAAGAAAGAATGTACAAATATTTTTCAAAGCCCCATATCTTTGGTGACTAAATTTTTCTAACGTAGACTCGTAAAGTCTTCATTCAAGAATTCCGCGCGGATGTTTCAGGAATTGCTTCGAACTATTAATGGACGTTGCATAAGGAAAACACAGCGTCCTTCGAGGTCGTTCCAGCGCGGGTTAAGAGGAAATACTCTCGAGCTTCGTAAATTGTGCCAATCTTTGCGACAGATAGCGGTGTTATCATTTCGTACGTCATACAAGTGGGTAATAGTTGGGAGACCGTCCATTGAGTCTGTCAGTTCTACTTAAGGCGACACGATCGTCACATGACGCAAAATTATGGGACACGCGATCGGGCTCTGTTCATGAAGTCGCTTCTTTTCCGTGGCTGGTGGGAAAAAAAGGGTCACTGGATGAAGTGGTCTTGTCCCCTGGAGGCGCGGAATCCACTTTAAAATGCAGTAATGGCACTGTTGGGCATTACTCGATTACATAATTGATTCGATAATAGGGCAATTAAGGGGCTATTGCAGCGTAGGTGGCAATTGTTTACATGTTTTTAACACGTTCGTGGACGGTAGAAATTTTAATTAGCTCCAGTAATGGACCTGGAGATTTAATCTATTATACATAGGTGTTGCATTGAAGTGCATAATAATAATAATTTTGAAAAATAAAAAATATATGGTATAGAATGTTTAATTATTGTGACCTATAAATATAAATATTATAGAGAATTGAATGCATAGTAATATTGGTTATAAATTTGTATTGCATAGCATTTAGTAATTATATTAACAGTAGAACTTACATTACAGTAGAATGTAATATTGCTTTTTTCCTAATATTGAAAGTTAATGGCCTAAAAATTATATTTCTCAAATTTCTCAAATTTCTGATTCTCAGATTTCTGTATTCCTTTATTTAAGAAGTTTCTACACGTCTTTTGTTAGAAAAATATAATATTTACAGCATCTTTCTTTTGTTAATATTCTCTTAGATTCTTAGCAATAAATAATAATTTTCATAAAACTTAGATTCCACGAATCTTAGATTCATAACAATAAATAATAATTTTTACGAAACTAGTTTGGTATGCAAAAGGAGATTTGTATAAACAAATGGATAATATTGGTTATAAATTTGTAGTGCATATTATTTAGCCATTATATTAATTAACATTAGAACTATCGATAATTATAGTGTGTTTATTTGTACCAAAAAAATTGAAACAATAGATAAGTGAAGAAATATATAATGCAATGGAAATAAGTGTTTATATATTTTCTTATAGAAAATTGCGATAAATTTTCGAAAATTCAGTCGAGTAAATTTTTTGTAAGTTTTATTAGGAATTATGGATGGGTCATTTTGACTGGTTTCGGTAGTTCTAGTGTTAAAGTGCATAATAATGGCAGTACACAAAAATTTATATAGAACTGAATGCATAATAATATTGGTTATATATTTGTATTTTATAGCACTAAGTCATTAAGGCATTTAGGCATTATATTAAAGTGCATAATAATTCCAAAGAATAGAAACTATAATTAAATAGAAAATATAATATTGAATGCATAATAATATGCCTTATAAATTAGAATCTTATATAATATAATTATATTAATTTAATTAAATAACTGTATATATTTCCAAGGACTAAAAACTATATAGAATCGAATGCATGATACTGTGGCTTATTTTTTGGTATTTTGTAATAGAATTAGGCATTTGAGGCATTCAGGTATTTCAGTAGAATATATAATAATTTCAGAAAATAGAAAATATATAGTATTGAATGCATAATAATATGCCTTATACATTTGTATATTATAGTATTAAGCCAATATATTAAAGTGTATGATGATGTCAACGAATAGAAACTATATAGTATTGAATGCATAATAATATGCCTTATATTATAGTATTATGTCATCAAGGCATTTAGCCATTATATTAAAGTGCATGATGATGTCAAAGAATAGAAACTATTCACTACTGAATGCATAATAATATCTCTTATAAATTTGTATATTATAGAACTAAGGCATTAAGGCATTTCGGCATTATATTAAGGTGCATAATAATTTCAAAATACAGATACTATATAAACTTGAAGTCATGATACTGTGGCTTATTTTTAATATTATAGAATTAGGCATTTAAGGCATTTAGTCATTATAGTAGAGTGCATAATCATTTCAAACAAATGGAAGAAAAATATTATAATAGTTTCTAGAAATACTAGAAATAGAAAAAACAGAAGAAATAGAGAAATAGAGAGAAATAGAATACTATTTAGTATTGAATACATAATAATATACCTTATTAATGTATATATTAAAGCAGTAAGTCATTGAGGCATTTGGCCATTATATTATAATGCATAATAATTTCAAAACACAAAATATATTATTGCATTAATTCATTAAGGCATCTAGCCATTATATTAAAGTGTATAATAATTTAAAAAAATACAAAAACCATATACAATTGAATGCATAATAATATGCCTTATATATTTGTATTGCATTATACTAAGTCATTGAGGCATTTAGGCATTGCACTAGAATTCATAATAATTTCAAAAAATAGAAAATATATGGTATTGAATGCATAATAATATGCCTCAGAAATTTGTATATTATAGCATTAAGCCATTAAGGCATTAAGGTATTAAGGCATTAAGGCATTTAGGTATTATATTAAAGTGCATAATAATTTAAAAAAATACAAAAATCATATATAATTGAATACATAATAATATGCCTTATAAATTTGTATTGTATTATACTAAGTCATTAAGGCATTTAGGCATTACACTAGAATTCATAATAATTTCAGAAAATGGAAACTATATAGTATTGAATGCATAATAATATGCCTTATAAATTTGTATATTATTGAACTAAGGCATTAAGGCATTTAGGCATTATATTAAGGTGCATAATAATTTCAAAATACAGATACTATATAAACTTGAAGTCATGATACTGTGGCTTATTTTTAATATTATAGAATTAGGCATTTAAGGCATTTAGTCATTATAGTAGAGTGCATAATCATTTCAAACAAATGGAAGAAAAATATTATAATAGTTTCTAGAAATACTAGAAATAGAAAAAACAGAAGAAATAGAGAAATAGAGAGAAATAGAATACTATTTAGTATTGAATACATAATAATATACCTTATTAATGTATATATTAAAGCACTAAGTCATTGAGGCATTTGGCCATTATATTATAATGCATAATAATTTCAAAACACAAAATATATTATTGCATTAATTCATTAAGGCATCTAGCCATTATATTAAAGTGTATAATAATTTAAAAAAATACAAAAACCATATACAATTGAATGCATAATAATATGCCTTATATATTTGTATTGTATCATACTAAGTCATTAAGGCATTTAGGCATTGCACTAGAATTCATAATAATTTCAAAAAATAGAAAATATATGGTATTGAATGCATAATAATATGCCTCAGAAATTTGTATATTATAGCATTAAGCCATTAAGGCATTAAGGTATTAAGGCATTAAGGCATTTAGGTATTATATTAAAGTGCATAATAATTTAAAAAAATACAAAAATCATATATAATTGAATACATAATAATATGCCTTATAAATTTGTATTGTATTATACTAAGTCATTAAGGCATTTAGGCATTACACTAGAATTCATAATAATTTCAGAAAATGGAAACTATATAGTATTGAATGCATAATAATATGCCTTATAAATTTGTATATTATAGAACTAAGGCATTAAGGCATTTCGGCATTATATTAAGGTGCATAATGATTTCATAACACAAAAACTATTCACTATTGAATGCATAACAACATAACTTGTAAATATCACACCTCTAATAATAACACAAACTATATTAAATTGATTATATAACAACGTTTCTTCTAAATTTAATTATTATAGCATTTATATCATTCAAAGAATTAACGCCCACGAACGAGTGAAATTAAAATTCTAAAAATTTAATGATGATTCCCTTTCGGGGCAGAGGTACTTAGTAACGAAAATTCTAAAAATCCGAAAAAAGCTACCACTGTTGTACCTCAAAATTTATCGCATAATTTTCCTTAAATTCAACAACCCTACACAATTTAACCTCCCTCCATAACATTCTATCCACCAATAATTCTAATCTCCAATAAAATTCAACATCGTTCCAAAATCCCCATAAAAAAATCCCCTAAATCATCTCCAACTTCGATCAGTGTAGCCCATTGCGCGTCGTCGCGTAGGTGCCCCCTACCGTGTAGTCGCGACCCACCGCGTATCCGGATGCTACGTTACTGTACCACGGCGACGCCGTCGAGAGGATCGTTCCGTCAGTCGGGTCTCGGCCGCCGTCAACGTCAATACGACGGCGCACGAGTTCATCGCCTCGTCTCGGCTCGGGTCCACCGAGCCACCTCGCGGTAACCAACATCGCGTTCACCGTATTCTAATCGCCACAACCCCGTACCGATCATCCCCTTTTACCCTCCGATTCTCAACTTTTCAGCCTCTCACGATCCACCCTGCGTCACGAGCCCATCCCCGCGCGCCCAACGACCCTTTTCTCGCCTTCGAATCGGCGTTCCTCAGTGCACGCTTCGATGGTCGTGGCCTCCCGTGCGCATTTTCCTACGCGAGCCTCCTCTGCGCCGGAAAAGTAGGCTGAAAGGACGCGGCAGGGTCTCAGGTGTCCCTGCGTGCAAGGCCACCGCGAGGGGACGCGGCCAGAGAAAGTTCTGCCTCGTGCAAACCGATTCCCCCCTGGCCTCCAGTATCCTTCCAGGACTCTCTACCCCGCCATCCTGCAGGATGAACGTCGAGAAATCGCTTTAAACGCAGTGGCCAGTCCGGAGTTTGGCGCAAAAGTTACGGTTCGACGTGTTGTTGTTCACGGAGAATCGCTATTTGGGGTGCTGGTTTCCACGGTTCGTTGTTTGTGATTTTGTGGAGATGATTGTTGTTACGTGGCCGCCAGGAAAGTGAAAATAAGGTGATTTTCTTTAGGTCTGTATGCACGTGCCCGGTATTCCTTCTTCGCGCGATAAGTGTTTATTTATTGTTCGGAAATGGTGGGACGTGACAGTGTCGGGGGATGCTTCGTGACCAGTGTATGGGGACTTTGTCCACCTGGATTGTCAGCTATTCCTACACACTTGACACGTTGATTTCGTAATAGTTTAGTTTGAGCTTCGTTTCATTTTTCTATAATCTCAGGAAAATAAATCGCCTTCCAATATGGGGAAAGATGAATAAGTCTGGGTGGTTAAGTTCTGGTGTTCTTTGTGCCCTGTTTTTTTCCAATTCTTTCATCTTGTGATGGAATTATTGCCTTTGGACACCTATAAACATGAAGAAACCTCATTAAAGAAGGCATCTTATTAAGTTCTACTCTTCTTGGACCCTTGTTTTTCTCAATTCTTTCATCTGGTAAAAGAAATTCATTTCATTCGGTTCTATTCATCTTTGTCCTTTGTTTTTCCAATTCTTTCGTATTATAAAAGGATTATTGTTGCCTTCAAAACACCTACAAACACGAAATAAACCTTGTTAAATTCACCTTATTAAGTTCTACTCTTACTCATTCCCTGTTTTTTCCAATTCTTTCATCTCATAAAATGATTATTCTCGCCTTCAAACACCTACAAACACGAACAAACCTCATCAAACCCATCTCATTACGTTCTACTCTTCTTCAAACACCTGCAAACACTAACAAAACCCATCAAACCCATGCCACTAAGTTCTACTCTTCTTCATTCCCTGTTTTTCCAATTCTTTCACCTTATAAAGTAATCTTTCTCGCCTACAAACACCTACAAACACGAACAAACCTCATCAAACCCATCTCATTAAGTTCTATTTTCCTTCGTCCCTTGTTTTTTCCAATTCTTTCATCTCGTAATTGAAATTCTTCCGTAGAAAAAGAGTATTCTCGCCTTCAAACACCTACAAACACGAACAAACCTCATCAAACCCATCTCATTACGTTCTACTCTTCTTCAAACACCTACAAACACTAACAAACCCCATCAAACCCATGTCACTAAGTTCTACTCTTCTTCATTCCCTGTTTTTCCAATTCTTTCATCTCGTAATTGAAATTCTTCCCTAGAAAAAGAGTATTCTCGCGTTCAAACACCTACAAACACGAACAAACCTCATCAAACCCAACTCATTACGTTCTACTCTTCTTCAAACACCCCCAAACACGAACAAACCTCATCAAACCCACCTCATGATAGTCCATTCCTGTCTTCGTATCTACTTCTTTCTGTTTTCACCAATTCTTTCATCTCGTGAAGCAAATATTCTCCCCTTCAAACACCCCCAAACACCCTCAAACACGATCAAACCTCACCAAACCCACCTCATTAAATTCCACTCTTCCTTGAACCCTCTTCCCCCCAATTTCCCCATCTCGTAAACCAAACATTCTCGCCTTCAAACACCCCCAAACACGAACAAACCTCATCAAACCCACCTCATTATAGTCCATTCCTGTTTTCGTATCTACTGCCTTCTGTTTTCACCAATTCTTTCATCTCGTGAAGCAAATATTCTCGCCTTCAGACACCCTCAAACACGAACAAACCTCATCAAACCCACCTCGTTAGGTTCTACTCTTCTTTGTCCCTTGTTTTTCCCAATTTGTTCATCTTGTAAAAGAAATTCTCACCTAGAAAAAGAGTATTCCCGCCTTCAAACACCTACAAACACGAACAAACCTCATCAAACCCACCTCATGATAGTCCATTCCTGTTTTCGTATCTACTTCCTTCTGTTTTCACCAGTTCTTTCATCTCGTGAAGCAAATATTCTCCCCTTCAAACACCCCCAAACACCCTCAAACACGATCAAACCTCACCAAACCCACCTCATTAAATTCCACTCTTCCTTGAACCCTCTTCCCCCCAATTTCTCCATCTCGTAAACCAAACATTCTCGCCTTCAAACACCCCCAAACACGAACAAACCTCATCAAACCCACCTCATGATAGTCCATTCCTGTCTTCGTATCTACTTCCTTCTGTTTTCACCAGTTCTTTCATCTCGTAAAGCAAATATTCTCGCCTTCAAACCCCCTCAAACACCCTCAAACACGATCAAACCTCACCAAACCCGCCTCATTAAATTCCACTCTTCCTTGCACCCTCTTCCCCCCAATTTCTCCATCTCGTAAACCAAACATTCTCGCCTTCAAACACCCCCAAACACGAACAAACCTCATCAAACCCACCTCATGATAGTCCATTCCTGTTTTCGTATCTACTTCCTTCTGTTTTCACCAGTTCTTTCATCTCGTGAAGCAAATATTCTCCCCTTCAAACACCCCCAAACACCCTCAAACACGATCAAACCTCACCAAACCCACCTCATTAAATTCCACTCTTCCTTGAACCCTCTTCCCCCCAATTTCTCCATCTCGTAAACCAAACATTCTCGCCTTCAAACACCCCCAAACACGATCAACCCTCGACAAACCCCCTCGTTAAGTCGATTCCCATGTCGAAGGATCGAATCAAAGTATTAATTGCCACCAGTCAGTCAAACAAACGTCTACCAAATCGATTGCAACCATTTTCCCCCTAAACACACATTTTCACACCCCTCTCCAACAAACTCCACCGAAGTCTCGTAAAATCCACCCCCTCGATTCATGGTTTTTTTCTACCCCTCCGTCCAATTCCTCTGTCGATGGCCCCATTTTTCCAACGCCGTGTCCTGAATATTAATTTTCACCTTCGAACCCCCCATTTCTCACGCTTCTTCCCTTCTTTATTCGGGAAGTGTTCTGTGCGTTCGTGTGAATGTCTCTGCGACCATTTAGGGGTTGCTTTCCGCGGGGATCGTGCCTTTCTCGCATCGTGGGTGTAATCCGGACCTGGCCCGGGGCGAAGTCGCTCGAATCACTCAGTAAGCGCGCAGAAAACCCACCCCCGTCGAGCGAGTTGCGTGTCGCGTGCTACGTGCTACCTGTTGTCTGCCACCCCACTTTGCCACCTTTTAAAACGAAAACATTTCCCAGGAAGCGTTATAAATCACAAGTGTTGGTAGTTTTGGTGTCAAAACGGACACTGTGTATAATATAGAGAAATTATTTGCTTGGAAACATTGTTGTTAAGTGGGGTAGTTTGTTTTATAAAATAATTTTAGAGCAATACAAATTGAAATTAAATTATTTAGCCTACTTTTTTGCAGTATTTATCAGCCTGATGAATTTTTTTTTAAATAAAGTGTACTTAAGGGGTAGTTAACTAGTAAAAAATTATTAGTAATTTCTAATACAAATTGTAAAATGTATTTTTGCAAATTTATTGTTTTTTCGAGAAGCTATTGTTTTAATTTTCCTGATAGAAATAAATACATCGCAATTGTTGGTAGTGTTCCAGTGTTAAAGTGGACACTGTGTATAATATCGAGAAATTATTTGCTTGGAAACATTGTTGTTATTGAGTGTGGACCAAATGAGCGGTAGTTTGTTTTATAAAATAATTTTAGAGTAATACAAATTGAAATTAAATTATTTAACACTCTAATGAATTTTTTTAAAAAATAAAGTGTTGTTAAGGGGTAGTTAGTATACATGTATTTATGTCAACACTAGAACTATCAAACTAGTCAAAATTATTCGTAATTTGTAATAAAAATTGTAAAAGGTATGCTTTACTGGATTTTTGCAAATTTATTGTTTCTTCGAGAAGCTATTGTTTTAATTTTTCAATTGTTGGTAGTGTACCAGTGTTAAAATGGACACTGTGTATAATATCGAGAAATTATTTGCTTGAAAATATTCTTGTTAGGAATGTGGACCATAATAAAATGAGGTAGTTTGTTTTATAAAATAATTTGTAGAATAATGAAAATTAAAATTAAATTAAAACACCTTTAAAACTAGTAGCTTGATAGTTGTTCGTAGAAAATAACGAATTAATAATTAACTAAATAAAATAAAATTGACAGTTTGTTTTATAAAATAATTTTAGAGCAGTGAAAATTCAAATTAAATTAAAATACCTTTCAAAAACTAATAGCTTGATATTTGTAAATAATAATATAAATTTTATATAGTATTTATTTAGTCTGATCAATTTTTTTAAAAATGCAGTGTGATTGAGGGCCCAGTTAGTATTTATATATCACCACTAGAACCATAAAACTAGTCAAAATTATTCGTAATTTGTAATAAAAATTGTAAAAGGTGTACTCTACTGAATTTTTGCAAATTTAGTGTGGTTTAATAAACATTTATTTCCATTGCATTATACATTTCTTCGAAAAGTTATTGTTTTAATTACTAGGACACAAATCAATTTTTTTTAAATAAACTATACTACCTTTTGCAGTCAAATTTGCAAGGTTTATTTGTAGATATTGAAGGGACGTTTGAGAATTTTTTTGGCGAAAAAGAGTTAAAATTGGTGGCACTGCATATCCTCAAATACAGTCAAGCAAAGTCAAGCATGGCCAAGCAGAGTCAAGCAGAGTCAAGCAGAGTCAAGCATAGTCAAGCATAGTCAGACTTAAAAAAATGTCGTCTCACTCGATTTGCAGATACACTTTTCAAATTACAATCTCTAAGAAAATTCTAAAAAAAAAGAAATCGATTATTTCAAAGACTGAAATACCTCTTTCAATAAAATAAAATCGAAAGGAAGAATGTTTGAATGCATGTGTTAGTAACACTCCAAATTTTGGGGGATTTTTTATGAATGAACTGTACTACCTTTTGCAGTCAAATTTACAAGGTTTATTTATAGGCATTGACTGGACGTTTTAAAATTTTTTGGACGAAAAAAAGTTAAAATTGGTGGCATTGCATATAGTCAAACATGGTCAAGCAAAGTCAAGCATAGTCAAGCAAAGTGAAGCATAGTCAAGTAGATTCAAGCATAGTCAAGCATAGTCAAGCATAGTCAAGCATAGTCAAATATAGTCAAATATAGTTGGTTCTAAAAGAGGTAATCATACAGGTCTTTTTGCAGATATATTTCTCAAATTATAATTTTTAAGAAAATTCTAAAAAAAAGAATTTTCTTCAAAGATTGAAATACCTCCTTAAATAAAATAAAATCGAAAGGAAAGAAAGAACGTTTGAATACATGTGTTAATGACATTCTAAAATTTGGGGAATTTTTGATGAATAAACTATACTACCTTTTGCAGTCAAATTTACAAGGTTTATTTATAGATATTGAAGGGACGTTTTAAAATATTTTGGGCGAAAAAGTGTTAAAATCAGTGGCTCTGCATATTCTCAAGCAGAGCAAGCATAGTCAAGCAAAGTCAAGCAAAGTCAAGCATAGTCAAGCATAGTCAAGCATAGTCAAGCACAGTCAAGCATAGTCAAGTAGACTCAAGCATAGTCAAGCATAGTCAAGTATAGTCAAGCATGGTCAAGCATAGTCAAGCATAGTCAAGCATAGTTGGTTTTAAAAGAGTCTCACAGTTCTTTTTGCAGATATATTTTTCAAATTATATTCTGCAAGAAAGTTCTAAAAAAAAAGAAATTTTTCAACTAAATAAAAGAAAATCGAGAGGAATGGTTAGAAAAAAGGGTCGAAGGTGACCGTAGAAAATTACAGTTGAGTGTCTACGGTCAGCGGAAATTTTCGAAATTTCTTACGAGTAATGAATCGAAATGTAAGATAGGGGAACGGGGAGAAGTCACGTTCCAAGTTGGATGCAAAAAACTGAAAGTTTGCACGGGATTGGTTCGCTGGGCGCGGTGAAATAAAAGCGCGCCTAGTCAGCCAAATCCTTAGGGAATCGGGGAAAGTTTCGTTACGCAGGGTTGAAATTCTCGAACCGCGCTGAAACTTTTCGGTACATCCAGTATCGTATTTTGAAATTTAATTACGGCTCGACTTTTGCAACATCCTTTGAAAATCATTTTACATCATTTACGATCCGTCGCGGCGGCGTTATTGTTCCCAAGAAATTCTCGTTATCGCGGCGTCGTATTTTCTGGTTTCATATTTCGATCCAATTGTTCACGTTCCCACCAATTTTCGTTTACGCTCGTAATTAGAATTTCAATTTCATATTTACACGTTACACTCTCGCGACTAGGCTTGTTGAAACGTGATTATTAAATGTTAGTTTATTATATTGACAAGCATTCACTCGAAATTCAATTCATACACATTGAAAACATATTTGTGCTAGTATAAAATTTCTGTTTCAAAGTTACTCTGTTTAATTGCTATTTTTCGTTGAATAATGGTGCATTGTTTATTATTTAAATTCTTGAGAAATTCTTTTGGTTCTGAAAGTGTTCCAAATTATTGTTTAAATTAAGTATAATTACTCAAATTAAGTATACTTAAGTTAAGTAATTATAATTATAATAATTTGGAACAAATTCAGAGTAAATAATTTTTTAAATAATTTCAACCAAAAGTTAATCAAAATAATCTCCAAAGAATTTAAAGAATAATAAAATTCCATCAACGAAAAATAATTATCAATCTGTATAAATTAATTTGGAGCGAGTGCTCGTCGATATAATAAACTAGCATTTAATTACCACATTTCAATTAGCCATTTCTATAACCAATTATATATATAATTTCTAAATAATATTGGGATCGAAATATCAATTTTATTAAATCCATTGCACGTAGTTTTTATCGTAAATGTTTATACGTCGATTATTTAAAATGCTGTTCGAAGTATGCTCTAAAAGTTCAGAGTAACCTCCATAAATTTTGTTCAAATCAAGTTGTAAAATAATGCACGGACGAGAAGTTACAAAGAGATATTTTCCGTCTGACTACGGAGGATCCTGTTCCCCTGGCGCCCATACATTTCGTCTGTATCTCATGTCACACATACAACTTGTCCTACATTCTAGCCTTCCTCCAAAATTCGTAGAAAGTATTCCATTACCGACCATGTCTGACAATGTTTTCGAAAAGCGAATTGACTATTAGACGTTCCAAAGAAAATCTAAGCTGCAAAGAAAAAGGAACCCCCTTTATTCAAACCAAATATCAGATTTTATATTGAATAAAAATTGCATTCATTCGTGTCACGATTCAATTAAAATCAATTTCATTGATTAATTTGTGTTTATCATTTTTGTGAAACAGAATGTTTCGATAAAATTCTTTGCAAAACACTGATATAATTTTTTTATGTCTTTTAATGCTCTATGTTAGTTAGCTATATATTATAGGATGCTCTATATATTTTTTTGACGTTTTTTAATGCTATATATTGGTTAGCTATATATTATAGGATGCTCTATATACTTTTTGAAGGTCCTTTAATGCTCTATATAATTTTTTAACGTTTTTTAATGCTCTATATAATTATTTAGCGCCCTTTATGCTCTATAATAGTCAGCTATATATTATAGGATGCTCTATATAATTTTTTAACGTTGTTGAATGCTCTATAATAGTTAGCTATATATTATACGATGCTCTATATAATTTGTAACGTCCTTTAATGCTCTATATTAGTCCTCTATATATTATAGGATGCTCTATATAATTTTTTAACGTTTTTTAATGCTCTATATAATTATTTAGCGCCCTTTATGCTCTATATTAGATAGCTATATATTATAGAATGCTCTATATAATCTTTTAACGTCCTTTAATGATCTATATTAGTTAGCTATATATTATACGATGCTCTATATAATTTTTGAGCTTCCTTTAATGGTCTATATTAGTCATCCATATATTATAGAATGCTCTATATAATTTTTTAACGTTTTTTAATGCTCTATATAATTATTTAACGCCCTTTACTGCTCTATTTAGTTAGCTATATATTATACGATGCACTATATAAGTTTTGAAGGTCCTTTATTGCTCTATATAATTATTTAATACCCTTAAATGCTCTATAGTCGTCATCTATATATTATAGGATGCTCTATATAATTTTTTAACGTTGTTGAATGCTCTATAATAGTTAGCTATATATTATACGATGCTCTATATAATTTGTAACGTCCTTTAATGCTCTATATTAGTTAGCTATATATTATACGATGCTCTATATAATTTTTGAGCTTCCTTTAATGGTCTATATTAGTCATCCATATATTATAGAATGCTCTATATAATTTTTTAACGTTTTTTAATGCTCTATATAATTATTTAACGCCCTTTAATGCTCTATATTAGTTAGCTTTATTATACGATGCACTATATAATTTTTGAAGGTCCTTTATTGCTCTATATAATTATTTAATACCCTTTAATGCTCTATAGTAGTCATCTATATATTATAGGATGCTCTATATAATTTTTTAACGTTGTTGAATGCTCTATAATAGTTAGCTATATATTATACGATGCTCTATATAATTTGTAACGTCCTTTAATGCTCTATATTAGTTAGCTATATATTATACGATGCTCTATATAATTTTTGAGCTTCCTTTAATGGTCTATATTAGTCATCCATATATTATAGAATGCTCTATATAATTTTTTAACGTTTTTTAATGCTCTATATAATTATTTAACGCCCTTTACTGCTCTATTTAGTTAGCTATATATTATACGATGCACTATATAAGTTTTGAAGGTCCTTTATTGCTCTATATAATTATTTAATACCCTTAAATGCTCTATAGTAGTCATCTATATATTATAGGATGCTCTATATAATTTTTTAACGTTGTTGAATGCTCTATAATAGTTAGCTATATATTATACGATGCTCTATATAATTTGTAACGTCCTTTAATGCTCTATATTAGTTAGCTATATATTATACGATGCTCTATATAATTTTTGAGCTTCCTTTAATGGTCTATATTAGTCATCCATATATTATAGAATGCTCTATATAATTTTTTAACGTTTTTTAATGCTCTATATAATTATTTAACGCCCTTTAATGCTCTATATTAGTTAGCTTTATTATACGATGCACTATATAATTTTTGAAGGTCCTTTATTGCTCTATATAATTATTTAATACCCTTAAATGCTCTATAGTAGTCATCTATATATTATAGGATGCTCTATATAATTTTTTAACGTTGTTGAATGCTCTATAATAGTTAGTTATATATTATACGATGCTCTATATAATTTGTAACGTCCTTTAATGCTCTATATTAGTTAGCTATATATTATACGATGCTCTATATAATTTTTGAGCTTCCTTTAATGGTCTATATTAGTCATCCATATATTATAGAATGCTCTATATAATTTTTTAACGTTTTTTAATGCTCTATATAATTATTTAACGCCCTTTAATGCTCTATATTAGTTAGCTTTATTATACGATGCACTATATAATTTTTGAAGGTCCTTTATTGCTTTATATAATTATTTAATACCCTTTAATGCTCTATAGTAGTCATCTATATATTATAGGATGCTCTATATAATTTTTTAACGTTGTTGAATGCTCTATAATAGTTAGCTATATATTATACGATGCTCTATATAATTTGTAACGTCCTTGAGTGCTCTATATTAGTTATCTATATTTTATACGATGCTCTATAACGTCTTTTAATACTCTATAATATTAGCTATATATTATACGATGCTCTATAACGTCTTTTAATGCTCTATAATATCAGCTATATATTATACGATACTCTATATAATTTTTTAACGTCCTTTAATACTCTGTATTGGTTAGCTATATATTATTGGATGCTCTATAACGTCTTTTAATGCTCTATATTAGTTATCTACATATTATAGGATGCTCTATATAATTTTTCAACGTCCTTTGATGCTCTATAATAAATCTTATAGAATCGGAGTAGCATTTTCTGACAAATCGAGAACATATTCCTCTTTGAAGAATCATTTTCTCTTCGTGTTTACCATTTCTACGAACCAAATAATTACATTTAATAAAATTCTTCGTAAAATGCTAACATAATATTTTAATGTCTTTTAATACTCTATTAATGTCAATTATAGAATTGGACAAGCATTTTCTGACAAATTGAAAACATATTCCCCTTTTCAAGATCCGTTTTCTCTTCGTGTTTACCATTTTTAGGAACAAAATTTTATAAAATCACAATTAAAAAATTCATATTAAAATATAAATTTAATAAAATTCTACCTAAAAGGCTACTATAATATTTTATTATCTTTTGATGCTCTATCAATGAAAATTATAAAACAGTTCAAGTATTTTCCATCAAATCGAAAATATATTCTCTTATAAAATTGTTTTATATGCGTGTTTACCTTTTCTACGAACCAAATAGTTGCATTTACTAAAATTCATCGCAAAATACTAACACAACACTCCAACATATTTTAACGTTCCCTTAACAGAAATTATAAAACTCTATAAACATTTTTTACCAAATCCAAAAAACATTCCCCTTTAAAAAATCGTTTTCTCTTCTTATTTACCATTTCCACAAACCAAATTCTGAATTTAAAAAAATTCCACCCAAAATATACTGTTTCATTGCCTGTTAATGCAATGAAACAAAAATAATAAAACATTTCAAGCATTTTCCCATCAAATCGTTAACAAATGTCTCTCAAAGAACAATTTCGTACCAATTTTGCAACGTAATTCTGCCTCTACATGCCCTAAAATAACGAATTGTGCAAACGCGCCACTTCTGCACGATGAGTACTCGCCGCTCGCAGCGCCGCCATATTTGGCGCGAAATTCAATTAACGCGGAACGCGACTCACGAGCTACGCCTCGCGTCGAAGGAAAATATCTCGCGTGGAAAGAAACTGGAATGAAACTATCTCGAATCCACTCAAAGGGACCGCCCTATCGTTTCTAATCTACCGTGAGAGTACTTTAATTCGAGTTTCTGTTCGCGTACATCTTCGAACAGAGTCGTTCTCGTGCCGCGTGGATCGTTTCCCAGCGACTGTTCGTCTCCTCGCGCCGTTACCTGGCCACGAAGAAAGCTGATAAAAGGGTGATTCCTATTCAGGGCTGCTTAATTAATTCTCGGTTGCTGCTCGGCTCGCGAGCGTTCCGCGATGAAAGAGCCACTCGCAATTAAGCCTGCTACGCGCGATGTTTCCTTGTCGAGGAAGAGCTGTTGATAAACTTAACGGGAAACGGGGGACGCCCCCGGGTCTCGAGCTTTTTCGTCTTTGAATTTTATTTGGATCCCGTCGTTTTCAAATTATAAAAAAGTTTCGAGGGAATTTGATGGTTCTTTTAACGTGGAGAAGACAAGGTCTTTGGATTCTGTTATAAATTAATTATTTTTGTAAAATTTTATGACAGATTATATTTATTATTAATTTAGATTTTTTGTACGAAAGAAAGTTTTTTGATTTCGTTAATAAATTAATAATAATCGAAGGAATTTGATGGTTCTTTTAACGTGGAGAGGACAAGGTCTTTGGATTCTGTTATAAATTAATTATTTTTGTAAAATTTTATGACAGATTATATTTATTATTAATTTAGATTTTTTGTACGAAAGAAAGTTTTTTGATTTCGTTAATAAATTAATAATAATCGAAGGAATTTGATGGTTCTTTTAACGTGGAGAGGGCAAGGTTTTTGAATTCTGTTATAAATTAATTATTTTTGTAAAATTTTATGACAGATTATATTTCTTATTAATTTAGATTTTTTGTTCAATTTTTTGTACGAAAGAAAGTTTTTTGATTTCGTTAATAAATTGATAATAATCGAAGGAATTTGATGGTTCCTTTAACGTGGAGAGGACAAGGTTTTTGGATTCTGTTATAAATTAATTATTTTTTATAATATTTTATAACAGATGATATCTATTATTATTCTAGATTTTTTGGTAATTGCATATTATATTTTTTTTACGAAAGGGTTTTTGTTTTTTGTTAATTAATTAATAATAATGAATGAAATGATATTACAACAGTGGGAAAAATTTTGATGGGTGATTCTAGAGGCTAAAATAAGACGAAAATGAAGAATACTAATTTGTTGATGGAGGGTTTGTTAAAAAGTTATTAATATTTAAAGTTCCACTCGTATTGAATTTTTGTCTCGAAAGTGAGTAGGATTTCGGGGGTGTGTCTATTCACCAAAAATTATTCTAATTGACTCCCGCAAACGACCATAATTTTTCCAAAACGATTTGAAACTTTTTTCTCCCCGTCGAAAAATTTCACATATTCTCGAATTTTTTTCTAGAAAATGGGTGGGATTTCGAGGTTATGTCTAATGACAAAAAATGATTGTAATTGAACCTTGCAACCGAAAATAATTTTTTCAAAATGATTTGAAATTTCTTAATTTCGCCGTAAAAATTAGGCATCAATTTGAATTTTTTTCTCGAAAGGGCATAGAATTACAGGGTTATGTATGATCACCAAAAATGATTATAATTGATCCCCACAACGAAAAATAATTTTTTCGGGATGCTTTGAAATTTTTTAATTTCGCCTAAAGATTTGTCAACCTACTCGAATTTTTTTCTCGAAAATGGTTAGGATTTCGGGGGTATGTCTATTTACGAAAAATTTTTGCAATTGGCCCTCGCAATTAAAAATAATTTTTTCAGAATGATTTGGAAATTTTTTTTTCGTCGAAAAATTTAGGCACCTACCGAATACTGTCGATTTTTCTTAAAAATTCGTTTTTCATTTTTAATAAGTTCAGTTGACGTCTTACGAAAAAGTTGTTTAGTACTTTTTTGTAGGTATCTATGAACTCTACCTCCTCCCAAAATTTCATTGAAATATATTTACTATTATCTGAATTATGATATTTTGAATATTGAACCATTTTTATGGGGTTTTTCTAGTTTTAAGGGGTTAAGGACGAACTTTTCTATTATTTTTGGAATTTGTATGAATTCTCTATTAAAATACGCGTTGTTTGCAGTTTTAAAAATTAAAATCCTCCAATTCGTTCAAGAGTTATGACGTTTTAAAGATACACATAAAATTTTGGAGTGACGTTTCTGGATTGAAATTATATTTTCGGTAATGAATTTTTTTTTCGAAAATGGTTAGGATTTCGGGGGTATGTCTATTCACCAAAAATGATCGTAATTTACCCTTGCAACTAAAAATAATTTTTCCAAAACAATTTGAAATTTTTCAATGATTCGAAAGTTGTCAATTTTATCAAAAAATTTGTCCACGTTACTGAATTTTTTTCTCGAAAGTGCCTAAGATTTCAGGGGTATGTGTAATGACCAAAAGTGATCGTAATTGACCCCCATAACCGAAAATAATTTTTTTAGAACGATTTGAAACGTTTCAATTTCGCCGAAAATTTTCAGGGGAACAGGTCAACGCCTGGTCAGACATTTTCAGTAATTAATTTTTTTCTCGAAAGTGAGTGAGATTTCGGGGGTATGTCTATTCACTAAAAATGATTGTCATTAACCCCCAGAATAGAAAATAATTTTTTTAGAACGATTTGAAATTTTTTAATTTTGTCGAAAAATTTCACACATTCTCGAATTTTTTTCTAGAAAATTAGTAGGAATTCAGAGGTATGTGTATTGACCAAAAATTATTGTAATTGACCCCAGTAACGAAAAATAATTTTTCCAAAACAATTTGTAATTTTTCAATGATTAGAAAGTTTTCAATTTTGTCAACAAATTTGTCTACGTTTCTGAATTTTTTTCTCGAAAGTGCCTAAGATTTCGGGGATATGTATAATGACCAAAAGTAATTGTAATTAACCCCCGCAACCGAAAATAATTTTTTCAAATCGATTTGAAACTTTTCAATTTGGACGAAAAATTGGTCTCCTTTCTTGAATTTTTTTCTAAAAAATGCGTAGGATTTCGAGGGTATGTATAACGACAAAAAACGATGGTAATTGACCCCCCTAGCTAAAAATAATTTTTTAGCACGATTTGAAAGTTTTCAATTTGGACGAAAAATTGGTCTCCTTTCTTGAATTTTTTTCTCAAAAATGCGTAGGATTTCGAGGATATGTATAATGACAAAAAACGATGGTAATTGACCCCCCTAGCTAAAAATAATTTTTTCAAATCGATTTGAAACTTTTCAATTTGGACGAAAAATTGGTCCCCTTTCTCGAATTTTGTTCTCAAAAATGCGTAGGATTTCGAGGGTATCTATAATGACAAAAAACGATGGTAATTGAGCCCCCTAGCTAAAAATAATTTTTTCAAATCGATTTGAAACTTTTCAATTTGGACGAAAAATTGGTCCACTTTCTTGAATTTTTTTCTCAAAAATGCGTAGGATTTCGAGGATATGTATAATGACAAAAAACGATGGTAATTGACCCCCCTAGCTAAAAATAATTTTTTCAAATCGATTTGAAACTTTTCAATTTGGACGAAAAATTGGTCCCCTTTCTCGAATTTTGTTCTCAAAAATGCGTAGGATTTCGAGGGTATCTATAATGACAAAAAATGATGGCAATTGACCTCCCTAGCTAAAAATAATTTTTTCAAATCGATTTGAAACTTTTCAATTTGGACGAAAAATTGGTCTCCTTTCTTGAATTTTTTTCTCAAAAATGCGTAGGATTTCGGGGGTATGTATAACGACAAAAAACGATGGTAATTGACCCCCCTAGCTAAAAATAATTTTTTAGCACGATTTGAAAGTTTTCAATTTGGACGAAAAATTGGTCCCCTTTCTCGAATTTTGTTCTCAAAAATGCGTAGGATTTCGAGGGTATCTATAATGACAAAAAACGATGGTAATTGACCCCCCTAGCTAAAAATAATTTTTTTAGCACGATTTGAAAGTTTTCAATTTGAACGAAAAATTGGTCCCCTTTCTTGAATTTTTGTCTCAAAACTGCGTAGAATTTCGGGGGTATGTCTATTCACCAAAAATGATCGTAATTGACCCCATTAACTAAAAATAATTTTTGTAGACCGATTTGAAATTTTTCAATTTAATTGTTAATAACTTTTCAACGAAGCCTCAGTCGAGAAATTAATATTCTCGATTTTCGTTTTATTTTTACCTCCAGAATCATCCATTATAATTTTCTCTAGGGGTGGTCGAACACCCTGTATATCAACGCGTGTTCGCGAATGAAAGCGAAGAACGAGGAGACACATTGGCGAAACGGAAGAGAAAACGAGTAAAAGATAGTGGGAATTCATCGTGGCGGCCGCGATAAATCACGTTTATGGCCGAACGAACGAGCGGTACGTGTACGTCGATGGAAAAACCGTCGACCGGAAACCGGACGCTTCCTCGAGCTTCGTATTCGCGATTTTCTTTCGTTTCATTAGCGTCCAAGTTTAGAAAACACACCGCGGGAGAGAAACTCGGGGCAAAAATTAACACGAAATTAAATGAATCGCTGGTACGATTCGAGCTTAATCACGATTAATTAACAAATATGCAATCTGGGGAAAAAAAATTTCTTTCTGAAGGTCAATTTTTAAAATTCTAAATCAATTGTTTTTTTTTTTTAATCGAATGATATATTTATAGTGTATATTGTATATAATATAGAAAAAACAATTCTAAACTAATAATGGAATATATTTAGTGGAGTAAAAAATGAAATTATTTTTATTAGGTTGAAATAACTTTTTAATAAATTCTACTGAATTTATGTTAATATCAAGCAATTACAGTGTATTTATTTGTATTAAAAAAATTAAATTTTCAAAAATCCAGTGAAGTATTAATTTCACAATTTTTATTTAAAATTGTCATTTTGACTATTTAGATAGTTCTAATGTGGAATTAATTTGAATAAATAAATCGATATATAATAAAAATAAGGAAAATAAGAATGACTGAGAATGTTTGAGAAAATTTTTATTACAAATTTTGAATGATATTTTTAATAAATTTAGAAAATTTGTCAATTGATGATGAACCATAATTTTGACTCGTTTAATTCAATTTACAGACCCAAGAAATTCTCAAAAATTTTGTCAGTAAACAACCAATCCCTTCAAACTAGAAAAAATATAATGTATTTATTTGTATTAAAGAAATCAAATTTTGAAAAATTCAGTCGAGCATTAATTTCACAATTTTTATTTAAAATTCGATAGTTTTAATGTGGAATTAATTTGAACAAATAAATCGACAATAAAAATAAATAAACTAAGAATGATTGAGAATGATTAAGAAAATTTTTAATAAAAATTTCGAATGATATTTTTGTAATAAATGTAATTAATGTTAATTGAGGATGAACCATAATTTTGACTTGTTCATCTCAATTTACAGACCCAAAAAATTCACAAAAATTTTGTCATCAAGCAACTAGAACAATTATAGTGTATTTATTAGTATTAAAAAAATCAAATTTTCAAAAATCCAGTCGAGTATTAATTTCACAATTTTTATTAAAAATTGTCATTTTGACCACTTCGATTAGTATCAATGTGGAATTAATTTAAACAAAAACATCGACAATAGAAATAAATAAAATAAGAATGTTTAAGAAAAATGTTGGTTTTAAAAAAATAATTCAATGATTAAATGGTTGAAAGTTTCGTTCAAACAGAAATTAATCACCAGCCAGGTTGGCTAGCAGATTATTGGCTTTGAAAGGGCGTGAAGAAAGCATCGCCTAATGACGTAACCTAATTTCCTGTTTATTCGATACGCCGGAAGCCTTTAATCGGATTCCAAAGAAAATGGAATGTCCTCCTCTGCGAGGGAAAGTAGTTTTCATATCGATTCTAAAGATAATCGAGGATCCCTTCACTGGGAAAATTCCATACGTCGTAAAATTTGTTTTTCGCCATGATTACGCGAGCAACAAAATAAAAAAACACGATTTAAATACGAAATAAAATCTGAAAATTCCAAAATTAATTCTAAAATTAAAGGACAACTTTTAAATCGATTAAGAATGTAAACAAAGTTTCTCTTAAATTTATTTTTAAAAATTACTCTTCAGTTTCTCAAAATTTTAGTCTTTTTTGAAACTATCAAAAAGATAAGTTATTCTATATTTTACTCAGGTCAAATACATATAAAAAGTTTATATAAAATTATGTCCAGAAATACTTTATTGAAGAAATATAAAGGTATTTACAAAATTCAACAAAATCAAAAAACACGATTTAAATACGAAATAAAATCTGAAAATTCCAAAATTAATTCTAAAATTAAAGGACAACTTTTAAATCGATTAAGAATGTAAACAAAGTTTCTCTTAAAATTTTTAAAAATTACTCTTTTCAGTTTCTCAAAATTTTAGTCTTTTTTGAAACTATCAAAAAGATAAGTTATTCTATATTTTACTCAGGTCAAATACATACAAAAAGTCCATAAATACTTTAAAATATTTTAAAATGGTAAATTTTTATTGAAAATTTTCTTAAAATTTTTGAAAATTTCTAGTTTCTTCGAGAAGCTATTGTTTCAATTTTTATGGTAGAAATAAATATATCATGAGAGTTTTCAAATATTTTTGAAACCAAATCTATCGAAATTTTCTAAGTTCGTAATTTCTAATAAAAATTCTAAAAAATTTGCTCCACTGGAATTTTTGAAAATTTCTTGTTTCATCGAGAAGCTATTGTTTCAATTTTTATGGTAGAAATAAATATATCATGAGGGTTTTCAAATATTTTTGAAACCAAATCCATCGAAATGTTCTAAATTCCTAATTTCTAATAAAAAATTGTGAAAAATATGCTCTACTGGAATTTTTGAAAATTTCTACATTCTTCGAGAAGCTATTTTTTTTAATTTTTCTGTAAAATACACTCTGTATAATATTCAGAAATCATTTATAGGACGATTAAAAGGTTAGACGGCGATGTTTCGCCTGATTTAATCTGTTTTGGGGGGGGGAAAGTGGAGTGAAAAATTAATGGTTCACCGACAGAAACGCAACAATATTGCCGGAAATGTCAAACGGCGTCGTGTAATTGGACGACGTAACGATTAGGTTTATGACATTTGGACAGTGAGCAAACGAGACTCGTCGCTGGGAATTTATTTATAAGCTCAGACGCCTCGTCTTTTCGATAGTAGACGTCTCGAGTGATTAACATTCCGCTATAAATTCGCTCCTAAGTTTCCTGCCAATTTGTCACGATCCACTGTGAAATTAGGCTAGTTTAATTTTGAGGTTGCAGAAATTTCCCAAAGACTCGACGGAATCTCTTTCATCGGGACAGAAATCACTGTTTGAACAATTTTGTTTGCCAACGATTTTATAGAATATTAAATTCTGGGAACACTATTTTTGCTTTAGGAAAATGGTAATTTTAAGAAAAGTGTTTTTTTTTTTTTAATTTTAAATTCTGTGTACCTTATTTTTATTTTTGATAAAATTGTAATTTTCAGAAAACTGATTTTTTTTCGAATATTTAATTCTGGGTAAACTATTTTTATTTTTGAAAATGGTAATTTTCAGAAAACTGTTTTTTTCGAAGATTTTATATGGAATATTAAATTCTGGGTGAGCTATTTTTGCTTTTGAAAAATAGTACTTTTCAGAAAAGTGTTTTTTTTTTAATTTTTAATTCTGGGTACCTTATTTTTACTTTTGAAAAACAGTAATTTTCAGTAAACAATTTTTTTCGTAGATTTTATATGGAATATTAAGTTCTAGGTAACCTATTTCTGCTATTAAAAAATAGTAATTTTCAGAAAACTGTGTTTTTTCGAATATTAAACTATTGGATACCCTATTTTTACTTTTGAAAAATACTAATTTAAAGAAAACTAATTTTTTTCGAAGATTTTATATAGAATCTTAAATTCTGGATAACCTATTTTTGCTTTTAAAAAATAGTAATTTTCAGAAAAATTGTGTTTTTTCGAATATTAAATTCTAGGTATCCTATTTTTACTTTTGAAAAATACTAATTTTTAGAAAACTGTTTTTTCGATGATTTTATATAGAATCTTACATTCTGGATAACCTATTTTTGCTTTTATAAAATAGTAATTTTCAGAAAAATTGTGTTTTTTCGAATATTAAATTCTAGGTATCCTATTTTTACTTTTGAAAAATACTAATTTTCAGAAAACTGTTTTTTCGATGATTTTATATAGAATCTTAAATTCTGGATAACCTATTTTTGCTTTTAAAAAATAGTAATTTTCAGAAAAATTGTGTTTTTTCGAATATTAAATTCTAGGTATCCTATTTTTACTTTTGAAAAATACTAATTTAAAGAAAACTGTTTTTTCGATGATTTTATATAGAATCTTAAATTCTGGATAACCTATTTTTGCTTTTAAAAAATAGTAATTTTCAGAAAAATTGTGTTTTTTCAAATATTAAATTCTAGGTATCCTATTTTTACTTTTGAAAAATACTAATTTAAAGAAAACTGTTTTTTCGATGATTTTATATAGAATCTTAAATTCTGGATAACCTATTTTTGCTTTTAAAAAATAGTAATTTTCAGAAAAATTGTGTTTTTTCAAATATTAAATTCTAGGTATCCTATTTTTACTTTTGAAAAATACTAATTTAAAGAAAACTGTTTTTTCGATGATTTTATATAGAATCTTAAATTCTGGATAACCTATTTTTGCTTTTAAAAAATAGTAATTTTCAGAAAAATTGTGTTTTTTCAAATATTAAATTCTAGGTATCCTATTTTTACTTTTGAAAAATACTAATTTAAAGAAAACTGTTTTTTCGATGATTTTATATAGAATCTTAAATTCTGGATAACCTATTTTTGCTTTTAAAAAATAGTAATTTTCAGAAAAATTGTGTTTTTTCAAATATTAAATTCTAGGTATCCTATTTTTACTTTTGAAAAATACTAATTTAAAGAAAACTGTTTTTTCGATGATTTTATATAGAATCTTACATTCTTGATAACCTATTTTTGCTTTTAAAAAATAGTAATTTTCAGAAAAATTGTGTTTTTTCAAATATTAAATTCTAGGTATCCTATTTTTACTTTTGAAAAATACTAATTTAAAGAAAACTGTTTTTTCGATGATTTTATATAGAATCTTACATTCTGGATAACCTATTTTTGCTTTTAAAAAATAGTAATTTTCAGAAAAATTGTGTTTTTTCGAATATGAAATTCTAGGTATCCTATTTTTACTTTTTAAAAATACTAATTTTCAGAAAACTGTTTTTTCGATGATTTTATATAGAATCTTAAATTCTGGATAACCTATTTTTGCTTTTAAAAAATAGTAATTTTCAGAAAAATTGTGTTTTTTCGAATATTAAATTCTAGGTATCCTATTTTTACTTTTGAAAAATACTAATTTAAAGAAAACTGTTTTTTCGATGATTTTATATAGAATCTTACATTCTGGATAACCTATTTTTGCTTTTAAAAAATAGTAATTTTCAGAAAAATTGTGTTTTTTCGAATATTAAATTCTAGGTATCCTATTTTTACTTTTGAAAAATACTAATTTAAAGAAAACTGTTTTTTCGATGATTTTATATAGAATCTTAAATTCTGGATAACCTATTTTTGCTTTTAAAAAATAGTAATTTTCAGAAAAATTGTGTTTTTTCGAATATTAAATTCTAGGTATCCTATTTTTACTTTTGAAAAATACTAATTTTCAGAAAACTGTTTTTTCGATGATTTTATATAGAATCTTAAATTCTGGATAACCTATTTTTGCTTTTAAAAAATAGTAATTTTCAGAAAACTATTTTTTTCGAATATTAAATTCTGGATACCCTATTTTTACTTTTGAAAAGCAGTAATTTTCAGAAAAGTATTTTTTTCGAAGAATTTGTACAGAATATTAAATTCTGGGTCAGCTATTTTTACTCTTGAAAAACAGTAATTTTCAAAAAACTATTTCTTTCTAATATGAAATTCTAAATACACTATTTTTACTTTTGAAAAATGGTAATTTTCAGAAAACAATTTTTTCCGACAATTTTATATAGAATCTTAATATTGGCTTTCATATTTTGTTCGAAAAGCCTTCAGATTACTATTTCAGACAACAAAAAAAATCAATTTTTTCAAAATTTCCCCCTCAAAATGCAAAAATGAAAAAAGATACTTAAAGTAAGATATGAATTATTATATTTAGGAGTTCAGATGATCTATAAAATTCCTGTTTCATTAATTCTGTTAATAAAAATATAAATTTGCAAATAAAGATCGAGGATATAGAACTAGTGGAACTTCGCATTTACCGATTCTATTAAAACCATTAGTGTTTTCATTGGAGGAAAACGCGATGGACGTAGGATATGACAAAGTCATGCCATTTACGGCGCTCCCATAATTCACGTCGTCGAAATATCAAACATTCGTCGATTCGAGTGTAATATTCTACGCCGCTTCGAGCAGGAAATCGAGTAGTTCCGTTCGGGTGTTCGATATTAGTCAGACAGAAATCGATAGTCGAGTGTAGTTACCTTCGAGGGCAGAAAGGCTGGAAATGTGCACTCGTTTTTCAACGATTTTCTCGCGAAAACGCGATCGACATTTAGCGAAAAGCCTGCAAACTTCGAAAAAAATAGTTTTGTGAAAACTACTATATCTCAAAAGTGAAAATAGGGTACTTAAAATTTAATATTCGAAAAAAACAGTTTTCTGAGAATTGCTATTTTTCAAAAGTAAAAATAGGTTATTTATGATTCTATATAAAATCTTCGAAAATAGACAGATTTCTGAAAATTAGTATTTTTCAAAAGTAAAAATAGGATACCCAGAATTTAATATTAATTTTCCATAAATGCATAAATATCTTCAATCTACTTATAACATACTCGTTACAAAAATTCCCTAAATATTTTTATCATTTTATCGAAATAAAATCCATTAAAAAACCATGTAACCAAATTTGCAAAATATATTTTATTTGCAACAAATAATTCATTTTCAAGCACCGTGTTTGACATTTAAAAGACGTCGGTAATATTAAAAAATGCTTCTACCCCCATAGTCAAAACACCATGGATTCGATTTATGGTGTAAGGGAAAGAGAAATCGGGTCTTTTATCTTGGCAGTATTTGGTCAGTCGAGGGTAATTGGGGCGTCAATAATTCGGTCAAACACGTTTTAGGGGTGACAATAATAGCTTCCCGAAACATTCTTCTCAAATTATTGATTTTAGAAACGAAAATAGATTTTTATCGCCAGCAGGTATTTTCGTTTTATATTAAAAATATTTAACGACAACAAGAGAAGACGGGGGACTAAAAATAAGCCGGGAATATAGAATGGAAGTGGCTCTTACGATGATTCGTTTCTCAGGAAATTTATGGAGCACGCGTGCAATGGGAATATGAGGGGAACAATGGCGTAAGTAGAAATGGTGAGTAATGGTCGGACGCGACAGCCAAATCGTATTTGATCGTACGTTGTGCTCGATATGGTTTCAAATTCGATTATCTCGAAATCGAAATGTCATACAGGGTGTACAAAAAGGTGGGGACCAAATTACATTGCACTATTGTTAAATAAATAAAAAAAGTTTGAGTATAAACTTACGTTCGAAAATGGTATTTCTAATAAATTTAGATAATGTCAATTGAGAATGAACCATAATTTTGACTTTTTCAACTCAGATTACAGATCGAAGAAATTCTTAAAAATTTTGTCATCGAGCAACTAGAACAATCATTTCTTTAAAACTAAAACAATTATAATGTATTTATTTATATAAAAGAAATTAAATTTTTGAAAAATCCAGTCGGGTATTAATTTCGAAATTTTCATTTAAAATTGTAATTTTGACCATTTCGATGGTTCCAGTGTGGAATTAATTTAAACAGAAACATCGACAATAGAAATAAATAAATTAGAAATTAGGAATTTTAAATATTTTGATAATTTTATTGTTAAGATATAAGTACTAACTCCCCCTTAAAAACACTGTATTAAAAAAAAAAATTGACCATACTGATTAATACTGCATAATAAAGTATGTATTTAATTATTAGTTAATTATTTTCAATTTTAATATTTTATTGTTCCAAAAATTCTCGAAAAATTCTTTTCTTTATCTTTTAAAATTATTCCAAAAATTTAGTCACTCTAAATGTGTCTTTTTAAATAATTAACTATTATTTCATTATTTCCTATTTTAATATTCTATTTTTCCAAAAATTCTCGAGAAATTCTTTTCGTTAACTTTAGAAATTATTCCAAAAATTTAGTCACTCTAAATGTGTCTTTTTACATAATTTCCTTATATTTTCTCAAGAAATGAATTCTAAACTAAACTAAATTAAAAAAAAAAAAATTTATCACCTACTAAATACTGTACAAAAATACCAAATGATTTCAAAAGAATTAAAATTATTTTTCACGAACAAATATCACACTTAATATAATTCTAATTTCCAAAATAATTTTACAAAATAAACTAACAATTTTATATATGATCGACGTTTGTTAACAACAATGTTATCCATCAAGTTCAAACACGATCGTGCATAATCAAACACGATTAGCCGCCGTGGCAGGATCAAATTTAATTGATTCTCGGTTACAAACAAACTCTCCATGTTAACGTCAGAGGGCCATCTTTCGCGACACTTGTTCAAAATTCCCGCGTAAACCATAGGATGAGTCTCCAAGCTTGAGCAAGTTAGGCTCGAGTCGGTGCAATCAGAGACCCAGTCGAGGCTGGAATTTTAATTTCACAAGCAATCCACGACACTTTTTATTAACCATTACCCTGCAAATTGCTTGGAAACTGCAATCACTGCATTACCCCACCTCCCCTCACCATCCCTACTTTACTAGTTTCCCACTCGTCCAAGTTCTTTAATTTTGTAGGAAAGCAAGAACTTTCAACCTAGGTTGCTAGGACAAAGCATCAGAGATTAGGGGTTTAAACAAAAACACCATTTTGAATAGAAGTCATTTCATACATCATCAGTGTCCTCAGTATTCCTCAGTTGTTAGCTTATAGATTGGTCGATAAAGATGGTTCCTAGGTCGATTTTTGGGGGGGTCAAATCCCCTGCAAATTGCTTGGAAACTGCAATCACTGCATTACCCCACCTCCCCTCACCATCCCTACTTTACTAGTTTCCCACTCGTCCAAGTTCTTTAATTTTGTAGGAAAGCAAGAACTCTCAACCTAGGTTGCTACTACAAAGCATCAGAGATTAGGGGTTTGAACAAAAACACCACCATTTTGAATAGAAGTCATTTCATGCATCTATCAGTGTCCTCAGTATTCCTCAGTTGTTAGCTTATAGATTGGTCGATAAAGATGGTTCCTAGGTTGATTTTTGGGGGGGTCAAATCCCCTGCAAATTGCTTGGAAACTGCAATCACTGCATTACCCCACCTCCCCTCACCATCCCTACTTTACTAGTTTCCCACTCGTCCAAGTTCTTTAATTTTGTAGGAAAGCAAGAACTCTCAACCTAGGTTGCTACTACAAAGCATCAGAGATTAGGGGTTTGAACAAAAACACCACCATTTTGAATAGAAGTCATTTCATGCATCTATCAGTGTCCTCAGTATTCCTCAGTTGTTAGCTTATAGATTGGTCGATAAAGATGGTTCCTAGGTTGATTTTTGGGGGGGTCAAATCCCCTGCAAATTGCTTGGAAACTGCAATCACTGCATTACCCCACCTCCCCTCACCATCCCTACTTTACTAGTTTCCCACTCGTCCAAGTTCTTTAATTTTGTAGGAAAGCAAGAACTCTCAACCTAGGTTGCTACTACAAAGCATCAGAGATTAGGGGTTTGAACAAAAACACCACCATTTTGAATAGAAGTCATTTCATGCATCTATCAGTGTCCTCAGTATTCCTCAGTTGTTAGCTTATAGATTGGTCGATAAAGATGGTTCCTAGGTCGATTTTTGGGGGTTCAAATCCCCTATAGTCTCTTGCTGTGCCTCTTATGTTCTCCATACTCCTTCCACCTTCTTCCACAGCCTTTCTCTCTCATTCTACTTAAAATTCTGCCCTCGAAGCTGACGAGACGGGTGTAGATCATCGTCCAATCGACAGTGTGTGTATCGAAATAGTGTGCCAAGTCTGTTCCAAGTGACCAAGTGACCACCGCGCGAAACAAAAGTGCTCAGACACGAGCAGGAGTAGGGAAGATCGCCCAATTAGCCCGGGTGGCTCGATATCGTAGAGAATGGCGATTAACGGGGGCTTAGCGCTAGGAGGATGAGCCCAGGAATCGATGTCACCGTCGCGCGAAGCTATGTTTATCCCGCGATCTGGCTAGAAACATTCTCGAACACGTTCCGAGCGCGTTGCCTCGGTGAAAGAGAAACTAACCGCGTAGTTCGAGCGACTCGATTGTCTCCTGCGTGCAGTCGGTGTCTGTCGAGGCGACCACGTGTGGCGCTGGAGCCTTTTCCATCCATTATAGATCGTGCTCGGTGAAGTTAGATAAGTTTCCGTGATATTGTCCACGTCGGGAACTTTCGACACACCCGGTAGATAACGCACACCAGTGTCTTCGTCATCGTCGACCGAATAACGAAGTTTTTTACGAGGACAAAGGCCTAGGACAAAGGAAAACTGAAACCTCATTTCAGGATTAAAATTGTCGATCAGGAGAATAATTGTCGTTCAGGAGAATCTGAAAGGGCTAAAATGTCAGTAGTCTGGGAGCTTCAAAGCCTAATCCTTCAAATTTAAAAGTTTGTCTTGCTAACTCAACTGGTAGACCTGTTAGCTACCTAAAGAATGTTTACCAAGTCGTGGATACTTCAAAAAGGGTTGTGCAACCACCTGGACTGATGATTTCTACACTTAGCTGTGTGAAGAATCCTTGTACAAGAGGGATCCAGAGGATGTATATCATTGTAGACCCTGAGGAATAGACAGAAAGAGGTTGAGGTAGCCTAGCTCTGTCTTTAAGGATCTAACAGTGTAAACAATCTTCACCAACTCGTGAGTGTTTCAAAAAGGGGTGTGTAACCACCTGGACAAGTGAACAAAACTGTAGACCTAACTGTGCAGAGGATTCTTGACTAAGAAGACTCCTGAGGAATAGCCTGGAGACCTGGAATAGAGTATTGAGTGCACTGGTGCAGCTTCTAATCATCGTGTAGGAAGATGTAGAAGAGGATCCTCAGCTGAGGAGTAGCCTGAAGACTGGAACCAGAGTGTCTAGTGACCTGGTGCAGCTTTTGTCCAAGTCTCAAAGTTCAAGATCCTCGTATGTGATTGTAGACTCTGAGGAACCCTCCAGAAGATAGGGAACTAAGTGTCTAGTGACCTATGTCAGGTTCACAGGGTGTAACAGAGGATTCTCATCGATATCTGTGATCCTGGGCTCTGAAGAATCCCCCAAAGACCTGGAACAGAGTATCCAGTGAAGTTTCTATCGTCGAGTTAAGAGGATCATCAATATAGGTGATCATAAACACTGAGGAATCCCCAAAAGACCTGGAGCAAAGTGTCTACTGAGCTGGTGCAAGCTTCTATCATCCTGTTAAGAAGCTACAAAGGAAGATCCTCATCAATATATGTGATGGACTTTGAAGAATCCCCTAGAAGACCTGGAGAAAAGTGTTTAAGTGACCTTGAGCAAGTTTCTATCGTCGCGTTAGGAGGATCTAGCGAAGGATCCTCGTCTAAAAAAGACCCAGAGAACATGTGTGATCGTAGACTCTGAGGAATCCTCCAGAAGACCTAAAGCAAAGCGTCTACCGAGCTAGTGCGTCGCGTTAGGAAGCTCTAACTGAGGATCCTCATCCACAAGTGTGATTGTAGACTCTGAAAACCCCCCTAAAAACCTAAAACAGAGTATCGACTGAGGTACTGCGCACGTCAAGAAGCTCTAATCGAGAATCCTCATCCACAAATGTGACTGTTGAATCTGAGGAATCCTCCAGAAGACCTAAAGCAAAGTGTCTACCGAGCTAGTGCGTCGCGTTAGGAGGCTCTAACTGAGGATCCTCATCCACAAGTGTGATTGTAGACTCTGAAAACCCCCCCTAAAAACCTAAAACAGAGTATCTACTGAGGTAGTGCGCGCGTCAAGAAGCTCTAATCGAGAATCCTCATCCACAAATGTGACTGTAGACTCTGAGGAATCCCCTAGAAGACCTAAAGCAAAGTGTCTACTGAGCTAGTGCGTCGCGTTAGGAGGCTCTAACTGAGGATCCTCATCCACAAGTGTGATCGTAGACTCTGAATACCCCCCTAAAAACCTAAAACAGAGTATCTACTGAGGTAGTGCGCGCGTCAAGAAGCTCTAATCGAGAATCCTCATCCACAAATGTGACTGTAGACTCTAAGGAATCCTCCAGAAGACCTAAAGCAAAGTGTCTACAGAGCTAGTGCGTCGCGTTAGGAGGCTCTAACTGAGGATCCTCATCCACAAGTGTGATCGTAGACTCTGAATACCCCCCTAAAAACCTAAAACAGAGTATCTACTGAGGTAGTGCGCGCGTCAAGAAGCTCTAATCGAGAATCCTCATCCACAAATGTGACTGTAGACTTTAAGGAATCCTCCAGAAGACCTAAAGCAAAGTGTCTACAGAGCTAGTGCGTCGCGTTAGGAGGCTCTAACTGAGGATCCTCATCCACAAGTGTGATTGTAGACTCTGGTGGACCCCCCAAAAAGCTAAAACAGAGTACCTAGTGAAGTTTCTATCGTCGAGTTGGGTAGCTCCAAGTGAGAATCCTCATCAATACATGTGATCCCTGAGCTCTGAGCTATCCTCCACCAGACTTGACCTAGATTGAGGTGTTTGTATCGTCCTGTTAGGGGGATGTAGCCACCTGTGGAAGGTCTCCAGGTCTTCCTGAGGATAATTTAGTGACCGAGGGTGATTCGAGTCGAGTCCCGCGTAGACGACCCTGGATGTTTTGACGTCAAGTGGCGCTAGGGTGCCGAGGTGGGGGGCGCGTGGTCTTGCTGCCTGCCGTGCGCCGGTGGCGGCGGGGGTGGGGGTGGTGCAGCTGTCTCGGGGGCCACCCCCGAGGCCAAGAAGGGTTCCACCGGCCACAAGTACCAACAGCACCAGCAGACCGGGCAACAGCAACAGCAACTGTTGCAGCTGAAGCAACAGGAGAAGCAGCAACAGCAACAGTCGAGGAAGGTAGCCATCGTTCAGAAGAGTGAACTGGCGCCGCTGAGCAACCTCGACGAGGATTTGGACGACTTCGACGACGAGAAGGGAGTTGACCTGATCAGGGCAGATGAGGAGGAGTACGCGAAAGAGGGTGGCACCCAGCATCGTCTGAGCCCCAGGCTGCACGACATCGAGGAAGAGGATGACGAGGACGGCCGCAACACCAGAGAGAGGTCAGTGAATTTGAATTTGGACTTTGAAGAATCCTCGACGCTCGTTTCTTTGATCGAATTTGGGGGTTTTGATGTGTGAATTGGGGTTGTCGGTGCAATTTGGAGTGGATTTTAATTTTAATGGAGTCCAGTTCTGTTCGTTGGTGGATCGTGTACCAAGAACGTCCGAGGGGAGTTGAATAATGTAAACTTGGATTGGCGACGCGCTGGAGTATTGTTGTTTTAATCATAACTTTAATTGAAAATATTAATGAAATCGCCTGGATTTCGTTCGTGGGCGGTTTTACGCTAATGTACGCGCGACCAGGGCGGATTTTTGGATTAAATATTAATACTGGATTGTGTGACGTAAATTTGACGTCGTTGTAAAATTTTCTGTTTTTATATGTTGAGGTTAAAATAATGAAATGTGTATTTATATATTTGAAATTTTGTTGTTGAACGATATTTTGGTAAAGAGGGGTAAATTGTGTCTGTTGGATAGGGGAAGAATTAGAGAAAGCTGATTTATTGTTGAGTAGCTTTAAAATTGGAATAATAGGGGATTTTTATTAAAAAAATTTATAGAAATATTGAGCTGAGAATATAATTGTGTTAAGTTATAGTAAAATTTGGATTATTTGGCATAGATGGGCATACTATAGCTACATATGAAGCGGTAAAAATAGGGAATTGGACCATTTTTATGGGGATTTTCTTGTTTTTGGGGGTTAAGAAGCAAATTTTCGAAAATTCTTGGGATTTCTAAATATTTTTCACAAAAAATAGGCGTTGTTTGCATTTTGAAACATTAAAAACCGTCCAATTTGTTCAGAAGTTATGATTTTTTAAAGATATGTATGAAATTTCATCGAAATATTTATGGTCAGGCAATATATTTTCAGTAAGGAATTTATTTCTCGAAAGTCAGTAGGATTTCGATGATATGTCTATTCACGAAAATTGATTGTAATTAACCCTCACAAATGAAAATAATTTTTTTAGCACGATTTGAAAATTTCTTTTTTCCACCGAAAAATTTAGGCATCTACTCGAATTTTTTTCTCGAAAATGAGTAGGATTTTAAGGGTATGTTTATTCACGAAAATTGATTGTAAATAACCCTCACAACTGAAAATAATTTTTTTAGAACGATTTGAAAATTTTTTTTTTCACCGAAAAATTTAGGCATTTTCTCGATTTTTTTCTCTCGAAAGTGGGTAGGATTTAGAGGGTATAACAAATGATCAAAAATGATTGTAATTGACCACCACAAGCAACAATAATTTTTTTAGAACGATTTGAATGTTTTTTTCTTCGCCGAAATATTTAGGCACGATTTTCCTGTCGATTTTCCTTAATTATTAGTTTCTGATTTTTAATAAATTTCTTTGTCGAGCTATAAAAAAGTTGTTTAGTACTTTATTGTAGGTATCTATGAACTCTACATCCTCCCAAAATTTCATTGAAATATATTCACTATTGTAGGAATTATGGTCGTTTGAAAATCGAACCATTTTTATGGAGCTTTTCTAATTTTGCGGGGTCAAAGATCAATTTTTGGTATATTTTTGGAATTTCTACATATTCTTCACTAAAATACGCGTCGTTTGCATTTTTAAACATTAAAATCGTCCAATTCATTCAAAAGTTATAACGTTTTAAAGATACGCATGATATTTTAGGGAAGCATTTATATGGTCAGGCATTATATTTTCAGTAAGGAATTTTTTTCTTCAAAGTGAATAGGATTTCGACGATATGTGCGTTCACCAAAAATGATTGTAATTAACCCTCATAACTAAAAATAATTTTTTTAGACTGATTCGAAAATTTTTTTTTTCACCCCAAAAATTTAGGGATCTCCAATTTTTTTCTCGAAACTGCATAGGATTTCGGAGATATGTATATTCACCAATAATGATAGTAAATAACCCTCACAACTAAAAATATTTTTTTTAAACCGATTTGAAAATTTTTTTTTCCACCACAAAATTTAGGCACCTTCACGAATTTTTTTCTCGAATATGCCTAGGATTTCGATGGTATGTCTAATCACCAAAAATAATTGTAATAGATCCCCTCAACTGAAAATAATTTTTTTAGATGGTTTGAAAATTTTTTTTTTAACCCCAAAAATTTAGGCATCTCCAATTTTTTTCTCGAAACTGCATAGGATTTCGATGGTATGTCTAATCACCAAAAATAATTGTAATAGATCCCCTCAACTGAAAATAATTTTTTCAGAATGATTTGAAATTTTATAATATCGCCAAAATATTTCTGCACGAAATGTTCCATAAAAATTCTTTTTTCGATTTTTTTCTAAATTTATTTCACGTTTTCCAAAAATAATATTTAATACTTTTTTGTAGATACCCATGAGCACTACTTCACAAATAAATTTCACTAAAATACACTCACTATTGTAGAAGTTATGGTCGTTCAAAAATTGACTAATTTTTATCAAAATTTTCTCACATTAGAGGGTCAAGAAATATAAATATTAATTTCAATTTTATACAATCTACGTACCATAAAGCTACATAATACATAAAGCATTAAGTGTATGATATACTATTATACTTTGGGTTAAATTTAATTTATATTTATTTCCCTTTATCTGCTCGCTTAATTTCGTGTCCGCGGCCGTATCTTTTCACGAAACTCGTCCATTGTCGAGGGGATGTACGTATGGCAACGTTAATATCTACGAAAACATAACTCATGCGAGGGATTATTATCCTCTTACAGATATTAAAGAATCCTCGTTTAAGCTGTAGCCGCGAGGGTGGCGTCATTACTGTCCATTCAACATGGGGGATAAATGCGGAGTCGTACCTTTCGTGGACCACACCGTGTAGAAGCGTCTTCTTTGTCGAGGGTTTCGTTCAGCAGAAATCTTGTTAAAAGGGAGCTCTTCCCTCGGATAAATTCCCTTCTCCTTTTATTCCTTTCGCATGCGCCTCCATTCTTCTCGAGTATGCGGTTTAAATATTTGACGTTCAATTTGTGCATCGAAGGCACGCGTGAATTTACAATATCCATAAAACGGATTGGAACGTCGCGACAGAAATTCGTTCGACAGCGTTTCCTTCCTTTTCTGAGGTCCCCTTTTTTTATTTCAGGGAAAGTTAGGTCTGGGTTAGGTCTGGGTCAAGCATGGGTCAGGTATGGGTCAGGTTTGGGTCAGGTCTGGGTCAGGTATGAATTAGGTCTGGGTTAGGTCTCGATTAGGCCTGAATTAGGTCTGGGTCAGGTCTGAATTAGATCTGGGTCAGGTCTGGGTCAGGTATGAATTAGATCTGGGTCAGGTCTGGTTCAGGTATGAATTAGATCTGGGTTAGGTCTGGATTAGGCCTGAATTAGGTCTGGGTCAGGTCTGAATTAGGTCTGGGTCAGGTCTGGGTCAGGTATGAATTAGATCTGGGTCAGGTCTGGTTCAGGCATGAATTAGATCTGGGTTAGGTCTGGATTAGGCCTGAATTAGGTCTGGGTCAGGTCTATGTTAGGCCTGAATTAGTTTTGGGTCAGGTCTAGGTTAGGTCTGAATTAAATCTGGGTCAGGTTTGGGTCAGGTGTGAATTAGATCTGGGTTAGGTCTGGATTAGGCCTGAATTAGGTCTGGGTCAGGTCTATGTTAGGCCTGAATTAGTTCTGGGTCAGGTCTAGGTTAGGTCTGAATTAGATCTGGGTCAGGTCTGGGTCAGGTATGAGTTAGGTCTGGGTTAGGTCTGGATTAGGCCAGAATTAGGTCTGGGTCAGGTCTGAATTAGGTCTGGGTCAGGTCTGAATTAGATCTGGGTCAGGTCAGGGTCAGGTATGAATTAGATCTGGGTCAGGTCTGGATCAGGTATGAATTAGATCTGGGTCAGATCTGTGTTAGGCTTGAATTAGGTCTGGGTCAGGTCTGCATTAGATCTGGGTCAGGTCTGGGTCAGATATGAATTAGATCTGGGTTAGGTCTGGATTAGGCCTGAATTAGGTCTGGGTCAGGTCTGAATTAGGTCTGGGTCAGGTCTGAATTAGATCTGGGTCAGGTCTGGGTCAGGTATGAATTAGATCTGGGTCAGGTCTGGTTCAGGTATGAATTAGATCTGGGTTAGGTCTGGATTAAGCCTGAATTAGGTCTGGGTCAGGTCTGGGTCAGGTATGAATTAGATCTGGGTCAGGTCTGGTTCAGGCATGAATTAGATCTGGGTTAGGTCTGGATTAGGCCTGAATTAGGTCTGGGTCAGGTCTATGTTAGGCCTGAATTAGTTTTGGGTCAGGTCTAGGTTAGGTCTGAATTAAATCTGGGTCAGGTTTGGGTCAGGTGTGAATTAGGTCTGGGTTATGTCTGGATTAGGCCTGAATTAGGTCTGGGTCAGGTCTATGTTAGGCCTGAATTAGTTCTGGGTCAGGTCTAGGTTAGGTCTGAATTAGATCTGGGTCAGGTCTGGGTCAGGTATGAGTTAGGTCTGGGTTAGGTCTGGATTAGGCCAGAATTAGGTCTGGGTCAGGTCTGAATTAGGTCTGGGTCAGGTCTGAATTAGATCTGGGTCAGGTCAGGGTCAGGTATGAATTAGATCTGGGTCAGGTCTGGATCAGGTATGAATTAGATCTGGGTCAGATCTGTGTTAGGCTTGAATTAGGTCTGGGTCAGGTCTGCATTAGATCTGGGTCAGGTCTGGGTCAGATATGAATTAGATCTGGGTTAGGTCTGGATTAGGCCTGAATTAGGTCTGGGTAAGGTATGAATTAGATCTGGGTTAGGTCTGGATTAGGCCTGAATTAGGTCTGGGTCAGGTCTGCATTAGATCTGGATTAGGCCTGATTTGTGCCTGAATTAGGTCTGGGTCAGGTCTGAATTAGATCTGGGTCAGGTCTGGTTCAGGTATGAATTAGATCTGGGTTAGGTCTGGATTAGGCCTGAATTAGGTCTGGGTCTGGTTATGGTTAGGTCTGAATTAGATCTGGATTAGGCCTGCATTAGGCCTGAATTAGGTCTGGATTAGGCCTGAATTAGACCTGAATTAGGCCTCAATTATAGGTCTGATTTAGGTCTGGTTCAGGTCTGTATTAGATCTAGGTCAGGTTCGGGTCAGGTATGAATTAGATCTGGGTTAGGTCTGGATTAGGCCTGAATTAGGTATGGGTCAGGTCTGAATTAGGTCTGAATTAAGTCTGGGTCAGGTCTGAATTAGATCTGGATTAGGCCTGAATTAGGCCTGAATTAGGTCCGTGTTAGGACTTCCCCACATACAAAAAAAAGGTCTGGGTCAAATCCGGATTAGAATTTGAGGTGGTCAGGACTCTTTGAAGCATTCAAAAATAAGGAGAGGAGAATTTGAAATAATTTGACACAAAATAGTAAACATTAAAATAATTGCATAAGTATTATAAATACTATTTCATGAAATATTTAAATCACTAGCAAATATTATTTACTACTCACACTCGGATTCAAATGTAGACATACAAATTTTTAAACTAACTATATTTTTTGCAACTTTCACTCCCTATGTTCGAATAAATATTTCTTGCCAATATTATTAAACACTATTATTGCAATATTACTAGTTGCAACACAATTATTCTAAATACTGTACAGTGAAATATTCCTATTTGATAAAATATTATTTTTCTATATTTCAGTGAAATAATTCATTCACAATGAAAAAATAGAAATAAATATTTACATTCTATTTACTATTTCATATTTACTATTTTTCAACAGCTTTGCTTGACCACAAAAGTGTGGGTGGATGTTTAGAACGTATTTATTATAATTGCATAACGTTGGTAAAAACTATTTTACATGAAATCGATACAACAACAATGTATGCAATAATAACTCTTCAATCATAAAGTATACAAACTATTCAGACCATTCACTCGTGTCACACTCATCTCTCATACAAAATATCACTCACTTCATATCTGTGACAACCAGTACCACAAAAAGCTCATATAAATCGTCTATTTATTATCGTTTCTGCAGTTATTCGTAATATGTCTGACCTCCGAAGGCGTCAAAGAGTCCAGCTCCCTTGAACGCTTCGTTTCAGAACGAAATGGGTTGAAATATCCGTCGTCGCGCGTGTAAACGGTCAACCCGGGTCAGGTCACGGGAATACGAGAACTCGAAAGTAGCTTCCAGGCACGTATGACCCAAAAGGGAAAGTTCGTCCGCCTAAACGCAGTTATCGCAGCAACAGATGTCTCGAACTTTTCCAGCGAGAAGTGCAATTCTTTCCCGAACAATCACGTTTGCAGTAATTTCTTTCGAAAAATTCTAATTGCAATGTTCGTTTCATCGGTGATTGCCAGTTCAACGCTAGAACTATCGAAGCAGATAAAATTACCCATATTTGTAATTTCTAATGAAACTTGTAGAAAATTTGATGGACTGAATTTTTTAAAATTTGTTGTAATTTTTTGAAAAATAGTGAATAAACACTTATTTCTTATTGTTTTAATTTCGGTGGTAAAAGTAAATATAGTATAATTGACGTGTCATGAATGTAAAAATATCGTAAGGTTTTCGATTTTATATAGATTCTTGTTGAAATTTATATTTGATAATAAAGAAACTAGACGAGAACTTTGAATAGACAAAAATTGATAGATGAATATTCATCGACGACCATAACTCTTACAATAGTGAATGTATTTGATTGAAATTTATTTATGAAGTAGAGCTCATGAATACCTATAAAAAAGTATTAGGCAACTTTTCTGTACAGTGTTAAACAAATTTATTAAAAATGAAAAACAAATTTCTAAGAAAAATCAACAGAAAATTGGAAAATTTCAAATCATTTTGAAAAAAATATTTTTGGGTGCAGGGGTCAATTATAATCATTTTTGGTCATTACATATACCCTTGAAATCTTACTCAGTTTCGAGAAAAAAATTCCTTACCGAAAGTATAATGCCTGACCATGACTGACGATTCCCCTACAATTTTAAAGTTTCAAATTGTTCTAAAAAAATTATTGTTGGATGCAGGAGCTAATTACAATCATTTCTGGTCAATAGTTATACCTTCGAAATCCTAACCATTTTCGAGAAAAAAATTCGAGTAGGTGGACAAATTTTTCGACAAAATTGAAAAGTTCCAAATCATTTTGGAAAAAATATTTCTGGTTGCGGGGGTCAATTACAATCATTTTTGGTCATTACATATACCCTCGAAATCCTAACCATTTTCGAGAAAAAAATTCGAGTAGGTGGACAAATTTTTCAACAAAATTGAAAAGTTCCAAATCATTTTGAAAAAAATATTATTAGTTGCAGAGGTCAATTATAGTCATTTTTTGTCATGACTCTTACCTCCGAAATCCTACTCACTTTCGAGAAAAAAATTCTTTACCGAAAATATATTGCCTGACCGTGAATATAATGACTCCTCTTTTTCAAATCATTCTGGAAAAAATATTTTCGATTGCAGGGGTCACTTACAATCATTTTTTATTAATAGACATACCACTGAATTCCTACGCGTTTTCGAGAAAAAAATTCCCTACCAAAAATAAAATGCCTGACCTTGAATATAATGATTTCTCTTTTTCAAATCATTCTGGAAAAAATATTTTTGGTTGCAGGGGTGAATTACAATCATTTTTGGTTAATAGGTATACCCCCAAAATCCTACTAAGTTTTGAGAAAAAAATTCCTTACCGAAAATATATTACCTGACCATAAATATTTCCACGAAATTTCACACATATTTTTAAAAATTCATAACTTCTGAACGGATTGGACGATTTCAAAGTTTCAAAATGCAAACGACGCGTATTTTAGCGAAGAATAAGCAGAAATTCAAAAAATATTCGAAAAATTGATCCTTGACCCCGAAAAATTAGAAAAACCCCCATAAAAATGATGCAATTTTCAAACGACCATAACTCCTACAATAGTGAATATATTTCAATGAAATTTCAGGAGGAAGTAGAGTTCATAGATACCTACAAAGAAGTACTAAACAACTTTGTTGTAGCTCGACAAAGAAATTTATTAAAAATCAAAAACTAATATTTAAGGAAAATCGACAGGAAATTGAAAAATTTCAAATCATTCAGAAAAAAATATTTTTAGTTGCAGGGGTCAATTATAATCATTTTTGGTCATTACATATATCCATGAAATCCTACTGAGTTTCGAGAAAAAAATTCCAAACTGAAAATATATTGCTTGACCATAAATATTTCCACAAAATTTCACACATATTTTTAAAAATTCATAACTTCTGAACGGATTGGACGATTTCAAAGTTTCAAAATGCAAACGACGCGTATTTTAGCGAAGAATAAGCAGAAATTCAAAAAATATTCGAAAAATTGATCCTTGACCCCGAAAAATTAGAAAAACCCCCATAAAAATGATGCAATTTTCAAACGACCATAACTCCTACAATAGTGAATATATTTCAATGAAATTTCAGGAGGAAGTAGAGTTCATAGATACCTACAAAGAAGTACTAAACAACTTTGTTGTAGCTCGACAAAGAAATTTATTAAAAATCAAAAACTAATATTTAAGGAAAATCGACAGGAAATTGAAAAATTTCAAATCATTCAGAAAAAAATATTTTTAGTTGCAGGGGTCAATTATAATCATTTTTGGTCATTACATATATCCATGAAATCCTACTGAGTTTCGAGAAAAAAATTCCAAACTGAAAATATATTGCTTGACCATAAATATTTCCACAAAATTTCACACATATTTTTAAAAATTCATAACTTCTGAACGGATTGGACGATTTCAAAGTTTCAAAATGCAAACGACGCGTATTTTAGTGAAGAATACGTAGAAATTCCAAAAATTTTCGAAAAATTGATCCTTGACCCCGCAAAATTAGAAAAAACCCCATAAAAATGATTCAATTTTCAAACGACCATAACTCCTACAATAGTGAATATATTTAAATGAAATTTTGGTAGGAAGTAGAGTTCATAGATACCTACAAAAAAGTACTAAACAACTTTTTCGTAGGACGTAAACTGAATTAATTAAAAATCAATTTAGGCCCAAGTAATAAAATCAATATTTTCTCTAATAATTCAATACAATTTAATTTTGATCCGATCGTGCAATATTTCTGACGTATTCATAACATTGCAAATCGTCCAGCACGACGACGATGGAACCTAATCTCGATCCACAACAAGCTAATGCAGATCCAACCTACCTTAATATAAACTTAACCCAGCTGCCTAATGCAGCTCAAAGCAACGAAGACTAAAATCATTCTACTGTAAATCCTCCACAGCCTATTTTGGTCCTTCAAACTTTCAACGTGAATTTCGCCTAATCACATACACGCCTAATCTCAAACAGAACCTCATAACAATAACCTACAACGATAATTGGAGCAAAAGATCTATAGATCTATGACGTTCCACGCAACACTAGGCTGCAATTGCTCTTAGAATTCTGCTGTTGGAAATTTAAAAAAATATTATTTAATCATACCTTAAAATCGATAATTTGTTGTGTGTGTTGATCCATAGATCTGACGTCCATTTCTCTAGATTGATAATTGGGATCTTAATATGGAGATGACGATCAATTTAACATAGATCAGCCACAGCTCGATAGAGATTTACCACAGTCTAATGCAGATCCATCATAGGCTAATGTGAAACCAATGCAGGAACCTCTGCTGTGGATATAGCCAAGTCTAATGAAGATCTAACCTAATCTAATCCCGGATACCCTCGAACGACATAGCAATCACAATTAAGGAGTAGTAATTCCTTTTTAACCGACGTGTTCCAAGCTGTCCCTTATCCCTTGCATCCTCTGATTATTGTGCGTCGAGTGGCAATGGCCTATTCGATATTGCTTGGTTAGGTATGATTATGGCGGTCCTACGGTCCCCAGCCACCTGATAGTAACGACGTTCTGATATCGGTACAGCGTTAATGATTATCTCCATCGGATGTACAATGAAACATACCGGATTATCGATGTATCCTCCATGCATCTGGCCAATCTGGACACACTGTGAATGAAATTTAATATTTCAGGTCTAAGAATCCTGACTCTTCTGGAGTTAGACTCTTTTTTGAGAGGGTATTTTAGTGTGAAGCTTTGAAAAAATTGATTTCTTTTTTTGCATTTTTTTTTGGAGGATATAATTTGAAAAATATATTTAGTGAATTATACTATACTAGTTTAAAAGTTAGGATGTGTTAATTTAATGAAATTCATGAAATTATGGCTGTTAAAAACGGGATGGTTAACGTGGTTGTAAAAGCGTTTTTTTTTTAATTTATGTTTTCCAAAAATGGTGTCGATACAGAAAAATCTACTGGAATAAGTGGGCTAAAATTTTTGGTACAGATTCTGTACATGTGTGGTTAAAGCCTCTACCAAAATAGATTCAAAATTTCCATTTTTCTATATTTTTTTAGGCCCCCAAAGTTGAAAGAAAACATGAAAAAATCGATAATCTAATTTCGAAGTGTTGTCATATTTTAAATTATCGATTCTTCTCTTTTATTTGGCTACTGGGTATAGCCAAAGTCATATTAATTAAGAATCTTTCACTTTTTTTCATTTCAAACAAATAGAATGGATGGAATCGTGGGCACTGTGAGACGACCTTTTTAAAACTGACTATGCTTGACTATGCTTGACTATGCCTGACTATGCCTGACTATGCTTGACTATACTTGACTATGCTTGACTGTGCTTGACTATGCTTGACTATGTTTAAGGATATGTGAAGCCGTCAATTTTAACTTTTTTTGGCCCAAAAAATTTTGAAATGTTACTGAGACATGTATGCATAAACCCTGAAAAATTGACTGCGAAAGATATTATAGTTTATTCACAAAAAATTCTCAAAGAAAGTCTAAAAAAAGGCACTGCACCAGTGCACTTTAAAAGTGACTATGTTTGAAATTATGCAGTACTACCAATTTTAACTTTATTGGGCCCAAAAAATTTTGAAATATCATCAAAGTATATATAAATAACCCCTGCAAATTTGACTGTATAAGGTCTTATAGTTTGTCCATAAAAAATTCTCAAAGAAAGACTAAAAAAATGCACTGCACCAGTACACTTTAAAAGTGACTATCTTTGAAATTATGCAGTACTACCAATTTTAACTTTTTTGGGTCAAAAAAATCTTGAAATATCATTCAAGTATATGTAAATAAACCCTGTAAATTTGACTGCAAAAGGTCTCATAGTTTGTCCATAAAAAATTCTCAAAGAAAGTCTAAAAAATTGCACATCGTACCAATGCATTTAAAATGCAACTTTGCTTGACTATATTTGAAATTATGTAGTGCCATCAATTTTAACTTTTTTGGGTCAAAAAAATTTTGAAATATCGTTGATATATATATAAATAAATCCTATAAAATTCATTGCAAAAGGTGTCATAGTTTATTCACAAAAAATTCTCAAAGAAAGTATAAAAAAATGCACTTCCTATTAGTGCATTCTAAAAGTGACTATATTTGAGAGTGTGCAGTGCCACTAATTTGAACTTTTTGTGGTTCAAAAAATTTCAAAACATCACTGATATATGTATAAATAACCCCTGTAAATTTGACTGCATAAGGTCTTATAGTTTGTCCATAAAAAATTCTCAAAGTAAGTCTAAAAGAATTCACTTCATATCAATGCATTTTCAAAGCGACTTTGCTTGACTATAATTGAGATTATGCAGTGCCACCAATTTTCACTTTTTTGGGCCCAAAAAATTTTGAAATATCATCGAAGTATATATAAATAATCCCTGCAAATTTGATTGCAAAAGGTCTCATAGTTTGTCCATAAAAAATTCTCAAAGAAAGTCTAAAAAATTGCACATCGTACCAATGCATTTAAAATGCAACTTTGCTTGACTATATTTGAAATTATGTAGTGCCATCAATTTTAACTTTTTTGGGCCCAAAAAATTTTGAAATATCATCGAAGTATATATAAATAATCCCTGCAAATTTGATTGCAAAAGGTCTTATAGTTTATTCATAAAAAATTCTCAAAGAAAGACTAAAAAAATGCACTGCAAGCCAGTGCACTTTAAAAGTGACTATGTTCTAAATTATGCAGTGCCACCAATTTTAACTTTTCCTGGTTCAAAAAATTTTAAAACATCATTGATATATATATAAATAAACCCTGTAAAATTAATTGCAAAATGTGTTATAGTTTATTCACAAAAAATTCTCAAAGAAAGACTAAAAAAATGCAGTACAAACCAATGCACTTTAAAAGTAACTATGTTTGAGATTATATAGTGCCATCAACTTTAACTCTTCAGGGCCCAAAAAATTTTGAAATATCATTCAAGTATATATAAATAAACCCTGTAAATTTGAGTTTAAAAATTCTTATAGTTTGTCCATAAAAAATTCTCAAAGATAGTCTAAAAAAATGCACTTCATACCAATGCATTTAAAATGCAACTTTGCTTGACTCTGTTTGCGATTATGCAGTGCCACCAATTTTAACTCTTTTGAGCCCAAAAAATTTGAAAACATCACTGAGATATATATAAATAAACTGTGTAAATTTGACTGCAAAAGTTCTCATAGTTTCTTCACAAAAAATTCTCGAATAAAATCTAAAAAAATGCACTTCACACTAGAATACCCTCTCAGTAGATCGAACGTTATAAATCTAAATAGTCGGTGGTCAGGATGTCAGGGTTAGAATGAGGGGCGAAGCCTGAATGAGCGACTTGTTTTTTGAATTAATGCCCCGGCGTCGCCACGATCGTGGCTGATCACGCAACTTTCGCGTCGTGCATCGTTGTATAAAGAGATATCGGTGCTGTATAAATTACTGTCACGTTTAGCTTGCTCGGAGGTCTGCGTTACCAGTGATTGTTTTATCGATAAACCGAGGGCGTCGCGTCGTAAACAAGCGAGTTCGAGCTGATGGCTCTCGAGGCGACGCTTCCAAGGAATTTTTCTTTTTCCACCCCCCCACCCCCCTCACGCTAAAAGCAATAACCTGTTTAAAAATTTTTTTCTACTCAGAAGAGAGAATCCAGCTTTCGACGTAACAACAAACATTGGATTTCGAAATAGTGTATCCCGTTTAAATTCACTCTACTCTGAAACGGAGACGTTACCTAATCTCTAATCTCTAATCTCTAATCTCTAATCTCTTAATTGCAACCCCCATTTTCTTTCTTTAAAACTGTTTCGTATTGTCGAGAGACACGAAGACTTGGGTGTTTTATACTCAAGGTCATTTGAAGGTCATTTGAAGGTTATTTGAGGGTCAATTGGGGGCCATTTGAAGGTCACTTGAAGGTCATTTGAAGGCCATTTCAAGGTCATTTGTGAAGGCCATATCAAGGCCATTTGTAGGCCATTTGAAGGCCATTTCAAGGTCATTTGTGAAGGCCATTTCAAGGTCATTTGTGAAGGCCATTTGAAGGTCATTTCAAGGTCATTTGTGAAGGCCATTTGAAGGCCATTTGAAGCCCATTTCAAGGTCATTTGTGAAGGCCATTTGAGGGGCATTTGAAGGTCATTTTTGAAGGCCATTTGAAGGTAATTTGAAGGTCATTTGAAGGTCATTTGTGAAGGCCATTTGAAGGTCATTTGTGAAGGCCATTTCAAGGTCATTTGTGAAGGCCATTTCAAGGTCATTTATGAAGGCCATTTCAAGGCCATTTGAAGCCCATTTCAAGGTCATTTGTGAAGGCCATTTGAGGGACATTTGATGGCCATTTGAAGGTCATTTATGAAGGCCATTTGATGGCCATTTGAAGGTCATTTGTGAAGGCCATTTGAAGGGCATTTGAAGGTCATTTGAAGGCCATTTGAAGGCCATTTGAAGGTTATTTGAGGGTCAATTGGGGGCCATTTGAAGGTCATTTGAAGAGGTCACTTGAAGGTCATTTGTGAAGGCCATTTGAAGGTTATTTGAGGGACAATTGGGGGCCATTTGAAGGCCATTTGAAGAGGTCACTTGAAGGTCATTTGCGAAGGCCATTTCAAGGCCATTTGAAGGTCATTTGAAGGCCATTTGAAGGTCATTTTTGAAGGCCATTTGAAGGCCATTTGAAGGTTATTTGAGGGTCAATTGGGGGCCATTTGAAGGTCATTTGAAGAGGTCACTTGAAGGTCATTTGTGAAGGCCATTTGAAGGTTATTTGAAGGACAATTGGGGGCCATTTGAGGGTCATTTGAAGGTCATTTGATGGTCATTTCAGGTCATTTGAAGGTCACCTAACATTCTTGTATTTATTTCCACCTCAGTTATATCCTTTTCAAGAAACGTTGATGAGTTTAAAGGTTTGAAAAAGAGGATTTGCAACACAGTCGTTAACTTCTTTAAAACGCTGTGGCTTTCCGTAAAGGAAAAGTTATAAAAGTGCCCAGAGGCCAGCGCTGGATCGAATCAACTTTGCTTTCTCCCATTTTGCAACTTTTGAATCTCATTTCCCGCGTTTCCGAGCACGCTCAATTAATGCCGAAAGATCATTTCTGTGCTCGGAATTTATTCGTCCGTTTCTTCCTTTTGTAATATTTATTTTCCCTCCGTGGAAGATGCATTTGTTTATTTTTGCAATGACAACTTGTCTCTCTTTTATATTCGCTTCGACGATTGTTTATACTGTTTTTTTTTATACACTTCGAGGACAAATGGTCACATCCCAGTGGTATTTTATTATTTCACATTTGTTCCCGTTTTGTAATTTATTGCTTTGCAAGGAATTTAACGAGGCAAATTATTCTTTCAAATATTAGTCGAAAAATAAAAAATTTAATTTCCATTTTGACAAACTTGTCGATATTTATCTTCGACTTTTCCTTCAAAATGGAATCTAAAATAGTTTTTTGTCCAAGATTTTCGAGATATTTTATAGTTGACACTTTCGTTGATCAAGAATGAATTATTGGGCAACTCGAGCGCCACCGTTTCCGAAACTTTTTTTCTGATTTTCGAAATATTTCTGGTGGCAGACGCGTATTATGTCCGACACAATGACGAAACGTTTCGTGCACCGTGATTGGATAAATGGTAAAAAAAGAATTGAGGGGGGGGGGTAAAAGCGTGCAAAAACGTAGTGAAACGTTCACGGTGAGATTCGGTGTATTAAATGTACAAAGCACACAGTTGACAGACAGTTATGGTATTCAGAGTGAAAAGAGTATTTGTTTGTAAAAGAGTTTTAAAAAAAAACTGATGCAAATAGCGTACAATTGGTATTCAAGAGATCGATTTCGTCGGGAGGGTGCAGCTCGTATTCATTTATTAAAATAGCGTTAATTATGCGCATGAATGATTACGCCAATATTGAAATTTGCATAATATGCAGGACTATATGAGGGGAGAAAAACAGAAATGTTTTTCAATTAAAATACGCGTTGTTTGCATTTTGATACATTAAAACACTCCAATCTATTCAGGAGTTATGATTTTTTAAAAAATATGTTTGAAATTTCAGGGAAATATTTTGGGTCAGGCATTTTATTTTCGGTTTGGAATTTTTTTCTCGAAACTGAGTAGGATTTCGGGGGTATTTGTAATAACCAAAAATGATTGTAATTGACCCCTGTAATCGAAAATAATTTTTTCAGAATGATTTCAAATTTTTTAATTTTGTGGAAAAATTTGTTCATTTACTCGAATTTTTTTCTCGAAAATGGTTAGGATTTTGGGGGTATATGTAATGACCAAAAATGATTATAATTAACCCCTGCAATTGATAGTAATTTTTTTAGAACAATTTGAAACTTTTAAAATTGTAGGGGAATCGTCATTCATGGTCAGGCATTTTATTTTCGGTAAGGAATTTTTTTCTCGAAACTGAGTAAGATTTAGGGGGTATTTGTAATGACCAAAAATGATTGTAATTGACCCCTTCAACCAAATATAATTTTTTTAGAGAGATTTGAAAAATTTAGGCATTCTACCCCCTATCGATTTTCCTTTAAAATTCGTTTTCGGTTTTTAGTATACAAAGTTCACGCTGGACGAAAATATTTTCCAATACTTTTTTGTAGGTATCCATTAGCTCTACTTCAGAAATAAATTTCAATCAAATCCATTAACAATTGCAGGAGTTATGGCAGTTTGAAAATTCAACCATTTTTATGGGGGTTTTGTTACTTTACGGGGTTAAGAAACAACTTTTTCAACATTCTTACAATTTTTAAATATTCTTCATCAAAATACGCGTTGTTTGATCTTTTAAAAATTAAAATCCTCCAATCCGTTCAGAAGTTATGAATTTTTATACATATATATGAAATTTCATTGAAATATTTATGGTCAGGCATTATACTTTCGCTAAGGAATTTTTTTCTCGAAACTGGATAGGATTTCGGGGGTATGTCTAATGACAAAAAATGATTGAAATTGACCCCTGCAACCAGAAATATTTTTTCCAGAATGATTTGAAAAAGAGGAATCATTATATTCATGGTCAGGCATTTTATATTCGGTAAGGAATTTTTTTCTCGGAAACGCGTAGGAATTCAGTGGTACACCTATTAACCAAAAATGATTGTAATTGATCCGTGCAATCAGAAATAATTTTTTCAAAATGATTCGAAACTTTTCAATTTTGTCGAAAAATTTGTCCACCTACTCGAATTTTTTTCTCGAAAATGGTTAGGATTTCGAGGGTATAACTATTGACCAGAAATGATTGCAATTAGCTCCTGCAGCCAAAAATAATTTTTTTAGACAAATTTGAAACTTTTAAAATTGTAGGGGAATCGTCATTCATGGTCAGGCATTTAATTTTCGCTAAGGAATTTTTTTCTCAAAACTGAGCAAGATTTCGATGGTACATCTAATCACCAAAAATGATTATAATTGTCTCCCCTAACCAAAAACAATTTTTCCAGTCCGATTAGAAATTTCACCAAAATATTTCTGCACCCCTATCAATTTTCCCTTAAAATTTCTCTCCCAATTTAAAATACACCCCTATAGATACTATCCTAACACAATCCATCACTAAAAACTAAAACACACAAAATTCCGAAGCTTCATCCCTCAACTATCTACTACCACCCTTACAAATTTTCCCTTCAAAATACAAAAATTCTTAAAAAAAAAAATTTCTACTACCCCCAACACTCCGCACTCCTCGTACTTTCAATCAAATTTTCAGTATTATTTTACCTACCCTCTTCCACAGAAAACATCCTAACAGTATCCTCAACCTACCCCAAACAGAGCTCGATCCAACCCCTAAATCCTTAATTCCAAAAGTCACCCGTCACTCACAACAGAATTAATTCCCCCCCCCCCCAATCGACACAGATACGTTTTAAAGGGTAGTGTACGCGAAAGAGCCTCGCTATTGATTCATTTGGAGCGCCCCTGTGGTCACGCTCCCCCCAATAATGCAGCCCGGAACGCCGTTTCGGCGAGGGTCAGGCAATATTCGCTGAAATTCACGTTCACGCGTTAACGAATCCCCCGATACAACGGACGTTAATTAAATGATTGTTGATATTCCATTGAACGGCGTTCCATAATTGGGGGTTCCCCGTCGATAGGACGCCGCGTTCGCGAAAGATAACGCGCTTGGGGACGAGCAGTCGCGTTTTATTGCGTCAGTCCCGGTAATTAAACACGACCTGGCCGGTTTTATTGCGCCCAAAAATGTTGCGTTCCGTTTACCAGCGACAAAAGGGTGCTTTCAGGGGAGTAGTAAAGCGTCGAACAATGTCTCGCCACGCGCGCATTGCCCCCCCCCCTCCCCTCCTCGCATTGTGCAAACAAAATCCACCCCCCCCCGGAGCGAGAATGCACGGAAAGCATCATCGCGAAAGTCGAATATTTTCAGCTAACGGAAACAACCCCTTTTGCGCGGGGACAATGGATGCAGGGGGGGAGAATTTGTTTGTTGTTGAAAAGTTTGCTTGTTGGGTTCGTTTAGGGAGGGAATCGGGAAGGGAGGATTGTTGATTAGACTTGTTTGTGTTTGTGTAATCTTCGATATGAAAGGTTTGGGTATTCTGGACCTGTTTGTTGAATTATGATGACTTGATAACAGTGTGTCGTTGTTGAAAATATGATGAATTGATAACAGTGAGTCGTTGATGAGTTTTAACTGTTGAAAATACGTTGACATGGTAACAGTGAGTCGTTGTTGAGTTTTAAGTGTTGAAAATACGCTGAGTTGGTAACAGTGAGTCGTTGTTGAGTTTTAAGTGTTGATAATACTTGAAAATGTTTGGTTCGTTTACGGAGAGAATCGGGAAGGGAGGATTGTTGATTAGACTAGTTTGTGTTTGTGTAATCTTCGATGTGAAAGGTTTGGGTAAACTGTTGACTCGTTCGAGGGGGTATTCTGGACCTGTTTGTTGATAATATGGTGACTTGGTGACAGCGAGTCGATGTTGATGATACGATGACTTGGTACAGTGAGTCGTTGTAGAGTTTTAAGTGTTGAAGATACGATGACTTGGTAACAATGAGTCGTTGTTGACTTTTAAGTGTTGAAAATGGGGGGTTCCTTTCTTTAGACTCGAGAGAAAAATATAAATTCAGAGGAAATGGTTGTATGTAAAAAATAAAACCGTAATTCGATGGTGTATTTTGAATCTATCGGTCGTTGAAAATATGATTACTTGATAACAGTGAGTCGTTGTTGAGTTTTAAGTGTTGAAAATGAGGGGTTTCTGTAGTTAGACTCGCGAGAAAAATTGAAATTCCTTGGAAATGATTGTATTTAAGAAATAAAACCGGAATTTGATGGTGTATTCTGAATCTATCATTTGTTGATAATACGTTGACTTGGTAACAGTGAGTCGTTGTTGAAAATATGATGAATTGATGAGTTTTAACTATTGAAAATACGTTGACTTGGTAACAGTGAGTCGTTGTTGAGTTTTAAGTGTTGAAAATACGCTGAGTTGGTAACAGTGAGTCGTTGTTGAGTTTTAAGTGTTGATAATACTTGAAAATGTTGGGTTCGTTTACGGAGAGAATCGGGAAGGGAGGATTGTTGATTAGACTAGTTTGTGTTTGTGTAATCTTCGATGTGAAAGGTTTGGGTAAACTGTTGACTCGTTCGAGGGGGTATTCTGGACCTGTTTGTTGATAATATGGTGACTTGGTGACAGCGAGTCGATGTTGATGATACGATGACTTGGTACAGTGAGTCGTTGTTGAGTTTGAAGTGTTGAAAATAGGATGACTTGGTAATATTGACTCGTTGTTGAGTTTTAAGTGTTGATAATACGATGACTTAGTAACAGTGAGTCGTTGTTGAGTTTGGAGTATCGAAAATAATTTTTGTCGGGACCTATTTGAAATTTTTTAATTTTGTCGAAAAATTTCACACCTTCTTGAATTTTTTTCTCGAAAGTGAGTAGGATTTCGTGGGTATGTCTAATGACTAAAAATGATTATAATTGATCCCCTCAACTGAAAATAATTTTTTTAGCACGATTTGGAAATTTTCTTTTCTACCGAAAAGTTTAGGAACTTTCTTGAATTTTTTTCTCGAAAGTGGGTAGGATTTCGAGGGTATGTCAAATAATCAAAAATGATTGTAATTGACACCCACAAGCGACAATAATTTTTCTAGAACGTTTTGAAATTTTCTTTTTGTCCAAAAATTTGCCCCTGACGATTTTTCTTAAAAATTCGTTTTTCATTTTTAATAAATTTAGTTAACACCGTACAAAAAAAATTGTTTAATAGTTTTTTGTAGATATCCACGAACTCTAGTTCCCCCCAAAATTTCATTGAAATATATTCATTATTATAGGAGTTATGGTCGTTTGAAAATTTGACCACTTTTATGTGTTTTTTCTCATTTTAAGGGGTTAAGAACGAACTTTTCGAATATTTTTGGAATTTGTACGTAATCTCTACTAAAATACGCGTTGTTTGCATTTTTGAAAATTAAAATCATCCAATCCGTTCAAGAGTTATGGCATTTTAAAGATATGCATGAAATTTTAAGGTAACATTTCTGGCCAAACATTATATTTTCAGTAAAGAATTTTTTTTCTCGAAAATGCATAGGATTTCGGAGGTATATCTGTTCACCAAAAGTGCTTCTAATTGGCCCCAGTAACTAAATATAATTTTTTTAATATGATTTAAAATTTTTTAATTTTGTTTAAAAATTTTAGTATCTTCTCGAATTTTTTTCTCGAAAATGAGTAGAATTTCAGGGGTATGTGTATTCACCAAAAATGCTTATAATTGACCTCAGTAACTAAATATAATTTTTTTAGTATTATTTGAAATTTTTTTATTTCATTTTTTTAATAACTTTTTAACGAAGCCTCAAAATTGTTGTACAGATTTTTAAAATTCACGGTTTATGAATAAATATATGCGATATAAAAGAGATTTTTTTACGAATAAACTTCAAAACACAACGTTGAATGCATATAATGCAAAAAATAGTGAAAAAAGAAAATTCAAAATTATTCCACATTGCGCATTTAAATAAAAAATAATTAAAAATTTTTCTAAAAATGTTTCAAATGCTTCAAAAAGAAATATACAAAATAAAAATGAAAGCAATGTTTCAAAAAAAAAAAATTCAAAATTATTTTAAAAATTCGAATCGACTAAGAGTCCCAAATATTATATTTCTGTGATTTATTTGCTAAAAAATTTGGGGCGGGGATCTTATTGGAATATTTGTTCTCTGGTTCCCCGGATTGTTCCGAAATTGTATCGATAACAAATATTAGAAGCAACGATAACCGAGGCTCGCAGATTACTTTTCCCCGATCCACGGTCCGCGGGTTTTTTCGATAACCGAAGGGAACGTCTGGTATTGTTAACGCGGCTAGTTGTAAAAAGTCGCATTTACCCAGCCAGCGTGGTTCAGTTTTCATTTTCGTGGCAATCCCCCCGACACGTCGATGCATCGCGCGTTGATTCTCGAAAGCTCGACGTCATTTCCATTCGCTATTCAATTAGAGAATTCATGCGCGTATCGCGCGGGTGAAAAAACGCCGGGAATTCGAGGTTGGATCAGTTTGGGGAACGACTGACGTGCTTTCTCTACGTTAATAGTTAATCATTCGGGTGGAATGTTGTTTAAAACGAACTGGAAATTGTTTATACGTGGAAAGGGTTTCAGAAAGTTCAGAAAATGATTTTTAGCTTTGCAAGTTTCATTTTAGTGTCGGATAGTCAGGTATGTTTTAGAAAAAATTTCAGTTTTTATATGTTAGAAATAACCCTAGTTTGTCACTTGAGAATCTTTCGCTGTGAGATGTACCGTAAGTTTAATTTTCAGTGAGATGGAACGAAGTTTCAGTTTTTAATTGTTAGAAAGCAAACCGTCGTTAGTCACTTGAGAATCTTTCGCTGTGAGATGTATTGTAGGTTTAATTTCCAGTGAGATGAAAGGAAGTTTCAATTTTTAATTGTTGGAAACAACCGTCGTTTGTCACTTGAGAATCTTTCGCTGTGAGGTGTATTGTAGGTTTAATTTCCAGTGAGATGAAACGGAGTTTCAATTATTAATTGTTGGAAACAACCGTCGTTTGTCACTTGAGAATCTTTCACTATGAGGTGTATTGAAGTTTCAATTTTTAGTGGTTTGAAAGAAAGTTTCAATTTTTAATTGTTAGAAACAACCGTCGTTTGTCACTTGAGAATCTTTCACTATGAGGTGTATTGAAGTTTCAATTTTTAATGAGTTAAAAGAAAGTTTCAATTTTCAATTGTTGGAAACAACCGTCGTTTGTCACTTGAGAATCTTTCACTATGAGGTGTATTGAAGTTTCAATTTTTAATTGTTAGAAACAACCGTCGTTGGTCACTTGAGAATCTTTCGATGTGAGATGTATCGTAGGTTTAATTTCCAGTGAGATGAAAGAAAGTTTCAATTTTTAATTGTTAGAAATAACCCTAGTTTGTCACTTGAGAATCTTTCACTATGAGATGTATTGTAAGGTTAATTTTCAGTGAGATGAAACGAAGTGGCAATTGTTAAGTGTGTTTAGAGCCTTAGACTAGTTCCTAAATGGGCTTAATGTTGTAATTGACTTGTTTGGGGCTTGACAAACCAAAACGTGATCTTAATATTAAAATTGACTTGTTTATGACTTGCTACAAAATACACCCTAACTCCAATTTTCATCCTCAGCCAAAACCAGGTTCCAATCCCTAGATACATTCAATAACCAATCACCTCATCCCACCTACAAACCCAAAACACCATCTTCCTATCACAATTGATTCCTCAACGTCCATCCCTCCTGATTAGACGCCATCCAGGCCCCCAAAGCGACGTTCAAGTCCACCTGTCGAGCGAATAATTCTCTGTCAGGCGCAACATCGAGTCGACTCTGTGACAATCGAGGGTCAGCCACGTAACAATCACCGCAAGCGGTGGAAGAAGCTCGGTTCATTCGCGTGTGCGGTCGCTTGGCCAACCGCCAACAGTCTTCAGCCGCTCATTAGTTCTCCATTTTCCATTGTAGCGCACGTTTAGGATAGAACGGGACGTAACGAAAATATTTACTCTGTCCCCCGTCGGTGTTGGTGGCGCGTGTTTGCTCAGAACGCTGAATTGGACTCGAGATTCTATCGTCAACACCAGAGCTTACTGTGTTAGCTACCATAGCTTTGTACCCATCGAATAAACCTAAACGATACCAAATTTGACCATTTTTTTTATGGCTTCTAGCTCCGCATAGTGTCCAAAACTATCCACAATAATTGTTTTTTAAACAATTGTTTACTAACAATTTTATTGACAATTTAGATGAACGCAAATGGGGTTGCCACGAGGGCTACTCTGTTACAATGGGTTCAGACACTATGGAACACTTAAAGTAAAGTTATTCTACCCCAGATAGCACGGTTTCTATCCCCAGAAGTTCCTGCCGAAGGGAAACAACATTGTTTTCCTTCGATCTCATGAATATTTCATCCTCGAACGCGATCCTTTAATCAACGAGGACCGCGGTTCTATTAACACAGGATGGGTTCTTTCGGTTGGCACTCGCCAGCCAAATACGTGACAGTTTGTTTGCGAATTACTTTCGACGCTGTTTTTGTCCCCGTTCGTCTTTGTAGGCTGGCTGTCACGTTTCTTGGGCTGCGCGCCGGCCAAGAAGAAATCCGATAAAGCGACGCTTGTTTCGCCCCAAAGTGCTTCTTATTCGTTACATCTGTTCTCGAGGAAGCCTGTCATCTTAACGATCACTTTGTCACATTCAGTCTCACCACCTGTTAATCGTTTCTGTTTTGTTAAAAGAGAGACAGAAAACGAAGAATTAAAAGTTCCGGTTTATTACAATTTTTGGAATAGGAAGAGATACACTTAAATTGAAATATGAATTATATAATGTAGTATGAATTATTTTTCGTAATGGTCTACCATACTCTTGAATGAAATCGTTAAAACGCCGTCCAAGTTTGCATAAGGTATCAGTTCTGGGGAAAAACAAAATGGTCAATGATGACGAGTATACTCGTCATGAAAAAAAGTACAAAATTTGTGTGTTATGACGAGTAAATTCGTCATGAATTATGAGCAGTGACTAGTGAATATACTCGTCATAAAAAAAATGCAAAATTTGTGTGTTATGACGAGTATATTCGTCATGAAAAAAATGCAAAATTTATGTGTTATGACTCGTATATTCTTCACGAGTAATAAGTAGTAACAATTTAAATCAACCGCTCCTGACGACTATACTCGTCATAAAAAAAGTGCAAAATTTTGTATTATGACGAGTATATTCGTCACGACTAATAAGTAGTGACAATTTGCAGTTTAAATTGCAATTACAGTGAAAACTGAAATATATTCGTAAACTTCAAGATGCCTGAAATATCTTCAGGCCCGTCGAAATGAAAGAAACAAACAAAAGTTTACAAATAATTAACATAAAAAAAACCACATATAGTATGAATTATTTTTCGTAAACGTCTACCATTCCCTTCAACAAAATCGTTAAAATCTCGTCCAAGATTACGTCAGTTATCAGCTCAGGGAAAAAACGAGATAATCAAAGCTGACGAGTATACTCGTCATGAATAAAGTACAAACTTTGTGTGTTATGACGAGTATACTCGTCATGAAAAAAGTGCAAAATTGATGTGTCATACAACAATTTCACTTAACTGCTTCTGACGAGTATACTCGTCACAAAAAAAACTGCAATATTTTGTATTATGACGAGTATACTCGTCATGAAAAAAGTGCAAAATTGATGTCTTATACAACAATTTAAGTTACCCGCTTCTGACGAGTATACTCGTCACAAAACAAAACTGCAATATTTTGTATTATGACGAGTATACTCGTCATGAAAAAAGTGCAAAATTGATGTCTTATACAACAATTTAAGGTAACTACTTCTGACGAGTATACTCGTCACAAAAAAAAAATCCAAAATTTTGTATCATGACGAGTATATTCGTCACGATCAATAACTATTGACAATCTGCTGTTTAAAACGTCGTTCAAGCTTGCGTAAAAAATTCAGGGGAATACCAAGACGATCAAAGAAACGAGTGGTCCGTGCTTAAAATCTTACATACCTCCGAACTTGTGAAATTGGACGTCGGTCGTCGGCGTTGGCGGCGTTGCGAATCTCTTCCAGGTCGTACCAGAAGAAATCGCCGACACCAAGCGGCGGCGGAGGCGGCGGCGGCAGTAGCAGAACAGGTTGGCGATCGCGCAGAAGCATCACGACAGCTGGCGCGCCGATACACCAGCATCACGTGATCGCTACCGCAGCCGCGACTGCGCAGGCCAGGATGCAGGCCGAGCAAGGGAGCATCGGTGAGCTGCGCGGCTACCACAATCTGAGGTCGCGTAGACACACTCTGGCCAACGTTCGGTGAGTCCAGCAACGTTACTTTGCTAGGGAATTTGGGAACTAGGGGGATTCAAAGTAACCAGGACGTGTCGAGAGTCGTGGAGTCTGTGGGAAACCTTGAGTCCTGGGGTTACTTGTTGCTTCGAGCATCGATTGCTCACTCGCTGAGGTGTCCATCTGGATCATGCTACCATGTTTCGTTCATGGTGGGGTTTGGGATGGATTTAGGGTGGGGGATAATCGAGGTGAAATATTGGATTGAGATTTGAGTTTGGTATTTTTAATTTGAGGAGGATAATGTTCCTTAATGTTAAATTTTTCAGTTTAGGGCATTTTTGAAATTGTGACGCTTAGGGGGATGAAACTAATAATTGTAAATTTTATTATTTGAAAATTTATGTAATCCTCCATTAGATTGTTTTTTAAATGCTTTGTTGAAGGAAAGTTGATTTTCACGTTTACAAATTTAGGTAAAAATTAATATTAAGTATAATAATTTAGATTAGAGATTGAGAGTCCACTAAAGGGTTGAACAGACTGATATTAATAATTGATATAAATTTTATCAATATTAGATTGATATTTTGAAATTGACGAGGGTAAAATTTGTAATTTAATTGAAAACAAATGAAATGTCAGTTTTGGTGGATTTCTAAAATTCTAAACATACTAACATCAACAGTTGATAATAATTTGACATAGATACTGATCAATATTCAATTGTCCTCTAAGGTTGATATTTTGAAATTGACGACTGTAAAATTTCTAATTAAATTGAAAACAAATGAAATGTCAGTTTCGGGGGATTTTTGAAATTCTAAATATACTAACATCAACAGTTGATAAAAATTTGATATAGATAATGATCAATACTAAAATTTCTAATTTAATTGAAAACAAATGAAATTTGTCAGCTTTGGGGGATTTCTAAAATTCTAAACATTCTAACATCAACAGTTGATAAAAATTTGACATAGATAATGATCAATATTCAATTGTCCTCTAAGGTTGATATTTTGAAATTGACGACAATTTAATTGAAAACAAATGAAATTTGTCAGTTTTGGGGGATTTCTAAAATTCTAAACAAATCAACATTAACAGCAGATAAAAATTTGATATAGATATTGATCAATATTAGATTGTCCTCTATCTAAGGTTGATATTTTGAAATTGACGAGGGTAAAATTTCAAATTTAAGTGAAACCAAATGAAATGTCAGTTTTGGGGGATTTCTAAATTTCTAAATATACTAACATCAACAGTTGATAAAAATTTGATATAGATAATGATCAATACTAAAATTTCTAATTTAATTGAAAACAAATGAAATTTGTCAGCTTTGGGGGATTTCTAAAATTCTAAACATATCAACATCAACAGTTGATAAAAATTTGACATAGACATAAATCAATATTAGTTTGTCCCATAAAATTGAAATTTCAAAATTGACGAGGGTAAAATTTCTAATTAAATTGAAAACAAATGAAATTTGTCAATTTTGGGAGATTTCTAAAACATATCAACATTAACAATTTATACTTCGAAACAAATAGTAATATTATATCAAAATTCGAGATTTGGAATCCACACTGTTTTATGGAACGAAATTTTCATAAATATTATTATTTGCATAAACATTTTCGTCAACATATAATTAAATGAAACTTAACCTTAAAATTAGACTTCAGATCTCCATACAAATTCATATTTTTACTAATAAAATTAAAGACTAAATTATTAAGACTTACTAAATTAAGGAGAGCGATTGGAAACGATCACAAAATTCAAGATAATTCATTTTTTCAATTATCAATATTATCTAAAAAATGGCCACTCTGAATAATACAACCCCAAATAGCAATAATAAAAATTTCCCATAAAATAAAACAACTGACCACCAATTACGAATCTTACGATTCCAATTATACGAACAAACTGACCAGTCGTTTAAACTTCTCAAAGAACATTTCTCTATCAACGCGTTCAGGTTTCACAATGTTTCAGCAACGTCCGGTTTCATAGCGACGGAGTTTCAAGTCCGCCCAAAAATAACGTCCTAATAAATCATCGCGACTCACAGGGGGATGGGGGGGGACTGTCAACATTCTGGTCGGACAATCCGATTATTTCAGTATCGCATTGAAAGCGCAGACGACGTCTATTTGGACTTGTTTCACTTCGGTTTGGCGACAAATTGTAATCGTGCCGTGCCAAACCCACGTTGGTGATCTATGCGGTAACGAAATCTCGTGAATCATGGAGATACCGACGTTTCTGCGAGAATTCCTGTACTATCGCGGTGTTCTATTAATGTGCAAATTACCCAGGCTGTTTTAACGAGACAATTTTCAAGGCCACGCGTACGAAACGACGAAAGTCTCGATCCGATTCGATCTAAATCGTCTTGGAAGATATTCAAATCGTCTGGAACAAATATTTTCGGTTGCAGGGGTCGATTATGATCAATTTTGGTGATTAGACATATTCTTGAAATCCTACGCGTTTTCGAGAAAAAAATTCGTTAGTGAAAGTATAATGCCTGACCCATGAATTACGATTCCCCTGAAATTGGGCAAATTTGAAGTTTCAAATTGTTCTAAAAAAATTATTTTCGGATGCAGGCGTCCATTATGATCATTTTTGGTCAATAGACATATCCTCGAAATCCTACGCACTTTTGAAAAAAAAATTCGTTAGTGAAAGTATAATGTCTGACCTATAAATGACGATTCCCCTGAAATTGGACGAATTTAAAGTTTCAAATTGTTCTAAAAAAATTATTTTCGGATGCAGGCGTCCATTATGATCATTTTTGGTCAATAGACATATCCTCGAAATCCTACGCACTTTTGAAAAAAAAATTCGTTAGTGAAAGTATAATGTCTGACCTATAAATGACGATTCCCCTGAAATTGGACGAATTTAAAGTTTCAAATTGTTCTAAAAAAATTATTTTCGGATGCAGGGGTCAATTATGATCAATTTTGGTGATTAGACATATTCTTGAAATCGTACGCATTTTCGAGAAAAAAATTCGTTAGTAAAAGTATAATGCCTGATCCATGAATGACGATTCCCCTGAAATTGGGCGAGTTTCAAGCTTCAGATTGTTCTAAAAAAATTATTTTCGGTTGCAGGGGTCAATTATGATCAATTTTGATCAATAGACATATCCCCTAAATCCTACGCACTTTCGAGAAAAAAATTCATTACTGAAGGTATAATGTCTGACCATGATTATAGTGACTTCCCATTTTCAAATCATTCTGAAAAAATTATATTCGGTTGCAGTGGTCAATTATGATCATTTTTGGTCAATAGACATATCCCCGAAATCCTACTCACTTTCGAGAAAAAAATTCATTACTGAAAGTATAATGCCTGACCACTAATGACACTTCCCCCCGAAATTGGGCGAAATTGAAA